>NC_138901.1:58804639-59487144 GCF_965194825.1 Balaenoptera physalus | reverse complement strand
CTCTGCGGGCCCCCAATCCCCTGATCCTCTGGTTTCCCGCTGGGCTTAGTCAATGGGATCACCAGCAGGAGACTGGAGGCAGAGTGGCCAGGACGTCAGCTGGGGTGTATATTCCCCCAGCATGTGCCCATGTGGGTCACTGCCGCTGGGCTCCAGCTCCTGGACATGACCTTTCCAGACCTCCTCTGGGTTCTGGAACCCACTCTCCCCTTGCCCCTTGACATCAGGGATTGCAACAGCTCCAGGATGAGGGGAAGCCAGAGCTGGAAGGGCTGCTGCGGAGGCTGGGGGCAGGGGAGCCCCGAGGAGAGGGAACCGTTTCCCCACCATGCGCTTCAGTCTAGAGCTGCAGCTCTGCTGGGCTTCAAGAAGGAGGAGGACGGGGTGGAGGGCAGGGGCTGGAGAGAGGGGTCCAAGAGGGCGGAGGTGCTGAGGAGCCTCCCATGAGGCCCGCTTTGATCCAGGGAGCCAGACCCAAAGATGGTGGCACACGGGCATCACCTGCTGTTTCCTTCCTTCTGAGGGACCATGTTATTAGCTTCCCATTGCGGCTGTAACAAATTGCCACAAACTCAGAGTCTGAAATGGGTCTCACTGGGCTGAAATCGCGGTGTTATGGGGCTGTGTTCCTTCTGAGGCTCTAGGGGAGAATCTGTTCTCTTGCCCGGGAAGCGCCTGCATTCTTGGCTCGTGGCCCCTTCCTCCGCCTTCCAAGCTAGCCATGTCGCATCTTCCAGTCTCTCTCTCTGACACACACTCTCCTGCCGCCCTAGGTAAGGACCCTTGTGATTACACTAAACCTGCCCAGATAATCCAGGACCACCTTCCAGTGCTAAATCCCCTTTGCCATGTCAGTACCATACGCAGGGTTTCAGGGATCAGGATGTGGACATCCTTGGGACCATTATTCTGGCCCGCCATCATTCTGCTTGTGCCAGAAGCTCCCTTCTCTCCTTGGGCACCGGAGCCCAAAGAGTCATCTTCAGAGGAAGAGGTAGAAGCCATGACGTCTAAATCAGGACAGGGTGCGGGCTAGGGCCTCTTCAGGGACAGCCTTTCCCAGTCGGAAAGGAAATACTGGCCTGATAAACATGAACCAAGACTTGGCTGGGGGGGGCAGCAAGAGGCGTCCTCCCTCAGCCTCCGCCCCCGACTCTGGGAGGGTTGGCTCCCCACGATCAAATGCACTCTCAGCCCTACAACACAAGAAAGCTCGGGATGGGACCCCCCAGGCTGCCCGGGCCATGTAGGTTCTGACCCCAGCGGGCCAGTGCAGAAAAGTGAGGTCCTTCGTGGTGGGTCCAGGGAATCCCCACCCCTTCCCAAGACACTGACCTGCACTGGAGACATGAGCCCGGGGGAGGAGGCGTTGGGCAGTCTGTGATTGCAGCTCCTGGCACCACACTGCCCCTTCTCCTTTTAAAGAAACCATGGGCTTCCAGCTTCCCCTCTTGGGAATCGGGCTTGGCCTGGCCGGTGCGCTGACCAATCCAGGCGCTGTCCTGGTATCCCTCCCTCCGGGAATAACCCAGCGGGTAACAGGGCTCCCCCACTTTTAAGGTGAGTGTTCAGATGAAAATGGGGCTCCAGCCTTCCTGAGTTCTCACTGTACTAACAGAATCAAGCACAGTAACCCACTTTCTCGCAAGCCTTTGCATGCAGGCTATACCCTGGAGAATGCCCCTGGTCGATTCCATCCCTGACTTATGAAACCTGGGCCTGTCTGTGTGCAGCTTGTCCCTTGGTAACCCAGGTAAGGCACCCGAAGCAGACAGCAGTGCAGCTGCACTCAAACCACAGGCAAGAGAGAGAATCCCTGGCACCCGCGTGGCAGGTGTTTCAGGGAAGCCAGGGGCATCACAGAACAGACTTCAAGGTGAGAGCTGCCCTGGGAGGAGGGGCCGGGGCAGGAGGAAAGGGCAGTGAGCGGACCGTGAGTGGAAGCCCAGGGAGAGAGGGAAGCTGCATGGATAAACTCATCTCCCCCCAAGTTGTTGAACTGGGAAAATTAAAAATATAAATTAAATAATGCATCTGTCCTCCGAGGTCCCTTCCAGCTTTAAAACTTTATGCTTTCATAAGCTTTGGGGGAAAAGAATACACCAACCACTAATAGCAAGGAGATTTTGAAAGCTTTAAAGATGTTATAAGCTGTATGGATCAGGAACAAGGAGGCTCGCTGCACACACGGAAGGTCTGGAGGGAGAGGCAGGACTTGGCTCTCCATTATCTGAAGGGAGGCTTATCCAGAGCAAAGCCCACTTTCAGGCACTCACATGGTGTCAATTCTGCCGAACTAAGCTCTTGGAACATGGATATTGTTTTCCTCTTATACCAACGGAAGCTGCAAGAAGAGGCGCTCTAATCCATCATATAGCCCCACTCCCCAAAGAAGTAAACACCGGTTAAGACAGGGAGCACAGGCTTCCCTTGTTAGAAGCCCTGATGAGACCTGGTTGGAGGCTCTGAACTGCATTACAGTTGACCATGATGACCATGGGGATGGGTCCCTCTCCTCCTCCACTTTCCTCTACTTTCCTTCATTTATGCAGAGACAAAGTCATCTAATAAAAAACAGAAGAGACTGGGGAGTCTTTGAGATCATTGTCATAATGTGGTCAAGGTGACAAAGATTAGAGATGATCTTATAATTCATAAATTGGGGAAAGGGTGGTCTCTACTCGAAGTTAAATGTATGTGAGTGTGTGTGTGTGTGTGTGTGTGTGTGTGTGTGTGTGCAATGCACACCCTGCTAGTCCATAAACCCTCTGAGGGCAGAGATCATCTCTAGCTTGTTCATCATTATAACCCTGAGGCCAAGAGCAGTACCTGGACATAGTAGATGCCCAATAAATACTCACTGAATGAATGAATGAATGAAATAGGAGGGGAAAAAAATCTTCCTGTCCATAGGAAGTAACTTTGAATGGCTTGCACATACATCTTGGTAATGTTCCCCATGAGACCACTGAAACTAGCCAGAGGGATAGTCCATGTTAAAGAAAACCCTGTAATTTTTCCAAGTTCTGGGGTTTCCTTGCGGCTGCTGTGAGGGAAGACCCAGAGACATGTTTCTTTGTTTGGAAGGCATTTCGTGATATTTGGGAAATGCAATAGGTAGGCGTAGAAGGGAGAGAAGGGGGTGAAGAGCCAGATCTGCATAAATCAGTCATAAATGAGCGGAAGGTGGAAGAAGGACAGGCCAGGGTGCAGGAAGCCAGCTCAGGGGAAGTGTGGGCCGGGAGAAGATCCCTGTGGAGGGCAGGGCTCAAGAAATTTCTAGATTCAATGACACCTGACGTCAGTTTAGAAATTCTTTCCTGCTCTCAGCTTGTATTTTACCCTCCTAACCCCACATTCTCAGAAGAAGTGTTTATAAAACCTTGTGTGTAAGAAGATGCTTTGGAGGATGAACAGAAGAGAAGGATGGATGGGGTCTGGGGTGCACGGTCTAGAGAAAGAGGATGTCTGACGGAGGAGGGAAGACTGATTATGGACAGACACGTGGACATGTAAACTGTAGTGTGACTCAGGAATGGACGTGGGTGGGGTGCAAACATACCCGCCGGCTGACTGAATAGTGGGTCCCTAAACATGTCCCCAAAACCTGTGAAAAGTTTACCTTGTATGACAAAAAGGGACTTTGCAAATGTGATTAAGGATCTTTTTTTTTAATTGAAGTATAGTTGACTTTCAATGTTATGTTAGTTGGTGTACAACATAATGATTCAATATTTTTATAGATTATACTCCATATAAAGTTATTATAAAAATTTGGCTGTATTTCCTCTGTTGTACATTGCATCCTTGTATCTTATTTATTTTTTACCTAGTAGTTTGTACCTCTTAATCCCCTTCACCTATCTTGCCCCTCTCCCCACTGGGAACTACTAGTTTGTTCTCTGTAGCTGTAAGTCTGTTTCTGTTTGGTTATACTCTTTTGTTTTATTTTTTAGATTCCGCATATAAGTGAAAACATACAGTATTTGTCTTTTTCTGTCTGACATTTCATTCAGCATAATACCCTCCAGGTCCATTCATGTTGTTGCAAACAGCAGAATTTCATTCTTTTTTTATGGCCGACTAATATTCCATTGTATATATATACCACATCTTCTTTACCCTTTCTTCTGCTGATAGACACTTAGGTTGCTTCCATATCTTGGCCATTGTAAATAAGGATCCTGAGATGGGGAGATTGCTCTGGGCTATCTGGGTGGGCCCAATGTAATCATAGGGTGCTTTTAAGAGGGACACATGAAGGTTAGAGTCAGAGAAGGGGATGTGATGATGGAAACAGAGCTTGGAGTCATGTGGTCACAAGCCAAGGGATGCAGGCAGCCTCTAGAAGCTGGCAAAGGCGAGAATTCTCCCCTAAAGCCTCCAGAAGGAACCCAGCCCCATAACACCTTGAGTTTAGCCCAGTGACACCTATTTTGGACTTCGGACCACAAGAACTATAAGATCAATGTGAGTTGTTTCAAGCCACTAAGTTTGCAATTTGTTACAGCAGCTATAGGAAACTAATACCATACTTTTCCACAGAGAGCTAGGAAAAGCTCACCCTTCAGAGATGGGAGGCAGATGGCAGGGTTCAGATGAATATATGGGGAAGGGGTGGTAAGTTCAGATCACCTGAACATTCTGGTCCAGTAATAGGTAGTTCAATGTGGCTTCCTTTCCCCCATCTTTTTTTTTTTTTTTTTTTTAAAGTGGTCGGTTTCTGCTTTTAAGATTTATTTATTTATTTTTATTGATTGATTGATTGGTTGCTATGTTGGGTCTTCGTTTCTGTGCTAGGGCTTTCTCTAGTTGCGGCAAGCGGGGGCCACTCTTCATCGCGGTGCGCGGGCCTCTCACTATCGTGTCCTCTTTTGTTGCGGAGCACAGGCTCCAGATGCGCAGGCTCAGTAGTTGTGGCTCACGGGCCTAATTGCTCCGTGGCATATGGGATCTTCCCAGACCAGGGCTCGAACCCGTGTCCCCTGCATTAGCAGGCAGATTCTCAGCCACTGCGCCACCAGGGAAGCCCCCTTTCCCCCATCTTAATTCTACACACCAGAGACCCATGAAAAAGCTAGGGCTTGGGGGCTGAGGCTAGGGCTTGGGGGATGAGGGAGATGGGAACTGTCATTCACAACACGCAGCCTCTAACCTCTCCATCAGCCATCCTCCACCAGTATCCCAGGTAGGAAAGGACTGATTGGCAAGTCCAATGAATAGACCACTGAGCAGAAAGGCAGGTCCTAAAGCTGCTGAGCTGGGTGGACCTACATCCAATCTTGCCTCATCACAGATAAGGAGCTGAGGTTCAGATTAGCGACTCGTCCAATTTCAAACAGCAAGTACAGAGCAGAAGAGGAATCAGAACCTCAGGCTGCTCGCTTCCAAGCTCTAGAAACGCCCTTGCCCAGGACTGTGCCCTGGCACAGGTTGCCCGACCTCTCACCTGAAGGTGACGTTCTGCTGAAGTGCACAGGTCAGTGAGCCAGTCTGGAGCGCCCAGGTGATTATCTGTGACCACAGGGCCACATCATCCTCGGATGCCTTCCCTGACCAGTATCCATGGATAAGGACTTCACTGGTTGGTGGATGCTAAGCAATTCCAGGCTCTACGTTGGCATTCTTGACTTGATGACGGGCACGTTCTTTTATTCTCTGGATGTGTGCATTCATAAGTCCATGTGTTGGGCAAGCACAACTGGGCAGCCCCTGTGGGCAGGTACCGTGCTGGGGGCCCTGAGTGCTGAGAGCCCCACACCCTGGCCCAGCTCCCAGCCCAGGCCTGAGGATGGTGTGAGCACAGGTGGCTGCAGCCCACCCTCGGCCTGGAGGTGGGCGAACGCAGCCCCACTGCTCTCCCCCACCCACAGGGCCTTCCCCAGGACTCCGTCTCATGAGAACCTTCCTTGGCTTGAGTTTTTTCAGCGCTGGGTTTAGGATGGCGGCGGAGGGGGTGTTTCTGCTATTAGCAGGGTTGAGTTGGGAGCAACGGAGGCAACAGGACTGTTTATAAGCTCTCTCTCCTCAAAGCGTGTTTCCTCTGGAGTCGGAGGCCAAGCTTGCAAGGGCCCCCAGCACACAGGCAGTCGTGTGAAGTGCAGTGAGGTCAGGCTGCCCTTCTGAAGGGCATGGCCAGGTGGGAAGCTCGGCCTTGGAGCATTGCGACCCCTGGGGCTCCTCCACAAAGCGCACGACTTGGGCAGAGGAGGGAGAGCATGCTGGCTTCCGGGTGATGGGGCTTAAGGAAGTGGAGCCAGGGCAGGAGTAGTGGGAAGGGGGGGTCACATGGAGGCAGCCAGGACGTGGTGGAGGGTGCAGTGTGGCTCCTGCATTGGATAGACGCTTTCAGTTCTCCTGGGGGCCGGCAGCAAGGACAGCTTGACCAGAGGAGCTAAGGAAATAGCCTAGCTGGTCTAAGTGACTTCTTTCTGAGCTCCCTCCCGTGGGTTAACTTCCAGGCTCTCCCAAATGCCTCTTCCCTCCCTTTAGCTGAGGACCAGACTTACTCTCCCCCTCCCCCATCAACACCAGCACCCCCCTTACTGAAGGCTGAGAAGACTTAACGATGTGATTTTAGGAAGCCTACCAGCTCTTATCGCCTCTGCCCAAGATAGAAAGCCCGTCAACTAGATTCTGATTTGGGGAAACCAGAAAACACACCTCAACAAGTTAGCAGTGGTGGCTCTAAGTCATGTTCTTAACTCAGTATGATGTTTTAAAATATGCATTAAGTGTTTATTATGCATAGGGGACAGGAGATAGTAAGAAATGCTTTATGTGGCTCAGTCCCTGTCCTCCAGGACCTGATCATTTCATGTAGGACCTCAGCCGTATACTCTATGCCAAGAGCAGCCATGCAAGGCTGAATGTGAGAGGCATCGTGAATATTCAGATTATTTAAAAAGCAGACACAACTGTTATAGCCAAGGCTTCCTGGGGTGGTGGCCTCTGTATGAAGTCCCGAATGCCTTGTGGGGTTCACTCAGCTGGAGATGGGAAGGCAGAAGGAGCAGAGAGCAACGTGGGAAGCAGGAAAGGACACAGTGTGTCGGGAAGATGGGGAGTGAATCCGTGAGCCAGATCCTGTGGCTGATGAGGCGGGAGCAGCTGGTGGAGGTCAAGTGGTTGACGACTGTGAGTGCTGGTCTGAGGAGTTGACTCTTTTGGGGAGTAATGGGGCAGAGCGGGGCAACTGCAAGTATGTGAGAAAACTGAAAACAGGACCAAAGTGCTGACTTCGGGATGCCTTCAACAATCAGCCTGAACCTTATGAAAAGGCATTTCCTTTTTGGCTTGTTTTCTTTGCCTGCGGGCAGGATGGGGTCTTTCCCCACTATGGGACTCTGAGCTTTCTGGCTCTCTTTTCCAGGGGACACAACACATTCATTTCAAAGAAGTGAGCATGTGATGTGATAGGGGCCTGCGTGCCAAGGAAAGCTGTTACCAGGGGGAGGGGGCCAGGTCTACCTCGTTCCGTAAGACTTGAAGATCACTCAGGAAAATGGAGTCTCCCCTCCCCTAACCCCCTAAATCTATGAGAAGCACGTTTTCCTTTGAGCGATGGGTCCAGGGTCCAGGTGATTGAGCTAATTATGGGGATTGAGCTAATTATGATGTTAACAATCAGTTCATGCAAATAGGCGGAAAACCCCACAAAATCTACTGATCCTATGGCTTATGGTACCTTGTAAATTTAAACAAAACCCTCTGAACCACCTTTAATGCAATAGCTCTTTCCCAAATGCCTTATCGGTGCTTGGCATGTATTTTCAAAATGCATAAGCAAAAGATTTTTCCCATCACATCACACTTGAGATCTATGAGGATTACGACCTACATGTCCATCAATAAGGGGCTGGCTAAATAAATGATGGCACATTTATACTTTGAAGTACTACGTAGCCATTAAAACAAGAATATGATAGAACCAAATGAGGTGACCAGGGACATTCTCCACGACATACCGTCCAATGAAACGTTCCAGACCAATATGGATAGCATGATTTTGCTTTCATATAAAAATGTGTGTATATACACACATAGATATGCACTAAAGCAGAGCAAAATATCGCAAAAGATTCTGTTAAAGGCATTCAAGTAATGGAGGGCAGGATTAGAAGAGAAAAGGCTGCAATTTCCACTTCGTCCTTTAATCGTTATAAAGGGTGGGATTTGAGGCAACTTTTATTTCCTTCTTGTTCTTCTGTGTTTTTTAAAAATAAAAACCTTTTAAAAGATTTATGAAGGGCTTTCACTATTTAAAGGAGTCATTTCGTAAAGTGAAGAATAATAACAGCTATTATTTGTTGAGTGCTTGCTGTCTGCCAAGCCCTATGTCAGGAGCTTTACAACATTATCTTGTAGATTCAGCCCCCCTTTGGAAGGAGATACCATTATTATCTCTATGTTACGGACGAGGAAACAGCCTCACAGAGGTTAAAAAACTCGTCGGAGGTCCCACGTCAGCATGTGGTGTAGCCAGCATTTCATCTGTGGTGCGGTGGCCGCACAGGCCACTCCTGGTCTGGTACCCCCGGTCCACCCTGAATCCACCTGCTACCCATGGCGCCTTCCTCTCTCGACTACACCCACCATTCAACGGCCTCCTAGCTGACGGTTCTCTTCCCCATCTTCCTCCCTGAAATTCAGTCTCTGCAGAGCTGCCAAACTGATCTTTTAAAAAACATTAATTTGGATAATTCCCTGGCAGTCCAGTGGTTAGAACTCCACGCTTTCACTGCCAAGGGCCTGGGTTCTATCGCTGGTCGGGGAACTAAGATCCTGCAAGCCGCGCAGAGTGGCCAAAACAAACAAAAAACATTATTTTAATCACGTCATGCCCCTGCTTCAAATCCTCCCACTGCCCTTGGAATAAAATCCAAATTCCTTGATGCTCCTTGGAGTTCAGTTCCTAGAACGAGTCATGCACTCCCCGCCTTGGGGCCTTTATGCTTTCAGCTCATCTGTGCAGAGAGCACTTCCTTTGCCTTGCACAGGCTGGCTTCCTCTCGGCTACTGCATCTCAGTTTAAATGACTTCCCCTTGGAAAGGCCAAACCTGATCTCTCCAAATAGGCCCACCTTATTATTCTCCTCCACACATCCCTGTTGATTTCTGTCACTGAAGTTACACAATGTGTAATTAACTAAACTAATTATTTTGTTTACTTATCATCCTTCTCCCTCTACTAAACAAGGGCACGACCCGTGTTTCTCATATTCATTGCTGTGTCCCCGGCACCTAGCACAATGCTGAGATCTAGCAGGTGTTCAACAAATTCAATGTCAAATGAATGAGCTGGCTCCGAAAATGACATAGGGTGTTACAGTTGACAAAACACTGTCAGTCGTATTTATTATCTCCAGAAGGAGGGAAGTCAAAGGGAGCTCTCATGGAGGGTTGTGTAACCGTTGGCGGCAGTGATGCTGGTGGAGGCTACAGAGAAGATCCTGATGATAACATCACCCATAGGCAGCCAAACGGCTCTCCATCCTGGGTGCAGCTGGAGGGGTGGGAGGTTCAGAGGTTGTCTGATCCACTTCCAGGGGCTACTTGGCAGACAGCTGGGTTAAGACGAGAATCTGTGATCTTGGAACACCTCTTGGCCCCCCGTGGGGAGAAACCCTTCCTGGTGGCATCCTTAGCTGGCATGCATCCTTGCTGGTTAAGCCATTCTTCCTCCAGGGCATGCCTTACACATCATAGATTCACGGTGACTTTGCCCTCTTCCACTCAGCGGGAAGCAGAAAGAAGGAGGGGAGGAATGAGCTTTAATCCCTGTTCTCTGTCCCCTTATTCCATTTCTCTAAACTTGCTGGTCTCTTTTTCCCTTTTGTATGGCTTTGCCTGAAATAATTGTTTTATTTCTCTAAAGTTCGCTCATTTCCAGTTGTCCGCCAACATCAACACAACTGTGAACTGTGTCTGTATTTACACTTTTGGATGCAGTTGCATTAACTATATTTTCTTATTTTCCGTATTCTTGATGCTCTGGCATCTGATGCCATGCTGAGCAGGGGGAGGTACTGCCCCTCTGGGGTTTGCTAATTCTTAGCAATAGTGAGTGACTCGCCCCTGGGCACACATTTCATATGCAAACTAATCAATTCAGAGCCCACGTCCCCGTCCCCCCTTCTCCTCTGTGGTCTCTTACACCCTGGACCACTATTCACCTGCCTTAATCACTGGAGGGCCAGGTACCAGACAACTAGGGATGGCCCCTATGCCTCAAAGCCCACTGAAATTATTCAAACTATTCAAATTATTCAAACCTGTTTACGCTGCCTTGCTTTGCCTTTCCTGCAGAAATCACAATAAAGGCTCTCAACCATGCTTCTGCATCATACCCCCTGCCTCCCCACCGACCCTGGTATTTCCCCTTATGGCCTTTCTTGCGGTAAGGGGAATCTGAGACTATCTAAGGATCTGAGACTATCAAAACTTCTTCCTTCATGACAGCCATTTCCATGTCCCCATGTCTTACTATACCTTACTATATAAAACAAATCCTAAGTAAATATTAAAATAAGAGTGTTTTCTATTAAGCTGTGTATCAAAAGATGCTTTTTATATCTATCGTAAATGTTTTCATTTTTAAGGGATTCAATTATTTTTTTTAAATTTTTTTAATTTTACTTATTTATTTATGGCTGTGTTGGGTGTTCGTTTCTGTGCGAGGGCTTTCTCTAGTTGTGGCAAGTGGGGGCCACTCTTCATCGCGGTGCGCGGGCCCCTCACCATCGCGGCCTCTCTTGTTGCGGAGCACAGGCTCCAGACGCGCAGGCTCAGTAGTTGTGGCTCACGGGCCCAGTTGCTCCGCGGCATGTGGGATCTTCCCAGACCAGGGCTCGAACCCGTGTCCCCTGCATTGGCAGGCAGACTCTCAACCACTGCCCCACCAGGGAAGCCCAGGATTCAATTATTTTTAACAGATGCAACACACACTCTTTGGATATACCAGCAGTTCCTGATGAAGACAGAAACCTTGAGATATCGATTCACGAATGAATTGATAAAACTGATGCTGAAAAAAACAATGCCTCTATGTTGCAAGCACTCTAGTTATCCCGGTCACAATCCATTGATTTTGGCTTTCTGTCCGTCATTAATTGATTAAGACATAGAGACTTGTCACCTATCTGTAGGCTCAACCATGCCCCGGGGCCAGGACCCATGTCAAGGGGTGGGCTTTGCCTCCTCAAAGACTAGATGTCTGGTGTTCTCTCTGGACCCTCTTCCCCTCACAGCCAGTCTGCTGGATTATCCAAGTCCTGGATCTGCTAAGAAGGGAGAAGTATAAAAGCTCATCACTCTCTTTTTTTTTCAGCCCCAGATGCAAACATTGCTGGGTTTCGCTGCTAGACTTGGGTCCATCATTTTTACCACGAAAATCAGATTACAATGCTGCTTTGGGAGGCTGTCCTGGCGCCTAACTGTGCCGATTGCCAGGCGGTGGAAAAGTTCTTCCTTCCTACGTCTGGACAGCCCCCCTTGTGGCCGGCCATGCCCTTCTCTTCCTGTTCTGGCCTCATCGTGCTGGGCATCACCATCCTTCTTGCAGAAAATTTCCATCAACTTGCACATTGTTATTTGTTCTCCTCCACAATAAATCAAACAGATGGCTTCATCTTTTCCTCACAGGTCCTATTTTCTGGCCTTTAATCATGTTTGTTGCTTCATGTAGGCCGATCCACTGGGCAGCTGATTGTCTGAGACCTCTGAGGCCGAGGCCGTCCACGGGCCCTCCTGAGCTCGTTTGGGTTCTGGGGTTTGATAAGCAATCGCTCCTACCGGCAGGCTGGATATTAAACAGCTGGGGGTTCTCTGCAGCCGTTTCAGGGACTTGCCCAGAAGACAAGGAAGCAATTTCAGAGACAAGAAGCAATTGCCTTAAGGCTCCATTCTGTTCCCTCAAAGTGCTCTGCACGCAGAAAGATGATGGGGGCAAGGAGCCGGGCTCTGTGTTTCAGACTCTGCACCGTTCCTATTATTTCCCACTCACATCGCCGGCTCGCTTGACTGGGGCTTCGGAGCGTGGACCTTATCACACATCTCCTTCCTCCTCCAGACGCTGAAGAGCACGTAAAAGATAACACACGGGCTGAGTCCAGGTAGAAAAAGGCCTTCCTTTTTCATTCATTAGACATTTATCGAGCATCTATCATGTGCCAGGCAAAGTAAAGATGAAAGATGAATAAGATCCAGATCCCGCCCACCTGCCCCCATCGACACTGGGGTCTGGTAGACAGACAGATAGATACAAGCAAAGAACTCTTTACTATCGAGGGCAGGCAGTGAGAAATGCATTATTTCAGGGCAGGTTATTAATATTCAGGAGGCAGTCCAGAGGAGTACAAGATTCTTTCCGTGCAGGAGGGGAAGGCCTCATGACGGATGGAGCATTTGGCATTGGTCTTGTATTCACAGCATCTTTCACATGTGACTCCATTTAGTTTTCACATCATCCCAATGATGCGGGCAGGGGTTACGCCCATTTGTCAAGTGGGGTATCAGGGTTCAGAGAGGTTGGGTGACCAACCGAAGGCCGCCCAGAGGGAAGGTGGCAGGTCTGCAGGGAGCCTGTCTAAGTCTGGGAGCAGTGTTGTGCCATCTTGCTTCTCAGGAGAGTAGGGTGGGCCAGGAAAAGGCACTGCACCTGGGGCTGGTTCTCCAGTGGATGCCCAGTTGGTACAAGGGCACAAAGGTGGTTTTAGCCCTTAACAAGGGGGCCTGGTCCAGCTTGCAAGTTTGCAGAGGGCCTTCTCATCCGGCTGCTATGACTGTCTGCATCCACGGTGCTTTTCCCCCGGGACTATAGATCCTCCCGGCCGCACGGCCTCATCCATCCTCATTAGCTCATGGTCGGCCACGCTCAACAGGGCGTCCACAGAAACAGCTGCTCCTTCTTCAGTGCCTGCTTCCAGAGGGCTCAGGGCTCAGTCTTTGGCTCACGTAACCTTCTCTATTCCCCAACACCAAACCCAGAGGAGGGAGAGAGACGGACAGGTGAGGAGGGCAGTGCCCACCGACTGGCCCTGCAAAGCTTCCCCATTTCACCCACATAACATCACAATGGGCAGACACTGTCTCCATCTTACAGATGAGAAAAGGGAAGCCCGAGAAAGTTCTGTTATTACCCAAGAGATTCTCACTCGTCCGACTTAAGAAGGATAAGCTTTCTCAAGAATTTATGACAAGTCTTACTTAACACGTGGTCGGTGCTCAGTAAATGCTAGTTGTTGTGTTGACGATGCAGCTTTTATGAAGCATCAGTATCTCCTCTGTCTTTATGGATGGCAGTGGAAAACCAGGATCTCCACTAAATTCACGGAGAGCTTCTATTCTGCAAGGGTTGTGGGCGTTAACCTGGGTTGTAACTGTGGTCTGTGCAGGTGGGAGTGTAATTCAGAAAAGGCTCGTCTGGAAGAGTAGAGGCAGGCTAAGGCATAAAGGATTGACGGGTTGGGGTTCAGGACAATGGCAGAGAGATGAGTGACAGGGACAGCACTGGGGGGCAAGGGAAGGGGACATGGGCCACAGCCCAGGGAAAGCTGCATGCATTAGAAAGACCACATGTATATAAGGGAGAAGACAGGCCCTATGGAGCTTTTCTGGCATAATAAGTATTCAGCTGGTCACCATGAATATTCAACTGGGCAGAGACTGCAGGGGTAGACCCTTGAGGGAGCTGGAACTGACAGGGGGACTGACTTCTTTCAGGAGTCTCCCAATATCGGGGAGCACATGCCAACAGCACAGAGCTGGACAGGGTCATAGGTGGAGGCAAAGGGCTAGGAGCTTCAGCGAGGAGAGGTAGGTGAGTGACAGCTAGCAGGGGCTAAGGGTCTGCTAGAAGGACTTGGAAAGCCCTGTGCGGTTGAACAGCGAGGACACACAGCGGAACTGTGGGTCTTCTTATTTTCATTTGTGTGCAACTGTCTACCGTCTCTAAGGGGATGTTTTCCTGCTTGGCAGGTTCCTATAAAATCACAGAAACATAGCTCTAAAGAGAAAGTTAAAGACAGACACCGACTCCTGTCGTCCTTAACCGTGTAAGTGTGTGGAGGGGCCGGCAGGGCCGTTGGTGGGGACCAAGGGAGCAGGCCCCTGCCTACCTCCAGAAGGATATCCTCAAGATTATATACCCTTGGGGGCTTCCTTCCCTGGTGGCGCAGTGGTTGACAACCTGCCTGCCAATGCAGGGGACACGGGTTCGAGCCCTGGTCTGGGAGGATCCCACATGCCGCGGAGCAACTGGGCCCGTGAGTCACAATTACTGAGCCTGCGCGTCTGGAGCCTGTGCTCCGCAACAAGAGAGGCCGCGATAGTGAGAGGCCCGCGCACCGCGATGAAGAGTGACCCCGCTTGCCGCAACTGGAGAAAGCCGTCGCACAGAAACGAAGACCCAACACAGCCAAAAATAAATAAATAAATAAATAAACAAATAAAATTTAAAAAAAGAAAAAGAAAGATTATACCCTTTACTTACTGGCTTCTGAGAACAAGTTCATCAGTGGACATGGCTCTGTAGCTACAAAATGAAATTTGTGAAAAACTGCTCTCGCATCCCCAGGCATCACTGGACGGAGGTGGATGCCAGGAGCCAGAGAAGGCAAGAGTCTTGCTCCAGTGACAGAACCCAGGCTGAGACATAGTTCCACTCGCTCTACCCAGTTTCTGCTCTTTTCGCTCTGTCTGCAAAAGAGGACGTTCATGGGGCCGCCGCCAGCTCACTTGGTGCCTTTGGATGAATTAGGAAAAGGGGGGTGCCCCCAGTGGTCACAGCCCCAGCGAGCAAAGAGCCCTTCTGCCAGGTGCCTCTGGGTAGAGCACAGCCAGTAGAACCCTGTGTAATGACAAATGAGAAGTGGGTCTGGGGCTTCCCTGGTGGCGCAGTGGTTAAGAATCTGCCTGCCAGTGCAGGGGACACAGGTTGAAGCCCTGGTCCAGGAAGATCCCACATGCCGCGGAGCAACTAAGCCCGTGTGCCACAACTACTGAGCCTGTGCTCTAGAGCCCGCGAGCCACAACTACTGAGCCCATGTGCTGCCACTACTGAAGCCCGTGCCCCTAGAGCCTGTGCTCCGCAACAAGAGAAGCCACCGCAGTGAGAAGCCCGTGCACCACAACGAAGAGTAGCCCCTGCTCGCTGCAACTAGAGAAAGCCTGTGCACAGCAATGAAGACTCAACGCAGCCAAAATAAATAAATAAATAAATTAATTAATTAATTAATTAAATTATTTAAAAAAGAAGTGGGTCTGGCAGGGGCCAGGGTGCCATTGACGTAGGCTCCTTCCTCCCTCCAGTCTTCCATCTCCCAGTCACTCACTTTTTAGTAAATGTCTCCTGTATGCACAGTGACACATTCCTGACTCTTCTGGTACAAAACTCCACTGGAAAGGTAAAGGGATGAGTTTATACTGACAAAGGGCTTTTCCAACCATGACAACTTTAACCTGCTAAGGTGATGGGTAAGAGACTGGCAGAGACTGTGATACTTAGAAGAGGTGAGTCAGGGTGAAGGTGCTTTTAAGACAACGTGGACTCCTCCTTCTTTGGATTTCTGCTGTCAAACTGCAATGCTTCATGCTCAGTGGGAGAAAATGGGTTAGCTCTGAACAGCAGTGATTTGGAGAATATCTTCAAATGATGCTTATGGTTTTGAGGGCAGGGAGACTCCTAAGAACTTTCCGATGACAAGAAGGGTCTGGAAGTGGTCCGTCACCACAGACTCAAACAGCTCCCAATGCACTGCCCTGACGGGGGGAGGGGTAGACCCTTCAAAAATGGAATGCAAGCCCCTCCCGTGGTTTCTGTGCAGCGTGGTTGGGAATGTCAGGGAGAGAGAACTCTACAGTAGGATGAAAATCGTCACTTCTGGGCTCTTCTGGGGGCAAACTATGGAGGTCTGTGTGCTGTTCTCATGAAGAACGTCATTTGGTGCAATGCTTCTGTTTGTACATTCATTCATTGAATATTCTTAAAACACCTATGTGCCAGCAACTGTCCCAAGTACTAGAGACAGCCTGGATGAGATCCCTGCTTTAAAGTCGCTGCAGCTTTAGTTGGGAAGATGTAGATAATAAAAGGGTGAACAAATTAATATAAAAATAAACAGTTCGGGGGACTTCCCTGGCAGTCCAGTGGTTGAGACTTCGCCTTCCAATGCACGGGGTGCAGGTTTGATCCCTGGTTGGGGGGCTGAGATCCCACATGCCTCACAGCCAAAAAACCAAAAGACATAGAACAGAGGCACTATTGTAACAAGTTCAATAGAGACTTTGAAAATGGTCCACATCAAAAATAAATAAATAAACAGTTCAGATAAGTGCCACAATAGATATAAAGGGCCTCCTCTGAGAAGGTGGCGTTTAAACTAGGGTGCAGAGAAGCCAACACACGCAGAGCCCAGAGAAGAGCATTCCACAGAGGGGGCAGCCCTGAGGTGGGGGAGAACACAGCTCATGGAACTTAAAGAAGGTCAGCTGATCACGGCCGAGAGAGCGCAGAAGGGAGTGGACAGGTGCCTGAGCTGTAGGTAGGGCCCAGACCACCAGGTGCTCTCAAGGCCAAGTGCAATGGAGCATTGATGGGGGGCTTGAAGTGGAAGTTACCTGATCCAATCAGTGTCTTAAAAGGATCACTCTGGCTTCTCTTTGGAGCATGGGCTGTAGGAAAAGAGAGCAGAGAGGGTGTGGGAGATGTGTAGCCCAGCCCAGAGATAATGGTGACTTACATCGAGGTGGTGGCAGTGAGGATGGACCAAAATGGACTGTTTGAAGCTATAGTGTGGAGGCCAAATCTTGAAGACTTGCTGATAAATTGAATGTGGGGAGTTACGGAAAGAGGGTGATAAAGAACGATTTCTAGGTTTTGACTTTAAACGTTGAATGGATGGATGACAGCCACTTGGTACAGTAGTTTGGCTTATTGGTTTATATAAGCCAATATAAGTTATTGGCTTAACTTACAGAATTAAACATAAACATACCAGATGACCCAGAAATCCCACTCCTAGGTATTTACCCAAGAGAAATGAAAACTTGTGTCCAAACAAAAACGTCTGCCCTAAACGTCCTTCCTTGGGTGAATCAATAACATCATGGTACATCTTAAGCCCTAGTCCCTGGCAACCTCCGACCTGTTCTCTGTCCCTAGAGTTTGGCCCTTTCCAGAATGTCATTTTAATGGAATCATTAAGTATGTAACTTTCTGAGACTGGCTTCTCTCACTCAGCATAATGCCTTTGAGATCCATCCACGCTGTTGCGTGTTTCACTACTCCTTTTCCGTTGATTGTCGCAAGGTTTTCCAGGAACATTCCCAACAAAACCAGTTTTAATGTATGTGAATTTAAAAATAAATTTAAAGACTGTTTGGAAGTAGAAAAGGAAAAAGCAAGGGGCAGAATGGAAAAGACGTTTTGTGGACTGTTTTACTAGCCTGAGACGGGGAAGATGGAGGAATAAACGGATGGGTGGGGTGGGGAGGGAGATGGGGCAGCTGTACCTACATTCCACAGACCCCAGGCTGGTGGGCTTGATTCGGTGTAAGCAGCAGGTAAACACTGTCCCTCTGAGGGGCTGTGGAAGGGGAGGAGGGAAACGGCCTGAAGGAGAGGAATTGGGTGGAGAGAAATGGGAGTCCAGCCTCGCTGAGGCTGCTGGGCTGCCTGGACCCCAGGCTCTTCCTCACCAGCTGTCTGCTCTGTGGCCAGCACTGTCCACGCAGTCAGCCTGGCAAGTGACCTTTTCTCATCCACATCTGATCATCTCTGCTGTCCCTGTGCAGGTCTCACCCTGTTTGGGGCCTGCTTTCAGTATCTCTGGGCCTTCCCCGAAATCATTAGCATAGAGGAATGAGTCAACACAAGAGGAAGAGAAGGGCTGGAAGGAAGGAAGTGAAAGCTGATGCTTGTCTGTGCTCTCGTCCCCAGAAAATTCAAGGAGTGTTTCCTAGAGACCTGGATCCAGAGGGAGGAACAGGAGGAAGTGGGAGAAGGAAGAGGGGGAGGAGCGAAAAGATGCTGGCTCCCCAAGGCTGTTTAAATCTCAGGCCTCCAGTGTGTGTGGTCCCCCTAATCAAGAGCTAGTGCTGGAAGCAAGACTCAGATTCCTCCCAATTCCGTGTTCACAGTGGGGAAAAGTGTATGTATACACGTATCTGCTGCTTTTGAAATATTTCTGCAACAGAAAGCGGGAAAGGATGATACTAAATTGTGAACAGTGATTTCCTTTAGGTGGTACAATTATGGGTGAAAAAAACTTTGATAAAAAGGACAAACAGTGAGAACCCTAAGCCATAGATTCAGGGACAGAAACAGGGACAGGGTAAGTCACAGAACCACCAGGAAGCTCTGGTCGCTGCTCTCCCTTCTCTGAATTTCTCTTGTGTCATAGCATCTTACTTTTTCCTTTGGCTATTCTATAATTCATGGGGAAATATTATCTCCTTGTTAGATTCTAGGAAGGATCTTCTACAAACTCTATGAAATAAGGAGTATCTGCTACACTCTCAGGTAGAGTAGTTGCTCAATAAAAATGTTACATAAATAGAAAAATGACCAACCATGTCTAACCCAGTGCTGCTCAATAGAAATATAACACAAGCCACCTATGTAATTTTATACTTTCTAGTAGCCACATTAAAAACATTCAAAGAAACAGGCAAAATTAAATTTAATAATACATATTACCTAATCCCATATATCTAAAATATTATCATTTCAACCTGTCATCAATATAAAATTATGAATGCAATATTTCCCATTCTTCATTTGTTTGTACCAACCCTTAAAAATCCCATTTGTATTTTATACTCACAGAACGACTCAATTTGGAAGAGCCACATTTCAAGTGCTCAAAAGCCACACGTGGCCATTGGCTACATTATTGGGCAGCCCTGGTCTAGCCCAAGGCTTGACACGTGGTTGACTATTGATGTTTTCCGAATGACCACCTAAGGGAGGGACCCGAGGGAGAGATGCTCCTTGGAGGGGTTTGGGAAGTGTCTTAATGCTGTGGGATGCAGTGCCTGACTCTCAGGTCCAAGAGCAGGGATGGGATTTGCCGATGGGATTTTGCCCCCATCTGTGTCTCTGGAGTGATTCACAAAGGGGTTGACCCACTGAGTCCCTCTTATTCCTTTTGTGTGGTGATGGGGAAGCTGGTCATGTAGGTAAGAGACCCCTGGCATGAACAGACTTGGGGCGTCCTGGCACCAAAATGCTTGGCATGTATGCTGGTGGTGGTTCAAGACCTGGGGACAGCATGTGTCCTGTGTGTCAGCCCGTGCCTGAGATCGCCAGACCCCTTTCACTGCATATCCTTCTGCTATTGCTGTGCTATATCCTTATCCTATAATAAAAATGTTCTGTATAGATAAACTATTTGGGTCTTCTGTGTCCTTATAGAGATGGAACACTTACGGGAATTAGCGTGTAATTTGCACAGGCCTTTACACTTGCTTTTCTGACACGTGAAATGCCAGGATATTTCTCCCTCCCCTCCAGCTCACATCTTATCTCCAAGGAGATCTCAACTCCACCCTTCCAAGGGGTCTCAACCACTGTCTTTCCACCTCACTGATCTTCGCCTTAGGGGGCTTTAGCACTTGGTTAAATTTATCCTACCATTCTTGGGCATCACAGTTGAACAGGAAGCAAATTCCAATTCAGCCAGTTAGTATAGCTATACAAAAACCTGGGAAGTTAACCTGTCCAAGCTTCAGTTTCCCCATCAATAAAATGGGACGCTAATGCCTACTGCAAAGGATCATTGACAATTTGAACAAAATAACGTAGGAAGACTGCCTGACGTTCTAGGAGCCGGCGACGCATCTTCGCTCTCTTTTTCCCTTCCCGTATTTTCTTTCTCTTCCCAAGGAGACCGTAAACTCTGTACTAGAAGGAATGGCTTTTTTACATTTGTATGCTTTCCCCCAAAGCAAAAAGCCCAGTGGGACACAAAATAGAAACTTAAGTCACAGAGTTAAGACTGTCACGAGAAAGCCAGTGTGTTACTATATGTGGCACGATTCATGTTGAGTGCAATTCCATGGAGGCCCTGGCTTGGCTTGAGATGACTTGAATCTTAGGAACCCTCCTTTCTTATCGCTTTAATACGATTATCCAAGAGTATTTTTGAGAACTAAGTAAAACGATGTGGGCAAAGTTCCTGGTGCTTAGGAGATATTCCATAAATGTTAATTGTCCGCTTTGGTGCTTTTTTTCCTTCCTCTCCCAGGGAGGTGATAAATGAGGCAGTTATACCCTAATGTTCACAACAGCACTATTCACAATAGCCAAGACATGAAAGCAACCTAAGTGTCCATTGACAGAGGAATGGATAAAGAAGATGTGGTACATACCTACAATGGAATATTACTCAGCCATAAAAAAGAATGAAATATTGCCATCTGCAGCAACATGGATGGACCTAGCGATGATCATACTAAGTGAAGCAAGTCAGACAGAGACAGACAAATGTCATATGATACCACTTCTATGTGGAATCTAAAAAAGTGGTACAGATGAACTTATTTACAAAACAGAAACAGACTCACAGACATAGAAGACAAGCTTATGGTTACCAAAGGGGAAGGAGAGAGGGACAAATTAGGAGTTTGGGATTAACAGGTACACACTATTAGATATAAAATAGATAAACAATAAGGACCTACTGTATAGAACAGGGAATTATATTCAATATCTTGTAATAACCTATAATGAAAAAGAGTATGTATCTCCATCAGTCACTGAACATGCCAGCCGAGGAACACTTGGGTTTAGAGCGGAAGATAATGGGCAGAAGAACAATTCATCGAAGAGATAATGGCAAAGCTTGTGATAAGGACTTAACAAGGCAGCTCTCCCGTGAATCCATCACAGAGGACCGAGGAGGAACCTGTCAAATCAGCGAGGGTACTATATATGGAGACATATGAAATGCCTGCCTTCTCTCTGAAAAGGTTTAGTTAGAAAAAAAAAAAAAAAAACCCCGTGGAGGCTGGAGTGGGGTGAACTGCTAATGAGTCCAGCGTTAAGAGATCTGTGTTCACTGGAGGGAGGTGGCTCTTTTCCCAGGTTTGATTCAGCCTGTTTCGGGGGAGCTGCAGGGGGATCTTCTCTAAGGTCAGCACAGTTAAGCTAAAATACTCAGCTACTCATTATTTCCACAGATTACACCACTATCCTCAGAGTATTTTCGGAATGAGACAATAGCCCCACGACGGGTGAGTTAGTCCAGCCCTAAATTTCCGAGGATGTCGTCCTTAATTCAGAGATGCTTCCTCCTCCTTAATTTCCTTCCCTCCCCAGAAAACTGAATGCTGTAGGTGACTCTGGTTCTGAATGTCACCTTGACACCATTTCTTGTGCTGAGAAGTGTATTACTTGTTTTTCATGCCTGTGGTTTTATTTACACCAGAAGGCAGTTCACTGTTATTGAGGCAAAGGCCATGGCCCTCTGCTGCCTTTGGAAGAAGCAAGATGGCACCCAGTCTCAGAGAAGAAGCCTCAGCTGGGACTCCAAGAGTCTGGACAGGAGCAAGATCACAGGGTGAAGATTTTTAAGGAGGCAAATGTTGGGGATGAGACCATGCCTGCCCCTTCGGGTGCTCAGACTGAAAAAAGTAGAAGGTTCTGGAAGCCACATCTCCCTGGCTTCTCTCACATTTGTGGGAGGGGAGCAGGCACATATATTCCTGTTTTCAGACAAGGGATCTGCAGCTTGGAATTGAAGTGTCTTGCACAAGATCACAAAGGCAAACACAAGATGCAAATCTCGCGAACTCCGCTTGTGGAAGCTGTGTCAGGTGGCGGGTCAGAGATGTCCAGAGAGAAGAACAAGGATGTATTTCCCGGACCGGACACAGCAGGAAACCACATTGACTCCTGCATCTGCCCACGTGTGGATTTCATTTTTATCTGTCTGCTGCAGTTTCATTCAATATTTGTCTGAGTGTTTTGCTGACAGCTGCCTTTCTGGGGTGAGGGTTGAGGAACTGGATTAGGAATGTTACGTTCTCAGTAATTAGCACAACAGGCTTGAACAGCGGCAGCAACAAGGACAGAGAGCGGTTGAGTTTCCGTAGTTCGTAGTTCGTAAGGCTCTGAGTCTTTGTCTTTGGAAGAGGACCCACCGCAGATGAAAGCCCAATGTGTGTGTGTGTGTGTGTGTGTGTGTGTGTGTGTGTGTGTTTAGGTCTGTATGTTTTTATCACACATAGATTCATGGGATCTCCCCCACAATCAAAAGACGCACAGATCCATCCAACCACACCGCTTTGGTCCATGCTGTCCCCTCTGCATACAGCATCCTTCCTCACTCGCTATTCCTCAGTTTGGCCAACCCCTTCCCGTTTTTCAAGACTCAGCCCACAGGTCATCTCCTTTAAAAAGCTTTCTCCGCTCTCTCATGGACTTGTGGATAAGAGATCTGGTTTCCTTCCCCTGGCACCCCAGGGCTTCCACTGCTTCCCTGACTACAGCTCTCCTTGTCTACTGTCATCTCCTCTCCCAGCCTCTGCGCTCTTAGAGGTCAAGGGCAGTGTCTCTTACACCTCTGCATCACCAGGACTTAGCATACAGCCTGACACATAGTAGGGGCTCAATCACTGTTTGCTGAATGTAATTGAATTTCAAGAAGGATAAATGTCCCATGGCCGAGGGCAAAACCATACACAAGCAAAATTGTCATGTAATTGGGATTTAACATATTTGACTAATATCAGCATATGTGCATCGCTAAAACACATTAATATTTAATTCATCTGAGTTATTTTGCAAGGATATATGTGTGAGTAAGTACAGTGATGCTTTGCATGCAATTACGCCTCTTCTTTCACGAGTGTTAAGTGCTATGCAGATCTTCTCCTAAATACTCCAGCTGAGTTTTGTTTTAGTGTTACACCTCCAGCTTCACCCAAGGCCGTTTTGAAAAAGTCATATTAAAACCACCTCTCTACACCTGCGTTTTCTATAAAACTGTTACTCACTGCCTTCTACGTAACTTATCTGCACCACATGCTAAAAGTGATTTCAGAATTTGACACCAAGAAATTCACTGTCTCCTCTGGGGAAGCCTGGCAAGCCTCTATCTTTCTAATAACCAAATGTATATAACTGATCATCTTTTCCTTCTTGACATGGTTGCCAGGAAGCTCAGAGTCACATCTGACTTTTGTTTACTGATTCTCAATCATTATGTTAACTGCTTTCTGACTTCCTGGTATTTCTTGGGAGAATTATAAACCATTGTTAAATAAATAAATCTCTGTTGCTTCTTTCCGTGGTGTAAGTCACGTGGGGTTGTCTGTTGGAGAGGAAGCTCCATTCAGATCTACGCCTGCAGCTAGAAGCTTCTCTATTAGTGACTTTAGATTTTGGGTTCAGGTTTTTTTTTGTCATTGTTATTTTCGTTTCATTTTGTTTTGGTTCAGAGCATTTGAATCCACATAGCCCCTCCTTCCTGGCTGACAGGTAGTGAGTGATCTCTCGAGGGCCTCAGTTTGGAATGCTCTGCTGGACCACTGGTCTCACTGAACCTTCCTGCAAATCCCTCAAAAGGGATATCATCTGTATCACCTGTGTGAAAATTCCTTATGGTGGTTTTCATGGAATATAGTAACAAAAACATAATTTTCTCCTTTCTTTTTTTTAGTATGTTTTGCAAACATACTGAAACAGGGGTCCCCAACCCCCAGGCTGCCGACCGGTACCGGTCACATTACCACCTGAGCCATCGCCCCGACCCCGTCCGTGGAAAAATTGTCTTCCACGAAACTGGTCCGTGGTGCCAAACAGGTTGGGAACCACTGTACTAAAACACAGAAAAGTTGCAAGAACAATACAATGAACACCCACAGATTCTTCATATGGCTTTGCTACCTATTTTTTTTTTAAATGTCCCCTTGTTATATACCTAAGCAAATAATAGGTGGATGATGGAATTACATTTTCAGTATGGCATCTGGATACATCTTAAAAGCTCCATAGTTCTCAGAAGTCTTTTTGTTCTTGACTTTTGGGAAATACGATGACCCCATTTGGCGTTCTTGTTAATGGCCACTAACTAGAGGTTGTCTTCTCTTCCCTTATGAGCACCTGAGAAGAGAATTGAGAGCCGGATGACATGCATTCTGCTTTTTCATTCCAGAGTTGAGCTCTTCTCAAATATCAGGTCAGGCGTGAATAAATAGAGTGAAAGTGTTGCTCAGGAAAATGTTAAAACATATTGGGTTACCGCTTGGTTATAAAAGCACATAACTCAGAAAGAGCCAGTTGGAAGAGATGCAAAGGGCGGGGTGTGGGGAAAAGGCAGGAGCCTCCACGCCCTCTCCAAGCATACGCCACTCTCCCCAAGGGCCCACATGTTCATCAACCCGGAAGCTCCTTCACTGCCTACATATGCTTTATTTTTACCTCCTATATTATTATTTGTATTGTTATCATTCCTTGTGTGTGTGTGGAACTGTTTCAGAGAAAGTTGCTGCATTGTGCATCCTCACTCCTGTATACTTCAAACCTGTTTCCTGCCAACTAGACATTCTCTTCCATAACCATAATACACTTAGCAAATTCAGGAAGGTTCGTGTTAGTTCAATACTATTATCTACTCTACAGTCTGTATTTGAATTATGCCAGTTATTCCCCGTGGTGTCCTTTGTAGCTTTTTTTTTCCCCAACCCAGGATCCAAGCTAGGATCCCATATTGTATTTAGTTGTCACATCTCTTTACTCTTTTAAGATCTGGAAGAATGTCTCAGGCTCTCCTTGTCCTTCCTGACACTTGACATTTTTTTAAAATTTATTTATTTATTTATTTATTTATTTATTTATTTTTGGCTGCATTGGGTCTTTGTTGCCACGCGCAGGCTTTCTCTAGTTGCAGTGAGCGGGGGCTACTCTTCGTTGAGATGCGCAGGCTTCTCATTGTGGTGGCTTCTCTTGCTGTGGAGCACGGGCTCTAGGCGCACGGGCTTCAGTAGTTGTGGCACGTGGGCTCAGTAGTTGTGGCTCACAGGTTCTAGAGTGCAGGCTCAGTAGTTGTGGTGTACGGGCTTAGTTGCTCCGTGGCATAGGGGATCTTCCCGGACCAGGGCTCGAACCCGTGTCCTCTGCATTGGCAGGTGGATTCTTAACCACTGTGCCATCAGGGAAGCCCCTGACACTTGCCATTTTTGAAGATTACAGTCCGGTTGTTTTGTAAAATGTCCCTCAATTTGGATTTGCCTGATATTTCTTTTTTTTTTTTAATTTTTAATTGAAGTACAACTGACATACAGCTTCTTCCGTTCTTCCTCTTGATTTTTCTACTCCTCTATTATTTCCCTGACTTTATTTTAAACTTGTCATTTATAGTAAGTTGTCACCAAATTCTTTACAGAAGGAAAAAATACCTCTACATCCAGCTCAAATGTCTCGGACCCTTTGAATCTTTCCTGACCTTACTCTCCCCAACTCACATCAATAGGCAAAATGGACACTCCATTCTCTTTGCTCTCAGAACAATTTTATCCTGTTATTGTTTCTGTTACAGCACAGATGATACAATATTGAGATTATGATGGCTAAGAATCACCCTAGACTCTGAGCTTCTTGAAAACGAGTGACAGACCCCATTTTCTTTCTTTTCCATGGGCATGGGTTTAGGCAAGTTACACATATTTTTGTGCTTCTGTTTCTTTATCCGAAAAATAGACATAATAATAGCATCCTCCGTAGAGGGTAGATGTGAGGATTAAAAGAGATAAGCCAAATAAGGCCTGGCACACAGAGTAATCGCTCAGTTCATGCTAGTTCATGTTAACTGTTATTATTATTATTATTATTGGGACAAGTAGTAGGGCCATTAGTTCTAATATGCCTAGTGTTTAGCAGTGCCTAATACATAGCTTAAAGCTCAATAAGTATTTGTGAAATAAATGCTGGGTGATGAACGTGCACCAATATGCTATCCCTCTCCTTATGAGGGACACCATGCTGCCCATTTCTGAGATGGGGATGGGGAAGCAGATATAACAAAGGATGGAGCTGAAGCCAGAAGCCAGGTGTGCATATTCCTGGCCATTGCTTTATCCCAAGACATGCCGCCTTTGTCTGAGGGCTCAAGAAGCTGCTAGAAAAAAGAAACTCTTCAAATCCCAGGCCGTCGTCCTGCAAGACTCTGAGAGACAAGACTTCTAAGGTCAGATCAAGCACGTGTGTCCAAACTGTCAAACACAGCCTCCACTCAAATACCCAAGACTACAGGGGACAGCGTGGCAGACTTCCGCGTAATTGAGGGCTCTTCAACTTCAACCCAACTTTGATCTAGTTCTTAGTTTTCTCTTTCCGCTAAAAAGCACCGAGATGGACAGGACTTGGCCCGACCTCCTCCCCCTTCTTGCCTGAGGTGCTAACGAGCAGTGGCTCAGCTAAAAGGAAGACGGCAGATGGCAAGTGAGGCATCATTAGACCGGACGCTCACTGGTGCCTGGGACCCCACGCCACCCTGCTGCACCCAGGGCCCCCCCTCCCAGCACACCCACACGTGGGGACGGCACTGTCTATGGGAACATCCAGTCCAGGGGCAAACTTGCATCACTGGACTCTACTAGCAGAGACAGTACTAACGACTGGTACTGAGCCTTTAGTGTGTGTCAGGCACTGGGCTAAGTATTTTATACGTGTGATTTTATTTAATCTTCACAACAGCCTTCTGAGTGAGGTACTCTTATTAGTCACATCCGCAGGTGAGGAAACCGAGGCTTCGAGAGGTTAAGGACTTTGTCTCAGGTCACACAGCTAGCGAAGGCCGAGCCGGGACTGGGACTCAGGTCCACCTGGACCCACAGACTCTGCCCTTCATGGCACAGTCTTCTCTCTGCTATTCTCTCAAGAGCAGGGCTATGATAGAATGACAAAAAGGATAGGTAGGCTTTCCTTTTAGGTAGGCAATGGCCAGGAATATGCACACCTGGCTTCTGGCTTCAGCTCTATCTTTTGTTATATCTGCTTCCCCATCCCCATCTCAGAAATGGGCAGCATGATGTCCCTAGGAAAAGGCCGGAAACTTGGGAGGCTCTGGGGGTGGGCGGATCAGAGTGCATCAGGTTCAGGCTGACCCCGGCTGGACGATTCCCCGTTGGCTGGCCAGTGTTCACGTACCATCCCCGTGACCTCGAGTCTGAGGCTCCATTTCTTTAGCTATGAAATAGGGACAACAATACTGAAACATAATAGTATGCCAAGCTCCAGATGCCAGCCTGTTGATGAGTAACCCCAAAGCATGGTACCAGGGCTGTGAGGGTGCTGATGGCCATGAAGAAGGCACTGTATGCCCAGAAAGGGGATGATGGAGGAAGAGCGGGCACCACAAGGGGGAGGTGGGGGCAGTGATAGATTTCCTGCTTGGCTTTGCCCCTGGTCTGCTCTGAGGAGTTGCTCTGGGCATGTACTTGTTAGGAACAGAAAGCCTGCGGTGTTCTCTCATTTAGTAAAGGTGAGATGTCCGTGGAGCTGCTCTCTGCTCACAGAGGGCTCTCTTGGATGTTTCTAATACATGGTTCCCCAGTGCTGAGTCCGTGGCGTTCATCCTGGGACCAGACATAGGTCACAGTAAAGAGGTTAGTGTGAAGAAGTGGCAGGACGCTGAATGTATGTCAGTGCAATATAGGTGAAAATGTCTAACGCTGTGAGATTCATAGTGGGGATGCACATATTTGGGGTTTGAATCTTGAGTCTATAATGATGCTTTCCTCCCCGCTCCCTACCATATACATAACACCATGGAGAACATTTTGGAGAGCAACGCTCATCTGTTTTTGTTTTTTCTTTCCCTCAAATCAGAAGTGACTCTTAGAAAATCTTTAATGCTGTTCCTCATGGGAATCTCACCAAGCTTATGCTCTAGCATGTCTGCTGATGAGCGTTTCACTCCTGTGGTTTAGATGTCTTCACACCTTCCTTAGGTGAAAGAATCCAGATATGTTCCTGTCCCTGATGGGTTCTTTTTGTTTTTTTTTTCTAAGATGTGTCATTTTTGTTTTAGAATATTGAATTTCTCATCCAAATGAAAGATCATCACATGTCTATCCCCATAGACTTCTCTTTTCAACCCTTCCCCATGGCAGTAGTTTGAAATCTTTTGTTTGCTCTCCTGAATTTACCTTAAGTTGGCTGTTTTAGGGGAGGCAGCCTTTGGGATGCCCTGTCAGTGCCTCTAGCCTGGCATCCTGACAGCAGAGGAACTGGGAAGGGTCCAAGATGGGTCTGGAGTTGGACTTCCAGAGGAAGGAGCTTCTTCATTCATCAGAAGAGGCTGAAGCTTTTTGGGAAGATGGCAGTGAGGGACTCAACTTCTTCTCCTCTGCTCCTTCCTCTTTTCTCATTTTCCAATGTTGTACTTTCTCAAGTCTTTCTCTTCTCTCCCTGCCTCCTGATTGGCCATTTCTCTCCGTACTCAGGATATCTTTATCCTGCCCCAGTCCTATTTCTCCGTGGAGCTGTAAGGTGAACATGCCTGGGAGTGTCTAGAGTGGGGAAGGACCAAACCCAAACCTCTGGTTATTAGCTACATTTGGGTATTGGGTGCAGGCCAGGAGTAGTAGAGGCAGCTGCAGTAAGAATAGCAAAAGAGCCTCCATTTGTTAAGGGGCTACTACTATATTTCAAGCACATGCTCTACATTATCCCTGATTCTTACACCCAATATAGACGAGTAAACTGATGCCTGGAGAAACTATGGCTTATCCAAACCCACAGAGAGGTAAATAATAGATTAACATGTAAATAAATAGCCTTAAGGCTGCTTAGATCCAATTCTAAAGTCTGTGTCCTTCCTACCATGCTGTCCTGCTTCTTCATTCGCTCCTGGAGTAAAGTCCAGATCTGGCAGGAATGCACGGAGGAGTAAGGGGAAAGGGGAAGCTGGGAATCAAGGACTGGTAGGTTCTCTTGTTACCAACTGGATTTTTCCCAATCCTGCTTCCATATCCTCTCTCTTCTGAAAGAAACCCATGAAAGTCACTGGATGGCAGGAGTTGTTGGCTAGAGTTTAGGGCAAATGATGAAGCAGCAAATATTTGTTTTGGGTTCCCACCAGTATCCTATTTCTACACTTCTTTTCTCTTTTCTATGGCTCCTAAAGTAGAGAAGCTTCTTATAGGGTGGATTTCCAGTTTCGATCTTTCTTACTTCCTGGGGACCTGGTAGAGTGCTCAACACTGAGAAAGTACTAGGTGTATGTGGAATGAATGAATGAATGAATTCTCCATGCCAGCACACTGAGGTCCCTTAGGCTGCCTCCTGTTTATTTGGGATGCACCCTGCTATGCCCCACCTGGGTTGTCTTTCCCTTTTCTCCACCAAAGTATTAGGGTCAATACAATTAGGGTCCAGCCCCTCAGTATGTTTTGAATCATAAAAAAGGGTGAATCTCCTCTCTTCTCCGTGAAGGACCAGAAAGCATAGTTGTCAGACCATAAAACCCTCTCTCTCCAAAGTGCTAAAAATCTTTAGACCAGAACAGAGACCAGATGATTCAGGAAGCAGGCATGCCATTACTCAGAACCAAGGGGAGATGAGGGTGGAAGGAAAAACTAATGTTTCTTAAGTGTTCCTAAGTGTGGTGTCACTTCCCAGCAGCATTTGTGCTGTCCCATCTTATAGATGACATTAAGATTAGTCGGGTCTGTTTGCTTAACTTGAGCAGTTGGCATCACTTGCTAAAGTTACACAGTTTAGTAAGTGGTGGATCCAGGATTCAACTCAGATATGCCGGACTCCAGTTTATTTTTATTTTTCAAGAGTCTAATAAGAGGCCTCTAGTTTTTGAAGTGTCTACTCACGAAGTATGTGGTTCTCCACTGCTAAATACTAGGGCTTTACACAACAGACAGGGGTGGTTGAACAGGTCAGTCATGTTTCAACTTGATGTAGCAACAGAAGCAATTCTTCAAATGCTATCTCAGGCAGAAACTGAAAACACGGATGAGGAAGAGCTGGTCTGTATTTGTTTTCCACTTAAAGTACCTAAATCTACTTTGGAATACGGTGTCCCACGCCCAGAGAACATATAGCTCTTGGGTTTCTGAAGGGTGGGTACAAATTCACATGATGGAATTTGCAGATGGCATCACAAGGAAAGCAATCTTGGACTTGAGGACAAAGAAATAAAATGTGGAGCTGGGGTTGTCCATGACGTCACTCCCTCAGGAAGGGGGCTTTTTTCCTTAGACCATGGGAAAGACTAGATCTCGTATGTAGTTGAAAATGATCCTTCTTTAACTCAGTTGATACTTGAGGCAAGTCTGACGCGGCTGTACGACCCTGTGAGGTGGGGGGAGGGTGGTATGGACTAAATGGACAGAGTCATAAAGGGGGAGGTACATCTCTGCCGTTGCCTGTATGGAGGACGCAACCGCCTACCAAGGGAACTGCATCCATCCAGGAGTTGTGCATGGCGAGCGGCTGCAAGACAGGCAGTTCCTCAGTGGTACCCAGGACAGCAGAGAGGAGCGCACGGCTGCAGGGGAACAAGCTGCGGGGCTGATGACTCAGGCGGGACAGGAGAAGAGGATCACCTCCCCAAAGGAAGAATGTTCGGGAGGCTGGCACTCGGGATACACAATGATCTATGCTTCCGTCCTTCCCCCGACTCTCTCCGATTTTGACACCCCCAAACCCGGTGTGAACCAGCCCCCAGCCCAGCTGAAGGGAGACTTGTTCAGCAAATGCCCATTCCAGCCACCCAGGCTCCTCGGTGACAAGCCGCTGTGCTGTGAGGACGCTGCTTCACTTAAGCCTGTTTCGAAAGCCTCTTGCTGTGCTGTGTGCGTTGGAACAGGCTCGGGAAGGGATAACATGCTCGCGCTCTGTTCGTGCTCTTTGCTGGTCTGAAGGCAAGAGTGCTGAGAGTGAACGAGGCGGCGGGGTTCTCAGCCTGCCTCTGAGTGATGCCGTCAGTCTCTCTGGTCCTTATTCTTCCCAGTCGTATCCAGAAATAGAAGCCGGTCAGTATGCAGGCAGCACAGAACCCAGGGAACTGAGGCAAAGGTGTGTGCCTGCCACGCTCTCCTGCTGGCCCTAAGACAGAACTGAGCCCCACTTGGGGCAGCCTCACACCCCCTTACTCCGTTCCTTCCTCTCCTCTTTAGTGGCACCTCAGTCAGGAGACTTTGAATCTGCCCCCTTCAAGCCTTGGTGGCTGAAAACAACAAAAGTTGATTTCTTGTTCATGCCACGTGCCCATTGTGGGGTGGTGGGGAGGGAGGTGGGATGAGAGGGTCCATTCTTCACAGTCACTCGGGGACTCCAACTTGGCTGATGGCAGAGGGAGAAAAGGCCTCCAAAGGGTCTCAAAATTAAATGCTTGGGTCTAGAAGCAAGACTCTTCACTCCTACGCACAATATACAGGCCAGAACTGGTCTCCTGGCCCCGCCCAATCACAAGAAGGCCAGAGAGTACTGTCATCCTGTGGGCAGAACAGAAACTATTGGACAAATAGCACATGACGGAGCTAAGGGGAAAGAATATGCTTTTAAGGTCAAGAAGACTCGAGTTGCAATCTTAACCCTGTCCCTTCCTGGCCGTGTGACCTTTAGCAGATTCTCTAACTCTGTGAGTCTTGGTGTCCTCATCTGGAAAGTGAGGAGATCATACCTCCCTGGGGATGTCCACTAGTGTTCAGCACATAAAATTGGGCACTGACAAACTGACTTAGTGACTTACAGAAGCAGTGGGTGTCACTTCTGAGGTTAGGTGATAAGACTGTGCTTTTGTTTTGCTGTTGTTTTCTCTCCCTGGTCCTCTCTCTTCACTGATGAAGCAAGGAGAGGCCCATGTGTCAAGGAACGGAGGATGGCATCCAGGCAACAGCCAGAAGTCACTGAGACTCTCAGTCCAACAGCCCACAAGGAGCTGGATCCTTCCAACACAGATGGAGTGGCCTCGGAAGTGGGTCTTTCCCCAGTTGAGCCTGGAGGTTACTGTAGTTCAGCCAACCTTGGGATTTCAACCTTGTGAGAAACCTTTAGCCAGAGGCACACAGGTAAGCCATGCCTGGATTCCTGACCCATAGAAATTACAAGATAATAAATATGTGTTATTTTAAGGCACTAAGTTTTGGGATAATTTGTTACACAGCAATAAATAACTAATACAAACACTAGCTATATGCCAAGCAGTCTACTAGATGCAGAAGCCACAGACAGGTAGAACATCTCCCTTCTCTAAAGAGATGATCTTGCTGCCAGGACCCTGTCCGCCCACTTAGCCTCAGTCTTTTCAGCAGGGACAACGTTCGCATTAAGTCCAGCCTGGCCATGCTCGGAACAGGCTGTTTCAGAACACACACATGCCTCCCTTGACATCAATCCTCCTCATGCTTCATTAACTTTACCTTCGCTGTTTTAAAAGACACATCCATTTCCTACCCGATCCAGTTCTTTTATCAGAAGACAGTTTGGTGCAAGGGTCAAAATCCTAATGTGGAGCCAGATTACCTGGGAGTCAAGCTTGATCCCCCCACTTTTTAACTGTGTGCCTCTGGGAATGTTATTTCACCTCTCTGTGCTCCAGTGTTCTTATGTAAATGGGAGATGAAATAACACTTGGGGATGTCAGAGGGTAAAATGAAGTATTACACATAAAATGAATAGCCTAGTGGTTGGGGAATGGATAAGTCCTTGGTAGATGTTAGCAATCATTAATCCCAGACTTCATGCCTCACTTTATGGTAGAGTGTTTGTATCTGGTGAGTATCTGGACTCTCAGTGCTAACCTAGACTCAGCAATTACACTCAATATAGATCAGTAAACTGGGGACAGCAGGCCATGTATGGTCACAACTCAATTCAATTCAACTATATTTATGTGCTGCTCCCTTTCCCCCACTCAAGAACAGGGCACCAGGAATACATGCTAGGAGACTTCATATGAGGGGTTTTTTTAAATTATTTATTTATTTATTTATTTTTGGCTGTGTTGGGTCTTCGTTTCTGTGCGAGAGCTTTCTCTAGTTGTGGCAAGTGGGGGCCACTCTTCATCGCGGTGCACGGGCCTCTCACTATTGTGGCCTCTCTTGTTGCGGAGCACAGGCTCCAGACACGCAGGCTCAGTAGTTGTGGCTCACGGGCCTAGTTGCTCCGCGGCATGTGGGATCTTCTCAGACCAGGAGTCGAACCTGTGTCCCCTGCATTGGCAGGCAGACTCTCAACCACTGCGCCAGCAGGGAAGCCCCATATGAGGGGTTTTATTTTGCTTCATTTAAGTGGTGGACTGGGGTTTTCTGTTCTCTTCACCTCCTATTAGTCCTTATTACTGCTTGCTGTCCTTTTGCATCATAATTCACACAAGTGATGTCATGAACACAACCCGCGAGAGGCAAGTTGTAGACAGACTGTCTTGATAATTAGTTGATCAATGAACTAACTAGTTAACTAACTAGAAAATGTTTCAGTCTGAACACTGAGGGCCTGGAGTGGAACAGGACTCGCCAATGCAGCGTTGAGGGGGTGTCATGGGACTGGCTTGGGTTGGGATGGTAGCTGGCAGAATAAAGCGCGGGCCTGGAGGGCAGGAAGAGTAGAAAAGCAGAGACAGAAGGAGATGAGAGATGGTTCTTCTGGTGTTTAGACTGAAAGGCAACCATGAGAGCCTTAGAAAACTTTTGCACTCTCAGGGCTCTTGAACACATCTCTCATTCATAAGACCTAACACCAGGTTGCCTCTGGGAACGTCCAGAGGGCTAGAAGGGCTTGCACAAGGTTTGCAATATGGTTTTGGTTGTTGTTTTCTGGACAGAAGGAGTGTGGGAAAGGAAGACGGAGCAGGTAAGAAGATGAAGGTGGATATAGAGCTAGAATATCTGGGTCAACAGATAAGGAGAGAAGGATAGAAAAATGCTTCCTCAACCCTCCACTGTGTCCCCCTACAAGAATTATTGAGCTCCATGGAAATCACATCCAACAAATTCTTATGGTGCACCTAGTCTGTGTAAACATAACTATTTTTATTTTAAATTATTTATCTATTTTGATGTATTAAGTTGCGAGAACGGTCCAAAAATAAATGTATTCTTTTCCTGCAGTGCTTTAAAGATAAATGGTTTACAGAACCTCGTATTCTATACCTGACGGAGGTACTGGGGCAATGTTGTTAACTTGCTTACCCGGTCCTAATTCCCGGAGGTATACACTGTGCCCCAGTCAACTCGTGGTTCGACGGCGTGCGCTGTCTTCTACAAATCTGCATAACCCCCTCTTCAACCACTTACATTTCATTTTTGCTACTGGGGAACATTGCATGGCCCGTAATATTCGTGACTATTGCCTGTATTCTAATTAGAACTCATTTGACTGATCCTAAAACTACATATTTCAAGCAAATAAGTCTCTGCCTCATTCATGAATATTGGAATTTGGAAGCCAAGGTGTGTTTGTCCCTGCACGGCCCCTTTTTATGCTTAGAACCCTCCTTACTTTTAAGACTTCCCTCTTACCCTCTGTCCTTCCATATAAAAGGAGACTTCAATTCTTAGACTGTCCTTATTGGGAAATCACTCCTGTATTTTGCTGGTTGTAGTAGACATTTATTTTTGTCATCCCAAATCCATTCTTTCCCTGATAACCAATCCTGGTTTCCCTCTGGGAAATGACACCTTCCTCCGCTCTTAGTCTACATGGCTGCGGTGAAGCTATGCCCATCCCACAGTGGGAGCATGTTCAGAGCTCAAGGTGATCAGCGCATGGTCCTCCCCCACCTGCAATCACTGGTTCAGCGCTGCGTTTAGAACTATATCAAAGCTAATGAGACAAAATGAGGGTTTCCCTGGGACTTCAGGGAAAGAGATTTTGCTTTTCTTGCAGTGAAGAAAACTTAGAGGATTTAAGGGCTCGATCTGCATCACCATCTGGTTACCACCACCATCTGGCCCATCACATGATGGCTGTAAAGGAAGCCAATGTAACTAAAGATGCACTATAGGTGATTTAAAAAAAAATACATGGGGCAAAGGATAGTATTTTTTAGCCCCAAATCTAGCTGTGCCCCAAGCTAGACCTAGCCCTGAATGTTTCATCTTATATAAACCAATACATTTCCACTTTCCTTAAGCCAGTTTGGGCTGACTTTCCTGTCACTTGAAGCTAAAGGAGTCTTTACTAATACAGTTACATTACTGAAAGGTGTTTTTGTGCCTGAGAACGTGGCCTTCTGAAAACTCGTGGCCATCTGAAAAATCGAAGAGAGTGGAATAGAAGTGTGTTGGAAATGGAAAGGATCTTGTCCATTAACTAGCTCCAACCCGATTCATCAAAAGATGGGGAAACTGAGAGTTAGGGAGGGGATGTCCGTACACGTGCTTAGCTGCAGAAGTGGGAACATGACCTAGACTTGACGTGCAACTCTCTCACCTCTTCCCACTCAAATTGGGACGGACTCTCATTTTCTACAAGTGACTGTCGTTTCTGGTTTGTTTCCAATCACTTCAAGAGCTGACCACAATGAGCCACCTCTCCCTTCTTTCTCCTTCCTCCTTGATGTAGATTCATTTCTTTAAAACATTCTATTTTGAAACATTTCAAGCACCCAGAAAGTACAGAAGTCAAATAGACACTCTGGCACTCCATCTAGTTTGAACCAATGTAAGTATTTTGCCAGTTTTCCTGCAGGTTTTTCTTTTATTAAAAATGATGGAAGGCACTGCAGTTATAGCTGAAGTCCCACTGCCTCCTCCATGCCTTCTGCTTCCCGTGTATCCTACCCAGCAGTAACTACTATCCTATATGTGGTTGTATGTTTCTCCATATTGCTTTGTACTTTAAATAAAGAACCGTGGATACTTCAGGGCTGGCCTTTATAATTTTATGTCAGTGATATTGTACATATCCTATTGGAGCTTGCTTTTCTCACTCGGTATTGTGTTTTGAGATGTATAATATTTATGTTGATAGAGGTAGATTTCTTAGCCTTTATTTGTGCAAAAATGTATTCATTTTGTCTTACTTCCAGAATGATAGTTTAGCTGGTTATAGACCCTTAAGTTGATGGTGATTTTGCTTCATCACACATTATTTGGCACACATGTGTATGTTCAGAAGTCTTCTGCCAGTTCAAATTTGTTCCTGAGTAAAGAATCTGTCATTAACTTCTATCTGCTTTACAATGTTACCTGTGATTTTTGGATTTTGATTATTTTATCTGCTAGAAGGTCACTGTGTTTCTTGAAATCATGGATTAGGGTCATTCATCAATGTTGGAAAAACACCTTACCATTATCTATCCAAATACTGTTTCTCTCATATTCTCTCTCTATCTTTTCCTTTGGAACATATATTAGTTATATGTGGGACCTACACATTTTAAACTATTTAACCTAATTCTTCATTTTTATACTTTCTCTTTACTTCGCTTTCTGTATAATTTCCTCAAAATTATCTCCAAACTACTAATTCCCTCCTTGGTGGTGTTTATTAATCCATTATTTAGCCTCTCTGCTTGGTTTTAAATTTTAGTTACTTTTCTCCATGTCTAAAAGTTGTATGTGGTTCTTCTTCAAAATTGCCTGTTCTTTTTTCATAAGAGCTTCATCTTTTATTTGTGGGATAAATCCTTTTCTTTATATTTTCAATAATTTTAAGTACACTTTCTATATTCTTTTTCAGATTGCTCTGTTCAAGTTCAAGAAGTCTAGTTATCAGATAGTTTGTGTGGCTGTATGGTGAGCTGATCTTTTGCAAGATGTCCTTTTTACCTTCCGAAATCCTGTGGTTTGCCTTTCCACTCTATTTCTGTTTGTGCTTCTACTGAATACCCTAGGAGTATCACTGTCCCAGGATCAATTTTTATGCTTTATGATATATTTTCACCTTCGTGGTTCCCTGTACCTTTCAGCAAAATCAGACCTCAAGCCTCTAAAATATATAGTCCTGGATTTGACTTTTCAGAAGAAACTTTTTTTGCCAAATGCAGGCAGAGAGAGAAGAGCTTCCTTTTTGCTGCCTCGTACTGATGAGAATATATGTTTTCTAGTTGTTCTAGGAATGAGGTCTTTGAGGGTCCTGATTCTATGCTTCTCACTTTGCTCAGGCCTAAGGTTTTGTGTCCTTTCTCCATATGGGATTAAAAAATCCAATCCCATAGGTTATTGGTATCAAAAATCACTCTTTCCCTCCCTCTAAGAGTAATAACAAAATCAGTCCATACATTGATTAATCTTGTTTTAATTTCCTCTTTTTTTTCTGGGACAAGAATGTTTCCCTTCTTTCGAGTCCAACCATGCATTTTAATTTATTTGTGTTCTATCCAGCAATCTTTGGTGTGCATAGTGAAAAGGTTTTCAAGTTGTCTTAGTGTACAGAACCCAACTTATTTACCTCTCCAGATACCCTTGGCCACATTTTTCTATTGATGGTACTGGGGAAGCCTCCTGGCCCAAATGCATTCTTGTAGGTACAGAAGGACTGTCATCTCTGTGCCTCCTTCATCATGTTCCACTTGCTTAGTTGACGGGGTTCTCTGCAGTGGCTGCTCTAGGTCCCTCACATCACTCACAGGCATGTCTTGTTCCTCGATGTGCATGCCTCTTGCTTATCATTTCTGGGCATTCCTGTTGGTACTGAGGCATGAGATAGTTTGGGCCTTTGTGACACGTGCAATGTCTTGCCCAGCTGGCCCCAGGAGGCTGCAGGTGGAGAGATGGGGAGTACCCCTTGTTCACTTCCATCATGGGCTCAGCCTGAGGATTGTGGCTTGTGCCTCGGATGCTGCCTTCCTAGGTGCCAAGGATCTGGTTTCCTAGGTGGCTACTCACGGGCCTAGGAGGTAAGCCCAGAAGTGCAGGAGACTTGATGTCACATGGGACAACTTTCACCAAAGAGAGACAAAAGCGAGCATAAAAATTCTTCTCCCTTCTTCCTCCAAGATGGACTATTAAAACACGCACTGTGGGGGAAGGGTAAATGAGGAGTTTTGGATTAGCAGATACACACTACTATATATAAAATAGATAAACAACAAGGTCCTACTGTACAGCACAGGGAATATAAAACTGAATCACTTTGCTGTACACCAGAAACTAATGGAACATTGTAAATCAACTACGCTTCAATTAAAAGACGAACAAAAACAAAATCAAAAAAAAACCTGTGGTGGTTTCAGGAGACCTCTCCTAATACATCCTAAGAAATTGAGCAATCAACTACGCTTGTTATAAAAGCCGTACTATAATCCCTTAAATTTGCTCTCCTGCCTTTCCTGACTGACTCCTGTTTTTTCCACACTCCCTTTTTCGCCCCCTGCAGTTGTACTTCCTCCTATACTAAACACCTAAGAATGTGCCTCAAGCTCCATTTTCTAGGCAACTCAGGCTAAGATAACTTATTTGCCATCATACAGGACTCTGCAGCCCCTCTCCTTCTTTCTAATCCAGCAACAGCTGGGGGAAGGCAGAAAGCCTCTTGAGAAAAAGGTACATGCCATCCATTGTTTATTTGTTTATGGATATCAGCCTTGAACTGACTCTCAAAGCTCCCATTCTTTCTACCTCATGGGCATGCGATATCTTGGTGCTGGATACAGGCAAAGTGGGAACAATGTATGGAAACTGCTTGCAGTGTAAGATGCAGGCAATGCGGAAGAAAACCAACTTCTAGATTCTTGTTATGGGCTGTGAGTCCTTGACTTGTGTGACCTCTTTTTTTGATTTATAGAATAAAGTTTAACGGTGGACATTGATGGGGCCTGAGAAATCCCCCTGGTGCTGTTATTTCCTCTTTCTTTTGGTTGAGCAAATTAGCTTTTTCAGCCATGCCTCTCTGCTGAATCTGCAGGATCCTTCTGATAGTAATCTTCATTCTAAATTTGAGGCTCTCTAAAATTTCATCATGAAAACAATGTTCTTAACACAGTGCTTTATCACCAGGGAAATGCTACATGGAAACATTTCATCATAAAATCTCAAAATAAGAGAGCTAGAGAAACCCCACTGCAATGCACTGTCTGTGGGAGAGATTCAATATTTGTTAAAAGACTGAGCACATTGATATGAGGAAATGTAAAATGGTGAAAAGGTCTAGGAGACTGCAGATGACGAGAGATGGGATTTAGTCCAATAATTTGTGGCCCTCGAGTAGGTCGTTTAACCCAAAGGGGCCCAATTGACTTCTGAACACCCTTCCTAGGTGGGGAGAAATCCCAGGAGAGGTGCGAGACAGAATCTTGCGTCCTGGTATGGAAGGCAAGTATAGAAGGGTTAGATATTCCCTCTCTCAGCATCCTGGCAACCAGAATGCAACCAGGAAATCTGATTTTAGCCAACTGACTGGTCAAACCACGTCTACAGCAAATGATGCTCTAAGGCAAGTTACTATTTAGAATTCATTTGGGTGGTAGCTGTGTCATCCCCTTCTGTGGTAGCAGCAGTGGGACCAGCTGTGGCAATAGCAGTGTCCAACCACACACTTCTTGTGTCCTCTTACAGCTGCAGTTCTGTCCCCCGGTCTTTCACTGGTTCCTGGATAGTGTCTGAGCCTGGACCTTCAGCTTTGCTACTGAGTCGATGAACTATGTGATGTTGCTCCAATGCACTTAGAGACTTAGTTTCTGTTGCTTGCAACCAAAACACTACAAGTGGAAGGTCTAAGATTCTTCCCTTGTTCCAAACATCCCACAAACTGTTGTGTGATGCTTTGGATGTTGCAAAGCGCTTTTTAAAAAATTTTTTATTGCGGTAGAGTTGATTTACAATGTTGTGTTAGTTTCAGGTGTACAGCAAAGTGAATCTGCTTTACATACACATATATCCACTCTTTTTTAGATTCTTTTCCCATATAAGCCATTACAGAGCACTGAGTAGAGTTCCCTGTGCTATACAGTAGGTCCTTATTAGTTATCTATTTTATATATAGTAGTGTGTATGTGTCAATCCCAATCTTCCAATTTATCCCTCCCCCACCCCTTACCCTCTGGTAACCATAAGTTTATTTTCTACATCTGTCACTCTATTTCTGTTTTGTAGATAAGTTCATTTGTAGCCTTTTTTTTAGATTCCACACATAAGCGATATCATATGGTATTTGTCTTTGTCTGACTTACTTCACTCAGTATGACGATCTCTAGGTCCATTCATATTGCTGCAAATGTGGCAATCCCACTCCTGGGCATATATCCGGAGAAAACCATAATTCGAAAAGATACTTGCACCCCAATGTTCACTGCAACACTATTTACAATAGCCAGGACATGGAAGCAACCTAAATGTCCATCAACAGAGAAATGGATAAAGAAGATGTGGTACATAAATGCAAAGCACTTATATACACATTGTCTTATTTCATCCTCAAAATGACCACATGGGAATGCTTTATTATCCATATTCCATGTATGGGAACAGATGAAGATCACAAAGGTCAGTTGTTTGCTCAAAGTGACATAATCAGTCCTGAGGGGGAGGACTTGCACCCAGTTGAATTCTATGTGCTTGTTTTATGTCACCAGCGGAACCGTGGTGAGGTTCAAATGAGATGATGAACATGAAGGTGGTTCTAACCTTGAAGAGCGTTGTACAATGATTATTTCTGATTAATTACCTAGGAAGAAGGTGGCAGGAATGGAAGGTAAAGGCAAATCTGAGCTCGAGCCTAGTACTATTTTCATTACTCCCCCTTCAAAGGGATGCTTTTAATTACATTTATAGGTTACTTTTGAGGGGTACTTATTTTTTTTACAGGTGGTTTTGGCATAGAAATAAGAAAATCCCTTGGCTACGTTCAAAGAATTTAAGAAATCGTTGCATGGTGTTTTCAAAAGCCACATAAAAATGTCTCCACCCCACCTGAATCCCTAATGGTTTTCGCTCAAGGTCATCTAACTATAACAATGATTTAATCGCACCTCTTAGGTAAATGTATGATAACAATGGAGGATCAGCTCTGGAATTATCCCAATGCCGTCCAAATTGTCCAAAGGGAAGAGAACAAATCCATCATAAACCCAAAATGTGATGGTGACAGTAGGTGGGGGAGGTGGGGGAGAGGTGCTCCTTTTCCCATCAACCTTTTCAATAAGCGAAATGACTGACAGCCTCCACTGGGACACTTATGCTACCCTGGAGAAGGTGGGGTAGGATAATAACAATCACAGCAACAAGCTTATATTTAGACAGCACTTTACAGTGTGCAAAGTGACATGAGTAGAGCAGTTATTACTTCTCTTTTATATACAAGGAAATAGCCTCCGAGAAGTTAAGAGACTTGCCAAGCATCATATAGCCATTAGCTGGTGAAGCCAGAAATCAAGCCAAAGTGTGTGTGTGTGTGTGTGTGTGTGTGTGTGTGTGTGTGTGTGTGTGTGTGTGTGTGTGTGTGTGTGTGTATTTTAGAGGAGGAGGGAGATGAAAAAAAACAAAGAAATAAGAGGAGATGGTTGAGAAGGGTAGATGGGAGAAAATGTGGGATAGAGAGGTCTCTCATACAACAAGACAGAACTAAGAAGAATAATAGGGATAAAATACCCACCATGATAAAATGTCTGTATGAAACCGAGAGAGAAAATCCCAGTCAAGTAGAGAAGTAGAAATAATACGAGTGATGTACCATCATTACGTGGACACCAGGATATTGACAGATTAAAAAAAAAATGTCCTGGGCTTCCCTGGTGGCGCAGTGGTTGAGAATCTGCCTGCCAATGCAGGCGACACGGGTTCGAGCCCTGCTCTGGGAAGATCCCACATGCCGCGGAGCGACTAGGCCCGTGAGCCACAATTGCTGAGCCTGCGCGTCTGGAGCCTGTGCTCCGCAACAAGAGAGACCGCGATAGTGAGAGGCCCGCGCACCGCGATGAAGAGTGGCCCACACTTGCCGCAACTAGAGAAAGCCCTCACACAGAAACGAAGACCCAACACAGCCATAAATAAATAAATAAAATTTAAAAAAAAATGTCCTCTATCAATAACGACTTAAAAGAAAAAAAACCTACTGTCATAGAGCATGGAGGACCATGACTTACATTTCACATTTTTGGGGTGATACTCTGGACATATTTGGTCTTATTTTTAACACTCGGAAGGCATTTGTTTTGAAGTTTGAGGATTAAAAAGGGGCACACATGGCCCATATTCCACATGTACCCCTGCTTACAAGATAGGCTAAGGTATGTTTCTTGAATACATCTCTTTGTTGCCCTTTCCTTAAAACTGACCAAGCTAATTTCCAGATCTCTTCCCTGATAATAACAGAGGCTGAATTTATTTGGATGGAAACAGACATCCTGACCTCTGGCCTGTTCATCATTTTGGTTCTTAAAGGCCCAGACCCTAGCTCTCAACTTCCAGAAGTTCTGTTCCTACCATGACCAAAATGCTGGCAGTGACTTTGCTTAGAAGAGGATCTGAAATAGCTTAGCTAAGCCCTAATGGGAATGAAGGTTATTCTCCAAACTGGCCCCTAGTCTATAAAAGAGAGTCTCAACCATTTTTGTCAACATCCCACAGTGAATCTACAAAGTGCCATTTTACTGAACAGACTGTCTAGCTGGTCATTAGGTGGTAACCAAGGGCATGTTTTGAATGAGCATTGTTGTCTTACATGATCTTGCAATCAAAAGTTCCAAACAGAAATGACTCAATAATGTATCCATTCACTTCTTCAATCTGTGTTCTTAGAATAAACTGTCTCTTGGTGGTAATATAGTTAATAATTTTATTACCTATTTTGTGAATTAGTAGTTTGACCTTTCTGAAAATAACCCGTGTCAAGCTTTCAGGACTATTCTCTAATTTTCGAATCTAGTGAACAGACTAGACTGATTTCGTAGTCATTCTTTATAGTTTAATCAGATATTGATTACACCGCTTTTAGCCTATTCTGTCACAAGGAAGTAGTACAATTGTCGTTACTATTATTACTAGTTTGCCAATCAGATCTCTTTTCAAATGGTAGCTTCTCTATTATTTTAATTCTTCTTTTGGTTTGTTTTTCATAATAAATAGAAAGTAAATTTTAAAGTCAGACAGATTTGGATTCAAACCCTAACTCTTTCGCTTGCTAACTGTAAACTTAAATAGTTTGATCTATGTGAGATGCAGATTTGGCGTTTAAAAACCCTCAAAGAGTTTTGAAAGGCTTAAGTCAGACATAAAAGTGACTTGCACAAGATAAACACTCCAAAAATGTTACTTTCCTCACTCAATTCAGTTTTCTTATATCTTTCTTGAATTTGGCACCAGAAATACAAAGTAATATCCAAGTGAGCGTACATCACACATTTGTACATAATCGATAAACATAAAGAACATAATGAATATTCTTTGATCTTCAAAAGCCAACACATACATTCCATTTTTATTTGTCTTTAGGTTAATAAACACGGGAAGTCCTAAGTCTTTAAAAGCAAAGTAATGTTCATTCAAAATGAATATCATTTTTAGGAGAACAGGAAGCAAATAATTTCAAAACACATGAAACGTTATAATATTCACGAGAGGAATTGGGGAATCTATATAGTTGTGCTGACATTTATGAACTCTGACCGTCCACAATGAGATCAGGTTGACCAGCAATTAAATAGTCAGGATTTCTCATCAGCCAGTAAGGCCGACAAAGCAGACTGTACTGCCCTCCTGCAGATGACAATATGCAAAAGACTCCATATAATAAGTCTTGCAGTACCCAAACAAACTAAATGTTAATGAATCCTACATTTTACAAATGTATTTGACCATGTGACCCCTAAAAACATATAAGAGAGCTAATATTCTGTGGGACATAGTTTGGGAAACACAAATCTGTTGGATCATACCAAAATCTTATAGCACAAAAACCAAAAATCAAACACTAAACAACAATCACAAAGCCCACAATAAACTCCAGGCCTGTAAGTGTAGCTTAATGTACATAAATGACACAGCTAGTGAACAACTTCATTAATAAAGATCTTGTTCACATCTTTTAAAATTATCAATAATCCTCTGGCTTAAAAAATAGATTCTACTTCATTCAACAACACCAAGGTCATTAGAGCCCCTGAGTAACTGCACGTTCATTTGAGTTTTAATCATTTTGGCTCTCGGTCAGTCAAGACTGTCAGCTGAAACTTACAAAGCATAAATTATTTTCTAGGCTTACTATAATTACTTTTGCACCATGGATTATAAATAAACACAACACAGGTTGTTCTAACAGTCAGGAGCCAGGGCTTGAGGTCAGGCGGAGGTGAATCTGAATCCTGATTCTACAATCGTGATCTTAGAGAAGACACCTAAACTCTCTGTGCCTCAGTTTCATTGTATGTGAAATGGGGCTTTTTCCTACTTGTTAGATGGTTTGAGGGTTAAATGAGATTACATAACATGCTTTCCACATTACCAGACACATAATAAGTGCTCAATAAATGCTCACTATTATTTTATGGACCTCAGAGCCTGAGTTTATTCATTGTTTATTCTCTTTTGTGAATAATAACCTTCTTTATCTTTGGGGTATATATATGTAGCCACTGGAACAACAATGTAGCCAGCAAGTTTCTGCATCCAGGCTGATATTTACCTACATGCCATTTACAAATCATTTGGATTTCAAATAAAAATCCGTAGGGAGCATTATTATTATATGCAGATATTTGAAGGTCTGTTTTCATACTTTCTCAGAGTGTGTTTCTAAGCAAGGAAACCGGCAGGGAATCAGGGTGGCCCTTCTGTGCTCAGTTGCTTTGCAAGAGTTTGCGCTGACTGACGTTTCAGTGGGAGGGAGGAGCAGGGAAAGAAAAGAGGCCTATTTTCTGTATTTAAACCCAGTTCTGTGGGGCTCCAAAAACTCATCTTTTCTACTACATCTTTCAAATAAGCAACAGCCTCACATATTCAGAGATAACCTTTTTCTTAGCTTCTCCAAATATCCTTGGAGGGAAAAGGTAACTAAAAGAAAATCACATTCCCATTTCAAAAAGGGATTATAAAATGCTAGGCACTCATTAATTAGAGAAAACAGAAGGGAGAGACAGAATTCTTTTTTTGTTCATTTTGTTTTTTTCAAGTCACTGTATCCCAGAAAGCCTGGGGACCATCTGAACACACGCATTGGAACCCTGGGTGCATGTGTGTGGTGAATAAAACTCCAGGTACCTAGAAGAATATCCTAGTCACCTGGCCAGGTGGGGAAACAGATGTTATCCCCCAAGATGGAGAGGTTCTCCGTGTCGGGGTTGGGAGGGTCTATGGTAGCCTTAGTGAATTAGAAGTGAATTTTGACAAAACAAAAACCAACAAGAGGGATTTCAAAGCCAATCTAAGAAATTTTTTAAATACATGAAAGACAGAAAATTAGTGAGGGAGCAAACAGGAGAGACCAAGTAGACCAAATTTAGTCTCTGTTTTAGCCTACGAAGGGATACGTTAGACCAGGGGTCCCCAACCCCAGGGCCGCGGACCGGTACTGGTCCGTGGCCTGTTAGGAAGCGCGCCGCACAACAGGAGGGGAGCGGCGGGCGAGCAAAGCTTCAGCTGGGGCTCCGCGTGGCTCACATCACCGCCTGAACCATCTCCCACCCCCCGCCAAGCGCCACCAGTCTGTAGAAAAATTGTCTTCCTCGAAACCGGCCCCTGGTGCCAAAAAGGTTGGGGACCACTGTGTTAGACCAATAGTTCTCAGACCTTGCTTGACGCAGCAGAAGCACCTGGAGGAGGTGTTAAAACCCAGCCCACTTCCCTGGTGGCGCAGTGGTTAAGAATCCGCCTGCCAATGCAGGGGACACAGGTTCGTGCCCTGGTCCGGGAAGATCCCACATGCCGCGGAGCAACTAAGCCCGTGAGCCACAACTACTGAGCCTGCGCTCTAGAGCCCACGAGCCACAACTACCAAGTCCGCGTGCCACAACTACTGAGCCTGCGCACCTAGAGCCCGTGCTCCGCAACAAGAGAAGCCACCGCAATGAGAAGCCCGTGCACCGCAATGAAGAGTAGCCCACACTCACTGCAACTAGAGAAAGCCCACGCTCAGCAACGAAGACCCAACGCAGCCAAAAATAAATAAATAATTAATTAAAAATTAAAACAAAACAAAACAAAAACCCAGCCCACTGGGTGCCACCCCACCAGAGTTTCTGATTCAGTAGCTCTGGGGCGGGCCTGATCATTTTGCCTTTATTTATTTATTTATTTATTTATTTATTTTTAACATCTTATTTTATATTGGAGTACAGTTGATTAACAATGTTGTATTAGTTTCAGGTGTACAGCAAAGCGATTCAGCTATACATACACATGTAACCCGTTCGTAGGTGGTACTGATGCTACAGGTCCAGAGGCCACACTTTGACAACCACTCCCTCCTAAACTATTCCTGGAGCCAACCAGACTGGAGCAGTGGACGCCTGGGGCATCCTGGACCTAAGGGATGGGCCGGAGAAGATGCTAGCAGGTTAGCACCCACCTGTAAAACTTCCATGTTATCACTCAGCCAGGTTATCGGAGGGCAGTTTACTGGGGTGACCCACTTTCATAACAAGAGCCAGGGAAGAAGTTGGACTTGAGAGTTAGACCTTACTAACCTAACTGTGAACTCAAATACTAGCTCTGCCGCTTAACAGCTGGGCAAAGTTGGGCAAAGCCCTTAATCTCCTTAAGTTTCCTTTTCCTCATTGGCACCAGGGAAATCGTAGCACCTAACTTGTGGATCTGTTATGAGAACAGAAGAAGATATAGGTGAAGAACCTGCTGGCACACAGTGATGTTCAAGAATTGACGTTGTCTCAGGGCATTGGATAAACTCATCCAACTTCCTCTGCAGGTTGTCAATTGGGGGGTATTAACACTGGAAAGATGAAGTTTGAGCCAACTTGAGTTACTCCTTCTTGCTAGAGCCTGGCCCTGTGGACTGCGCCTTCAGGGTGTCAAGGCTGATTTAAAGAGGGGTCCAAGAATCAGGGATAGTTCTTAGACTCCTGGAACACTGAAAGGCATCTGGGTCTTAACCCACAGCTTGTGTCTGCTGCCAGTGGAAGGGTTGGTGGAGAGCTGAACTCTTCCACCAACACAAAGAATTCTGTGAGCCTTAAGAATTTTTACCACTTTGCTTCCACTGCCATAGAAATCTTTCATTTTGGTGCCTCCAGACTCAGGGAAAGGAAAATGATCAAATCTATGTGTATCAGAAGCAACACATTAAGTCACACCAATGGTCTACCCAGGTATATTATGGTGGTGTTACCCAAGGGGGCCTTGGAACTCTGGTCCTTTATGACGTTACCCATATATGGTTGGGGTGATATCCCCCAAGCTCCTAACTTTCTCAAACAGACACATGACATGTCAGTTACTTACAAAGACAACACTGGACAATAGCCCCATGAACCTGGAACTATGGATCCCCCTGAGTCTGATGACCTTCTATTTTGTCTTTAATCTTGCATTTGAACCCATGTCCAGTTTCCTTTTTTTTTAGAGAGGGTAATTATAACTAGTATTCTCCATAGAACTGTATTGGAAAGGCAAGTCAGTTAGTGTCTGACCTAATTAGGTAGGTAACTTTTAGAATCTGTGCTGGCTTCTTCCAAAAGAGAAGCAAAAGTTATTTTAGACACTGCTGTTCTAATGACACAATGATACACGGGTCTAATGAGTAATTTTATCAAATTAATTATTTCTGAAAGGATAAATTTTTATGCTCAGAAAAAATCACTCCGGCTTTTTTATGTTTTGATCTTTGTAACTAATTTTAAAGATGCACTGTGCCTGTTTCATTTGCTCCCTTGAGTCTTGAAATGGCCCCAGTCAAAAGCAATAACATTTGAATTTGACCAAAGCCCCAGTCTTTATGGTTTCTCAGCGTGTCCTATCACCCTGGGTGATTAAAGTTGGCTGAATTAGCTTTCAGAATTTTCACAGTTTTAATATCACGGCTTCAATAAGGCAGCTGTGAGCGAGGAAGACAGCTGAGCTCTTCCAAGTAAGAACCATCTGAATTAATCATCAACCTCCAACCACATCCCACCTGCCTCGATCGATGGGCAAACAATGGTTTGTACACTGGGGAGGTATTTTTCCAGGGTCAGTAATGAATGGATGGCTTCAATTTCCCAGCAGTTAATGTCTAGCCCCTTACAATTGAACTGAAGCTTCGTGCCTGGTACAGAACTCCCTTTCTAGGTATCTCATCCGCTGAGATATCCTCTAAGGACTTGATACTTAAATGATGTATTCTTGGAATCCATCTATTTGGGTGAGGTCAAATATTAAGAAGCAGGTTTTAATGTTATATATCTTAATTCTTTATGACAGTGGCTCTCAAACTTCAGCATGCATCAGGATTACCCGAGGGCTTATTAGAACATACGTTGTTGATCCCCACTCCCAGGGCTTCTCTTTCAGTGAGGGAGAGCCCAGGAATTGCATTTCTAACAAGTTCCCAGGTGATGCGGAGGCTGCTGGTATGTGGGCCACACTTTGAGAACCACTGTGTTAGAGATACTAATACTGCTTTAATTTTTGAAAATTAAGTTCTAATGGTTTCCCATGTGGCATAAAGAGGACTGAGAATATGAACACTGTTGTGAAGTTCTTACCTTTCTGGACATTTTCTTTGGCAGAAGAAGAGTCTGCCATAGAGAACTTGGTTGAAAGCATCAGCTCCCCGATTCTCCCACTGACCTCAGAGGTGGGACGAGGCAGTGTGTCTACCTGACCTGGGCACAGCAGGTCCTACTTGTTTATAGATGTCAGGGAGACTGCATCTTGAAAGAAATGACCATGCAGAAATATTGATTCCAAATCTTGGTTTTCTCAAATGTGAGGTCACCAATGAAATGGTTCACACACAAGGTGAAAAACTCAGGAATGAGGGCTGATTCATTTCACAGGAAGGTCCTTGAATGTGTGAAAAGTACCCCCTCACTTTCATTTTCCTCATGGAGGAAGGGGACTGGACACACCCCAGAGAGCACAGGAGGGGACCTTAGGTTCCTGGTCCCCCCCCCCGACCGAAAAGCCAACAAGGAAGGACGAAGAGTGGTATTATTCGCAGTAGTACTTCAGACTCAGAAACCATCAGCGAAACTCCTGATCCTATCGCCCCAGTCTTACCTCCCAAAGCAAACACAATTCTAAGGAGCAACAGCACGGTCCTCATTCTGAATAATTTTATTTCAAGTTTATAGAAGGTTCCTAAGTCTCTATTTCCTGAGAGATGGGTCTGTGTATGTATGTGTTTGTGTGTGTGTGTGTGTGTGTGTGTGTGTGTGTGTGTGTGTGTGTGTGTGTGTGTGTGTGTGTGTGTGTGTGTATGTGTGTGTGTATTTGAGAGAGAAAAAAATAAACTGGATATCCCTGAAACTTGAGGACTGCTGCTCTGATAAGACGGAGAACGTTGATGATTCATTCTGCTTTCAGGGGGCAAGTGAGATCTCTTACTAACACATGAGTGATGTGGGGAATGTTAACAGAGTCATACTGAGAAATCTGGTTCATGCCGTATCTTACAAAAAGCCCACTATAGCCATGAGTAACACAGGGCTGAAGCTAGTCAACCTGGTCCCAGCAGAGACTCCACCACTTACTAGTTGGATAATCTTGGCCAAGTTTCCTAATCTTTCTGTGCCTCACCTATGAAATTTAGATACTAATAGTACTTCTCTCCTAGCGCTGTTATGTTAAGTAAATGAATTAATATATGTAAACTACTTAGAGGACTGCCAGGCACATAGAAAATGTTCTAAAAGCACTAGCTGTTATTATTTATGTCCAAATACCATGCCATCCTTCTCCTTTTGTTCTATGATAATTCCTCATGCTAATGCTACTTAGATCGGCTAACATCCAAAATTTAGACTTCTGCCATAATTATCTACATATGGCAGCAGGATCATTCCAGAACCACCCTAATGACTTTGATTAGAACCAATCACCTGTGCCTATTTACACAGCAGAATGATTGGCAGGGTTTTGGAAGGACTGGGTAGTCCAATTAGACTCTCATTGGGTATGAACCAGCTTGAGCAAATATGTCAGTCATGCTAAAACAGATCCATTTCTGTACATTTTATACAACCCAACAGAGACACCAGAAAAAAAAGACAGAAGGAGAGGAACGACTGATTCATTCAATAAATGTTGTTGGAGCTTCTTCTGTGTTTTTTTTTTTCCCCCTAAATCTTCTGCATTCTTTTTTTTTTTTTTTTTTTCCTGCTGTGTTCTGAGCATCGTGCAAGATGATGTGGATTGAGAGGAGGGCAAGCTACTCCCATCCATGCTCAAGGAGCTCACTGTCCGGCGGGTGAAACAGCTTAAAAACTCAACAAATACTGCACAAGAGACTAAGGATGGTAATAAACACGCCCATGGGCTGCTGGAGGAGCAGAGAGGAATTGCTTAGAACTGCCATGCCTGTCTTGGTCTGGGGAGGTGAGATCCTTCCAAAGTCAACAAAGAAAGAGTTGCAAGCCAAGTGGGAGCCAGCCATGACAACAAGGTGGGAAGGACATTCTGAGCCATGCTGTGTACAAAAGCCCAGAGGTACAGATGACACGGAAGAAGGTGGAAGAGGTAGGGAAGCAAGACACGAATTCTTTAGGGCTCTTCAGGAAGGACAGGGGGTGGAAAGTGACAGGAAGTCAAAGATGGCGGGACAGTGATTGATTCATCCCGCGGGTGTGGTGCGTCTCTGTACCAGTGTGCCTATGCGGTTGTGTAAATGTACAACACAGATCGCTCCGGGAGAAGCCAAGGAACCATTAGCCAACAATTGAGAATTAATTTTCTGTGTGAAGGGAATATACTGAATGTGCCGGCTTTGCTAATGTTGCTAATGTTGCCGTTATCTTAGAAATGGATATGTTTCAACCAGCTCTTCTGTGATGATAATATGTATTGTCTAGCTGTCTGGAAAAAAAAATGCAGTGCCCAGCTGGTTGGAAATGGATTTTGGAGAGTGATTGGGATGGGAAATAAGAAGCAGAATCACAGACCCACGCTGGTAGGAAACAGCTCCTGGACCAGCAGTTCTCAGCTGGGGCCACGCTAAGTTATCACCTGGGAAGCTGTAGAAATTCCTAATGTCTGGGTCCCAGCCCCAGAAACTATGACTTAGTTGGTTGGGGGTTCAGCTTGGACAATAAGGATATTTAGAAGCTCCCCCGAGAATTCTAATGTGTACCCAAGTTTGGGAACCATAACTCTCTACCTTTGTTACCCAAAGTTTGCTCCTGGACCGGCAGGAACCCCAGGGGGCTTGTTGGAAAGGCTGCATCACAAGCCCACCCCAGACCTACTGGGTCAGAATCTGCATTTTAACAACATCCCCTGGGTGATTCAAAATGGGAGTTGAGTTGCACAGACCACAGCTGGGTATCAGAATCACCTCGGAAGCGTCTCAGAGTCACAGATTTGCACTTCTACAGATATTGATTCAGGAGGTCTTGGATGGAGCCTTCCATCTGCATCTCTTTCTTTCTTTTTTAAAAATAATTAATTTATTTATTTATTTATTTTTGGCTGCATTGGGTGTTTGTTGCTGTTCGTACTTTAATTGGCAGTGTTTTTGTTCTTTTAAAAATTTATTTATTTATTTGGGGCTGTGTTGGGTCTTTGATGGTGTGTGCGGGCTTTCTCTAGTTGCGGTGAGCAGGCTTCTAATTGTGGTGGCTTCTCTTGTTGTGGAGCACGGGCTCTAGGCGCGCGGGCTTCAGTAGTTGTGGCACGCAGGCTCTACAGCACAGGCTCAGTAGTTGTGGCGTATGGGCTTAGTTGCTCCACGGCATGTGGGATCTTCCCAGACCAGGGCTCGAACTCATGTCTCCTGCATTGGCAGGCGTATTCTTAACCACTGCGCCACCAGGGAAGTCCCTGCATCTCTTTCTTTAGTTTTGGTGAGTCTGATAGTAAGTGGAGGTGAAAACCGGTGTCCTACTGTGCAGAGTTGGACGAGGGCCCATGATGGAGGGATTTGGGGAAGATTGCTCTTATGCAGAAAGCGGGGAGGGGGGAGGTGAATGCTCCCCATTCCCCCATAAAGGGAGCCCACATTGAGAAGGGGAGCAGTCCGTGACTCAGGGATCCTGTGCAAGGGCTGCCCACCCCTTGTAGTTGCAGAGAGAAGAGACAGAGATTATAGATAGGCCCAAAGGTTTACATCCTTGTTGTGCTGTACAACGATTCAACTTCACTGTGACTCTCCAGAAAGGAAAGTCGAGGGGCAAAGAGTTTACATCTCCTTGTGCACATCAGTGTGCGTGCGTGCACGTGTGTGTAGTGCATCCTTGGCATGTGTCCTCGACATCCTTAGTTCTTCTAAGAAAGTCTCTCAGGCTTCCCTGGTGGCGCAGTGGTTGAGAGTCTGCCTGCCAATGCAGGGCACACGGGTTCGAGCCCTGGTCTGGGAAGATCCCACATGCCGCGGAGCAACTGGGCCCGTGAGCCACAACTACTGAGCCTGCGCGTCTGGAGCCTGTGCTCCACAACGAGAGAGGCCGCAATAGTGAGAGGCCCGCGCACCGCGATGAAGAGTGGCCCCCGCTCGCCACAACTAGAGAAAGCCCTCGCACAGAAACGAAGACCCAACACAGCCATAAATAAATAAATAAATAAATTAAAAAAGAAAAAAAAGAGCAACAGTCAGCTCTACCCACCACCAGAGGCTCCCATCAAGCCTCTTAGATAGCCTCAACCACCAGAGGGCAGACAGCAGAAGCAAGAAGAACTACAATCCTGCAGCCTGTGGACCAAAAACCACAGTTACAGAAAGATAGACGAGATGAAAAGGCAGAGGGCTATGTACCAGATGAAGGAACAAGAAAAAACCCCAGAAAAACAACTAAACGAAGTGGAGATAGGCAACCTTCCAGAAAAAGAATTCAGAATAATGATGGTGAAGATGATCCAGGACCTCGGAATAAGAATGGAGGCAAAGATCGAGAAGATGCAAGAAATATTTAACAAAGACCTAGAAGAATTAAAGAACAAACAAACAGAGATGACCAATACAATAACTGAAATGAAAACTACACTAGAAGGAATCAATAGCAGAATAACTGAGGCAGAAGAACGGATAAGTGACCTGAAAGACAGAATGGTGGAATTCACTGCTGTGGAACAGACTAAAGAAAAAAGAATGAAAAGAAATGAAGACAGCCTAAGAGACCTCTGGGACAACATTAAACGCAACAACATTCGCATTATAGGGGTCCCAGAAGGAGAAGAGAGAGAAAGGACCAGAGAAAATATTTGAAGAGATTATAGTCGAAAACTTCCCTAACATGGGAAAGGAAATAGCCACCCAAGTCCAGGAAGCACAGAGAGTCCCATACAGGATAAACCCAAGGATAAACACGCTGAGACACATAGTAATCAAAGTGGCAAAAATTAAAGACAAAGAAAAATTATTGAAAGCAGCAAGGGAAAAACGACAAATAACATACAAGGGAACTCCCATAAGGTTAACAGCTGATTTCTCAGCAGAAACTCTGCAAGCCAGAAGGGAGTGGCATGATATACTTAAAGTGATGAAAGGGAAGAACCTACAACCAAGATTACTCTACCTGGCAAGGATCTCATTTAGATTTGATGGAGAAATCAAAAGCTTTACAGACAAGCAAAAGCTAAGAGAATTCAGCACCACCAAACCAGCTCTACAACAAATGCTAAAGGAACTTCTCTAAGTGGGAAACACAAGAGAAGAAAAGGACCTACAAAAACAAACCCAAAACAATTAAGAAAATGGTCATAGGAACATACATATCGATAATTACCTTAAACGTGAATGGATTAAATGCCCCAACCAAAAGACATAGACTGGCTGAATGGATACAAAAACAAGACCCATCTATATGCTGTCTACAAGAGACCCACCTTAGACCTAGGGACACATACAGACTGAAAGTGAGGGGATGGAAAAAGATATTCCATGCAAATGGAAATCAAAAGAAAGCTGGAGTAGCTATACTCATATCAGATAAAATAGACTTTAAAATAAAGAATGTTACAAGAGACAAGGAAGGACACTACATAATGATCAAGGGATCAATCCAAGAAGAAGATATAACAATTATAAATATATATGCACCCAACATAGGAGCACCTCAATACATAAGGCAGCTGCTAACAGCTATAAAAGAGGAAATTGACAGTAACACAATCATAGTGGGGGACTTTAACACCTCACTTACACCAATGGACAGATCATCCAAAATGAAAATAAATAAGGAAACAGAAGCTTTAAATGACACAATAGACCAGATAGATTTAATTGATATATATAGGACATTCCATCCAAAAACAGCAGATTACACGTTCTTCTCAAGTGCGCACGGAACATTCTCCAGGATAGAGCACATCTTGGGTCACAAATCAAGCCTCAGTAAATTTAAGAAAACTGAAATCATATCAAGCATCTTTTCTGACCACAACACTATGAGATTAGAAATGAATTACAGGGCAAAAAGCGTAAAAAAGACAAACACATGGAGGCTAAACAATACGTTACTAAATAACCAAGAGATCACTGAAGAAATCAAAGAGGAAATAAAAAAATACCTAGAGACAAATGACAATGAAAACACGACGATCCAAAACCTATGGGATGCAGCGAAAGCAGTTCTAAGAGGGAAGTTTATAGCTATACAAGCCTACCTCAAGAAACAAGAAAAATCTCAAGTAAACAATCTAACCTTACACCTAAAGAAACTAGAGAAAGAAGAACAAACAAAACCCGAAGTTAGCAGAAGGAAAGAAATCATAAAGATCAGAGCAGAAATAAATGAAATAGAAACAAAAAAAACAATAGCAAAGATCAATAAAACTAAAAGTTGGTTCTTTGAGAAGATAAACAAAATTGATAAACCATTAGCCAGACTCATCAAGAAAAATAGGGAGAGGACTCAAATCAATAAAATCAGAAATGAAAAAGGAGAAGTTAAAACAGACACCACAGAAATACAAAACATCCTAAGAGACTACTACAAGCAACTCTATGACAATAAAATGGACAACCTGGAAGAAATGGACAAATTTTTAGAAAGGTATAACCTTCCAAGACTGAACCAGGAAGAAACAGAAAATATGAACAGACCAATCACAAGTAATGAAATTGAAACTGTGATTAAAAATCTTCCAACAAACAAAAGTCCAGGACCAGATGGCTTCACAGGTGAATTCTATCAAACATTTAGAGAAGAGCTAACACCTATCCTTCTCAAACTCTTCCAAAAAATTGCAGAGGAAGGAACACTCCCAAACTCGTTCTATGAGGCCACCATCACCCTGATACCAAAACCAGACAAAGACACTACAAAAAAAGAAAATTACAGACCAATATCACGGATGAATATAGATGCAAAAATCCTCAACAAAATACTAGCAAACAGAATCCAACAACACATGAAAAGGATCATACACCACGATCAAGTGGGATTTATCCCAGGGATGCAAGGAGTCTTCAATATACGCAAATCAATCAATGTGATACACCATATTAACAAATTGAAGAATAAAAACCATATGATCATCTCAATAGATGCAGAAAAAGCTTTTGACAAAATTCAACACCCATTTATGATAAAAACTCTCCAGAAAGTGGGCATAGAGGGAACCTACCTCAACATAATAAAGGCCATATATGACAAACCCACAGCAAACATCATTCTCAATGGTGAAAAACTGAAACCATTTCCTCTAAGATCAGGAACGAGACAAGGATGTCCACTCTCACCACTATTATTCAACATAGTTCTGGAAGTCCTAGCCACGGCAATCAGAGAAGAAAAAGAAATAAAAGGAATACAAATTGGAAAAGAAGAAGTAAAACTGTCACTGTTTGTGGATGACATGATACTATACATAGAGAATCCTAAAACTGCCACCAGAAAACTGCTAGAGCTAATTAATGAATATGGTAAAGTTGCAGGATACAAAATTAATGCACAGAAATCTCTTGCATTCCTATATACTAATGATGAAAAATCTGAAAGAGAAATTATGGAAACACTCCCATTTACCATTGCAACAAAAAGAATAAAATACCTAGGAATAAACCTACCTAGGGAGACAAAAGACCTGTATGCAGAAAACTATAAGACACTGATGAAAGAAATTAAAGATGATACCAACAGATGGAGAGGTATACCATGTTCTTGGATTGGAAGAATCAACATTGTGAAAATGAGTATACTACCCAAAGCAATCTACAGATTCAATGCAATCCCTATCAAATTACCAATGGCATTTTTTACGGAGCTAGAAGAAATCATCTTAAAATTTGTATGGAGACACAAAAGACCCCGAATAGCCAAAGCAGTCTTGAGGGAAAAAAATGGAGCTGGAGGAATCAGACTCCCTGACTTCAGACTCTACTACAAAGCTACAGTAATCAAGACAATATGGTACTGGCACAAAAACAGAAACATAGATCAATGGAACAAGATAGAAAGCCCAGAGATTAACCCACACACCTATGGTCAACTAATCTATGACAAAGGAGGCAAAGGTATACAATGGAGAAAAGACAGTCTCTTCAATAAGTGGTGCTGGGAAAACTGGACAGCTACATGTAATAGAATGAAATTAGAACACTCCCTAACACCATACACAAAAATAAACTCAAAATGGATTAGAGACCTAAATATAAGACTGGACACTATAAAACTCTTAGAGGAAAACATAGGAAGAACACTCTTTGACATAAATCACAGCAAGATCGTTTTTGATCCACCTTCTAGAGTAATGGAAATAAAAACAAAAATAAACAAATGGGACCTAATGAAACTTCAAAGCTTTTGCACAGCAAAGGAAACCATAAACAAGACGAAAAGACAACCCTCAGAATGGGAGAAAATATTTGCAAACGAATCAACGGACAAAGGATTAATCTCCAAAATATATAAACAGCTCATTCAGCTCAATATTAAAGAAACAAACAACCCCATCCAAAAATGGGCAGAAGACCTAAATAGACATTTCTCCAAAGAAGACATACAGACGGCCATGAAGCACATGAAAAGATGCTCAACATCACTAATTATTAGAGAAATGCAAATCAAAACTACAATGAGGTATCACCTCACTCCTGTTAGAATGGGCATCATCAGAAAATCTACAAACAACAAATGCTGGAGAGGGTGTGGAGAAAAGGGAACCCTCTTGCACTGTTGGTGGGAATGTAAATTGATACAGCCACTATGGAGAACAATATGGAGGTTCCTTAAAAAACTAAAAATAGAATTACCATATGACCCAGCAATCCCACTACTGGGCATATACCCAGAGAAAACCGTAATTCAAAAAGACACATGCACCCGAATGTTCATTGCAGCACTATTTACAATAGCCAGGTCATGGAAGCAACCTAAATGCCCATCAACAGACGAATGGATAATGAAGATGTGGTACATATATACAATGGAATATTACTCAGCCATAAAAAGGAACGAAATTGAGTCATTTGTTGAGAAGTGGATGGATCTAGAGACTGTCATACAGAGTGAAGTAAGTCAGAAAGAGAAAAACAAATATCATATATTAATGCATGTATGTGGAACCTAGAAAAATGGTACAGATGAGCTGGTTTGCAGGGCAGAAGTTGAGACACAGATGTAGAGAATGGACATATGGACACCAAGGGGGGAAAACTGCGGTGGGGTGGGGATGGTGGTGTTCTGAATTGGGGGATTGGGATTGACATGTATACACTGATGTGTATAAAATTGATGCCTAATAAGAACCTGCAGTATAAAAAAACAAACAAACAAAACAAAAAAAAAAAAAGAAAGAAAGAAAGTCTCTCCAACCAAGAAGTCCCTGTGATTCCTGCCTCACATTAACCTCCTGCACCGTCAGCCCTGCAGCTTGTAATTGGTAGAGAGTTAGAGGCCCTCAGAAGAAGCGAAAGGGCTAGTGAAGGTGGCCAGCCAGACATAAAGAAATAAAAATGTGACTTAATCATAGGCATTTTCTCTCCTCTTCCTCCGTTAGGGGGAAGTGGGAAGCGATCTGGTGTCTGGGCCAGCAGGACGCTGGGACACAGAGGCACACACTCCACCCTCATCCTGGTCTTCAGTGCAGATCGAGGCCTGGATGCCATTCCCTGCTCAGTGAGATTCTTGCCAATAGATCTTCCAGTGTCTAGTCTAGGGTCAAACGCATTGAATGAATGAATGAACGAACAAATGAAATGAGTGGGTGGATGAATGAATGAATTAGTAGATGAGTGCATGAAAAGTATGTGATTTCTATCGCAACGATTCATTCAAACGAACAAGGAAGAAGAGTCTCAGAATCACCTGTGCCAGGAGCTTTCACTGAGTGTGGCTTTGATCTCCCTAGAAGCTTCTAATATTTTTCTTTCCCTTTTGACAGAACACCTCGCTTCTTTGGCTGAAGTGTATAATTTCCTACCTAGCTCTTGAGTGGTGCCTCAGCCCTCACCTGTAGGAGTAAGAAAGCAGGTGTGAGAGCTTCCTGTGCCCGGGGTGTGGCCTCGGGGCAGTGGGGCATGCCCCCTGCTGTCCCCGCCTTGTGATTTCCCCGGTGACAGTGCCCCTGAGTGGCCCCAGTGGGACCTGCCTGGGACTGATTGACAAGAGCCCCCTGGGAATACCTCCAGCCCTCCTTTTCCTCTGCCTCCAATCACCCAGGGAGGGGAGCGGATTGAGAACATATTTAGAAAATGTGTCCATTGTTGCTTTTAAAAATCTCCTCTGTAATTAGGTACTCCGGGGGTAGTCAACCACGAAAAGCCACAACCAGTGCTGTCAAGTCCCATAAAATAAAAGAGAAACCAATTAATCCAAAAAAGGAAGAGGCTGGTTGAGCCTCGGCACCTGGCTGAGCCACTCACGCCTCCACCCGCCCAAATGACAGCTTCGACTCTCAGGCAAGCCCCACTCCGCCTGGGCGTTCCCAGAGCCCGTGTTGTGCTGACGTGAGGGCACTGGGTCTTTGACCGCTCTCCCAAGAATCCATCTCATCAATAATGGGGCCAGCAGTTTTGCTGTATTCCCCTAGTAAAACTTCCAGAATGGGACTGTGAACCCGTCAGTTACAAAGTAAAACAAACAAACAGATTCTTAGCCCTTTTGGCATCGTAGTGGCTCCTAGGACGTATTTGCATCCATGGGAAGAGATGAAGGCTGCAAAGACCTGCTCAGACTCTATTCTGTTCCCTGATGGCTTTCGGACTTTCTCCAATCAAAGCTGAGTCTTGGGAGTGGTGGCTCTCTGACAAATCGAGCAATTCCAGGGACTGTGTTTTGGTTAGGATGCTTTATGAAGCATCATTTGTATTAGCATAACCTCCAAGAAGCATGGCGTCTCAGGGCCATTGAATCTCCGGGATCCCAAGCCACACAGGATGAGTTCATCCTCTTCATGAGGGAGACTCTTCTGGGTACCAAGGACCAAGGATAGGAGGCTGTGAGGCAGCCAGTCCAGGAAAAGCCCACAATTCTCTGCACCAAGTGCAGTTACCAGCACCAGGTATTTGTTCGACGGTGACCCAAAGGAAGGACCTGTACCTTCTGGCATCTTCTGAACAACACCCCTTCTCGTTGCCTTACTGGGGGCCTGTCTCAACTGTCTAGCCTACAGCTTCCACCGAGCAGTGACACACTGCAGACTAGTCACGATTTGCCTCTCCTTCCCTCCCAGTGCAAGAAGAATACACTTCTTTGCCATCTCAAAGTTTGGCATGTCCCTGTGCCTAACTCTGGCCAGTGACATGAGTGGAGGTCCCATGCATCACATCGAAGTGGGAGCATTTAAGCGCTGCTGTGCCACTTTCCCTGCTCCTTTTCCCTCCCACGTTAGCTGAGGAGGTTAGTATTTTAACTGTATAAAGTGACTCAGAGTAAAGAACATACGGGTGTATCTCCTCCAAAGTCTGCAGGGCTCAGAATACCTCCCATTAAGTGGGGGAAAGAGGCCTGGGGCAAAGGAAATAGCAGTTCTGAGGACTGTATCTCAAGAACGATATATGTTTACAAGCACTTGGAGTTGAACGGAATCAAACAGGTAAGAAACCTCCTGTTTTAACAGAGTTGAACTGCCAGAGGACCAGGGAGCCTGATTCTTTAAACAATCTTGAGACCTCTGACTCTCTGTGGGAAATGGGTGGACTCAGAAAGCTGTGTCATTCCTAAGAAATATTCCCCAACACCCATTTCAGATACGGCCAAGGAAGATAATGGGAAATGAGGAAAATCTAGAGAGCAGAGCCAGGAGCCATGGGAAACACTGGATGAGGAAGCCCCTCCAGAGAGCAGAACTTCAGCCCAATCAAGGAACACCCTCCCACACACATCCAGATCAGAAGCCCCTCGGAATGTCTGCTCAGAGAGTTTCAAAATTGCTATGGATCAATGTCTGCTGAGAGCCTCCTTTTCTTCCCCTTTCTGAATGGGCGGGTGGCTTGTTGCAAAATCCCTGTCAATATGCTATCACATCAGGTGTGTGTGGAAGGAAACATGTCTTTTGAATTTATAGATCTTCAGAGGGATCAAGAAGACCCCCCTACAGACCTGATATGGGGACTTGGATGTGGGGAAAACTCTTGGAAGTTGAAGTGCATGGAAAAAAGCAAGATTTCTGTACAGCCATAAAGTATGAGTAGGATTTAAAGTAAGTGAAAAGGTGGGAGACCAAACATTTCAGGCTTCATGCAGGCAAAAAGAATATTGCTCATTCAGTGAAAGGTTAAGTATACCAGGCAGGCTTACCATGTACAGTTTTAACTGAGTAGAAGGGCAATCAGAATGACCAGGAAGGTAGAGGTGCTTGAATGCCTAAATAATAGAAGAAATACAGGAAATGGGGGAGCCACTCTAGGATTCTGAGTAGGAGTATGACTTGCTCAAAATGATACTGAAGAAGGATTAATCTGGCAATGGACTGTGGGAAGGTGTGAGCAGAGAGAGAAAAGGCAAAGATTCCAGTTAGGCAGCTATTCAACTAAACTGGAAATGAACTGGAAAAAATTTGTACTGGGGAAGTGGACAAATGTGGAAGATTCAAAAGAGGTACTGAAGATGAACCAAGAGAACAAGGATGAGGGCAATAGGTGTGTATCAGGAGAATCAAGCAGAAGTGACGCTCATGCTCCCAGTTTGGGCAACTAGAAGAAAATGACATCAACAAATTTTCAATAAAAATAGAAGCTGGTTTTGGAGGAATTGTGCAGATTCATCTTAGGAGATTCTGAGTTTGGAGTGATGGTGGAAAATGCAGGTAGGTCTCTCCTTTTCCTACTCCCAATGCCACTTCTCTGCTGAAAGATTTTATCAGTAGAATTCAGCAAAAACGTCAGGGTTGAGTGAGATGGACTTTGGCTGTTTGGCTTACGAAAGATGACAGGAGTCACGCACATCAGTACATTCTCTAAGGGAATATTTTAAGAAAGAAAAGAGCATAGGGTTCACACAGAGCTTGGAAAATGTGCATATTTACGGTGTGATGGGAAGAAACAATCCCCAGAAAAGGAGACACAGAAGGCATGGTCAAAGAGAACTGTAGTCTACCATCAGAAGAAATTAATTCCGAGTCAGAATGGGAAGTTCACAACATCAAATTCTGGAGAAAAAGCAAAACATGAAGAATGAAGACTAAGATGAGCCCTTAGATCTGGATATTAATTTTTACCAGGGACCTCTGGCAGTGGAGTTTAGTCTGGTTCTTTGTCTGAAGAGTTGCACCATCATTTGCTAAAGTTCCTCACCTTCTGGGACTTCCCTGGTGGCACAGTGGTTAAGAATCCACCTGCCAATGCAGGGGACATGGGTTTGATCCCTGGTCCGGGAAGATCCCACATGCCACGGAGCAACTAAGCCCGTGTGCCACAGCTACTGAGCCTGTGCTCTAGAGCCCATGAGCCACAACTACTGAGCCCGCGTGCCACAACTACTGAAGCCCACGTGCCTAGAGCGCATGCTCCGCAACAAGAAAAGCCACCGCAATGAGAAGCCTGCGCACCCCAACGAAGAGTAGCCCCCGCTCGCCGCATCTAGAGAAAGCCCGCGCGCAGCAACGAAGACCTAACACAGCCAAAAAAAAAAAAAAAATTCCTCACTTTCTGCGTGGCCCAACATTTCCATAAAAGTTGCTCTGATTCCTATCCTCCTGCATCTGCCACTCTAGGGAAACGGAGAACAGGGTGATGACAGAATTCTACAGTTGTCAATGGCATAATATTTAGTCCTATATCCAATTAGTAGAACTAGTGATCACCAGTTAGGTTTTCCATAGTCAGTGGCAAAAGCAGGAAGTAACTACTGCATTACACATAAAGCCATACACTATAGTTGATCAAGTAAGACTTTGCTTCACATGTGCAGCTTTATCCATTTACCAGTATATTCCACAACCCCAATCTATCTCTCTGTTGTATAATATAATCAAATATAATATAATCAGACAGCCCTGGCCTTAATTCTACCTCTGTTATTTCTAGCTGTGTGCTTAACATAACCAGAACATGCCCAGATTTTAAATTACATTTAAAAAAAAAAAGAAAAAAGGTTATCTCAGCAAATTATCTTTCTAGTCCTGCTACAACCCTTGTGGCGAACAAGCAGCCTGGAAATAAAAAACTATATGAAAGAGAGAAGAGGAGGAGACAGCAGCAGGCCTAAGAGTGACCTAAAACTGTTGTCAAAATGAGAACGTTCACCCTAAGTATGAAAACACAGAGAAAGTTACCTGGTAGGTCAGAGTACTGACTACATGCAATTCAAAGCAACCATCCTCTAAAATATTGAGAAGACGGTAAAAAGGAAGGGAGAATCTTTGGAGATTGGCTGGTAAGGGGGAAAAGAAGCAGGGGGAATGGAGCCCTATGAGACAGCGGTCCGCAACTCCCGGGATGCGGACTGGTACCTGTCCGCAGCCTGTTAGGAACCGGGCCTCACAGCAGGAGGTGAGTGGTGCGCGAGCAAGCAAAGCTTCATCTGCTGCTCCCCATCGCTCCCCATCGCTCGCATTACCGCCTGAACCACCCCCCCCCACCCTGGTCCGTGGAAAAATTGTCTTCCACGAAACTGGTCCCTGGTGCCAAAAAAATTGGGGACCACTGCTATAAGACAAGAGAACAAAAATGACAGAGATGCACATCTCCTTCCAAAGAGTAATAATGATAATAATAATACCCATTAGATAAATTGTATTTTCTATACTAGTAGAAACAATGCCATTAAAATAGGAATCTGATAACTTCCTCCAATCAGAAAATAGATAGAAGAAATAGGAGTAAACACATACGAATCTACTGTTAAAAAACATAAGCTGGGAATCCAAACACCTCTACTAGTAACAATTTTCTTCCAATCCCACACAAAAATAACCATGAAGCAAAAGAAAACTAAACACAACACTCTGAAGTGAGTTAGACTTAAAAACACATTTGTAGTTGTTAAAAGAAAACACCTAGAAACAGAAATTCAAAACCTAAAAACAAGTGGCAGAAAAAGAGATAGAAATTTAAAGAGAATTCACTGAACACAGGAAAGATGTGAAAGAGACAAAATGAAGACTAAAGTACAAGATGCCTAGGGAAGAAGAGAGTCAAAATAAAACTTATTTAAAGGCACTGATGAAAAGGCAAGAGGCAAACAAGAGAATGACAATGAACTAATAAAAGCAAAACAAATTATATACAATGTGGTTGCACTGAAAGATGGGAAAAAAACCCAGCATCCCTATAATTGGAGTCTACTAGGAAGAAAAACAAAACCGTGGAAGATAATTAATATACGAGAACATAATTCAGGACTTCCCTGGTGGCGCAGTGGTTGAGAATCCGCACTCAGCACTCTTAAGCTAAGAAATAAGAAAAACTAGCAAGTGGTGGAGCTGAGAGTGAACCAGCATGTCTGGCTCCAGTGACCCCCTTTTTCTCACCATTTTTCTTCTTCCACAACCATCTAAGGAGGGAAGTTTACATCACTATTTGGAGGGGAGTAAGACTGAGACTGAGGCCATGACTCCAGGCAGGAAGGGCTGGGACTTCTTTGTTCTGCCACGGACATAATCTGCATAAAGCAGAGTCACAGAATCACATGGTTCTGTTCCCAAAAGTGCGGTGCTGAGAACCTGAGAACAGTATTCTGTCCCCCTTTGGGGCCACCATGAAGTGCTGGCAGCTGTTGATTGAGAGGCTATCCTCTCCTGGCCACAGATTCCAGCTGGCAGAAATGGCATTGCCACCACCTTTCCGGGACTGGACAGCCCCATGGCTTAGCTGTCAGGGTTCATGAGACTCTTGGCAGTGAGCAGCATAGAATGAGGAAGCCAATGCCAAGGGCTGGCTTCTGGGAAGGGGAGATTCCTAACTTGGATGACGGGTCAATGCCAAGACCAGTGCCAGGAAGAGACTGTACTGGCCACCAACCTGCCCCTGGAGTCAACTTGAGCCATAGGTCATGGCAGGAGAAAGCTTGGATCTGGCACCAGCAAGGGACTGGAAAATAAGGACATAGCCCAGAGCTGCTAGACCTCTGGCTGGGTAAGTCAGCCTCTGGGAACACAGAAGAACTCCATCCTCTACCTTCTCCCAGTGGGATTTAAAGAGACCACCAAGATTCAGGGTGCTAAAGGGATCCTGTATACCTCCTCCTCCTGTTTGAGCAGAAAAGGAGAGTTAGGCTGGCAGAAGATAAGGAGTGAGGGATGCTTCCCTAACCCCAAGACACCAAAGAGACTTCTCTCTTGCCCCACTGGTGGAGACTATAGGAGATCTAGCTGTAGCTGGGTTACTTCTCCCTTGAGGAGAACATATATGTACCCTATAGGTAAGAGGTGAAACTTCCCAAGGCAAAGAGATTTACAGTGCATCCTTCTCCTTTGTTCTATAATATCTCCCCTCTTCTTACACCAGCCCAGCAAATTGTCCCAGTGGACTGGCCTGGCATCCTACGTGAGCCAGTGGTAGCAGGCCCATAAACAAACATTCAACAGAGACACGTATGGTCCAGGACTCAGCTGATGGACTGATGGATGGGAATTTTTCTCTGAGCCACCACTTATCAAGATAGTTTAAATTGGTGATACTTTCAAGCCAAGCACTGCCCTTAGAACAAGATGAGCCCAAGAAGGATGGAAAACTTGTGGACTGACTTCTTGGTGCCTTGAATGAGTCTCCCAGTGGCAAACTGGGTGGTCCTACCTTAGAGGTGAACTCTTGGGCAGCTCAGGAAGTGGGCCCAGGGCTCTGTGCTCTTCAGATGGAGCTGCAAGGGTTTAACTGCTGCCCAAACTAATCTCAGTGGAAAGGGAGTCCTGGGCCACATTGAGGAGGGACATAGCACCCTTACTGCTTCCTGGAGGGCCATGGGTGCACTTGTCAGCAGGACCCACACGGGAAAGAGGGTTTTGTAGAAAAGCTGCCTTCAGGCAAAATGGCTAAGTTTGTAAGTGGAAGTACTCAGATGGAAAACTCTCAAAGGTATTGCCCTGGGTTTTGCTTTGCCTTATTTCCCCTTATTTTGTTTGAACAGCAGTTACACTGAGAAAGGGATTCACTTGGTGAGCGCTGAGTTCAACATTCACGCAGATCCATCTTTGCTTCTGACGCAACCAATTTTAACCACTTAGCCACCAGGCGAGGTTGACTCAATTCTAACAAAATATGGAATCACACTGATGCCACAGGTTTTCCTAAGTGTAAGGCTTAGAGGTAGCCTATATGTGCTGGCATGGGGCGCACGAAGTACCACTGAGGAAAGCTGAGCACGCTGAGTCAGCGCCTGGCTCTCGGTATTCAGCCACTAATCAGGAGTCAGCAGGCAGAGGAAACCGAGAGCGCAGATCAGAAAAATCAGTAGGCAGCTTAGCGCTTTGGTGCCCTCGGCCCAGAACCCCAGAGGTCCTCTGGCCTGCTCCCACTTCTTCCTGGTGCCCCCGGCCTGCAGAGGGGCACAGGCCAGAACGCTCCCAGGTGGTGCTGGCTTCTCAGAGGCTGGTCTCAGGCAAGCTAGGCCCGGCCTTCCCTCTCTCTTGCTATATTTCCCAGCTCACTGCTGCCGCGGAGACCGGACGCCTTCTGAGTGCTGCGGTTTACTTGGAGCCCAGCCTCCGAACACCTTGGTGTAGTCAAGCCCACTCGCTCCCCTGGCTCCCCAGAGTGTGAAGATGTCTAAGCTGGATTTCTGGAGCCAAACAGCACAGGGGTCTCCTCATTACAGTCCACAGGATGGTCTGAAAGCTCTTGCTCAGATCCTGGTGTGGGGTGGTAGCCTGCAGTTCCATAGAGGCCCGTGCACCTGTTCTGTCTTTTCTACAAGAGCAGATCTAATTTCAAACCCTGTATCACACGCGGCCATGGCAGCTCCCAGACAAATGCGCTGGAGGGAGGGGTGAGCACGGGCCCATGGGGGCATGGGGTTCAGGCCAGCAGTGGGGCTCGGGCAAGGGCTGAAGTAGGTGACTGAGAAGGACAGTGCTGGGGGAACCACAAACCCACGTGGAACCAGAAGAGCCGAAGCAGGTCCCTGACTCAGTTTTGGTTGCTCTCCTGGCTTCATTCAGCCACCCACTCCCACGGTTATCCCTTGGACCCTGTCATCACCAAAAGCTCACACCTCCTGTGCTTTGTCTCCCACCCATCACACTGATCCCAAGGCTCTGGTCCTTGCTTTCCCTGCTCTGATGTCTCCTTCCTGGTAGACCTTTTACCCAGACTCATCACTGGCTGACACCTGTGCGTTTCTGGGTGTTAGAACCCCGCTCTGGCTTTGTTCTCTCCTCAGGGAGCAGGTGCCATCTGCCCAGCCCCTCCCTCTGGACCACCATTGCTCCTCCTCTTCCTTGGATTTGGGGGCTGAGCAGCCGGGGTGCCACCTCTGCCAGTCTCCTCCTTGCTGAGACCCCTGAGCTGGCATCAGGATGGTCACTTTTCCAGCTTTGGTCTCAGCACCTGCTCCAACGCCCGCACCCCCTCCGTAGCATTTATGCCCCCCACCCATCTTCTGTCTCAGACCCCATGGAGAGTCTGCTGGGCAGCAGGAATGGCCACTTCCAGCCTAGCCCTGGGGAGCATCATGTAGACAGAATGAGGCGATCCATCCAGGGTCGTTCTGCGGGGTCTGGGATGCTCCCCCAGGGCAGCAGCTTCTGGCGCTCTGGCCTCACGTCCATCTCAGGGGAGTCCCAAGGCCCCTGAGGCTGTGCAGGTGCCAGCTCCCGGCAGCAGCAACCTCATTGCACGTCTCTGGGCTCTAGAGGTGGGTGTGGAAGACGCTCTGAAACCAGACAGGCTGGGCCTGCTCACACGTCCTCACTAAGGTGACCAACTGACCTCATTCGCCCAGGACTGAGGGGTTTCCTAGGACACGGGCCTTTCTGGGCTAAAACTGGAACAGTCCTGGGCAAACTGGGATGGTTGGTCACCCTAATGCTTACAGTGGATGACCCTGCTTCCCGAATCACTGAGCAGGGATCCCATATGCCCACCTGCACGCACCTGTGGCCAAATACCCTGCTTGCGACTCTGGGTGGATTTCACCCTTAGACAAAGCCAGCCCCGCCGGGAGACAGATTCCATCAAGGAATCTCTCGCCTATCAAGGACGTCACTTCTGAAATATACCATCCCCCACTCCTGCAGAATCAATTTTCCCTTCTTTACTGGATCCTTCCTACCAGCATACAAATATCAAATATACTGTGATTTCTCCCATCTTAAAAAAAAAAACCTCTCTTTATATCACACTGCCTTCCAGCTACTGCCCTCATTCATTCTCCCTTCTCCTTCACTTTAAGACTCCAAAGAGTTGCCTGTACCTGCAGCCTCCTATTCCTCTTCGCCCCTTATTTTAACAATCTTTTAAAACTTTTTATTATGGAACATTTCAAACATCTCCCCAAATAGAGAGGCGAGCATGATGGACCCTTCTCTTCCCGTCACTCCGTTTGCCCTGATCGTGTAGAAGCACATCCCAGATGCCATCCATTCCCTCTTGCATCCATCGGATGGATGAGTTCCCCCACCACCCCCAAACTGCCCCTGCCAAGCTCACAATGACCTCCACGTTACAAGTCACACCGCAGTCACTTCTCAGGCTTCACCTCCCCTGACCTCTCTACAGTTTATAACAGCTGACGGCTCTCTCCCGGAAACACAGATTTTCTTCCCACTTGATTTCCAAGACTTCACCCGGCCCTGGTTTTCTTGCTTCCTGGCTCCCTGCTCCTGACTGGTCTCCTCTGCAGGTCCCTCCTCACCTCCCCAACTTCATCTCTTCTTCTGGAGCCTCTGCTCACCTGCTAGCTGATCTCACCCAGCGTCCGGCTTCATGTACTGCAAACTCCCCCATTTACATCCCCAGCCAGGACAACTCCCCTGAACTTGACATTTCCACGTGGGTGATTAAGAAGCATCTAAAACTTAATATGACGTCAGACTGAATTCACGTCACCCCCAGCCTCTGCCGAAACCCTGGCCCTCCCACAGACGTCCCTCTTCCTAATACCTCAGACCCAAAGCATCTTGTTTTTCATTCTGCCCAGAGTGGCAACCAGATCAAGTGACCCCCAGGCCCTGGGTGGTCCAGCCCCTCTCTGACCTCGCCCCCTACTGCCCACACCCAGGCCCCATCTGCTCCAGCCTCACAGCTGTCCCTGTGCCAGCCAGGTGGGCAGTGGGTGGCTGTTCCCTTGGCCTGGGAAACCCTCCCCCCGCCACAATCCAGACAACTTGACCCTTCACCTCCTTCAGCCTTTGCTCAAATGCCACTTCTTTTCTGAAGCCTTCTGGATGCTCTTTTTAAAAACTGCAACTCCTTCCTTCATTCTCAGCCTCATTTTGCTCCCTAGCTTTTAACTCCTTTTTGACATACTTCAGAGATCTACTTCTTTCTTTCAGTATGTCTGTCCTCTCTCTCTGGCATGTAAAGTCTGTCTGCTGCATCCTCAGGGCCTAGAAGAGTGTGTGGCACAGAGCAGACGCTCAGCATGCGAGCTGACGTGGAGGATGCACGGCCAGGTGGGCAGCAGTGCCTACCTCCTCCAAACGGGAGTCACTTTGGGGCTCCCACCTTTCAGCAAAGGCTTCAGGGATTTCTCTGTCTGTCTGTCTCTTACACACACACACACGCACACACGGGTGGAAAGGACCCGAGGAATAGTGCCGGTCAGCACACATCAGATGCATTTGCTGACACCACCACCTGGAAGGACTTGGGCCTGGTGTGGCCTGGGCTACACTGGTGGAGATCAAGGGAATTAACAGTAGGTCCCACGGGAGTTTCTGGAAAGCGTCTTCAGGCTTTTTCATCCAGACTCAAAAACAGCCAGCCAGCCTGAGATTTTTGACCAAACCACCTGGACAGCAGAGGGTGTCCGTAGGTGTGTTCACTGAGACAGACCCTGAATAATTATCTGAGGAGACTGAGCCTCCTTTCTGGAAGGACAGACCCTGCTCATCTGGTGTAAATGCTCCGACTCCTGATCTTTTTTTTTTTTTTTTTAATTGAAGTATAGTTGATTTACAAGGTGGTGTTAGATTCCGGCCCGTCATCTTTTTGTGACTTCCTGTCTTGTAAAGTGCGTCCTCTAATAAAACAGCCATCAGTCACCGAGTGCTCACGACCTGTGGGTCCCGCTGACCCACCGCCCCGCCCACCTCGGCCCTTCCGTCTTCACGAGACAGGATGTGTGGGGCTTGAGTACCTACTCTGGAAGCAGGTCTGGATGGGATGAAACAACGCTAACTGTCTGCAGTTGACCTGGGCAGGCCACTCAACGGCTCCAGCTTCCGTTTTTCCCCAGTAAAAGTGGGGACAAGAGCTCTCCCGCGGGGTTGCTGTAAAGGTGCAAGTAAGACAGTGCCGGCACATAGTAACTTCTTGGTAAAGAAAAGCCTTTATCCTTGGGTTTTCATCGTGGCAGCCCAAGTAGACCCTCTGTGCCCTTAAAGACTGCCCTGGGTTCCCGCGGGAGAGTCTGGGGGCTCTTGTCTAATCAACAGAGGAAAAGTTATAGGGGAAACTTGGTCTAAACTCATGGCCACTCTGATCAGTATCTTCCTGAGACTTGACTCCCATTTACCCCAACGGATGAGCAAGCAGAAGGTCAAAGAAGAAATCAGAGCAGGGAGACATGCAGAATTAGTTCCCTAGGACAAGGAGAAAATAAAAGGAAAAGTAAGGATTATAGGAAAAGGTGAGATCACATCATTCAGTTAGAAAGTCCTGAAAAGGGGCGTAAGTACGAATTCTGGTGCCTGTAAGCCTAAGGCAGTGCTATGCCACCTCGGAGGCTGGCCAATGACCGTGTGGCCCCCTAGGCTAAAATGTGGGGTCTCCCAACAGGATAGAGATGCAGCAGGGGGCCTTGGTGGTTAGGAGGCCCCTAGGGTCAGAATTCTATTTCTTCTAATGTCTCACCCTCTCCAGCCCATTAACAAAAGAATATCTACTTAGTTAGGCTTCATCCAAAGAATTTAATTATCCATGTACCTGTGAATCTTGTTACAAAGCAGGCAGACATATATGCATCCTCAACCCCTACTGTCTGAATTTGGGGGAGCCCCACTGGAGCTGGAGCGCATGTCTCTCTGTGATGCCTCTGGGACCCATAAAACGGAGCACAGGACTGGGAGGGTCCCAGCTTCCAGTGAAGGTTCCCAGTGCCATTCAGAACAAAGACCATCCGTGCTCGGTCTCCGATAATCAGAGTCTGAGAGAAATCCATGTTCAACTCAGTGATGTGGTCGGTAGGTCAATGCTATTACCTTCTAAAACAGGTGTCAGCTACGCCACAAGTTCCGAGAGTTATAGTGGGGCTATGCTATGGGCAGGTGCCACCAGAAGGCCTAAGGCACACGTAAGAAGCAGGAACAAAAAAAGGAATAAAGGGGGAGGGACCAGAAAGGCAGTAATTGGAGTTGAAGCAAAAGTAAATAAATAAAGAAAAGGAAGAGAATCAAACACACATGATGGGGAACAGCCCCAGCTTAGATGTCTCTGGTTGGTCCCCTTCCCATGGGACATTTACATGGGACTGCTTTACTTATAAGTACCATTCAGAGCTGAACTTGGTTTGTTCTGAAGGAAGCGAGGATAGAGCTTGGCCCTTTTCCAGAGATCTAGGCTGCGCAGGGATAAAGGGTCTTGATATTGGAAGGGAATCCCCATTTCCAAATCCCCACTCCCACCCCAATCTCTTATCATCTAAACAGGAAAATACACGCAAGGTACATTCCTGGAAAGAGGAGGTTTCAGAGGCCTTCTTGAGTGGAAGGGAATGGAGAAGAGGATCTGGTAAGGGTGACGGACCGGAGGACAGGCCATGCACACACAGGAGGGCTGGATGAGACCACAAAACAAGATGAAATGGGGAAATAATAAGCAGAGGCCACAGCAAAGCCGCCACACGCATGGGCGGGGTAGAGTCTCCTGGATGCCCAGGTGACAGTGACTCAAGGACAGATAAGGACAGAGAATCACCTGTGTGGCTCCGATGGAGGTCTAGCTAATTTGAAAGCAGCCTCACATCCACACCCATAAATACATGATCGGGCTCCCCTGTGGTTCTGATCTCATCTCCTTCTAGCCTGCTTCAACCACGGGCCTCCTTCCTATTTCTTGATCTACAAGAAACCTACTTCAGGGCCTTCCTGATTCCCCTGCCTGGGATGCAAGTCTCTGTTCAATTACCCCCTCATCCGAGAGGTCTTCCTTGACAAGAGTAGCTCCTCGCCCCCTTTACCTGCTTTAGGTTTTCTCCCTGCACTTAGCATCAAGGGTTTATTTTGTCTGCTTCCCCCAATGGAATATGAGTTCCACAAGGCTGGATTCTATTTTGTTTTACTTCCGAATATTGCTTAGTGCGTGGCAGGCCTCATGAAATATTTGTCGAATGAATGTGTGTACCCAAAGCCATAATGTTTATAATATACTTATAAAGAGTTCTATTGATTGAACTGTTGGGTGTTTCAGGTTGGACCAGCTATAAGGGGCAGGGTAAGGGTGGGAAACCACTGCCGTTGAGAAGCCTTAGTAATAAGTAAGGGTAGAAAGCACTGCAGTTGAGAAGGCCATGTTCTGTTGGAAAGATCCCGATTTGTAGCTCTGCTCTGTGGGTCATGGGGGTGTGGTAACCAAGCCTCCAAAGTGGCCCTCCAGTGGCCCTCAATGATCCTAGGCACCCAACATTCACACCCTTGTGTAGTCCCCCATCCTGAATAGGGCTGACTTGTGTAACCAATAAAATATTGTGAAAATGATGATGTGTAACCCATGGCCTTGGTCATAGAAGACACTGTGGCATCTGTCTTTTTCTTTCTTGGATCACCCATTCTGGGGAAGCCCAGCCACCATGCTGTGAGGACACTCAAGTAACCTTGGAGAGAGTGGCACGGGGAGGAACTGAGGCCTGCCAATAGCCAGCACCATATAAGTGCACCACCTTGGAGGCAAGTCCTCCAGCCCCGGTCAAGCCCGATTCAGCTGATGCAACCCCTGCTGATACCTTGGCTGTAACCTCATGAGAGACCCCCAAGCCAGAAGCACCCAACTCAGCTGCTCCCAAATTCCTGACCCACACAAACTATATGAGATAACAAATGTTTATTACTGGTTGAAAATGCTACATTTTAGAGTAATTGGTTTCACAGTGATAGATAATTATCACAAAGCAGATGACATGGGGGTCATATATCCCAGGCTTGAGTTGATATGAGTACGTCAAGGATTGTGTCCTTTACCAGTTAACTGTGAGGCCCATTTCCCCTTCCCGAGCCATCTGGTCCCAATTTGATTCTGCAACTCTTAGTAGCCACAAATGCCACCTGTATCCTCAATAAACTTTATTTAGACACAAAGAGACACAACAGAAAATACATACACAGATACAGATTTTTTTTTCTCTATAGGATGAACAAACATCACATAGGGAATTTAAAAACTGGGTGCATGGAATGTAAGAAAAAATTGCAAAGTTCCTTGTTCACTCACACTTAAAACAAACACATATTTCAGGGGAAGACAGGGATATACCATCCCTACAACAGAATTCACAGTTGTCTATAACAGTACACAGGTGTTAGGAAGGTAATCAAAGGAGTTAGGGATCCAGTTACTCTTGATATGACAGAATGCTCACAACACTAGTAGAACTCTGTTTAAACAAAAGACAGAATCGAAGATGCCACACCCCCTGCACAGATGCTCTGCAAGCTGCCGGCTAGGTCATAAAGCAGCTCAGCAGAAATGCCACGTTAACTTTCAGCTTGTGGCTTGAAGGTCTGTGTAACCTCTACCTTTGTGTGCCCATCATGGAGCATTTACATAGACACACTTAGGACGCCAAAACTCTTGACATGCGTGCTGGCTTCGAGACCCACAGTACAGAACATTGACATCAGTTTATAAAATGTGGCTTTCAAATGGAAAGGAATAATAGCCAAGAGGAGAACAAACACTTTGCAGATGCTGCCACATCTGTCGGCAGTGTTTCCCACCATGCCGCCTGTGGTCCCCTCCCACGGGGAGCCACTGGCATCTGTGTCCTGCTCCACGCCGTGGGCGGGGCAGGACGCATACCTCTTGGAAGTCTATTATTGCCTTCTAAAGTCACACCTGTGACCTCCTGGTCACTCCTCTCAGAAGCCACACATGTCACCAGGATAAGCAGCCATGGAAACCACCCAACTTATCCTGTCCCGGACCAGCCTCTGGCCTCCACACCATCTTCACATTTCAGATCGGGGTTCCCTAGGCAACCTCTGTATTTTAGTAAAAAATGGTTTCCACTGTACCCTTCGTGTGTCCTCTTCCTAACGTGACAAATCCAGATGAGATGAAGTTATGGAGATCAGGTCCTCCACTTCGGTAAGCATCCTTCCCATAATGTCCTGCAAGAAGATGGGGCAGAATTACCTGGCACATCCATGACACCAACAAGAAGACAAACGTTGCTGCTCCAGTTCACCCAACAATGATGGTGAACTTAATTTCAAATCAGCAGCTGACTCAGAAGGTAGAAGCAATCAAGGAAAAAATATATATATATATATTATTTTATAAATTATATATATTATATATTATAAACATATAAAGTACATATATGAAGTATGTAATGTATAAGTATTACATACTTTATATATATTACCATTTTAAATACATACACATATATGTGTGTATATATATACACACACACACGTACACGTACACGCACATATAACTGTGCAACAAAGAAGAAAGTTCTGGGAAGCTTATGTTGAAAGGAGAGGTGGGAAAAAGGGCTTGACTTTGGCATTTCTGACTGAGCACATCAGAACTTCAGTCTGTTTGTCCTACCATCCTTTCCTTTGTCCCAGCTTCCTTCTTTCTTTTTCTTGTCTTATTCCTTTGGTTTCTTTCTTTACAAAGTGTAGAAGTGCGGGTCTGATCAGAATGCGCTATGTGTGTGTATGTTTACGAATCACACCTCATCCTATGAATTACAGCCTTGTGGCTTAGGAGAAATCCAACATCTGCTGAGGCTGACACGTAGGGTGGTGGCTCTAAAACACTGGGAAAATATTTATGTGTTTTCCTCTCTCGACTTTCTGTAGTAAGATTTTTATCCCTCATCAGCCTCATCTATCCATCTACCTGTGGGGTTGGGGTGAGGAAAAGTCCGAGGACAGATTAGGACCCTGGGAGAAGACATTCAAAGAGAAGAGAAAGAGTTAATATTCTGTTTCTGATATTCAAAGTAGGATTTCACAATACGCTTGAAATACAGGCATTATAATGAAAAGAAGTCCTCTCTAAACACCATCTTGAACTATGCACATGTGAAAATGGAGAAAAGCCATATTTTTGTCATGTTGCCACAAGAGCATATTAAAAACTGTACTTACAATTATAATAATGTGCAGACTACCTAAGATGTAATGTTAAGTAAAAAAGTGGAAGAAAATGCTATATTAAGTATGATCACAACACGGTAAAAAAATGCAAACCAGTGTATTAAACAAACAGATTGAAAGAAAACACACCTGATACTGACTACCACCTTTAGATAGTTGGAACATGAGTCTTATTGCTTCTCTCCTTTCAACTTTTCTGTATTTTCCAAGGTTTTTTTCTATAATGAGTATGTAATTTTTATAATATAAATAGGTAAAATACATTTCCAACAGAAAAATCTATGATAAATATAAAGACAACCTAAATCACATTTTTTCTTAGCGAGGCACCCTCTGCCATTAGATCTCAAAAATGGGCGCGTGTCAGAATCATCTGGAAGCTTTTAAAAATACAGATGTCCCGACACTACTCCAGGGATTCTGGTTCAGTTGGTCAGGGTATTTTTAACGAGGTCTCTAGGTGGTTCTAATGTGCCACAGGGAAGAACCATTGCCCTAGAGTAAATGGATAAACAACTGAATTTCCGTTTGTTCAGGTGGGTGCAATGGACATTTGCTGGGGTCCTCATGGGTGCCCAGCACCACCCACTCTTTAGGTTCCGGACTCCAGCATCCTTCCCCTGAAGAGTGACGTCCGGCTGGCCCTGTTCCTTCCTTCTTCTCCCAGATCAAAGGTTCTCAACCCTGAGTGTGCATCAGAAAAACCAGAAGGGCAGGTTCACACCTGCTGGGCCCCGCCCCCCAGAGTTTCTGAGCCAGTACATCTGGGACGGGGCTCCGGGTTTTGCATTTCTATCAAGTAGCCTGGTTGATTCTGATGCTGCCGAGTCTAGGGACCAAACACTGAGAACCGTGATCCTAGTGCATGAAGAATATAAGAGAATTTTGCCATTGTTTCCCTCATGCCCTCCACTCTGGAAATAAATACCTCCTTCCTCAGGGCACACAGCTTTCCACAAGGAACTCCCTTGCTTTAAAATAATGTAGTCACAACCCAGAATTTTATAGAAAAGAATTATTGGAGCTGAACTAAGAGGCTTCTGCCCATATCCCAAGCCATGTCACAGCTCCAGAAATCCAACTCTAGTCCTGGAAAAATGCAACTTCATCAGGGGATGAAGGAGAGAGGGACAAGGGGCGTGTGGAGGGGTCATTCTCCACCACTGTCCCTCCCGACAACAAAAGAGTTAAGAAAAGGAAGTAACAATTCTGAACCCTCATAAATTTGGACCTCATTAATTCAGAACCTCTGCTACATCCTGCAGCGTTTGGGCTGGTTTATTTTTGTGCTCCTTATAAATAAAATTTTTGATAAACAAATCAATCCTGAGAAAGATGGCACATAAGACGGTGCCTTTGCTACTTCAATTCATTCTTATCTGTCAGCTGGAACAAGGTCCCTCAGGGCTAAGCACTGCGCTACTGCTCTGGGGTTGTGCTTGACTGAAAGCCAACTAAATCACCCGATCACCTACTATGTGCCAGACAAAGGGACAGAGCCTCTGAAAACACGGTTTAATCTGACATAGCAGCCGAACATTCTGTAGCATTATGCAGTTTAGAAAGATCATTCATATATATTATTTCCTTAAAATTTTAATCATTACCACGTGGTAAGTTGTCTATTATTATTATTCCCCCATTTTATTGATGGAAAAACTGAGGTCAGGGGTGTCAAGTCGGAAGATGACTGAACCATCACTAGCATCCTGGTCTTCTGTCTGCAAACCCCATGTCAGTTCCGTCCTGCGCACCTGGCTTCGTTTACTCCTCACAAGAGCCCTGTGGAAAAAGGTCACTTTCCCAAGTTCATGGAGCTAGTCAGTGGTGGACCCTGGATCCCGACCAGGTCTACCCGCCTCTAAATCCACATTCTTTCTACAACCCTCTCCCTAGCCAGCTCATCCCTCAGTCTGAACAAGTGCAGTTGTGATTCTTCTCTGAGGCTTTAGCCAGGAACCCGGGGAAACGCTAAGCCAGGAGAAGCCCATGTGATGATTCCCAAGTTCACAGACGTTGGATCTCAGACGTGTGGAGTTTCACGTACTGAGGTTTTGAGGGGAATGAGGCAGGACCAGGAGCACATGACAGGAATAAGGAATTCTATGGTCAAACAGGTCTGGAAAATACTGAGTTCAAATGAAAAGTAAATACAAAAACCAAGTCTAGACACCTGTCACTGGGTACCCAAGTCTCCAGGGAGCCTTTATATTTTTCAACAGCACCTCTCGGGACAGCTGGAAAAGGCATGCTGGAAGTTTCAGCTTTTGTTCGAGCCGTGGTCCTCAAACTTGAGTTCATCAGACTCACCTGGACGGCACAGATTGCCCAGCCCCAGCCTCGGAATTCCTGATTCAGTGGATCGGAGGTGAGGCCTGATAATTTCTGTTTCTAACGAGTTCCCAGGTGATGCTGATGATGGTCACAAGTCCAGGGACCAGACTTTATGAACCACTGTGTTTCAGAGAACTATGGGCAGGTCAGTCTTCAGCCAGATCTGGGCCAATGCGAAGAGGTCAAGGTCTAGAATGATTTACGTTCTCTGTACCCTCCAAAGGAACAATCACTTCCTTCGAGGGCAGTGTGAAGAGAATGGTTGGTAAACTGAAGCCCTATGCAAGTGGACGGTCAGATGTGAGGAGAGGCAATGCCCCTTCTTTGCCTTGGGGATGTGCAGAGTTCAAGGGCCAATGATGTGAATGGTATGAATGGGTATCACAGAATTCTTTAGCCATAACACAAAGAGCCACCCCTTCACTTTTCTGCAGTTATGACCCCAAGTCCATGCCCTCCTGCTGGCCATCGAGGCAGGAGGCTAAAGGAGTATAAATTTTGCCCAAATTGCAGTTCCAGAGAAATGGCCCTATATCCAGCAGAGCTCCAGGCAGAGGTAAGCGGGAGCTCTGTGAGCACACGTAAGTAGCAGGAATACACACCCACGTGGCAACATCACAAACACACAGCCCCCGATCAGGAACAAGGGTGGTCTCAGGTTGCACAGAGAGTGTGCCTGCCCCCACCTGCTGGACCAAACTTGCGAAGCCGCATCTGGATGACGTGGCTCCCTCCGGATCTGCCCCTGCCCTCTCACCATCAGCATCCTTCAGAAGTCAGGAGTCACAGGAACAGCACTGAGGGACAATGGTCCCCAGGTGGGAAGCAGATGAAAGCTAAAGAGAGGTCTGGGGCTGGGTTGCTGGAGTTGTCTGATGCTGGTGGCTCTGATGAGAAAGCGACCTTGAGTAAATAGAAAGTTTCTCTATAAAAGAGATTTGCTGCAAGAAACAGGAGGGAAAAAAATAAGGTAATATCTGAATGGTGACCTCAGTAAGATTTAAGAGAATTTCGCATAGGTGAAATTCAATCAACAGCCATGGAGGTGGGTGGGGGAAGAAACTGATCAGGACAGTTTGCCTGAGTTGCAAAGATGGACGGCAGGGTGGATAGTGAAGAAGTTGGTGAAGACAATTCCAACGAGAGAGATGCACTGGGTACTCAGGAGGGAAGAATGAAGAGACGAGAAGGATGGGAGGAAGGAAGAGACAGAAAGGACAACTCCAGAAGTCACTATCTATTTCAAATAAGATGCCCAGGAGAGAGACAGAAGGGATAATTCAGAAACAATAATTAGAAGTTAATAGATTTTCTTTTGAGCAGGTGGAAGCCTTTAGTCTTGAGTCAAATATCAGACTATATATTCGAAGGACAGGTATCTAAATATATATATGCTGGTGAAATGCCATTTAGGAAAAAAAGGGGAAAACACAAGCCAACTTCATAAAACACTAACTCTACGGTAAGGGAAGCAATCTTTTAAAGAATTTTGAGACTTTTATTTCGGTACAGGGGAGGGGATGGGGGAGAGACAAAATGGCTGAAGGGGATGGAGAAGTACAAACTTCGGTTATAAATAAGTCATGGGGGTATAAAGTTCATCACGGGGAATATAGTCAATAATATTGTATCAAGTCTGCACGGTGACAGATGGTAACTAGGCTTACTATGATGATCATTTTGCAACGTATATAAATGTCAAATACTAATATAATATTGTATATCAATTATGCCTCAATGAAAAAAAGAATCCAAGAAGTTTTATTTTCTCATTTTGCTGAGTTTGGTTTGTTTGTTTGTATCTGTTTCTGGTAAAAGCACCTTCTAAAAGCAAAAGTATACTTCTTTTGTTCGAACTTTAACAATTTGAGACTTCTATATCAACCAGTGATGTAACTAAAGTCCGTGCTCATTAATAAACCAGAAAAATATTAAACTCTGATACATCAAAAGCAATCATGGGGCTTCCCTGGTGGCGCAGTGGTTGAGAGTCTGCCTGCCAATGCAGGGGACACGGGTTCAAGCCCTGGTCTGGGAAGATCCCACATGCCGCGGAGCAACTAGGCCTGTGAGCCACAACTGCTGAGCCTGCGAGTCTGGAGCCTGTGCTCCGCAACAAGAGAGGCCGCGACAGTGAGAGGCCCGCACACCGCGATGAAGAGTGGCCCCCGCTCGCCGCAACTAGAGAAAGCCCTCGCACAGAAACGAAGACCCAACACAGCCAAAAATAAATAAATAAATAAATTAATTAAAAAAAAAAAAGCAATCATGAAACCGTTAAGTCAACGGATAGAAACATACATTTATATTAATATCAAGAACACACAAATAACTTCAAATTAATAAGAAAGTAAAACAACCCAATAGAAAGAAGAGGCAAAAGAGATGAATAAGCAAGTCATAGAAGTGAAAACCGGAAGAGCCAATACACATAAAGTGGTGTTCTATCTCACAGGTAATCAGGGAAATTCAAATTAAAACCATAATGAGATATCATTTCACACCCAGTAGACTGGCAAAAATGAAAATGCCTGGGACTCTGGACACGGATAAGCAGAAACAAGAACTCTTGCACACTTCTGGTGGGAGTGCAAATTGGTACAACTGCTTTGGAAGGAACTTTGGTGACGGCTAATAAAGTTGACAACAGATGCACCACAGAATCGGCAATTTCACCTTCAGGTCTATGCCCAAGATAAATCCTCACGCGTGCGCATAGGGAGATACACACAAGCATGTTCATGGACAACATTGTTTCTAAAAAAGACAAACTGGGAAAAAACCCTGTATTCCCTACCAGTAGAAAACGGATGAATCGCGGTATATTCAGACAATGTAATCCTATACAATGGTGCAGATAAAATGAATCAGAGCTGTAAGTATCAACGTGGATGATTCTTAGTTATGTTGAGAACCACACTAAACTAGCTGAAGGCAAACAGAATGACATCACAGAGAGTTTTAAAACATGCAACACACCACTATATTGTTTAAATATGTGCAAATGCAGTGCTATATACAAGTACAAAGAAATTCATGGATGTGATAAATACTGACTTCAGGGAAACAGATACTTCTGGGGACATGTCTGACTCCTAAATAATTATTTTATTTTGTTTCTAAGATAGCTATAGATAGATTCATTGATAGATGATGGACGAATACATAGATTAAATAGATGATCGATAGACACATAGATGGAAAAGTTACCCAAGTGTTTTACTCACTTCCAAATTATTCTCCAACGATAAAGGAAACAGAGAGTTTCCAGTTTTTAAGAACTCAGAGACTAAAATATCCTCAAGTCCTCACTGGGAGAAGAAAAAGCTGCCCAATGATGAAATCTGTCAAGCAAGGAGTAAAACTACAGAATTTCTAAAATCATGGATGTACTTATTTGTAATCTTTACAGTACACAGATCCAAAAATTCATTAAGAAAAGATTGGTAAATTAGATTGTACATAACATTTAACAAATTGTCTTTATTGACCTAAATAAATTTGAGTGATACTGGAGCTGCCCTGGAAAATCTGGTATGCAAATAGGGCAATAAAAATATATTATTGTGATGAAATAAAACCGGAAGTAGCTTCCGCGATAGCGGGAACAGTGCTCCATCTTTAGAGCCTGCTTGCAATGCGTTGCATGCGCTCAGAACAGACAGGGAGCTGGTCTCTGGGAAGCTGGCAGGGAGCTCGATGGTGCTGGCCAGGGCCCTGCCTGCAGCCACTTCACTGTTGACCTTCTTCACGGGAAAACAGGCCACAGACCAACATCAAAACACATGAAAAACCCTGGGGTTTAACGTGTGAGAAAGGGGTTTCCCTTTGTTTACAAAACGCTCCATCATATCAATAACAATAACCAACAACAACAATGATAATAATAATATACTAGAAAAAAATGCACAAAGAATATGAATAGGGAATTACCCTCCCCGCCCCCCCCAAAAAAAAGAAAGAAAAAAATTTTTAAGTCAATGGAGATATAAAAATGTGATTAACCTTAACTCATAATTAAGAAAATGCAAATCAAAACATGAGCTATCTTTTTCAAAAGATGAATCGATTTGGCAAAACTGAAGCATCTGATGAGACCCAGTGCCAGGGGAATGGGCTTTCTCATTGCTGCTGGTGGGAGGATAAATTAGTGGTGCCTCTTGGAAGGACAGGCCATTGACTTCGTATTTCACTGCTAGGAATTTTCCCTACATATATGCTCTCAAGTTTTTCCATAAGATATGAACCAGGCTAGACAGTGCAGCATTGATTGCAATACTTTCTGTCAGTGGGGGGCTAAGTCAACTGGAATCTGTCCAAACAATGGAATACTACACAGCTGTTAAAAAGAATGAGGCAGGTCTGTGTGTGCCGATGTGGGAAGAGCTCTAAGGTATAGAAAGTGGAAAAAAAAGCAGAGTGTAGGGCAATATTTCAGTATTATGCCTTTCATGTAAAGTAAAAATGAAAATAATATACACAGAGAGACTATATAGAGACCTGTTGCAGGTAGACTGGTTTATACAAAACTTTTTTTTTCTGCAAATAATCTTGCAAACGAAATACTAAAACTGTCTTTACTTTGGGGAGAGGGTCTGGAAGGAAGGGATGTGTTTACCTTTGAGTTTTATTACTTCCTGTACTGTTTGAATTTCCCAAACACATATGTGTGTTATTTTTCTTTTTGTACTGTTGACAGAGTTTATTGGGGATTAAGGGAGTGCGATCATGGGCCATTCTTTGTTTTTCCCTTTGTACTTCCTAATATGAAAAAAAAAAACACCTCTAATAACTGTCATTTTATAAAAAGAAGTATAGGGGCCAGGAAGTGAGAGGAGACACTTCTCCTTGTGTAAATAACACGGCATTTATCTAACGCAGACCCTAATACCCACATGGCGGGATGGTGGTAAGGATTAAATGAGATCCTGTGTATAAATCGTTTTGTCTAATACTCCGCACCAATAAGCCTCAATAAATGGGAGCTCCTATTCACATCGAGACCACAGTCTTTCCTCTTTCCCATGCAGGGAACTCCCTGGGGTCTTCTTATTCTGTGTGTGCCCTCAGCTGACCTCAGGCCAGAAAGATCAAGAGGAGGAGCTGCAGAGAGCTTGGGCTTTGCTATTTGGTCTGAGAGCTCTTCCCCCAGGAAACCCTACCCTTCTATGTCCCAAGAGCACACACATATGGCTCCACGAGGGATCTGGGGCTGGGAGCCAGGAGGCCTGCATTCCTCCATGCAGTCATCTTTGGTTGAGTGAATAAAGTAGCTCTGAGCTAGCTCTACCAGGGTAAACTGGGGGCAGGCCAGGTCGAACTGCAGATTGCACTGACAACAACTAGTTTAAAAATCTCGAGAGAGCAGCTGCTGGGAATGCTTTCTGTGACAATTCTAGCGCTTGCTCACACAAGCACATGGGGACTGTTTCCTCCAGAGTCGGTGCAGTCAGCAGAGCTGTTGGCAAATACTCTGGGCAACCCCAAAGATCTCCCCTCTGGCGTCTTCCCTCTGCTGACTCCATAGCCGGGAGACCTGGGGATGGCATGGCCAGGTGTGCAGCCCACCTGGTGAAGGCCAGGTGTCCACGGCTGTGAGGGCTCGGGTAAGCAATCCCAGATTGCCAGAACAGTGTGGGAACCACCTTGCCCAATATTCTCATTTGACAAAGGAGGAAACGTCAACCCAGAGAGGGAGAGGAGAGGCATTGTCAAGGTCACACTGGGAGACAGTTTTGGAAACTGGCCCACCTCGCCCCCGATCTTGACTTTCAATTTGGTGCTTTTCATCCTATTACCGTTGCGCCCTAGGAAAGTAGGGGAATCTCATCAGATACGGAAGAATGAGCATTTCGAGCAGGGTGGAGTAAGGGCAGAACCTAGAATACAGCTTGGTAACCACTGCACTAGGGGACAAACCCTCCAGAAAGTGTTTCATAAAAGAACCCCTTTCAATTCAAATTAATGTCCTCTGAATCATCAGTTTGGTTCATTTGGACTTAAGAAAACTGGTACTTTGTGTCTGAAACCAAACCAAACAAACAGACAAAACAAAAACAACAATATGTACTCTGTAGAGGTCTCCAGCTGTGGCCAAGGGCAAACTCTAGGTCAACTTCATTCACTGCAATAGGAGGCTCTGCTGTGGTCTCTTATATGTTACATATGCTTTGGGGTAAGATTTTTTTTAAAAGGAAGCATTACATGACTCAAAGATAAAAGTTTGAAAACCACATCTCTAGTGCATCCTAATTATTTACCAAGGGGATGAGGGAGAGCCTTATTGGTGATGGCATTAATCGTCAGGGATTTTAGAAGGACGAAGCCCTCCTCCTCCTCCAGCCATTGGGATAGAATCAGAGAATGCTACAACTGAAGGAGCGTTCAAGGTCACCTTTTCTAGCCTCAAGACTTACAGATGAGGAAACTGGGGCTCGGAAGGGAGAACGAACAGTCCAAGATCACTGCTGGCTGTGACAAAAATCCGCATCTTCCCAGATCAGAGCTCTCCCCAGTGCCCACGCAGCCCACGGCCTCCTCTGTACTGGAGGAAAGAATGCAGAGGTTGATTTCTATTTCAGGGGACCCCGGTGTGCCATTTATTTTCTCTTTAGATGTGCTGGCTGTAATCCTCTTGGAAAGATGCCCAGCATCTAACCAAATTCCCATCTCTGCCTATGACACCGTTTCAGTTGTGTCTCATCGAGAGCAGGACCCTGGCCTAGAGGAGGCCTGAAGAAGGCCTGGGTAGAAGAGGCAAAAGATGCAGGGAGGGAAGAATCCTTCCTTGCCCCAAACCTTTTAGGAGATTAGGGTAGACGCAGGGGTCAATCAGGAAATCTGTGAATTACTCAGACCCTCTCTTGTTATTGCAATGATTTATAGGGAGTGGCTTAGCCATGGGGTGACTGGGGCCTGCTTTCCCCTCTGACCCTTGACCTCTTCTCCTACTCTGCAAAAAACACTGAGCTTCCTCTGAGTGCGTCCAAATTAGTGGGGGGGGGGGTCAATGGAATGGTGCTGAAAAACTCTACCGTCTTATAGAGTTTTATCAGGTGCCCTTACATGGAGACATTGGCAACGAATGCCTGTTATTATCTAGAGGAAAATATTTGAAGACAATATTATCTCCATTTTGCAGATGAATAAACAGTCTCAGAGAGGTTCAGTAATGATACAAAGTCCCAGTATGACTAACCTGTGATTTAGGACAGAACCTAAATCCTATGTCACTACGTATTCTTGGGGTTCCATTCATTCCATCACGCTTCCGGGAAAGCCATGCCTCTAGCCACTGCTCAAGGGACCCCCTCTCTTCCAAAACACACAAGAGAGACCCTTCTGCCTGAGACAGAGCAGAAAAAGCAACTGGAGGGGGAGAATTTGGGGGGCTATAATTTTTTTCTATCTCCCAATGGGAAGACAGTTTAATGTGTGGGCAATTACATATATCTGAGAAGTTATCCATGAGAGAAGATTTATATTCAAATGACCCAGACATGTCTCAGTAATAGACAGGAGGTAAGAGCACAAGCTTCCAACAAATCAACTTGGCTCTGACACCAGCCATGTGGCTCTGGACAAACCGTTTACCCGTCCTTAGCCTCAGTTATTCTCATCCATAAAATGGGAATGCTGTCTGCCTCATGAGGATGTGATGAATATGAAATTAGATGCAAGAATGCATATAAAGCACAGAGCATTTTACACTTCTTCAATAAATTGTTACTATAACAATGATTATTACTATTGGGGCAAACCTCTTCTAGTATACTATTTCAAAATACTCCAGGGAGAAAGGAAAGGAAGAGTCTTAGGTTCACAATTATTCAAAGCTCCAGGGAGGCCTCTCTGCTACCCACTATCTTGGGGAGAATCTCAAGGCTCATGCTGGTAATATCATTATCCCTTGGTGGTTTAGGGTACTCTCTGCAATTGTCACCGATGTGCTCTGGAAAAGTCAGACTCACGAAGATCTGGCAAGAGGAAACCGTCTCACATCAAAAGGAAGCCACTCCGTCTCCCACCAGCCTGCACTGGTTCCTTTGTGATTCTTCTCTCCTTCCCTGGAATGTCTGCTCTTTCACTTTCCAATGTCTTTTCTGGTTTCTCCTGGCTCCTGGAACCTCCGACACCTCCTATTCTCCGTTGCCTTCAACTGATGACCTGGCCTCATACTCCACGAAGAAATTGGAGCAGTAGGAAAGGCACTCTCTCATTTATAGGAAATTGACATCCACCCTCTGTCTCTGTCTTCCCTGCTACCAAAGTGAGTGAAACACCCTTGTTAATATCCATCCCGGACTCCCCTGGTGGCGCAGTGGTTAATAATCCGCCTGCCAATGCAGGGGACACGGGTTCGAGCCCTGGTCCCACATGCCACGGAAGATCCCACATGCCGCAGAGCAACTAAGCCCGTGTGCCACAACTACTGAGCCCGTGCTCTAGGTCCTGCAAGACACAACTGCTGAGCCCACAAGCCACAAATACTGAGCCTGTGTGCCACAACTACTGAAGCCCGTGCGCCTAGAGCCTGTGCTCCACAACAAGAGAAGCCACCGCAATGAGAAGCCCGCACACCACAATGAAGAGTAGCCCCCCCTAGCCGCAACTAGAGAAAGCCTGTGTGCAGCAACGAAGACCCAACGCAGCCAAAAATTAATTAATTAATTTTAAAAAATATCCATCCCCACTCACCTTCTCAAGGACTTAGCTCCTAAACGTACCCCTTCTTTCCTAATCATCCATCTCCCTTCCTCAACAGGCTCAGATACACATAAACTCCTCCAGACGCTCAGCACTGTAAACACAGTGCTCTCCCTGGACCCCAGGCCTCCCAATCCAGTCGCCGCCCCATTTCTCTGCTGCCCCACAAAAGACAATTTGTCAGGAGTTGCTGAGAGTCACTTTCTTCCCCTCACATTTGGTTCTCGGTTCCTTTCCGTCCAGCTTGTATGTCCATCTCTCCACTCAGTTATTCTTGCAGCATCAGCCACTGCTGTAACGGATGAAGGCCCGCCCTTCCTTCACTGTGACCTCGTCTCCGTTCGCTTACATCTGCAAAAATCCTATTTCCAAATAAGGCCACGTTCACAAGGATTCAGACTTCAGCAGATCTTTTTGAAGGACACGATTCAACCCATAACAACAATCAGAAGAAAACTTTACCTCTACAGCCCCCAAAACCGTTTCTACCCACTCTTCCTCACCATCACCTACCCAGTCCTAGAGCCTTGATTCCTCTCTTTATCTCATCCTCCCATCATCAGCGAGCTGAGGACCATCTGCAAAATGCATCTGATACCCACCCACTGCTCTCCATCTCTCCTGCCGCCTTCTAGTCCAAGCCACCACTACCTCTCATCTGACCTCCCGCGACAGTAGGACCAGCCTTCCGACCTACCTCTCTACCCACAGCTATCTATTCTCTTCAGAGCACACTTCAAAGTCATCTCCTAAAAAGAGACATCGGATCCCACTATGCCTCTTCTAAATATCTTGCACGGCTTCATAACACACTTAATAAAAATGTAAAATACGCTGCAAGACCCTGCATGCCATGGCCCTGCCAGCTTCCCCCTCCCCATCCCACTACAGCCACGGTGGATCTTCTGTTCTTCCAATGTGCCCAGCTCATGCCTGCCTTACAGCCTTGCACTTGCCGTTCCCTCAACCTTGGAATACCCAGGCCTCAGATCTCTGCACACCCAGATCCTTCTTAATCATTCAGGTCTGATTGCAAATGTTACCTCCTGGGAGAGACCTTCTCTAATCACCCCATCTACCGTAGGCTCCCTGACGTTCTCTATCACATCATTTTACTTTCATCATATCCGTGGAGCCTTATGTAAAACTATCTTGCTCACCTCTTTGGTTATTGTTTATTGTCTATTCCTCTTCCTAAACCCAGAGCTTACGTTCCACAAGAAGCCAAGCATCTAGAATAGTGCTGGGCACGTAGGTTGTACCCGCTGGATAGTTGCTGATGGATTAAATGAATTTCTTCTCTCATAATTCTTCTTTAATCAATGCCAACTGCCTTAGAGAACGTTAAACCATTAAAAAAAATGTATGTGTATATATATATGTTTATATATATATATATATTGGACAATTTCAACCAATAATGTGTTTATACGTAGGACAACCTTAACCAAATAGGGGATTTCTTGACCTGGATTATATCAATTGCAGTAATAATAATATTAATAATAGCAATAATAGTAACAACAATAGCCACAACAGTTATTATTTAATACTGAGGGTTTTTATGAGCCAGACCCTCTGCTTTGTAATCATTATCTCATTCAATCTTCATAATACCTCTGGAGGTGGGCAAGAGTATCCCCTACTTTGTAGTTGAGGAAATTGAATCTCCAAGTGTTTAGGTATCTTGCTCCTATTCACATATCTCATTGGTGGATGACCTAAGGCTTAAAAGCAAGTTTTTAAGGCTTAAAAAACTCATGTCTATAACTACAATGAGATACCACTACACACCCACCAGAATGGCTAAAATTAAAAAGACCGGCAATACCAAATGTTGGTGAGGGTGTGAAGCGGTTAGAACTCTCATTCACTGCTGGGGGAACCCGAAACGATAAACCACTTTGAAAAACATTTTGGGAGTTCTACAGAAGACAACATATTCCTGCTCTACACCTCAATAGTTCTATACGGCACATAAGCAAAATAAAATCTTCCCTGTTTTAAATAATTTGTCCCAAACTGCACAGCTAGTCATGTAAGTAGGCAAGATTTGAGAAAAACATTGTTTTACCCCTGGCCTGTAGCCTCTCAGCAGCTTCAGGCTGCCATGAGAAATAAAGACATATTAAATTGCAATTAAGGGAAATTTGGGAAAGCATCAGAAAGAAGGTCAGTGGAGGTCACGTTCAAAAGAAGTGGGCCCAGGAATACGGGATCAAGGATTTCAGCTCAACGGCAAGAAGTGAAAAAGAATATTGTGTCCAATATCCTGGGCCCAAGCAACCCTTTGGCAAGTCCTGCAGGTGATCAATCAGCTATGGCAGGTAATCTGTTCTCCCCATGACATGGAAAAGGTGAAGGTCCCCTGAACCCAGGTGGCCATGACCTGGTCCCAACTCTGAGTACCTACAGCACTTGCCCTGTTCCTTATGGCACTGCTGCCCTTCACTTCCATTATTGCTACTGGTGAGAAAAGAAAGGAAGAAAAAAAGGTATTGGTTATCTATGTGGGGAAAACTAGACTGATGTCTACAGTTTCTCCTCAAACAGACAGACATACTGGGGTGCTTGCCCAGACATACATCCTTTTGGAAGGCCCACACTAATTTCCTAATAAAGAGGGAAGCCTTGGTTATTTTGTATCACACGACCATCTCCCCTTTCCTGGCCAGAGCTGATTGAGCCAGAAATGAAAAACAGACACAGGGAAACCAACCCATGAACTGTGCTGAATGAGTCACTTTTTTGCTCTCAAGAATATAAATTAAGGGCTTCCCTGGTGGCGCAGTAGTTGAGAATCTGCCTGCCAATGCAGGGGACGCAGGTTCGAGCCCTGGTCTGGGAAGATCCCACATGCCGCGGAGCAACTGGGCCCGTGAGCCACAATTACTGAGCCTGCACGTCTGGAGCCTGTGCTCCGCAACAACAGAGGCTGTGATAGTGAGAGGCCCGCACACCACGATGAAGAGTGGCCCCCGCTTGCCACAACTGGAGAAAGCCCTCGCACAGAAACGAAGACCCAACACAGCCATAAATAAATAAATAAATAAGAGATCTTCTTTAAAAAAAAAAAAAAAAAAAAAAAGAATATAAATTAAGAGTTTGAAGCATTCCCCGTCAGAGTATTTGGACATGTAAAGTCTTACAGAGTTGGTGCTGGTGTCAATACACCCCGAGGTTCTATGCATTCCCAAACCAAGTGGGAGCAGAAAGACCTGGTCCAGAAAGAGGAACGTTGTTGCAAAGAGAAAGGCCCTAGAGAGAGACTCTTGGCCCTGTTCCCAGGAGGCCCAGGAGTTTCTGCAGCCTCGAGACACCCCTGTGCTGTTGAATAAGCTTCTTTTTATTCGAGGTATGTTGAGTGGGTTTGTGTTTCTTGCAAACAAACATATTCTGAGCAGAACACACGCCATTCATCAAAACATGTTCCACTTAGAGTCCAGAATTTAATAGGAAAAAGTGAGTTAGTAAAAGAAGTAGAAGAAACTGTTTGCGAAGATCTTCCCAACCTTGGCTGAGCAAGACATGTCTACACATGAGGGCAGAGAGGAAGCACAAAGAAAGGAAAGATGAATGGAGCAGATTTTATAAAAATGTTTAGTATTGTGTATGTCAAAAACCACCATAAATGTACACCTATGTTCATAGCAGCGCTATTCACAATGGCCAAAAGGTAGAAGCAACCTAAGTGACAATCAAGGAATGAGCAGATTGACAAAATGTGGTCTACACATACAATGGGAAATTATTCAGCCTTAAAAAAGAAGAAACCGTGACACACACTACAACGTGGATAAACCTTGAGGACATTATGCTGAGTGAAATAAACCAGTCACTAAAAGACAAATACTGCATGATTCCACGTACAGGAGGTGTCTAGAGGGGTCAGATTCATAGAGACACAAAGTAGAATGATGGGTGCCAGGGGCTGGGGGTGGGGGAATGGGGACTTGTTTAGTGGGGACAGAGTTTTTATTTTCCAAAATGAGTAAGTTCTGGAGATGGATGGTGGCGGCAATTTGCCCAACAGTGTCGGTATACTTAACGTTTCTGAACTGTACACTTAAGAATGGTTAAGATGGTGACTTTTATGTTGTGCATTCGCCCATAATTAACACTTTATTAAAAAAACAGTAGTTTTAAGGTATATAAAAAAGCTCTTGCAAATAAAGAAGAGATGAACTTCCTCAGGGAAAAAAACAGGCTGTGGACATGAACAGGCAATACAGAAAACAAGAAATAAGATGGGACAGTATCTCTTTAGGGCAATTAGTGATGTAATTGACTTAAGATATAATAAGAGTCTTAAAACATGCACCTCTTTGGACTTAGTCATGGCAATCTATCTAAGGGAAATAATTACAGACATAGCAGAGATTTATGTATAATGATTATCATCACAGTATTGTTTATAATAGTATAAAATGAGAACCAAGCTAAATGGAATCAACGGGGGGGGGGTGGGCTGAATAAATCATGTCACCTCCCAAGGCTAGATGCCCTGCAGTCATTCTATGTGATCTTTCGAAGAATATTTTAATGCTGTGGAAAATTCTCACAAAATAACATTAAGGGAACAAGAGATTTATAATGAATATATAATGTGATTACATCTTTGTAAAAAAAAAGCGGGGTTGGGGGGGATACACACAAGGGGAGAGGCTACATCAGTTGCTCTCAAAGGGTTTACTGGGATTATGAGTAATTTTCGATACCCTTCTGTGTTTTCCAAACTTTCTTTAACGGGCAGGCGTTCCTTTTATAATCCGAAATATTCTATATTAGAAATAGGGTGCGTTCGGATGGGAGGGGGTTACTAAGAAATGGAGCAAAAGAAGTCACAATGCAAGAAAGACGGGGTCACCTACAGCCTCATCTCAGCACCGCAGGCCTCAGAATCTGTTCAGCATCCTTGCTTCTTGCTCCCTGCTCGCAGCCCAGCAGACCGGGAGGGAAAAAACCCTGCCCCAGCCAGGTCTCTCTCCAGCCCTCACGTCCCTAAGCCCGGAAACGCCAGGAAGGCCCTTCTTCTCCTACCGCTCAGATTGCTTCCCTCGAGTGGCATTTCAAGGAACAGAAGATGATTGACATTAGCCCCACCCTCGCCCAGCAGGGACTTTTACTTCTCTGTGCACTTTCAAAGGGACACCACGGGGGCTTGGGTACAGGAGGCAGTAGCTGGTGTGCCGCTCTCCTTCAATGAACAGGAGGGACGCTGGCGGTTGGTGTCTCGCCCGAGGTGGTCCTCTACCCAGAGGCAGCATCAGGACCGGCAGAGGCCAGACAGAAGGACACAGACCCCACAGCTGTTATCCAACGGGAAGAGGTCTCCCAATTTTCTGCTCATTTAGGGGCAATTGGCCATCAACACCCTCGTCTCCTTGGGTGTGAACTTTAAATAAGATGTTCCAGCTGAAGTGGGTAGAGGGAAACTATTTTGCTGTGACTGGGGAGAGAATAACTGCGTAGGATGTTTGCGTCTGCTCAATGGCAGCTCTGGGAGCTGGCTTCACGCAAGTGAGACAGACCAAGGAGGAGAGTCTGGAGGAGGCAGCTGCCTTCACGCCAGCTGACGGAGCAGGGGTTCGGGCATCCCTTGCACGCTGCTTCTAACTCACGTGATGTGGACTGCCCGGAGGGTGCCTGAGTCTCTGACAGAGTCCCGAGGGCAGAGTTTACACCAACAGAAAAAATGGGGAACTGGTGCAGGTCTGCTCGTGAAGCCAGTCTTGTAGTGTGTGGACCCAGCTGGGCTGAATCTGCTCCTTCCTTGCCCCAACCTCGCTCACAGCCCCAGAAAGGGATGTGGCGTTTGAACCCCCCGCCCTGGCCATGAATGGCTGCAGTTTGGTGAAACTGTTTGGTCAGCAGAAATGGATTCAGTGCCTCATCAGAGCTACTTGTTCAGAGGTGCGGGGGAGGTGGTGGGGCGGGGAGGGCGCTCCTGATGTGCTTCTGTGAGAGTCGTTCCACCCGAAGAAAAGTGAGGGAAAGGACAGGGTTGGGGAAGGGTTAGGGTTAGGGGTGGGAGCCAATTCAGCTCCCCCAAATCTCCTCAGCCTGAAATCCTGCTGGCTGGGGTCCACACCTGGCAAAGAGGCACCCCTCTGACCCTCACCCCTTCCCGATGGCCCACAATAACCTTGACAGGGAAGCATCATCACACCCATCTGCCCAGGGAGAAATCAGATTCAGAGAGGTTAAGCAAATCACCCAAGGTTACCCAGCCACTGAGGAGCAGGGCTTCAAATCCACGACCCGAACATTCATGCAGGGGCTGGCCATGGTCATGAGTTTGTTCTAGAATTTAAAGGCGATGCAGGGTGAAAGCGCAGGTTTGAAGATCGTCTTGAGCCTTAGACAAAGATGTAGGTTCCAGGCTGTGTCAAATGTGTCTGCCCGGGAATGAGGCAAAGCAGTGGTGTGGAAACCGTAATTGCTCAGGGGCTCCCTGTGGCTTAGGAAGACCAACAAGGGAAGGGGGTGGGGTGTGTTACCAGCCTCATTTTCAATGTTGAAAAAAAAAATGGGTGTTTTGGAATAAAAATAGCATGTATCAGCAAAGAGAAGCCTGCACCTGGGTTTACAGCTTAGAAGGACCTCGATTTGGTGGAAGGACTTCTCAGGATAACAAACAAGCCCGTCTCAGGGCCTTCAGGGCTTGAGAACAGATGGGCCTGCAAAGGGCCCTGGGGGTCTGCCGCTCCCTAAGCTTTGGGTGCAGGGGCCTGGAATAAAGGCTCTCAGCCAGCCTCTCTGCGTTTTAATCCTAATGTGTTAATAGTTAAGTGCTTAATACATGACACCCCCTATAATTATTTGCATTTAATGGGAAACAATGGCTTGGCTAGGAATCCCTTTTTAGAGGGTGGGTGAAAGTGGGCATAGATATCTTTTCATTTTGCTCCAAATCATGACCCTCCTTGGCTTCCAAATAAAGCTGGCTACTCGAACTTTTAAAGAAAGTTCTGTGATTAAGCATATTCACATCTGAAGGCTCAATGGCGCACAGACTGGAAAGAAAGAGGGCCTTCAGTGCTATTTCGTTTAAAATTGGCCATTCCGTTTCCGGAGGGAAGGAACAAATGTGGAAATCGTTGTGTGAGTGTGGGATGCACGTGCCCACAAACAAGGCACAGACCATCTGGTCCCCTTAGCTGCTGTGCCCTCTGACCTGCGCCCCGTGGACTGAGACACAGCTGCCTTGGCTGACGTGTGAGCAACTCCAGGCCTGTCCAAGGCTTCCGGTGGGACATTGGAGGCATAACAATATAGTTGAGTTGAGCCTCCTTAATTTACTCCATGTCTCCCCAACCGAGAATGTGGAGAACGGGACGTGGAATAGCAGGCCCCCTGCTTGGTGGACGTCCTTGCTGAGATGACAAGAAGGGGGTCCTGGGGGGAGGGGTCCCTGCTGCCACCCAGGCTCCACCCTGGGCAGTGGGAGCCTGTGTAGGAGAAAAGTTGGGCAGTGTGAAGACCTTGCTACCCAAAGTGAGGTCCTTGGAACACCAGCATCAAGCATCACCTGGGAGTTTGCTGGAAATGCAGAGTCTCCACCACAGGCCTACCGAGTTGGAATCCGCATTTGAACTCGGTCCCCAGGTGAGCCTTACACACCTGAAAATTCAAGAACCATGAGTGTAGAGCAGTGGTTCTTTTTTTGCCCCTCCAGGTGACATTTGTCAATTTCTAGAGACACCTGTCAATGTCTGGAGACATCCTTGGTCATCACAACTGGGGTTGGGCTACTCGGGGTAGAGGCCAGAGATATTGACAAGTATCTGGCAACACATAAAAACAGCCCCCTAACAACAAAGAATTATCCAGTCCAAAATGTCAGTAGTGCTGAGGTTGAGAAATCCCTGGGTTCAAGAGTTTCCTTAGGAAAGGGAAAAACACACTGGGATCTGTTCTTTCTCTGTCTTCCTCAGTTCACTTGAAATCATTATTTAAACATGAATTTATCCAACATGCCCAGGACAACTCTACAACCAGACGTCTCTTTCCAGCATTTGGTCCCAGAAGACAGGAAGGCTGTCTTCCATTTCAAAGCAACATTAAAATCTAAATTATGAACAGATAAGTTATCTTCCCTCCCTTCCTCAAAGCATCTGTCTTTTCCTTGTGTTTATCACGGTGCCCTCTGAGTACCCCCGTGACGACGGGAGGGTCCCTGTGGCTGTAGGCAGACCCGCTGCACGGTTTTTCCTAGAGCTGGAGGTCGACTGGCTTGAACCCAGTTTCTGTGTCACCTCAACCTGGGCCCACACCTTACTTGTTAGTTGGAGTCACCAACAATGGCTTAAGCCATGAAGCCAGTTTTCTGTTCCAGATGGTAAGGACCCTTTTCAAGGTCAGATTCTGAAGGAACCAAGCCAAGATCCTCACCAGGTATCCAATTAGTCATCAAGTCTTGTTGATTCTTCCTTCTTATATCTCAGTTCTGTGCGCCCCCCCCGCCAAGCCCACTGTCAATCCTCTCTTACTGCACCATTAAAATATTGTGCCTACTGTTTTTCCCGCCTTTAGTCTTACCCCTCTCCTTATTTAATCATCATAGAGTGACCAGAGCAGTCTTTCCAGCATATAAATCTGGTCATATCATTCCCTTACTCCAAATGCCTTAATGGTTTCCCACTGACCAAAGGATAAATGCCAAACTCCTTAGCATAACAGAAAATATTATCCTGCCTTCACCTCCTGTTGTGCTTATCTTTGAATATCCAAATGCCCAAGTCATGCGTACTGGTCTGAAGACAGTTATCTTGGGTGTCTCTCCATACTGTTACCCGTTTTGCCTTTTTCCTAGGATATCCGCTCCTCAAGGTGCCTACGCAGTAAAATTCTACTCATCCTTCATGTTTCAAGTCAAGCATCACCTCCTCTGTGAAACCTACCCTAATCCTTCCGGCAGATAGAATTCTGCCCTTTCATCATTTCTTAATCATGTCCTTCAGCCACTTCCACTGTTGCAAGCAGACTGGTCTTTTTTTAAAGAGCCATTCTGATCCAGTTTCCCTCCTACCAACCAGTACCAACTATTTTCGGGGACAACAAATTCCATGTGTCTATTTTGATCTGTTGGTGATGTTATATGTCCTTTTTTAAAAAATTTATTTTATTTTATTTTATTTTTGGCTGCGTTTGGTCTTCATTGCTGCGCACAGGCTTTTCTCTGGTTGCAGCGAACGGGGGCTACTCTTCGTTGCGGTGCGCGGGCTTCTCATTGTGGTGGCTTCTCTTGTTGTGGGGTACGGGCTCCAGGTACGTGGGCTTCAGTAGTTGTGGCGCACAGGCTTAGTTGCTCCGCGGCATGTGGGATCTTCCCGGACCAGGGCTCAAACCCGTGTCCCCTGCATTGGCAGGCGGGTTCTTAACCACTGCGCCACCAGGGAAGCCCATACGTTTCCTTTTTTGATAAACACTGACGTTTAGAGAAGTGAACAGCTCTCACCCACATGATCCACACTCTCATGATTTTCAGATTCTGATCATGTCCTGCCCTGACCTTTGTCTTTCCCAAATGGAAGGGCACTGACCTCATGTTTGTTTCCACATGGCAGCCCCCAACCTCCATTCCACCAATTATTTTCATGTTCTTCCTTCTTGACCAGTGGTAACCAGAGCCACATAGAGCTTCTCAGCTGCCAATGAATAACAGTCATAAAAAAGGGACATGGTTTTCCACGGTTTTCAGTAAGCCATTCATTACCAGGTTGTGTAGCAAAGGGAATGTCAAAAACATTTTCATTAGATAAGCAAAGTATTTTTCGACTCTCCTTTCGGCCCCTCTTGACTCTTCCAGGGCTCCATTCATATCTATTAAGAGAAGGCCCAGTGCAGGGAATTTTAACACTGGGTCCATCCAGCTTCCATGCTTGTTCATATTGGCTTTCCACATGCTTCCTTTGGGTGGGTTGTTTTTTCTGTTTGTTCGTTTGTTTGTTTTGGCCGCACCGTGCGGCTTGTGGGGATCTTAGTTCCCTGACCAGGGATTGAACCCAGGCCCACAGCAGTGAGAGCACTGAATCCTAACCACTGGACCGCCAGGGAATTCCCATGATTCTGCCTCCACACGCTTCCTTTTCACCTGCTTGAAACTTTTAATTTGAATAATCACTCTTTTTTAAAAAAAATTTCATTCCATTACTTCTTTCCCATCGGTTATCTGACTTAGCAGACAATTGAAGTTGACTGACAGGCAGAACACCTGAGACCAGCACAGACATTTGGAAAGCACTGGATCTTTGTAAACAAAGCCGTTGCCTTTAGCATCAAGACCTGAGCATTCATCCAAGGCTGCTTAGCTACGGGACTCAAGCCCAGGGAGGCATAGTCACTGGCATTTATAGTCTCCTTCCGAAGTGTTGCCCAATAAAATCTGTACCAGAAATAGCTTGCATTGTTACCATGGAGGTGGGTGACAAAAGCCCTACTCAAAGGACTTTGTGCCAACCAAGCACAGACACCAATGCCAAATAATCCTGTACTGGTGTATTTACTCCAAAACAAGGAATCTGAGAAGTGTTAACCTGATAGGCTACAGGTCTAAGCCACAAGCTGATAAAGTTTCCTTCTGAGCCAATCTGAGCCACAACTTGAACAAAATAATGCCGACGGATGATCACCACGGCACGGTTCTGTTGACGATTCAGGATGGAGAGAAGTCATGGGGGGATGGAATGGCGCAAGTATGGGGTGGTACTGCTAGCAAAATTATCACGGCCAGCCAAGGTTTTATACGTCTTTGCAAAGCACAAGCAACACAAATGCATCTACCCGATGGTGTGTTTCTCCAGTGGCATGAAATTTAACCAAAGGATCCTGATACCAAGCAGGGCCCTATGGGGCTCCTGAGCACAAAGCCTTTCTGTGTCCCCCATTTCTTTGATCAGAGGAAATAGCTTTCATTCAGCCTCCATGACCTTCCCTGAGTTCCAACGGGGCAGATTCAAACAGTTGTTAATTAGGGATGGGAGGGAATGGGAGACAGATTCAAACAGTTGTTAATTAGGGATGGGAGGGAATGCCAGACCAGGGAGAAACAGTCAAAGAGATATAATAGTGTAGCCTTGGGGCAAACTCCTGGTTTGGGGAGACCAGGGAGAAACAAACAGTCAAGAGATACAACAGTGTAGCCTCGGGGCAAAGTCCTGGTTCCCCATCAACAGATACATACAATATCTTTGAGCTGTTTTGCAAATACTGAAACCCCTCCAGGTGGGAGAAGTTAATGATTAACGTTGGTATGCTGCCCACAAGCAGGTAGACCCGAGACCAGTTGGAACCAGAAGGTTGATGATACTGACGCCTACTTACCTCGCCACCAGCCCGTCAGAAGAATGTCCACGAGTTGATCACGCCCTCTTTGAACCACTGCTGTAAAACTTCTCATTATCCTCCCCAAGTGGGGACACAGAGTTTTTCGAGGCAGGAGCCCGCTGTGGCCCCCTTTGCCTGGCAAAGTGATAAAGCTCTCCTTTTCTACTTTGTCCAAAACTCTGTCTCCGAGATGCGATTTGGCACCGGTGTACAGAGAAGCTGAGCTTTCGGCATCAATCCCAGGCCACACACGGCCTTCAGCTCATCTCGTATCATGGTCTAGAACCCCTTTCTTGGCAACATCTCAAAGCCCGTAGGAGCTACTCTGGGAATCAGTACACCTAATACTTGCCCCGGCACTCCTACTAGTGAAAGCAGAGCCAGCTAAGTGGGAGGAGCCAAAAGAGAAAGGCCACGTTTTCCTGATTTCAGTTCTGATATTTATTTCTGTGTTTGCTCAACTCTTTTCATCGGTGTGAAGAAGACGATAATTATGTGGTTTGGAAATGAGCACTCTGGATACACACATGAAATATATATTCTATTTTACTACTTAGGATCTTGAGTGTTAAAATATACAGACTGGGTAGACTGCTAAATGCAGGCCCCCAAAGGAACTGTTTCTTTAAAAGGAAAAAAAAAAACAGTGGGGGAAAAAAAGCTTGATCAGATGTTGCTGAGGTTCAAGAGAATAAAAGGAATAAAACTTCATTCACCATTTCAGACCAATAGTGAGCTGGCCCACTGGGATCACAGAATATGTGAAAAGAAATTATATGATTATATATTTATTTAATTAACTGGTTGTATTAAATAATTATTTAATTGTTTTTAACACAGAGTGTGAGAAGTGTCATTAACTAACCAAGAATTGTCAGGAAGGTGGCTTTGGGAGACCTGCTTAAGTTATAGAAAAAACAATATTTATAGCTGGTGTAGCCCTGATCTTGTAGGTGCATGGTTATTATTAAGTTCCTAAGAATCATTTATGTTCTCTTAAGGAGCTATAACACCCCCATCCTTGTTTATGTAAACAAATAACTTTACAAATGCTTTTCTGGTCCCATTAATAGAGCAAAGCAAAGCTTCAGCCTAGTTCTTATCCAGAACTTCATAAAAGTCAAAGCGATGGGGCCCAATTAAATGCTGTTTCATCATCTCAATGTGTGGAGGAAAGAGGGGCTGGTTAGTTCAGCTAGGACACATTTCTTAGGGGGCTCTTATGCTTTATGTAACCACTCTACTCTGCAAACAAGAAGAATTTTATATCCTGTTACGGATCACCAACTAGCTCTGCCAGTCTGAAAAAGATCCTGTTTACTCTCAGAACTTAGCTCTGTGTTTTGGTTTTATACGACCCCATGGATCTCTCCTTCTAGGTCCAGTCAGTTCATGAAAGAGGGGTGGAGTGAGTGATGGGGGACAAACCCCCTGAGCGCCAGGCCAGATGCAGCGTTGAGTGTCCTCTACTGCCACCCAATCAGGGTTCTCAAGGAAAGGGGTTCACGTCCCCCCTTGGGCACAGCTCTCTCTTCTCTGAATCCCCTTCCATCTTTGCCGATAGGTGCTGGACCTCTCCTGTGTGTACCAGCACTGCTTTGATTTTCTTTATCACCTGCCTTCTCCTTTAGAATCAGATTGGGTTTGAATTCCAGCTCACAACTGACTTTCTTTTTGACCTTAAGACAGTTTCACTTAAGATTTCGGAGCTACTGTTTCCTCATCTATGAAATGGACATGATAAGATCTAGTTTATAAAGTTATTGTGAGTATTATGAAGATAGGACATGTGGGATATGTCCTCTAGGTTCTGGCACCCGTTAGGTTCTCCATCAAAGGTATAATTGAACACACCTTCCCTACAGTTACCTGGTGACTTGACAGATTGTAAATCAGAAGGCCTGTCCTCAGCCATTTACTCTTGTCCATTGTTTCCCTCTGTTGACGATCCTGGTTTTTCTCTACCATTCTGGTTCTTCTCCCCCTCTGACTGCTCCTGCTTTATCAGCTATGCTCTTTCTGTTTGCTTTCCTCTTGCTAACACAGATATTCCTCCAGGCTCAGTCGTCACTCCTGTGCTGGTATCCCATATTTTCCTCTCAAGAGATGACACTGAATCCTTCATTCCAGCCCTGACCTCTGTCCTCAGTTAAGTTTCCACCTTCCAACTCTCCTTGTGACTATCTATACATGACGGATGTATATCACCACCTTAAACTCAGCGTGTTCACGTACATGAACTTGGCAGCTATGATATAAGTTATTGATTCACCTTTACAACCATGCATTGCAGTGGCCTATAAACTCCACGAAATGGAAAGATGTCATTGCTCCTCAAAGAATAACTTATTACATCAGCTGATGTATATCACATAAGTATTCATGAGAATATCATCAGTGTATTGACTACAGCATGAGTATATTATTGAATACCAATGAGTATATCAATTAGTTACATAAAATGATATATATCATGTGAGCATTCGTGAATACATCATCATCAGCATATTGAGTAGATCACTGAGACTCAAGTAAACATTCCTACTCATTATATCAAACGATAAACTTTTATGGGCATAAAGTGGCAATTATTTCATCATAACAAAAATATTATGCTAGGCTACAAAAGACAAGCATAGGATGGTATATCATTTGGGGATATTATTTTCAGTTTTCTCTATCTCCAGAAATACTGATTTACTGGATTATCTCAGATGATTCCATCTCAGGATAAATTGGCATGTTACTCTACTAGTTTAGAATTTCCAGGACTCTCAAACAGATCCACATTTTCAAAGCAAAACTCATACTTCAAGCAATCATCTAGCTTTGAATCTCTGAGAGCTCGTTTTAAATGGTTCTTCAGATCTTAAAATGATTTCAGAGAGGCAAAACTTCTTAGATACTTCTGAATATAGATGTAAAAATCCTTCATAAAATACTAGCAAACCAAATCCAGCAACATATAAAAAGGATTATACACACAATGACCAACTGGAATTTATCCCAGAAATGCAAGGTTGGTGTAAAATCTGAAAATCAATTAATGTAATATGTCACATCAGTAGAGAAAAAAGACCAAAAAAACTCCCCACATGATCATCTAATAGATATAGAAAAAACATTTGACAAAATCCAACACCCTTCCATGATAAACACACTTCACCAACTAGGGATAGAAGGGAACACGCTCACCTGATAAAGAACATTTTTTAAAAACTCACAGCTAACACTATACTTAATGGTAAAAGACTGAATGCTTCAGTCTTTTACCCCCACCCAAACCAGCATCAGAAATGAGATACAATGTCCACTCATAATTTCTATTGCACTGGAGGTTCTAGCCATGACAATTAGACAAGAAAAAGAAGTAAATGGCACCCAGATGGGAAAGAAGGAAATTAAACTATCTCTATTTCCAGACGACACGATCTTGTATATATAAAATCCCAAGTAATCCACTAAAAAAACTACTAGAACTGATAAATAAGTTCAGCAAGGATGCGGGATATAAGATCAACATACAAAAATCAATTGTATTTCTATACACTAGCAACTTTGACCTTTGGGCAAGTTGCTTAACATTTCTGAGCCACTGTTTCCTCAAACAATCTGAAAATGAAATTAAAAGATCAATTCTGTTTACAACATCAAAAATAACAAATTTAAAAAAGAAATGCATGACTTTTACCCTGAAAACTACAAACATTGTAGAAAGAAATTAAGGAAGACCTAAATAAGTGGAAAGACATCCCATGTTTAGGGACCAGAGACTTAACATTGTTAAGATGGCTGTATTTTCCCAAACTGATTTACAGCTTCAATGTAATTCCTATCAAAACTCCAACTAGCTTTCTTTAAAAAATTGACAATCTGATTCTTTAAAATGCATGTGAAATTCAACAAGGTGTCAAGAAAATTATATGAGGAAAAAATAGACTTTTCAACAAATAATGCTGGTACCTCTGGATATCCACATGCAAAAGAATGAGGTTGGCTCAGAAACCTAAATGTAAGAGCTAAACTATAAAACTCTTAGAAGAAAATATAGGAGTAAATCTTAATGAGCTTGGATTAGGCAAGGCTTCTAAGATACGAGACCAAAAGCACAAGCGACAAAAGGAAAAAGAGATAAAATATATTTCATCATGTTTAGAAACTTTTGTATTTCAAAAGATAGCCTCAGAAAAGTTAAAAGACAGCCCACAAATGGGAGAAGATATTTGCATATCCTACATCTGATAAGGGACTTGTATCCAGTTATATAAAAACACTTTCAACTCAGAAATAAAATGACAAATAACCCAATTAAAAAATAGACAAAGGATTTAAAGAGACGTGTTTCCAAATAAGATATACAAATGGTTAATAAGCATATGAAGAGATGCTCAATGTCATAAGCCACTGGAAAATGCAAATTGAAGCCAAAATGAGACACTACTTCCACCCACCAGGATACTATGATCAAAAAGACAGATTAATACCAAATATTAAAGAGATGTGGAGAAATTGGAAATCTCACTCACTGCTGGGGATGAAGTCACCCTGGATAACAGTTGTGCTGTTTCTAAAAACGTCAACCACAGAGTTACCAAAGGACCCAGAAATTCCACTCCCACTTCTCTACATACGAGAATTGAAAACATATGTTCATACAAAAACCTGTAGGCAAATATTCATAACAGCATTATTCATACTAGCCCCAAAGTAGAAACAACCCAAATGTCCATCAATTGATGAATAAATAAAGAGTGATGTATTCATACAATGGAATATTATTCGGATGAACTTTGAAAACATTATGCAAAGTGAAAGAAGCCACTCACAAAAGACTTTGGGTTGCTTGAATCCATGCATCGGAAATGTCCAGAATGGGCAAATCTATAAAGACAGAAATCCTAGGGCTGGGGGTAGGGGAAATTGGGGGAAATGGAGAGAGAGATTGCTAATGGAAATGGGGTTTCTTTGGGGAGTAATGAAATTGTTCTAAAGTTGACTGTGGTGACAGTTGCACAACTCTGAATATTAAAAACCACTGAATTATACACTTTCAGTTAGTGAACTGTATGACATATAAACTGTATCTTCATAAAGCTGTTTTTAAAAAACATTGGAGATCCTATTTACCTGTCACATCAAATCCAGCATCCATTGCCAAATAGATGTGATGGAGGACATCGAGAGGATGCCGTTATGATATTACGGGGGTGGGGGGTAAAACTGAAGTTTGGGACAGTAATTGGTGGTATCATGGCTGGGACTGCTGAAATCCTGCCCCACCCCATCCACCCCTCGATTCCATATGAGGGTGGTTAAGGATGGGCAAAGGCACGTGGAGAAAAGGCGCTGCTTTATTAAGTGGGCTTGTGCCAGAAACCTCGTTTTAGAACGCTTTACTAAGCACGGCTGAGACTTAGCAGTTAGCCCAGTGGTTCTCCAACTGTGGTTCTCAGACCAGCAGCACCAGTATCACTTGGGAACATGGAAGACATGCAAATTCTCAGGCCCACCAAGACTGAAGGAATGAGAAACTCTGGGATGGAGCTCAGCAATACACGTTTTAACAAGCCTTCCAAGGGATTCTGATACAGCTCAAGTTTGAGAACCACTGATTTGGCCTAAAGCCTAGGGGACCCCCGTCTCAGGGTCTCACAAACCCTGGCCAGGCCCCTGCTGTAGGAGGGACCTGCACGAACGTATCAACTATTTCTTATGCCCCATCCCACTTTCTCTTGTCCTTCATTTCTGCTCTGGCCGTTATGATGGCAGCTGGCTGGCTGCACACAGGTGTGTCTGGAGAGTCCCTCACTGCAGCTGCACCTGGCACCTCTTGCTTTCCGCCCTGGGGCTTTTCGAGTGGCTGTGGGAGCCCGCTCAGCCATTCTATCACGTGTGCACATCTGGAGTGAGGGGATTTCACCACCTCTGGGTATGAGATTCAGGAGATAAATGCACCCCAGTTCAGCATTGCAGGCCGGCAATTTCAGTTTCCTTTCCCATGTTCTCAGCAGGACTGAGTTCCTATCATCCACGGTTATCACCAGCTCATTAACCCCTGGATTAGCTTTCTTGCCTTTCTTGTTTACTTTCTCAATCCTCCACCCCTTGGGATCATGTCCCCAAATGAACTACCCCACATAAGCCCTTGTTTCAGGCTCTGCTTTCTGGGGGACCCAGGCTAAGTCACAGAGCCTTGTGAACGTGGGATAAAAATGCCAAGTGCTCGGACCAATCATGTCAGTTTCCTGCCTCCTAAAGAGGATCAGGAAATTGATTGGGAAGCTTAGCCTGGCTTGAGGAGGGGAGAGCTCCTCTCTCCCTCTTCCAGATGCTAATTCGGGATGACGCACAATTTTCAGTTACTACCCTAAATAAATTAGTACTTTGTCTCCAAGCTAGAATCACAGACAAGATATAGCGGGAAATAGAGGAATTTGAAAGAGAGTCAAGAGTTCCAGCTGTGTGAGTCTGGGCACACTTTCCGCAAGCAGGCCAAAAGTCGGCTCCCGTGTGTTCTGTCCCTTGTTGCACACCCTTGTGGGTGTGGGTACCTCATTCTCCTGGTCTGTAGAGGCTTGGACGGGAAGCCTCAAGGTCTCACCCAGCCCCAGCTGCCCCTGGTTCTGTTTCTGGAGAGATGTGCAAATCACACAGCCTGAAAAACACATCGGAAATGGGGAAAGGTGTATCCTCAAAACCCACATCAGACAGGGGCTTGCTCTGCTCCCACCCCACCCCAACAAGCTGAACTTTCCAGAACCAGGACCTTGCCTGTGGTACTCATGGCCAGCGTCTGTGGCCGACTCCTGCGCAGAATAGCCCTTCTATAAGTATGTGTGCCGTGAAATGTGTCTCTTCTCATGAGAAAAAGAACATCTACAAAACTTCTATCAGAATCCAGGTCTGTCTTATACTCTAAGAGGTGGGGGGATTGGTTGCTTCTTTTGGGGGGACCGCGTAACCTGCACTCACTAGTACAGAGAAGTTACTGCTCTGCTCGTGGGAAACGAGGTTCTGAGACATCATCTGTGTCACTGGGAGCACCTTCTCCTCTGCTTTATCGTCAGGGACAATACCCCGGGTACTGACAGTCAGCCCCGAGTCCTTCTTTGTCCCTGAGTCTCCAAGATCCCAGCCAGGCCTGGCCTTCACGTCGGCTGAGAGCTGCCCAGGTCTTGGACATCTTCCTCCCTCCCTCCCCCCTCCCTCCCTCTGCCCTCTCCTCCCCCCAGGTCTAAGCATCCTCCTGATGGATGGCTCCCCCTCCCCTCAGAGACAGCCCCTCCCAGAGGATTCTGGCTCTTCAGTGATTTAATATCTATATGGCTAAAGGCTGCGGCTCTGTGAATCCAGCTTTCTGGTAGACACCTCTGCCTTTCTGCGCCCTGGAGCGGCCGCAGTACTTCTGGAGGCCCTGGGGTTGGCAAGCAAAGAACAAAGCGGGGGGGGGGGGTGCGTCTCCCCATCACCCCACCCCACTCCAGCAGTGACATCAGCACGGAGGTCATTCAAGAGCTGGATGAAAATTAGCCAGAGAGACGGGACAGCCTGGGGATGCACGCTGGCCTCTCGAGAGGCTCTGGGGAGGATGGGAGGGGGCACAGCAGGGGGGCTGCAGGAGGCCCCCCAGCCCTTGCCCTGCTGCTCAGGTTGGCTCAGGACTCCCAGGGCTCTTCTCTACGGCTGGGCCAGGCAGCTGGGGGAGGCGGCAGAGCCCCTTGGGGTGGTGTCTGCTGCCTGCCCTCCAGAAACACTGCACCTGGTGGAACGTGGGCTGCTGGCGGGGGGAGACCGTGGAAGTGACCTCACCCACCCCTATGGCTTCAGGGCCAGCCAGGCTAATGGAACACAGCCCACTGGTTTGTCCTCAGGTATGAACCCGCAGTAACCTGCATCCCGGTCCCACCGTTCTCACTTCCGGATGGGCAGGTTTGGGGTTCAGCACGCTGCTGCCCGTGAATCCCCTTCCCTTTATTCTAGACTCAATAGGGACAGGGCGCCAATAACACCACCCCCAGAGGACGCATCAAATTCATGTTGGAGGACTACCGTGTAATCAACAGCGACGTCGCTAGTCTTCCTCATGACAGTCTGCTGTAAATGAGATCGCCAGGTGCATCTTATGGGCACTAGGACCACAAAACAGGGGAGGACAGAGCTTGACTGTTAGTGGGGCACAGACTCTGGAGCCAGGCGGTTGGGGTTCAAAGTGTAGCTCCATCTTGCGCAGGTTAATTAACGGCTCTGTGCCTCTTGTTTTGTCATTTGTAAGATGGGCCTAATAAGAGCATCTTCTTTATAGCGTTGTTTAGAGGATTCAAAGACTCAAGACATACGAAGGCTGCCAGTGTTTGCTGCTGCCACCACCACCATCATCATTGTTGTTATTGCAATAACACCGTAGAACGCTGGGGTCACGGGCCCTGAGACAAACTCAGCCCTCGGTCCCCAAAACACCTCCCCATCCCTGTTCCCAGTATCTGTGAGGCAGCGCATCTCAGCCAGAGGCCTGACCGACACGGCTGTCCTTCAGGAGGGGGGGCAGGATTGTTGCTGCCATTCACCGATTATCGTCCACAGGAGAGACTTCAGAGGACCCTTAGGGCAGCCTCGTGCCCGGCGGAGAGCCGTGCCTGGACCAGCCCAGCTGACCAGCAGTGCTCCAGGGGCCGCAGCCTTTATAACCCCACCACCTCCCACTTTTGTCCTTTTTGTCTCCCTGGGGGCTAGCTGGGACAGATGGTCACTGCATGTCCACTATTCTAGTTGAGCGCCCCCAAAAAGCTCTGTGATCCCAGCCTCGTCACGGGGGCTTATGTAACGGGGGTGTCACCTCTTTGGAGTGGAGAGGATCTCGGAGACTTCCCTTCTGTGCTGGATTGTCCACAAAGATGATCGCCAACAATTCCTCCCATTCCTATACCTGCAGTGTCGACTCCATCAAGAGGGCGTATCCGCCTTCCCTCCCACTGAATCTGAGCTGGCCTTGTAAAATGCTTTGGCCAACCCTCTGAAGCAGAAGCAACGCTTTGCCGGGTCTGGGTCTAGGCCTTGAGTGGCTTGGAAGCTTCAGCTTTAGCCTTCTCAGAACTCTTTAGCCACCACGTAAGGAAGCCTGGCCTAGACTATTGATTGACGGGATCACAGAAGAGAGAAGCCCAGACTTTGGGGCCTAGATGAGCCCAGCCCCCAAACGCCCCACCAGCCGATGCAACCACAGGGGTGACCTCAGGCAAAAACCATCCAGCCAACCCTCAGAACTGCAAGAAATAATAACGTGTTGTTGTTTTAATTCACTAAGTCTTGGGATAGTTTGTTACGCAGCAATAGATAACTGATACACTTCACAAATCCCCAAACCACTGCCCATTCCCAGTCTGTTTGTGCTCAAGCTTACAACCTCATGCCTATAGAGTCACTGAGAATTCACATGCTCTCAAGGTTTAAAATGATAAAGGGAACAATGTACACAGGCAGGCAAAGCACAGGTACCCGGTTTCATTACTTAATTAGCTTGACACAATTAGAATAGTAATTAGCTCCTACCAGGGTGTCCCTTTGTCTCTCTCCTGGGCCCTCTTTACTAGCAATTCTGGAACTTTCCTGACTTTTCTGGCATGTCCTTACCTTACTTCTACCTGAGCTCCAATTCGAATGTCTTTCTCTGTTTCCTTAACTCGCAAAGGACTTTGAACCCAGGTCACAGGTCCATGCCTCTAAGTCATAACTGCTCCCTCTCCATGGCCACCAAATACAAAGAGGGAAAATCTCCCCTGGGCTCCCGCTGGCCGAATCCTTGGGCCCCAGCCCACTTCCACCCGCACGCTTAATCCCTGCAGCCACACTCTCCAGCAACGCTGGGAAGAAGAGGGCTGGAACGGAATCCTCGCAGAAAATCTGTCTCAATGTGGCCTGTGCAGTCAGCTGCCGGGCTTTTTTATCTTATTGCGTGGTGAGCAGAATATAACTACATCAAACTGTGTAAACATTGAGAGGGCTGCTAATTTTCACACTCAGCCCCCCAAAAACTTTTTTTTTAATTACTATACACACAAATGAAACGATTTTTGTAGAAAAAATAGAAACCACAGACCCTCCCCCCGAAAGGGGGTGAATCGCTCATAATCCTGTTGAAATAACTCCAGTAAACATTTGGAGATGATTATTCCGGATCATTTCACTCACATTGAAATAATTATAGTGAAAACAATTTGATCATGGTGAGTATACTAATTCTTGATTTGCTCATTTCATTCAGTATATTATGAACAGACCTTCATATCAACACATACACACTGGCAACATATTTAATGGGATGGGGGGCAATTTAGTGCCTCATTATCTTCTACTGTCTGGATGGACCACACACAACCGGGTGCTTGTCTGTCTGTTTGTTTTAGTGAATCCCCTATTGCTGGGTATCCATATTGCCCCTATTTTAAACATTATTGTTGGTAATACACATGGATGACTGTAGTTTCATGTACATCATTCAATTAATTCACTAATCCCTGTCATTGTACATTTAGGTTATGCCCAGTTTTTCAATAATTTAAACAGCACAACATCTTTTTCATGTATCTCTGCAGTTTCCACAGTAATTTGTAAGGGAACAAGGCTGGCACTGTCTGCTAAAATTCAACGTCACCTTGAACCACAAATCACAGAACAGCCCATCAAAAGACTGATAAACCTTTCATTAAAAGCCTTCTGCGTGGCTGTAGAAACTAACGCAACATTGTGAAACAACTATAATCCAAAAAAGAAAATTTCATATCTCCTAATGTTGAAAGAATAAAACTCATCAGAGCTTAAAAAAGAAAAAGCCTTCTGGGATGAAGGGGACTTGCTGAGCGGCTATGGCTCTAGGATACAGGGTCTAGGCTGCTTTTCCATGAGTAGATGCTTCCTGGCCCATCACTCTGGGGCAAGAGGCCCAAACTATTACGGAGCTGGGAGGAAGGGGGACATGGTGGTGCCCCACCATCCTCAACGGCAGATGGATGCCATGCCCCTACCTAGTCTGTGTACAGCTGCTGAGGGTCATGTCTCCGTGTGCTCCGCCCACTGCCAAACCCCTTACCCAAGTCAGACGCTGAGTCCAGAAACACCTCCCTCAACCATGTAACTCTCTACATCGTTCCTACCTGCACCCTGGTGCCAGGTCTCAATCACCTCTTCTTGGGTCATTGCAACGGTCCCCGATGGACGCCTGTGCTCTCTCTCCACCACTAATCTTCCAAGGCTCCCTAAAGCTCAGACCTTGCTACTCCCCTGCTCAATCCATGGTCATGAGTAAAAGCACTTTCTGTACTGGGCATTGTTGGATGCATGAATGAAGACATAAACAGCGAGCCAACAATTACCATAGGTCGGCTAGTTCGCCAGGGGCTCAGGGAACAAAGGTGAGGCAGTGATGGCTCCTCGTCCCCCGGGAAGCCACATATAAGAAAGGCAGGCAGGGAATTCCCTGGTAGGTCCAGTGGTTAGGACTCTGCGCTTTCACTGACGAGGGCCCGGGTGCAATCCCTGGTCAGGAACTAAGATCCCACAGGCCGTGCAGTGTGGCCAAAAAAAAAAAAAAAGAAAAGAAAAGAAAACAGACGGGCAGAGCAGCAGTAGGACAGCAGTGGGACACAACTGTCCAAGAGCCAGGTAGGAATGCCACGAGAAGGCGTTCAGAGGCATCTCCCTGCCCCTGGCCAAGCAGAGCCGACCTGAAGCCCAGAATCCATGAGCTGACCCTCAAAGGAGAAGGGAGAGTCTGTCGGAAGGACAAAGTAGCCCCCGTCCCCGCTTTCCTGTGCCTAGATGGAAAAGCCACATTTCCCAGGAAGAGCTGGCTTCTTGTCGCCCATGCGACTCACCCACCCCACCGCATGTCCGGGCCCCTGACCGACAGATCTCGGAGTTGCCAGCCTCCCACGTCAAGTGTGCCAGGTGTCTGCCTGCCTTACTGCCTCGGGGTTTTGCCCAGTCACGTTCAAATGCAACCCAGAAGTGCCGGGAACTAACGCAGCAGGTGGCCAAATGGCAGCCCTTCCCTGCGCCTCCCAGGGCAGCAGCCTGGGGGCACGTGCTGAATGGTGCCCCGGAGGGTCCCCCGGGGGCTGGATTCCAGTTTCCCGCAGGATAACCCGCTCACTCCCACATCCTGTGCCAGCGGCACTGTGCCCACTACTCGCTCCTGCCCCCTGGACCCCCTCCCGAACAGATGACCTACGGCCAAGTTCTGGCTTCAGGCTCTGCTTTGGGGAACACCTCAACTAAGACACACTCTAATCCTCTCTGGGATTTGGGGGGTCCTAAAGAAGATCCGGGGCTCAGTCTTAGACGGAAGGATCCTCGGAGGAAAGACAAGGCGAGTCCCCGTGAGCTTTAAGTCTGGCTCTTCCTCGTCTGAGGCCACACGCCTCCCACCTCGCCTCACACAGGCTCCGGCTCCCTTGAACTTGAGGAATCCTAGTGTGTTCTTAACACCTCTGCACTGCCTGCCCTGGAGGAAGTTTGCAGGCGCTGGAGCAGCTCCCACATGGGTCTGTTTAATGACTTTCTGGAAGAAATCAGAGGTGACACGAGCACTGCAGAGTATCACAATGTGCCAGCTCCGAATCCCTGCGCCCTGGGCGACTGGAGAAGAACAGGACAGATGGCACCTGTCAGGCCTTTAATTGCAGGATGTTCCTCGGAGATGGTCGGGCAAAGGCTTGCTCGTGGCTTGGCTCCTGTCTCATCCCTGACAGAATGGGGGGTGGAGGGGGCTTCTCGCACCCCCTCCTCATTGGCCTTCTCAAGCCCCGGCTGTGGGACGTGGAGAAGCTTCGTCACGGGGTCAGGGTGAGCATGGACATCCTGGGGTGACAGCTGCAGGACATGCCTCGTGAGCTCAATATTGAGGTCCCTCGGGGGTCCACCCTCTCCTCTCCTTCTCCCCTCCAATGGCTTTCTTCGCTGCCCCTTTAGTTCTCAATATGCCTCCGCTCCCCATGCCCACATAAGGCTATTTAGGCAAAACAGGTATGTAAGGACCACAGCCATAAAACAGAGAAACTTACAGAGTTAGCTATCACTGCATAACAATAACACTCCACGGGTTTATAGGGTACCACACGCAGGCCTCATTTGGACCTCCAAGTGATGCTGTGTCATAAACACTATCGTGACCCCCATTCTACAAATGCAGAAAAGGAAGCTCAGAGAGGTTCCCTGACCTACTCAAAGTCACCCAGCCAATGCTGGGTGGCCGGAAAGGAACCAAGACTGTCCTCTTTCCTCTGTGCTCACTGGAACCTTAGGCACCTGATAACTTCTGGGGGAAATCCCATTTTCCTTGGGCAGGAAGTTGGTTGAGACTCTCGGCCTCAAGAACTTTTCTGCAGAGCTGGCTCGGGGACACAAGGGAAGAAGGAACCATGCATTTGGTGTCCCTGCAGCCTCACCCCTCACTGGCCTTCGCTGGCCCCGCCGCACCAGGTCCACTGCTCCGCTGTCCATGGGCCCCTTCAGCCAAGCACGGAGAAGGAGCTTTCCACGCCTCTTCTCTTCTGTTCACTTGTTCACCCAACACCTGTCTGTCACTGTCCCCCTGTGGCTGGCACTTTTTGAGGCTCTGGAGTAGAGTCCCCAGGGAGCAGCAAGTATCCAAACAGACACCGGCCACCTGCCAGCAGGATGGGTTTTCCGCCACACGAGGACTAGCCTGCAAGGCCAGCAGAGGACGGGGCTCTGTGATGGAGGGGAAAGTCCTGCACTCGCACCTGCATCTCCTGGTTCCAAGACTGTCACTGTTTCTGAGAAGCACGGACCACGCTCTCTCTGCAGCCTGAGGGAAGACCTTGAAGTGGCACCTGGCAGCACCCACGAGAGGTTTAAACATCCTCCAGCAAGTCCTGCCCAGGCCAGGGTTCCACCCGCGCTGGCTCAGAGCACCAGGGGCCGAAATGATGCTGTTGGAGCTGAGGGCTGGGCTCTCGGGAAGCCTCCTAAGGCTCCCGGCAAGGGATAGTGGCACCGTGCAACTCTCCCCTCCCCGCCCGCGGACAGGCCCCCCACACCTGCAGGGAGAACCAGTCCTGGCCAGGACTCCAGCTCGGCTCCGATGTCAAACCTACACCTACACGCCCCGTGCTGTCCTGGGGGACAGAGGGGGACAGCTGTGTGGCAGTCACCAGGATCCTCTTGGGGATGTTGCTCCTCACGTGGCTGTGTTCAGGGCAGATGGCCACCCTGTGAGTCTGATGCAGACGATGGCTTTCAGGCTCCGGGGAACGGTTCTCATGTGCCCTCAATGAGCTGTGTTTACTCACAACACTTCTACCACCGAATGCGTGGGTTTCCACACCAAGCAATTCTCCCATTCTCTGGGGACGACACCAACGGGGTGTCCTCAATTCAATTCAACAATGACGCTATCCACCTGGAGTCAGTGTCAGATCCCACAGGTTAAGGGCTGCCCCCACTGCAGACTCCAAAGGCAAGTCCCAGTCCTGGGCCTCCCCTACTTCTGACGAACTGGCTATAAACCCAGGGTTCCCACGATCCCCTTCTCAGTTTGAGAATTTGCTAGAACAGCGCACAGAACTCAGGAACATGCTTTAGTTGTTGTCACCACTTCATTATAAAGGATGCAACTCAGGGACAGCCAGATGGAAGACGTCTACAGGTCGAGGGAAGGGAGGGCAGAGATGCACAGAGCTTCCATGACCCCTCCGGACGCACACCCTCAAAGCACATCAGAGGGTTCACCAACCCAGAAGCTCTCTGAACCCCATTGTTTAGGGGTTTTGTGGAGCTTTCATCACATAGGAACGACGGATGAAATCACTGGCCATTGGTGACTGAACTCAATCCCCTGCCCTTCTCCCTTCTCTGGAGGTCAGGGCAGGGGGTGTGAGAATAGCAAAAGTTCCAAGCTTCTAGTCATGGCTTGGTGTTTTTGGTGACCAGTGCCCATCCTAAGCTATCTAGGGTCCCACCAAGAGTCTCTTCATTAAAATAAAAGATGTTCCTATCATCCCTCACCCCTTAGGAAATCACAAAAGTTTCAGGAGCTCTGCTTCAGGAACTGGGGATAGACCAAATACACAGTTTTATCAGGCCACTCTCTTCAACCCTTTGGCTGTCACGGGTCCCCTCTTCACGTGGACCAGAGGAACCCACCCATCCTACAGCCTTGAGCACCACGGGACGGGGCATAAATGTTCCCTATAATGCAAGACCTGTCCAAGTCCTGAAGCAACACCAGGAGGGAGCCATGACTCGTGGGTTCCCATCACACCAAGAAGCAAGCCACCCACTGGCAACCGCTGTACACGTGTCTCCCTCTGAAGTTCATCAGAAGGTTCCTGCTCTCACCACCTCATTACAAAGACGGCTCCTGGGCACTGTGCTGGCAATATAGGTGTCCACCACCACCCGGGAGGCAATGACACCAAAACACTCCTGCAGGCTTCAGGGCCATGATTTTTCTAAAGCAACAGAAGTGCCTTAACCACTGATCTTATACTGTCACAAAGCGCTGCATGGACATGATTTATCTGCTTTGGTTTAAAGCGCTCTAAACTTGGAGGAGGTGGCTCCCAGAGGAATTCCACGGAGCCTGGTCTGCAGGAAAGGGGAAAATAGCAAAGGCAATGGAGAGCGAACGTGAAACGTGAGCTGGAGCAAGGGGGACAGGCCTGGGCTCACCCCCTTCCATCACACATGGCCTGTGTCCACCCTGCATCATGGGAGGCGGGAAGGGCCAGAGCTGGGTCTCGTTTACAAATGACAAGGAACAAAGGAGCTTTTTCAGAAGTTTCTGGGGTCCACGGACCTGAGCCAAGCTGTGATCACAATGCATGTTTATTCCTAAGGGTCTAGATAAAGAATTCATCATCTTACCCAGAGGGATGGACAAAAAGCAAGCTGTCCCCAGTCTACGGTGCCCAGAGTGGCAAAGAGCTGGTGGAAAACCAGAGAAAGCCCACAGATGACTCATCCAGCTAGAGGAAGGTAAACACGTTATTATCTTTCCTTTTTTTTTTTTCAACCCTGGCGCTTGTGTCTATTGGTGCCAATGAGACCGGTAACGTTTTAATTAGGATGCTCGCTTGAAAGAGAAGCAGTGGGGGGGAGACTGTGGTGTTTGGATACTTGAATCCATAACTCCTGCGGTTGTAAGTGCATACAACTAATCAAGGAGAGGGTGTGTGCATGGGGGGTGGGCAGGGGAAGGAGGGAGGGAGGGAGGCGAATGAGATGGATAGGAACTCAGGCACAAAGAGAAGAAAGGAAGGGACTGAGGTCGCCTGGCCGCGCGTGTGTCTGTGAATGAAAGAGACACACAAAGGGAGAAGCTGCTACTGAAGGCTTGTGTTTGTGTGCAGAGCCCAGAGGGTCAGAGGGAGGAGGGAGAGAGATGACCATGAGACTGGAGGCTGGTGTGTGAGAGACAGCTGGACGGAGAGGAAGACGGAAATAAGGAAGTGACCAAAGTCTGTGTGTGTGTGTGTTTAAGAGAGAGAGAATGAACTGTGTGTATATGCGCTGTGTAAGAAAAATACAGATGCAGGAAGAAAAGAGATAAAGAAAGCTTGTACGTGAAGCAGAGAGCAGGCTGGTGTGTTGTGTTTAAGTGTGTGAGTTCACGTATGCCTGTGTGCTTCGGCCCATGTATTTGGTTTAACGCATGCTGTCTTTTCTATTTTAAGTGTATATTGTTTATTTTCACTTAAAAAGTAATACAGAGTCATTAGAGATAGGAAGAGAGAGAGAGAGAGAACACTGAAGGCAGGAAAAAAAATCACCTAGAACAAAAGAAGCAGCCTTTGCATTTTTTTCTCAAGTGCAGTTGTAAACTCTATTTAATTGGACTTCTGAATTCAGTGGTGAAATTTACCTGAAATAACTTATATTAAGCATTTTGCAAAGGGCCCAGCTCACAGTAAGCACGCAGTAAATGCTGTGCTTAGTTTATGCTGTCTTTTTTGGCCTGTGCTTTTCTGAGGAGGAAGCTTTTCTAAAGGAATTTCTGATGTGTCTTGATAGAGCTGACCAAATCAAGAAGGGTAATAATAAATTAGGAAATCCTTGCCTCTGAAGCTTCATCCAGATGACACTGGGATTGGGTGGCAGTCCCCGCGAGTGGCTCATTCAGCCCAGGTGAGGCGTCCCGTGCAGGGGCTACCCCTCCGGACCCCTGGATGGGGGCCCATCACCCCCACTGCAAGGACTGCCAGCCTGTGTTCTTAACTTCGGTGATCTCTTGGTTGGTTAGAACTTCAGATCTATTATTTCCCAAGATCATGCACATGCAAGAACGACTTCAGTTGTCTCTGGAGGTGAAAGATGTTTTGTCTGGGTATAAAGTTCCCAGCTCACAAAATCACAACAATGGGACGCTTCTCTTTTGTCTTCTGGCCTTTGATATCAGACAGAAGGCAAAGGCCAGCCTGAGTTTTATTACTTTGAATATACAATCATTTTAACATCACCTTAAATAACTGATGCTTCCTGAATTTTTTAACCTTGTTGGTATACTCCAGTCATCTGGCAAGGTGCTCTAGGCACAGGTCTTTCCCTTTGATGTTTGCCTGTAACCAGTATTCTTTTAACAAGGACCCCAGGGAGGCTCAGGGAAAGTGATCTGTTTATATCCTTGATTCTCAAGCCTCTAAGATTGTTGTGGAATTTCTTTAAGAACAGCTCAAACTGTAGCCACTTTTCTGTCTTTTCGATGTCTAATCTCTCATTCTCCCTCTCTTATCTCTAGCATTATTCTCAGACTATTTGGAAAAATTCTCAATTTGCCATCCTCATTACTAACTAGATTCTTCTGGGTGTTGGTTTTTCTCTTACTTTCTCCGGCGTCATCTAGCACAGGTGGAATGGGTGTGAGTTCTCATCTGCCTAGAATCCCTAACTTTAGGGAACCATGTCAGCCTCTTTCCATGGCAACCCCCCATCATCCTGGCGGCTCAGATGCGTGGTCCCTCCTCCCCTGAGTCGCAACTGCGTGATGAGTCTGATCAATCAGAGGACCCCCAGCCCCCTGAAGCTGGTTTAGATATGGGCCAAACCAAGACAGGTCAACCAGGATTTTAACCAGAACCTGGGAACATTTGCTGGAAATATAAGGAAAGGACTCACTTTCCTCTGGGATACAAAGCTGTAAGGATTATGCAAGTTGGGAGTTTCTGGGGCCATTTTCCCCTGATATGGCAACAGCTTGCCCAAGAATGGAGTCAAGAAAATTGGGCGGGGGGGTGCGGAATTGAGAACTGAAAACATCGTTCCAGCACCTTGATCCAGCTGTGCCTGACTCATTACACACGATGAGCCAATGCATTCCTATTTTAGGTTGGTTTTTCCTACCCGACAACCACTAAGAATCCAGACCAGAACAGCTGATTCTGCTGGAACCGTGATGGGATTTTCTCCTGCACCCATTGACTGGTTCTCGAAGACTTCCTTAATGAAAACAGTATAAAAAAAAGCTGTAACAACCAGCGTGTTTGTTCCCAAGGCTCTTCCTAACTCCACGCTTATCTAAAACTATTTCCTCATGGACATCACAGAGCCTAAGATGTGCTGTGCCATCACCCATGTCTTTGCCCCCTTCCCTGTTTTCTAGAGTCTGCACGGAAGTGTCAGGAAGGGAAGGGCCAAAGACTTGTCACTTGGAGAGAAGACGGATGCCCAACTTGTCTGGAAACTATGATCTCTCAATCAATGGGCAGCCACTGAAATAACAGTGAATGCTAATCCTGCATACATTCATTCTGTACATTTGATGCCAATTTACATTTTTAATCCCGTTCCAACAACTTTGTAGTGGAAATTCCTCCAAGATTCCGACAGCAGGTGGACTCAACCAGCCGTCCACGCGTGGTTGTACTTCCTTGTGTCTTCATAGGCCTCTTGATGGAAAGTTGGAAGAGGCTGCGCCAGGAGCCATTAACCAGACAGCATTGAAAGCTGGAAGCCCTGCCATCTTTTCTTTATTCCCTCTTTGAAGATAGTCAACAGCCATTTTAAAGCACATGCGGATGATGATAACTTAGAGGACTAAGAGGGGCAAATGTGCCGAGAGATGTCTTGAACATCTTCTGAACACTAGTTACGAGAGCATTGTTTTATGTACTGTTAATGACCGTTATTACCACCATTATTATTAGCAGCAGAATCACGTTTCAGCATCAGGACCTTTACGTTCACTGCTCTCTCCGCCAGGAACCCTGGGTCCCACATGGCCTCAGGCGCACTCCGCCACTCCGTTCAGCTCTTTATTGAAAATGTCACCTCCTTCGGGATGGCAATCTAATGAGACCCCCCTCTCCGTCACTCTCCATCACCCCTTCCTCTGCTCCGTCGTATTTATCTCCGCCGGACTTAATGCACGCATACCTCGGAGATGCTTCGGGCTCACTTCCAGACCACCGCAATAAAGCGAATATCGCAATAAAGCGAGTCACATGAATTTTCTGGTCTCCCAGTGCATATAAGAGTTACGTTTACACTATTCTGCAGTCTATTAAGTGTGCAACAGCATTATGTCTGCCTTTTAAATGTACATACCTCAATTTAAAAATACTTTACTGCTAAAGATGCTGACCGTTATCAGTCTTCAGCGAGTCAATCTTTTTGCAAGAGTAACATCGAAGCTCACCAATCACAGATCACCCTAATACCTGCACTAATAATGAAAACATCTGAAAAACGGCGAGAATTACCAAAACGTGACACAGAAACACGAAGTGAGCAAATGCCGTTGGAAAAATGGCGTTGATGGACTCACTTGATGCAGGGTTGCCACAAACCTTCAATTTGTAAAAAAAAAAAAAAATGCAATATCTGTGAAATGCAGTAAAGCGAGATATGCCGGTATATATTTATTTATTTCTGTACTGTCTGTCTCTCTCCATGAGAGAAAGACTGTTTTATGACTTGTACTTTTGGTTGAATTTTTTGTTAAATTATTCTTGTTGACTGTTTTATACATTACAAAACACACACACACACACACACACACACACACACACCCCTTATGTATTGTTACCTAAGTACCAGGTACTGTTCTAGCACTTTACATGTATTAACTCAATCCTCAAGAACATCCTGTAAGATGGGTGCCAAGATCCCTCCCATTTTCAGATGGAGAAACCAAGGCACAGAAAGGTTCACGAAATTGCCTGAGGTTATGCAACCAGTAAGTGTCAGAGCAGGGCTTTGAACCCTTACAAATGTGGCTCCAGAGCTGTGCTCTGAATTGCCTCACCCCATGCAAAGTGATCCTCTAGGGTCTATTATTTTTATCTATTATTGTCACTCTTTACCAATGGTGAGACCCGAGCCCACAGAGGTGAGGGCACCGCCCTCAGGTCACGCCGTGGAGAATCTGCGCTCCCCACAGGCCGCCCGGGACCCAATTTCCAGACCAACCTGCTGTACTTTATGTACTTCATTTGCTGCCCGCATCAACCCCTTGACACAGTTTCCATCATCTCCACTTGATAGATGAAGAAATTGAGGCTTAGAGCACTTAAAAGACTGTGTCAAGGTTGCAGAACTAGTAATTGACAAAGTAATTTTAAAATAAACTATAAGTCGCACCAAGAAAAGTGAAAGAGGCTTTCATTTATTAAGAGATGCTTTTAGGACTTCCCTGGTGGTCCAGTGGTTAGAACTCCGTGCTTCCACTGCAGGGGTCGCGGATTCGATCCCGGGTCGGGGAACTAAGATCCCGCGTGCCGCGAGGTGCAGCCAAAAAAAAAAAATTTTTTTTTTAATTATTAAAAAAAGATGCTTTTAAGTATATTAAAACATATGTGTGTGCATGTGTGATGCTTCCAGAGGAAGTCTGGATTGAAGAGCTTCAACGTTCGTCTCTTCTCACACGTTGATATCTCTCTACTTTAGCATCACTGGATTTATATTGGATTTACTGCTGCCACGGCTGACACATTTCACCAGTAAGGTAGACAGAGCTCCTCTCTCCTACCCTTGGAGTCCTGGAGCCTCTCGAAGGTAGAGCACTGGGGAATAACCACCCTCTCCTTTCTCTGATGGGGAAACTGATCCTCAGGGCGGGGAAATGACCGGCCCAAGGTCATCAGTTAGTGAGCAATAGAAACCCTTACTGTTAACTAGAGATAACGTACAGTCACAGACTCTCGGAGCAGGAAAGACCCCTAGAGATCATCTAAGCCAACCCTTTCACTGTGCCACTGAAAAAGTTAGGCTCTCAGAGGAAATAATATTTCCAGGTTTAGCGACTCAAATCAATGTCTCTTGACATCAAGCTTATTCTTTTTCCCCCTAACATGGTACACTTTCCTATCATTATTTTTGCTTCTCCAGACTACAAAACATAAAAGTAGATGGGAAAGATTTATTGTCATTTCACTTCCTAATTCTGTCTTGTTTTAAGACAGTCAAAACACCTCTTTCCCTTATTGTTTGGGACAAGCCTCCTCTAACAAGAACGGGCTTGATTCCCTTTGGTGTTGTAAAGCTCGCTTCCACCTAAAGAGCCTGTCTTGTCAGTGCCATGGAATTTGGGGCTGGAATTCCAGATGGAGCCGGACAAGGAGATGACCATTTCTGGGTCACCCAGCTGCCCAATGCCCTCGGGTGGCCACAGCAGCGGGAGGGTAACCTAGTTTGCTTAGGAAATATTGCAGCTGTCCCAGTTTATCTGATGCAGTCCTAGGAAAGTATTGCCATTGTCCTGTTTCTACAGCTCGTGCAGTTAAACCTGGCAAAGCCCTGCTGCCCCTTCAGCCTGATCAGCTGAAACACAAGAGTCCAGAGCCCCGGACTCCACATTCCAGCCTGCCTTGATTTGCCCGTAAGACTTCAATTCAGCGCTGGGGTGACCCTAGCTTGGATCCAGGGTATGCTGACATGTCAAAGTTGCCATCTGATAATGATGGCACGTTTCTCAGAAATATTTTCAGGGACCTTCGGACCCTATTGGGTGATGAGCTGGAGAGCCAGTAGCTAGGACTTCGGGGCTTATGCTTGCGTTGGTCAGTCTGCTTGGCTGTGTGGAGCAAAACTGGTGGTAAATGGGGAGGTTTGGGGCGGAACCAGTGGAGTGGGCTAACAGCATGTGGGATCAGGGAGATGGGAGACTGGAGCTCCTATTCTGGCCAGGCTACTAGTTGGCCATGGCACTTTGGGTAACTCCCATCACCTCTCTGAGTTTCAACTTCCTCATTTGTAAACTTCCTCATTTGTAAGGAGCCTCTTGCCTCTACTCCCCCACCTGCCACCCACGGGCATTTATGGATTTCAAGTAAAAAGAGCTCTACCCACCAGAAAGCTGGACACCTAATTTCCTGGGAGCTCCGTGAGGGCAGAGCTTCTTCAGTCTGTTTTCACTCACTGCATCCCCTGCGCCCAGCACAGGTGGTGCTCAAGCATATTTACTGGATGAACAAATTAATGCGAGTTCTTTCACTTGCTTTTTATGCCAAAGACAACTCAGATAATTTTCCTTCTAAGTGCTGCGTTACAGGGGAAAGGAAGGGTGTCAGAGACAGAAAAGGAATTCTGGAACTGGATTGGAAAGTCTTCCTTTGTATACAGGCATCAGACTCAACAGCCTACATGTGCCAGTCTGACACACTTACACAAATCTTAGATAAGATGAAAAACCCAGCACCAAAGCTGAGAAGAGCTACAGATGGGTGGGGAAAGATTTCCAAGAGATCTGGGGCCAGAAACTTAGAAATATGGGTCTCCGGGGTTGTCATTTCTGGGAAATAGGAGTGCATCTACTTCTGGGTATACACCTTGAAGTGTCAAGGGCACTCCTCAGTTGTCTTACTGGCAATAGCCTTCCTTCTCTATTTGATGTTCTGAGATCTGAGATCTAGATTTCAGGCAGTGACAAAAGATAAATGAAAAATGGGTGCATTATATAGTATGTAAATCGTATCTCAGTAAAGCTGTTTAAAAACGTAGGTGAACCCCAGGTAAAGCCAGGACTGTGCATCAGGGAACTAAATCCATGCTGAAGCCCCTGCAGCATAAGGGAAGGAAAGGAAAGATCTAAGGAGAGAGATGTTTGGTGTCTGCAACACATGACATGCTGGATGGGGGAGAGCAAAGACTACAAGTTCAAGTCCCAGCTCAGCCACTAATGAGTACAATGACCTTGAGAATCCTTTCTAAAGTCTCAGGTTCCTCATTAGTAAAATAAAGGTGGTTGGATGTGATGAGTGCCAGCTTTCTATTATTCTTTGGCTTGGGAATTATTTTAAGACAAGCTAATGAAGTTTAGATAAAATTAGAATTGCGTGAGTTTTAAAGAACTCACCCTGTTCTCAGTGACAGATTAAGGAACAGAATGGAATTCTAAGCTCCTTTGTGAACCTTCTTGATAAAGGACTTGTGAAACACTCGCTCCTGTGGGCATAGGGTCAGAAGACTGGTTAACCTGACCTGAAAATATTTTTTCAAAAACGATAATATCGGTGAGTCATTCCTCTCTTCTGGTCTAACTCTTTCTCCCTCAAACCTTCAAATGTTCTGAAAATCTAAAGATAACCCTCAACTTTAGTCTCTAAAATAAGCATCCTACTGATACCACCCCCCTGCCCAATTTGCCTTTTAAAAAATGAATGTAATTCCACATTTTTACTAAGAGGCTGAAAATCTTTAGGCAAGACACTTGATGAAAGCATTCTAATAGAAACCCATCATTTTACATTTGAATCAGCCCATTCATAAATACAGTAAATTCTCCCCAAGTGGATCATATATAGTATCCCCAAGAAGAGAATGACTTATTGCAAATTAATTAATAAAAGTTGGGTTTTCAATTCTAGTAAAATAAAAAGGAACTGTATTCCAGTATCTTAAGTCCTGCGCTCGGATTCTGATATGGCTTGTACTAGACTGCTTTATAATTCTGGGCAAAACTAGAAAAAAAATAAAATAAACCCAACTATTTGAAGGTACCAAAGAAAGATGAAAGGCAGGCAGAAACCGAAGGTGATTTGACCTTTGGAAGAAGAAAATCGTGTCTGGTGAGATGTATGTTTATACTGCTTTTGTCCTGCTGGAACTTCCCAGCCCACATGGCAGAAAACACATATAATTCAAGCAGGAAGCCAGAGTATCATTGGCCTGAGTCAGAGGACAGAGTTTGGGACTCCCAGAGGTGCTGGAAATTAAAGGAGGGAGACCCTGGAAATAAGGAAGCCACAAAAGGTGGGATCCCTAAAATCTGCATATAAACTCCCCTCAAGTCTTTGCTTGACCCCTGAATGGTGGACGTTCAGACAAGACTGTAAACAGGCCAAAGAGGAAAACAAGAGCTGCAAAGTTTAAGAGTTGAGCAGACTTCAGCAGCTGCCCATCTCAGGGGAGATCATATTTAGAGTTCGAATCCTCCTGAGTTAGAGAAACTTGGTAAACATCTCACATTTTTTAAACATAATCCCAGAAAGGCCATGCTTTAGGGGTAAAGACTGCATCCTAGGACTAAAAGATATGCACTTAGTACTAAGGGAAAAACCAAAAGAGACCTGCCTAACAAAGTGTAAAACCAAGCTTCCCCAAGTTCACAATCCACCAGTAATCTAACTAGTGGCTGGAACAAGACACATGACTCTTTAGAAAATGATAATGGAATCCAGAGTCTCTACAATGCATGACCAACAATACCCAGGGTACAATAAAAATTAAAAAAAGAAATCACCATACATGCAAAGGATATTTGACCAATATTTAAGAGAAAAATCAGTAAATGGAAGCAAATCCATAAATGACCTGGATTTTGGAATAATGAAGAAGGGACTTTAAAATGTATTAAAGAATCTTCAGGAAAAATTGGATATAATGAGTGAACAGATGGCCAGTTTCAGAAGAGACGTGGAAACTGTACAAAAAACAAACTTTAAAAAAAACTTAAAAACCATCAAAGGGGAAACAATGATGTATCTTATATAAAAGAACAAAGAGAAGATTACTACTGACTTTACTGAAAAACACTGGAGACCACAGACAATGGAACAACATCTCTGAAATGCTCAAAGGAAAAAAAAAGTCAACCTAGAATTCTATAAACAATAAAAATATCTTTCAAAAATGAAGGTGAAAACTTGGAACAATTTGGCCAAAATAATAAAATAGTATTGACTTATAATGCAAAGTAGAAAATAAACACCCACAAGTCAATATTGATATAAATAAATAAAAGAGAATGGACAAATCTCCCATGCTACTAAAGTAAAAAAATAGTACTAAAAAAAAAATTTGCATCTCTAGGCAGGCAGAACAATTCTCCAAAAAAGTAAGTAAATAGATAAATACAAAAGACTATTTTCTGTTATATTTTTTAATTGACTGAAGTAAAAATAAAACAATGTAGAATGGAGTTCTGAATATATGTAAAAGTCATGCCACTAATAGACAAAGGATGAGAGTGGTATAAATGAGATTATACTACTGGAAAGATATTACATTATATATGAAGGATATAATACTAGTTCTTGGTAATGGTGTATGCTAAGTTAAAGAGACATACTATTATCCCTAGAGCAACCACACACACACAAAATTATTTGAAGACGTATATCTGAAAAGCCTATAGAAGAAATAGAATCCTTGCAAAGAGCAAAACAACAACAAAAACTTGGTTAACCTAAAAAGAGATAGGAAAGGAGGAACAACAATAACAACAAACAAGAGGGGCCAGATAGAAAACAATCAGCAAGGTAGAAGATTTAAACTTAACCATATAAATAATTACACTAAATATAAGTTGAGTAAACACTGCAATTAAAAGTCAGAGACTGTCAGACTAGCTACAAAGACAAGACCCATATTATGCTGTTTGTACTGGATGCCATTTAAAGGTAAAATCATAGCTAGGTTGAAAGTTAAAGGATGGAGAAAGATCTACCATGCAAAATATCAAATCCCTACCAATATTTGTGGTTACCAACCCAGAACTCATTCTCATTTCCTTTCTCACTTTCCTGCCTGTCCTAAAGAAGCTGGGAAAGCTAAGCATTCACATTCCCAGGCTCGCTTGCGACTAGGAGAGGCCACATTATCTAGTTCTGGGCTACACGATGAAGTACAGAGTGGCAGGTTGGAGTAGGTGGAGAACAGCATTCTAGTTAGAGGGAACAGCCTTTACAAAGGCCCTGTGACAGGGCATATTAAGAAACTAAAAGGAGGTCAGTGTGGTCAGAGCTCAGAAAATAAGGACAGGCGTGAAGTATGTGAATCCCAAGAACAAAAATCAAATAATGCAAGTTTCCAGAAAGCAAAAGTCAAGTTTGTTTACAAAGAACGCTTAGTATTATACTTCTCCCCTGCAAAACAAGGTGTGAGTAAACAGTGGAGCAATGACTTCAAAGTGTTAAATTCAAATCGTTTGAATCTAAATTGAATGCGTTAAGGGAACAATGTTAAATTTTTTAGTATGATAATGTCATTATGGTTGTTTCCAAGAGTGTCATTATCTTATTACCTTTCAGAAATACATACTAAAATGTTTACTATTTGTGGATGAAATGATACGCTCTTTGGGACTTCCTTCAAAATAATCCAGAGCGGAGTGTAAGTAGAAGGAGTGGGGGTGGGTGAGATCAAACAAGAGAAGCTGGGAGACATATACAAAGAGTTCATCATACTATTCTCTATCCATTTGTATATGTCTGAAATTTTCTACCGCAAAAAGTAGAAACAAAATTTTTAACTAAAATTAATTAAAACCTAGGGTAGTAAAATAAAGACTTTTTCAGAAATACAAACACTCATAGGTTTACCACCCAAATACTCAATCTATTTTTTACAAGGCAGGGGGACGCTACCAAAACAAAAACAAAGGAAGAAAGGAAGATATGCTAGCAAAGAGACCAGTAAAAATAAAAGAAAATCTAAATAATTATTTATATTGTGGTCATTAAATTCATTCAATTTTTTTTCAAGGATTTCTAAGATGTGAAAACAAGCCCTCTCTCTCTCTCTCTCTCTATATATATATGTATGTATATGTGTATATATACACACACATATATATTCTATAAACAAAATGATACAGAAAGGCAGAAAATAAAGAACTGAACAAAAATAAATCATATACTTATTATTAATAAGGAATCAGGACTAGAAATATTATATCAGATAACAGATAATACAGAGCAAAAAAAGGATAAAAAGGAATACTGGGCTTTGGTAAAAACTACAGACCAAAGAAATAAGAGTAAGCATGACTTTTTTTTTAATAAAAGAAAATATAGTAGAGAGACATTTAAAGCAAAATTCGAAGAAATAAAAGAGTTTGACAAAACCACAATCACGGTGAAAGATATAACTTAATTCATTAGGGTTTTTAAAATATGAGGCAGAAAAAAGCATATTGGATATATGCATTACATATAACAAGACTTACAAATATGGATGGCTAGCCGAACAAACATAAAATACATTTTTCCCAAATACCCATAAAGTATTTAGAAAATTCAGTCACTAAGCCACAAAGAAAAGTTCGATCAACCTCTTAAAGTAAAAATCATAAAAGAGGCTTATCCTCAAATCAGAATTATGTATTAACAAGTGAGCAATGGCCAAAACTATATCTGGAATATTTTAAATGCAAACATGAAAACTCTTATCAATAATTTTTGCTGTAAAAAAGGAAATTCAGACTAAAAGTACACATTCTTTAGAAAATAACTTCTAAAACTATGATATTTTTAAAAATATTAGATGTGGTCAAAGTCTTACTCAGAGGAAAAGTGATACCTTTAAGTGCATTTGTAAGAAAACAAGAATTAACAAAACTGATAAGCCTAAAGAAAAGGATGGAATTAATACAAACACAAGGAGAAACTAATTGAATAGAAAAAAGGAGACCTGATAAACCCAAACCCAGTTTATTGAAAAGCCCGATAAACAAAATGTTCCAAAATCTGGCCTTACTTGGAGAGAGTAAACCCACACAAATCCATACAGCATCAAGAATGCCAAAGGAAAAGTAACAAAAGCTACTGTGAAAACTTTACAATTGATTTTTAAACATACTACGTTCAACTTTATACCAATAGGTTTGAAAAATTAGACAAAATAGACACAATTGGCTCCCGATACAATAAAAACGAATCCATCAATAACTGTAGAAGATATTGAACAGACAGCCAAAGAAATAGTTGCCTCAAAATTCACCATGCCCAGATCATTTTAGGACCAAGTTTGGTCAAACTTTCAAATAAGATATAATTTCCTTGTTATTTAAACCCCATCAGGGCAGAGAAAGAGATTAAAATTTTTTTTCAGGAATTGTTTGTGTCTAAATGATAAATGCCTTGTAATAAGTACAAGGGAAGTGCCAGACTCTGGTTTCTCATACCAAAACCCAATGCAGATATTAGGAAAAATGAAAGTTCTAAACCAATCTTATTTATAAATTTTGATGCAAAAAATCTAAATAAAATGTTAGCAAACTAAATCTCAGTGTAATAATATAATAAAGCATCATGGCCAAGGTGAATTTATTCCAGGAATACAGGGAAAGTTCAACAATGTAAAATGTAAGTAAGTTATAAAATTTCCAACATTATAAGAAAGAAAAAGCACATGATTGTCACCCTGAGTGCAGAAAAAGTCATTTTTTAAAAATCTGTTTTTAAAAAAGTCAGTTTTTGGAAACCTGAAAAGCAAAGGTTTAACTTGATGAATCCCAAAAGACATTTCTATACAGACTGCCTATTACCACTGTAATTATTTATCTTTTTAAAGAGATTATAATCAATGTACTAACAGAAAAAAAGAGGTAAGAGAAACAAATACTGAATTGGAAGAGTTATAACTGTCATTATTTGTAGATGATAAAATTGATTACTTACAAAATTTAAAGCAATTAACTGAACCACTATTAAAGTTAGTGAGAAAATTCAATAAAGTGACCAGATTAAAAAAAAGCACACAAAAATAAATAGCTTTCCTATACACTGGCGAGTCAAATGAAAATGAATTGCGTCTATTTAATGATAAAAATAATAAAATGCATTGTAATGTCAACTACAAATTGGCATTTTCCATTGGCACTTGCCATCTACCTCTACAAGGATTAAATCATGTGCTGCTGCAGTTGCTGACTTTCAACACCCCCCCCTGAAGGAGTTCAGGGTGGAGAGCAGAACTGAAGCAGACACTGAGGCTCTGGGAAAAACTGGCAGAACAGGTCTTCAGATAGTTAGATATTTTCAGGAGCCGATTTTATGAGCCCAACTCTTGTATCTCCTCGTATCTAGAAAAGCACTAATAATCCTTCACAGTGATGTCTGCTCCTCGTGATGAGCTGCAACCTGCACGAGACCAGCAGAAACCGTCTGTAAAAAATATGTGCTTGATTGCATGTATTCCTCCTTCACCAAAATCACATATATACTGACCTTCCCCCCTGCCTCTTTGGAGCAGTTTCTCAGAGCTCTCTGGGATGCTGTCTCCCGGACTGCAGTCCTCATTTTGCCCCAAATAAAACTTAACTCTCAACTCTCATATTGTGCAATTTTTTTTAAGTCGACAGTAATATGAACACAAGAGAACTATCACAACTCTATGATAAAAACTATGAAAACTTTGCTGAAGGAAATAGAAGGAGAGTCTGGATAACTAAGAAGATATACCACATTACTAGATAGGAAAGCTTAAGTCATTTAAAATGTTAATTCCCCCAAAATTAAAACATGAATTCCATTCAAGCCTAAAATCTTATTCTTTAAAAATAGAACCTGATTCTAAAAGTCATATAGGTAAGTGAATGCATACAAACAGCCAGTAGCATTCTGTAAAAGAATATGAGGGTATTTGTACCTCCAGACATCAAAATATACTACAGAACCCCAATTTAAAAAGCAGCATGGAATGATATAAGGGTACACAGAAAAAATACACACAATAAAAGTTTCCTACTGTATGTACGTACCAAAGAAATTACCATTTTAAAATCTATGCCTTTTTCCCAATCTAAATACTGACAGAAAATATGAAAGCATGTTTTACAAAATTGCAAAAGGGAAGATCTTCTTAAATACAACAAGCAAACTCTGAAGCAATAAAGGAAAAGATCAACAAATCTGACTTCATAAAAATTTTAAACTTTGATACTTTGAATCATGAAATAGGTTATTACCAACTGTGAAAAAAATATTTGCAACATATATAGCAACCAAAGTGTATCTATTATTTAAAAGATAGCTAAAAATCAGTAAGGGAAAAGCAACTGATCATTTCCATCTGCAGGGCTGTCAGTTACAGCAGAGCACAGAATGCAATTTGTACAGCACCTCCTACTGTTGTTCAGCATGACGATCCTGGTCTAGAACATTGTTACTTTTCACCAGGATTAGTACAACAAACAGCCTTTTAACTGGCTCCCAGATTCTTCTCTTGCCTCCCTATCGTCCTTTCTCTGTACAGCAGTAAAAGAGATTTTTATATTTTTATTTTCAATAGGATTGCATCAACTCTCAAAACACTTCAGTAGCTGACCACTCATTTAGAATAAAATCCTATCCCTCTCTGTGGTCTGCAGGGTCCTTCATGGCCTGTTCCTTCTCTATTTCACCCACTTCATCTCCTTCACCACTGCGTTCTGGCTTCTCGGATCTTCCCAACTCTCCCTGAATCCTCAGGGATTTTGCACACGCTGCTGCTGCGGCTCGTCAATGCCACCTCTTAACCTCCAACCTTAACTCACACTAGCTTGACTCCCAGGTTGTTAATTTCATAGTTTGTTTTCAACTTGCAATAATTGTATCTGTTCTGTTCCCTAGAAAATAAACTTGGCTAGGGCAGAGAACAGAATCTGCCTTGTTCACTGTTGTATCCCTAGCAGCTGGAGGAATGTAGAGTATAGAGAAGGTGTTCAATTAAAATGTTTTTGAATGAAAAAAGAACGAGGTAAATAATATGAATAGGCAGTTCAGAGAAGAAATACAAATATTTAACACATGAAAAGAAATGCAAACTAAACAAGAGTAAAATGCAGTTTTTAATCTATCAGATTGGAAAAAATAGGAAAATTCTTAATATTCAGGGTTATTAAAGTTACAGAGAGAAGAATCACACATTGCATGACTGTAAATTAACCCAATAATTTTGGAGGCAATTTGGCTTTTCCCAGTAGTATGTTGGAACCAGTTTGAACTGGCTTATACCAGCTCACAAGAGTCCATAGTTAAATATTCAGGACTTTTTGGAGAGCAGTTGCTAGCTTGAAATCGGCCATGGTGGCAGAATTTACACCACGGAAATCAGCAAATGCTATAAGTCAGTTTCTTTTGTTGGCATGTTTGTTTTTTTGACAGCCAGTTTTGAGCACACCAATGCCTTTGTATATAAAAAGGTTAAATGGGCATAATTTTGATCAAGAATTCCTGCAGAAATTATTGTGCAAACTGCACAAGGAAAAATAAACTTTAAAAACAGACAATCTAAACACTTACATGCCCATTAGTAAGGGAATGATTAAATAAATTTATCCCATATTATAAAATAGCCATTTAAAAAGAATGAGATACAGATATTGCCATAGTTTATGGCTGAATAAAGAAAGAAATTCAGAGGACACGTATACTATCTCATTTAAACAAATTGTATATGCCTGTAGTATATTGTTTTCCATGTGTTTGGACAAGATCTGGGTGCAGGCCGAACTGTTAAAAGTAGTTATCCCTTAGGACTGATACAGGGATGGGAAAGGAGTTTGGGGTGGGTTTTGCTTTTTAATTTATCCATTTATAAATTGTGTGCACTTTCAAAACAGCAGCAGATATTATTTTCAGAAAAAATAATCTTAACTTTTGGATTAAAGAGATAATCAAATTCTAATTACAGACTATTTAAAAATCATGACAGTGAAAATACATAACAAAAATTATGGAATGTGGCAAAAGCTATAATAAGAAGGAACTTCATAGCTTTGTATAATTTCATCATTAAACAAAAAGTTCATAAATTAATTAAGCTCTCAACTTAATATGTTAGAAAATAAAACTCAGGGAAATCAAGACAAAAGGATTCATAGATAAAAGCAGCAATTAATAAATTTAGAAATGGTAAAAAGTATAAATAATAAATAAGTCCTAATTCCATGCAAAAACCATCAGTAAAACTGGCACATTTATCAACAAAAGAAATGTATATATATAAACCAATGAGAAAGAGGATATAAGTAAAAATGTGAAGATTAAAATTCATGAGAGTGATACACTTGAAACCTGAGAGCCAATAAAGTGGATGGGCTATTTTAAAATTTTAATGTTAATTTAAAAAAGAAAATAAAACACAACAAACAGGCTATTGCCTAATAAAAGGATCTTCCAACTTTGTTCCTCCTAAAATGAGGTCTTGAAACTTCAATGAAGGCATCATACTTATGCTATTTAAATTATTCTCACAATAGAAAAAAAGAGGTTAAGTATCCTGATGCATTTGACTAGTATCATACGACAATGGATTTGTAATACACTGTATTAAGATGCCTTTTACTAGGATAGCCATGACTCCAAATCCTGACACTATCACATACTAACAAGAAAACCAGGGACCAAATCCCATATACATATAAATGCAAAGATCCAAAGAAAATACTTTTTAGTTGCCTCTCCATGTAGCAGCCAGAAGGGATCTTTTTTTTTTTTTTTTTTTGGGCTGTGTTGTGTCTTCATTGCTGTGCATGGGTTTTTCTCTACTTGCCGCGCACGGGCTTCTCATTGCAGTAGCTTCTCTTGTGGAGCACGGGCTCTAGGTGCGAGGGCTCAGTAGTTGTGACTCACAGGCTCTAGAGTGCAGGCTCAGTAGTTGTGGCACACGGGCTTAGCTGCTCTGCGGCATGTGGGATCTTCCCGGACCGGGGCTCAAACCCATGTCCCCTGCATTGGCAGGCAGATTCTTAACCACTGCGCCACCAGGGAAGCCCCAGAAGGGATCTTTTTAAAGCATAAATAAGGGCATGTCTCTCCCTTGCTCTTGACCCTCCAAGAGCTTCCCACCTTACTTAGGATAAATCCAGAGCCTTTCCCTGGTCCACAAGGCCCTTCATGAAGGGCTCTAGCGACTTCTTTGACCTCATACTCTTCCCCTCTCCCCGCGCTCTAGCCATCCAGAACTCCTTTTTGTTCCCTGAACCCAACTGCAATCCACTCCCAGGCCTCCTCAGGTCAAGGTAAACTTCACCAGGGTACAGACTTTTTGCAAATAGCCTGCATGATGCCCGTCACAAACAGACCGCTGGCTGCCCACTACACGCCATTCTCCCCATCTTCCACGCAGGGAGACCTGCAGCCCAACACACAGGTGGGAAGAGGCACTCCATTCTCCAGCTTCCCTTGCCGTTAGGTGCGGAATGCACCCATGATCTCACCTGAGGAAGGTGAGAAGACCACCACGTTCCTCTTCCGGTCCAAAGCCTGAAAAGACGGCGGACCAGCCTCCTCCCCCTTACTATCTCCTTCCTATACGCTGGACCACTGATGCCGGATCCCAGCTTTGGCCATGCAGATGAAGACAGTGGCTCGGTATGTCTGAGTGAACCAATGAATGAATCCCTTTTCCTGACATTTCTGTTCCAGATTTGGACATGGGGAAGGGAAATCCAAAACCAAGACAAACCACAGGCATCTCTCTGCATGGGAAGAATTGTAGAAGAAAAAGAAGCACTGTTCGTAAAGTGAATTCAGGAAGTCATCACGCAAATCCAGGACAGAGCAAATGCTTGCGTGGGGAACATCCACACCCCTGATGAAAGTTACTGACAAACCACTCTGTAAATTACTGATGACGCTTTAGAGCACGGCCACTTAACAGAAGCCAGTGATCACTCACAAGGGCGTAAAAGTCTAGCATCAGAAGTTATGACATCAAGGCATCATAGAGGGAGAACCACAACAAAAGCCAAAGATGAGGGACACTAGGGAATGACCCGACCTGGGCACACAGGTGTCCTCCTGCCTTCAAAGAAGAAACACAGCAGAGAGACCACTAATACATGGGAACCAGGCAGAACAGACACAGGGTCAGGGTGAGAAACAGTACAATGGCTCAACTCACGTCACTGCAGAAAGGCAACGTGCAACTGGATCCAACTAGCATCTTATTCACCCTAAAGGATGAAAGCCAGAAATGCACACACAGTCTCTGCAATCAAATGCTTGCTTTAAGTACACCCATGTGGATGCCTTGGCTTCACCGGCAGTGACCAACCTCTGGAAGTTTAATATCCGGTGAAAGGATGACACGGGTATCCTAAATACTCATTGGTCACGGTGCCATCCGGTCCCACTCTGAAAAGTTGTCTCCTGTTTCCATAACGAACATTTTCTTTACAGCTGTTGCCTGCGATGCAACCACCAGGCGGGGAGAGGCTCCCCAGTGGATACTTAACCAAACAGAACTCCAGTATTGGCTGCAGCCTGAGCCCCGGGCAAAGATTAGCTGTGAGATCGCAGAGTTTATTAAAGAACAAATCACGCTGGACAAACTTGATTGCTTTTCGGATCAGCTTGTGAAATGAGGGGGCTTAGCAAACACGGGCGCACACAGTATCTGGGGTGTTTAGTGAGCTATTTAACAAAACACCCTGGAAATTAGACTTGGGAAGCCTAAGATGTTTGGCCTTAGGTACGAGGGAAAGGGAGAGCGCACCCACGGTGCCCTTGGGTGTGGAAAGGAGAAAAGCCTGCTTCTGCCATTTTCAGGAAACGTCATGTTGTTGCCTTGGGTGCGCACATTGCTGCACTGGGTGCATCTATGAGATGGGAGAGAGTGCTGGGCGTAGCAGGAATCTCTGTGCTTGGGAGTGGAGGGATCACGCTGATGGAATTCCGGCAGATCCGTCCCTCTAGCTGTGCCTTTTCCACCCGGCATCTCTGCCCTCTGCGTGGCCATCCATCCTCTTGCATAGGAACTGGGAGAAAGCCACAACGCTGGGTGAAATTCAGGGCAGACGATTCCTCCCTCTGGACTTTAGGTTTCTCTGTAAACTAGAGGTTGGACCAGGCTTTCTGAGAGTTGCTTTAACCCCGCCAGATCCCGTGGTAAAACTTTAGGAACCTGAGCATGTTCTTCCCCCACCCCAAGGTGGGCTGTCAGGATTGACGGCTGTCAGACATCAAACTCTGTTGGATTACCTGAAGGCACCAGAAAAAAAAATTTCCCTTTTTCAAGGATACTCCTTTCATTTGCTCATTGATAATAAAAAATGTTATAGTTATTTTACCTTAAATATTCTCATCTGTTGAAGGAAGGGATGGGCTGGGTTTCTAAGGGTCCTCTAACCCTATCTAAGTAACAATTCTGCCATTCCATACCCCTCACCCACATCATCTTTCTTTCTTCAGAGTATGTACCATTATGTGAGGTTATACTGAGAATCTACATATTTATTCACCTCCTTAAGTCAACGTAGATTTCGTGAGGGCACAGACGTTTTGCAAATGTCCTGCGTGATGGAGACTGCTGGCTGTCCTTCACAATCCCTTCTCCCCGCTTCCACGGGGGGAGACCTGCAGGCCCACCCTGCAGGGGGGCACGCCATTCCCCAGACTCCCTTGCCATTAGGTGTGGCCACGTGCCCATGATCTCACCTAAGGAAGGTGACGAGACGACCATGTGCCACTTCTGGTCTGAAGCCTGAAACATGGTGGACCTGCCTTCTCCACTTGCTCATTCCCTGAGGACCAGAGCACAGAGGGCTGCGACCCGGCTTCGACCGCAGAGAAGATGATCTGTGGCTGAGGGAATGGCAGAGCCTCGACCGAGCCCACACTCGGGCTGTCACAGAAGAGAGGAAGAAACTTCCATTTTTGGATGCTTTGGGGGTCTGTTAAAGCAGTTCAGCGTGTCATCCCAAGGGGGGCTCCACCAACCAATCCCAGCTTGCTGTGCCTAAGTCCGTGAGGTGACCTAGACCTTGCAACCTGCCCCCACGCCAAGGGCTCCCCATCACAACTTCTTTTTGGTTGGGGTTTATTTAGCTTTGTTCTTCCTCTTCCTGTGCATTGCCTACTGATCTTGGAAATTTATTTACACTCCCTGAAATCTTGGTTTCCTCACCTGGATCTCCAGGAGCTCCAGTGGCACCACCAATTAGCACGTGGTACTTATATGAATTCACGGTTAATAGGATTGTACAGAGATTCTTAAAATAGCTAGTTTTACTGAATGCCAGCTGCGTGCTAAGTGCTTGATAAACGCTTGCTTACGCAATGCAAACCATACACCCCCAGTGAGGGGGATCTTGGGAGTCCTGTTTTCCATAGGAGAAAACTGAGGGACAGAAGATATTCAAGAACTTGCCCAAGGGCACACCCCCAGCAAGTGCTTTGCTTAACCAGGGATGAGATGTGATGTACATGGAAACCCCTAGAAAACCCCATCACTGCTGGCCAAGGTGACATCTCTTTGAACCACGTAAAATCTGAGCAGCAAAGCTGTCCGTGGAAACACATGGTCTGAGAACGCTCCTGTCTGGCAACGTTACCTGGTTCCCTTTGGTCTTTAACCACCTGGTCACCCTGCAGCCAAGCAGGAAGGCTGGGTCTCTTGCCAGTGGCCAAGGGCTGTGACACCAGCTTGGCACTGCCCTCACCCCGACGCCAGCCAGGAGCAGGGGCAGCAGGTCCCGGACCCAAGTTCCCCTGCACTCAGCCCTGAGTGTCCCTGGCATGTTCCCAGAGTCATCGTGAGTTCTTCTCTCCTTCGCTCCACACGTCACTGGCCTCTTTCCCCCGCATCGTCACTGCAGCGCAGCCCCGAAGGGCAGGGCTAACCGTGGGAGCTGTGTGCCGGCTTCGGGCCTCACTCTCCTCCTCTGACACCGCCATCCCCTGCCCTCCAGCATCCCCTGCTCAATTCCTCTCCCGTCAGTTCAGGATGCCGACCTCGTCCATCCCAGCACGTGCAAGCCCCTTGCTTCCGCCGCCGCCTTCCCCCGCAGCAACTCGGTGACAGGGGTCCCTGTGCATCTGTCGTATCCACCTCACCAAACCCCCAGGTGCGAGCCTGAGGGGGGCTAACAGCCCTTCCTCTGACTGCAGGTGTCAGGATCTAATCCGTATGAGGAGAAGTTGGTCTCGAACCCAAGACTTCAGATGCCATGCGGCTTTCTCACCAGATCGTCCTCTCTGTCCTCACTGAGCTCACATCTCCTTCTGGTTTCCCGGACGTCACCTGCCTCCCCTCTGCCCGCCTCCCATAGCTTTCATCCAGCTCTGGGCATTTCCATCTCCTGAGGCCCTACCCTGGGGGCAGGGCCACATCTGCAGGGCAAGCTGGGCAAATCCCCACGAGGCCGAAACCCAGGGCGAAGGGAGGGGTCTGTCACCTGTCAGGTTTCTGCTGCCCTCTCAGGACCCCATGCCCCCCAGGAAAAAGCAAACTACCTGGGGGGTTGCCAGGGGAGGGCTCCATCCCCAAGGAGGCATCTGACTCCTGAATGCTTTCCAATCTCCTTTCTAGAAACAAGAAGGTCCGAGGAATTCATTTGCCCGGTCGCTTACAGGGAGCCCTTCCCAGGCCTGCTGGAGGCCTGTGCAGCTTCCTGCCCTCCGCCTCTGTGTCCACTTCCCTCTCCTGGAAACCCGACTGAATGCAACAGACAGATGGGAGAGCTTGTCACCCGAACACTTCTTCCCGTCCCCACTTCTGTCCCCGAGTCTCCGGGGCCCGACCCAGCCCGCTCCTCTGAGGGGAGGCCCGCCCATGAGCTCTGTATCCACCCTTCAGCTCTGCAGGTGTCTGAGGGGAGAGGAGGGTCTTCTCGAGGAGATGGAAGGTCAACATGGATTTGACCATGACCCCCTTTGTCCTCCGAGTCCCGGAGGTGATGTCCCCAGGCACGGCCTCTGGGTATGGCCCCCTGGGGCTCCCACAGATGGAGTTTTCTGACTACCTCCTGTTGGGATAAGATGACAGCACACTCAGACACACACACACACACAAAATCATACATCGTCACACACAGTAACACACTCACACGCACATATAACTGCACACATAATTATGTGCACACAGTTACACACACGATTATACACACCCACACAACACACACAATCACACGCACACACACACAATCACACAAGTATGTAGGCAGATCACAGCACTGTACTGGGATGGGGACTGGCTCACCACCTCAGCCAGATATCCTTTCCCTGGAGGCCCCCAGACCCATGCTGGAGCCCACCTTGCTGAAAAATGACACAGTCTCTAGCCTTCAACTAAACTCCAGCAGAGCTTCTGGAAAGTTCCAGTTTCCATCAAGAAACCTCTAAGGTCAAACCTCTCCCTGGATCAATCTCTGCTTCTCCCCTCCCCCCACTGTTTCTATGGCAACCTCCAGCCCCCAGGTACTGCTGCTGCTCCTGAAAGCGCTGACCCCTGGGGGCTGCCTTCTATCTATATAACAGCCGGGTTACGAGCCAGGTATATATGCTCTAGGACCTGCTCTAGGACTCGAGCGTTGCCATGAATGTTGGAAGCCAAACAGGGCTTGGACCAGTCCAGATGTTCTAGAGACCATCAACCCACTCAGGCTAGCACCTCAGCATCTGCTTCTCTCCTCCTCGCGCTCTCTCTCTCTCCTTTCAAAAGCACATGGCTGGCAGGGAAACGCTTGCCTGTTCCAGGCACTTCTGTGTACAGAGGCAGATGCATAGGTGCCCATGTGGAAAAGTGAGCAGAGCAAAGATCTGGGCATCCTGGGATGTGGATTCTGGCCACAGGTCTGCCACTTGCTGGCTGTTGGCCTCTGGGCAAATTCCTCATCTGTAAAATTAGGGGTTTATACTGGATGAGCTTGGGAAGTACCTCCCAGCATAATGCTCTGTGATCTATTTCACTCTCTGCAACTTCTTAAAATTTTGCTGGCAGGAAACTGAGCCTGACAAAAAATGGGAATTCTTCCAGAAAACTCTAACCAGCATCCTCAGGTTCCGCTCTAGGCCCCCAAAGCCGGGTGCATGCAAAGGGCAGGGACCCACTACAGCTCACAGCCTTCCCTATGGGACATCTTTCCTCGAAAATGCCACACCTGCATTGCCATCCTTTCTACATGCGTGACCTTGACCTGGGGACCCACAAGGATGCATCTAGACTGCAGGAACCTTCATGGGGGTCATGAAGGTCAGACGTCCCTCACTAGGAGGCCCCCAGGCCCATGAAGACACAGGGGACTTTTCTGGAAGCCACCCCTGGCTGGGGGGAGGCAGGAAGGCGGGGAACCGCAGTGACAGCAGACTAAGGATGCCCTTGAGAGGAGAGAGGATAATTCACGCCTGGTGTGACCTGAGGGTGGCAAGCCGCCATGCAGTCCTCTGGCCAGTACCCCTGCAAAGGAGTGAATTAAGGAGATGCTGACCCCCAGTGCTGCAATCGTTTGGATCAGCACAGCAGGCCGTGGCAAAGCCTGGGGGCTCCCAAAGAAGTGGGAAATTGGAAAGACAAATAAAGGTCAATGTAGCATCCCCTCTCTCTGAGATGGGATTTTCTATCCACCTGGGGAATCTGATGCTCTGCATTGTGTGTGCTTAATGGCCCTGGAGCTTACAGCGCATCCCAGGGATGGACCGTGCAGCAACCATTCCAGAATCCAATGTTCGCAGCCCGACCCCAGCACCCAGCAGACGTTACCGGCTGCAGAGGAACAAGAGCCCTAGGGAGCGTCCCCCCGTCCCATGCATTTTCGGGTCTGATGTGGGGCTCTTAGGAAGAGAACCTGGCACCGGCATGGGGGCTCTGATACCCAGAAACAGGAAGGCCCGAGCTGAGGCTGAGGATGGACTCCAGGAGGCTCGGCTGGGGACTTCCTTTGGCTTCAGGCCTTGCAAATACCCTTTAAAAACGTTTCCCCCTCCTGATACCAAAGGCTGTTTGTTTTCTCTTCTGGGTGAACGAGTCGTGATTTTCTCTTTCTTCCTCAGGCAGGGCTCAGCAATTACAGTATGTTCTCGAAGGAGGGGCAGATGGCCTGGGAGGGTGGAGCCCTGTTCTCTCCATGGCCTCCTCCTGCCTCCCCCATGGCCCAAACTCTGAAATTACCAACCAACATTTCAGGGAGAGCTGTGATTCCTGGCCAGCAGGTCAGGGACTCAGGGTAAGAAGACTGCTTTTCCTATAATCATCTTCTCTTCAGAAGTTCATGTTCACACCCACAGGTGGTGAGTTAACAACAAATGGCCTTTGAACTTGCAGAAAAAGGAATTCTCTCCCAAGAAGGGCTCACAGTCTTGCTACAAGGAACTCTCTAACTGCCACTAGAACCACAGAAGTCTCTCGGATGTCAGATCCAGATGAGATCAAAGCTGAGAACGACATAAAGGTTTCACCGTGCTTGAAAATTCAGATCAATTCATGGGCTGCCTGGCAAACAGTGTTGAGAAGGATTCTGAGGATGCATTTGGCTTCTGAGGGAGAGAAAGCTGAAGTTAACTGCTGATGCTCTGTTATTAAAAGAGGGGTGGCTCATGTGCCACGTGTTGGCCCTTCCTGGCTCTGCAACAGGATGGTGCCCAGGGCCAGGACCACTCTGGTTAGAATCCCATGCCTGGGGCTTGTGCGATAGAATAATAGCCCCAAAGATGTCCACATCCTAACCCCTAACCCTGTGAATATGTCACCTTACAAGCAAAAGGAACTTTGCAGATGGGATCAAGTTAAGGATCTTGAATTGAGGAGATTATTCTGGGCTACACAGGTGGTCCAGTGTGATCACAATGTCCTCATAAGAGGGAGGCAGAAGGTTCAGAGTGAGGGAGAGAAGTCAATGGGATGGCAGAAGCAGAAACTGGAGTGATGCACTTGGAAGAGGGAGGAAGAGGCCACAAGCCAAGGAAGGCAGGCAGCCTCTAGAAGCTGGAAAGGGCAAGGAAACGGATTCTCCCCCTAGAGCCTCCGGAAAGAACCAGCTCTGCCAACATTCTGACTTTAACCAAATGCAACTTATTTTGGCTTCTTGGCCTCCAGAATTGTAAGAGAATAAATTCAAGTTGTTTAAAGCCACCGAGTTTGTTGTAATTTGTTATAGCAGCAACAGGAAACTGATACAGCATGTTACTTATTCTCCATGTCTCAGACCCCTCTTTGGAAAAATGGGAATAATAATGGTACCCACCTCAGACGGAGCTGTTGGGACAATGAAATGCAATGTAATATATGTAAAGTGCTTAGAAAAGCATCTGGCACTCAGCAATTCTCAGTAAACATCCGCTATGATTATTCTCGTCCAACTGCTTTATTTTATAGAGGAGAACATTAAAGTCAAAGAATATGAGGTATGAAAGGTCCCAACAACACAACGAGGTCATTCCTGGTTGGTCTTAACTGAGTAGCTCTCTTAGAGGGGACATGGGGCCAGAGAAGATTCAACCCTTCTAGGTCATAGGAGGAGACAGGGTCCAGGACTGAAGCCCATTTAGCAGCTGTCTGATTTTCCACCATCCTCAGACAGATCTACAGTGTGTCAACTGCCCTCAAACAGTCGCCTTAGATAGAAGAAGCTAGGCTCCCTCCTCCCCCTCCAACCCAGCAATGGGCTCCGTTCCCCTGAGCTGCCTGCCAGCAGTGAACTTGGCACATGGTTTGCCCACTGGGAGCCATTTGTCAGTGTTATCACTTCTCACTGAGCCTTCCCCCAGCCATCCACCCACCCCTAAGCTCCTAACTCAAAGCCAGAATCTGTACCCCAAAATTCACCATTCAAACACCCCACTGCACCACCTCCTGGCAAGTTATCTGCTCCAGTCTCCCCACTTCACTGGGACGAACCCTACCTCTTTCTCCCCAGCCATCACCCGCTTCCGGGCATGAATCTCTCTGCCTGCTAGCCCAGCCTGGTTTTCATAATCCATCAGGATAAAATCTGCATTTCAAATAGTCTCGGGCCTCTTGCTGCATCTCCTTTCATCACACTCACCTGGACCATCCTAATTCTGACCAAATCTATCTCCTTCTCCACACCTGTCCCCCACAGCTGACCTTCTCCTGAGACACCTGTGCAGTTGGGTTTACTGGTTTCACTTTAAACTCATGGGCGCGGAGCTCCAGTGGGCACGCAGTCTTGTCAAGCAACCCCTCTTGGTGAGTCTTCCACTCCCGGAGTAGACTGTACCACCCCTCTGGTTCCAGGCTAGAGGCGGTGTACATGGGGCTGAGAACGTAGGTGCTAGGGTCAAGTCCCTGCTCTACCCCGTCCCAGCTGGGATCTCAGTCAAGTAACCGAAGCTCTCTGGGCTTCAGCTTCTCATCTCTTCTTCCAAAGGCTACGTCAATTAATGTAGAGATGTTAGGGCAGAGGCTGGCCCAGAGTAAGGCCTTCACAAATGCACAAATTATTATCCTCCTTTCAAAACTCTCCAGCATTTCAACCTCTCAGCTGATGACCTCCCCTCAAAAGATGGGAACTTCTCAAAAGGATAGACGCACCGCAATGTTCACTGCAGCACTATTTACAATAGCCAAGACATGGAAGCAGCCTAAATGTCCATCAACAGATCAATGGTTGAAGAAGATGTGGCATATATATACAATGGAATACTACTCAGCCATAAAAAATAAAATAATGCCATCTGCAGCAACATGGAGGGACCTAGAGATTATCATACTAAGTGAAGTAAATCAGAAAGAAAAAGACAAATACCATATGATATCACTTATATGTGGAATCTTAAAAAAATGATACAAATGAACTTGTTTACAAAACAGAAACAGATTCACAGACACAGAAAACAAACCTATGGTTACCAAAGGGGAAAGGTGGGGGGAGGGATAAATTAGGAGTTTGTGATGAACATATATACAATACTATATATAAAATAAACAACAAGGACCTACTGTATAGCCCAGGGAACTATATTCTATATCTTGTAATAACCTATAATGGAAAAACATCTGAAAAAGAATATATATATATATGTATAACTGAATCACTTTGCTGTACACCTGAAACTAACACAACATTGTAAATCAACTCTCCTTCAATTAAAAAAATTTTTTAAGAAAAACAAAAAAGGTTGGAACTTTCTTGTCCTCTAGCCACCAGATTCACAAATCCTCCAGCATCACCATCGACTTTCTCTCTCTTCCTGCTGACACGAAGGAATAGTACGCTCTTTTGCTGAAGGACGATCCCACCACTTTACCTGGGGATTCTATTCCTATTTGACTGTAACCGAGACTGCTGGGTAATCTAGTCTTTGATGGAGGCAGACCCCTGATAGCTGCCCCTTCCATCTTCTACGGTTAAGAGAAACTTAAATTTTCAGCTGACTACTTGGATACCAAGAAAAAATACTATACTTCCTAGTTTCCTTTGTAATTAGGCAGGGCCATGTGACCAAGTTCTGGCTAATGTGACATGAGCGCAAATGATGTGGGCAACCTCTGGGCTGTAACTGGCTCCTTTACTGTCCCTGCTTCCATCCTGATGCTTGGAATGTCGATCGAGTGATGGGTTAATCTGGATCCTGAGAACAAAGATGGCAGAACAAGAGAGTCAAGGAGCTGGCTCCTTAAACAATCTGTGCAACAGAACCATCATTCTAGCCTGAGAGCTTATTTTGGGGTATTTGAAAGGATCAAACCTTCCATCTTATTTAAGCTACTATCATTCAAAGTCTGACATATTCTAATTAATACTCTCAACTTCTCCTGGATTTCACTCATCTATTGGTCCTTTCTCCACCTTCAATCTCCCATTTTCTGTTGGATGGAGCATGCTGGCACCTGTACATGCTCCGGTATCTTCCATCTGCACAAGACTCATTCTTCCAGTCTTTTTTATCAATGGTTGCTCAGCAGTTAGTTGTGATTTTGGTGTGCTCGTGAGAGGAGGTGAGCTCAAGGTCCTATTACTCTGCCATCTTGTCTCCGCCTCAAGAGAAGACTCATTCTTGACTCTGCACCCCCTCCAACACCATGTCTTCAATCTCCTTCCAAGGAAACCTTCCTGAACTATATATCATCTATATAGTTTCCACTTCCCCTCATCCACCACGTCCAGCCAATCAACCCAACTTGGCTTGAGTCCCTACAGTCCCACTGAGATGACTCTTTCCAAGGATGCCCGTGACTTCCAAGTTATAGGCCGATGGGTGTCCTTCTGTTCTCATCTTACTTGACTTCGCCATGGCTCTAGACAGGGTGGAGGCACTCTCCCCTCTAGCCTCCAGAAGACCAAACTCTCTGGCTTTTCTTTCTGCCTCCTTCACGTGATTCTGTCCACGATGCTTTCTTTCTAACCAGCCTCGAAGTGTTGAGTGCCTCAGGGCTTAGCTGTCAGCCCTCTTCTGTACTGGCTCAACATTCTCTTCCTAGAAGACTCTACCCCATCACTCCCATTACTCCACAGATGCAGATAACTCACGTTTATACTTCAACGCAGGCTGCCTTGAGCACCACAGGCAGTGACCATACTGCATACAGGACAGCTCCACTGGAATGTTTCAGATAGAGCGCATCCAAAACGATCTCAGTGTAAATGCTATCTCCTGAGACAGGCTATTATGGGCTGAATTTTGTCCCTCCCCCCCAATAAATTCATATGTTGAAACCCTAACACCCTGTACCTAAGAATGTGACTGTACTGGGAGATAGGGTCATTAAAGACAAGTTAAAATGAGGTCCTAAGGGGTGGGCCCTCAACCAATATGACTGGTATCCTTATAAGAGGAAATTTATAGACATCAGACAAGCATGCACACAGAGGGAAGGCCAGGTGAAGACAGAGGGAAGGCCAGGTGAAGGCACAGGGAGAAAATGACCACCTGTAAGCCAAGGAGAAAAGGCTCAGAAGAAACCAACCCAGCTGACACCTTGATCTTGGACTTCCAGCCCCAAGAACTGAGAGAAAATTAATTTCTGTTGTTTAAACCACATGGTCTGTGCCATTTTGTTATGACAGTCCTAGCAAACTCACATGGAGGCGTTCCCTGGGCACCCAGCCTAAGAAGCCACTAGAACTTTCTACCATATCATTTTACTCTAATTATGTCCACAGGTATCACTCTGATCACTTCCCTGTTTGCGTATTTATTCTCTCTCTCCTCATTAAACTGTAACTCTGTAAGAGCAGGGCTCTGGTCACCACTGACTTGCATTGCCTACTACACTGCACAGCACACGGAAGCCCCTTAATAAATATCTACTGGATGAATGAATACATGACTTCACACTCTCATTTATTCTAAATAAAGCTGAAGAAGGAAGAGGAAGGGAGGAAGTGAAGGGGAGGCACCAGGAGAGTAAAAATAAGCTGGGTATCTTCCAAATCACTGAAGAATAAAAGAGGCAAATATAGGAAAAGAACTGAAGGGGAACAGTGAGGATGGATTCTTAAAAATGGAAAGCAAACAAATGAAATTTAAAAATACAAGAACTAAGTATATTGGTTATCAAATGAATGCACATAGGCTTAACACCTCTGTTATAACAAAAAGCTTCTCACATAGAGACACGAAACAAAATCTTAAGATAAACTGCATAAAAGAGATGTACCTAAAATAAAATCATATGAAAAGATTAAGAGGGATGAGCAAAGACATATAAGGAAAATGCAAACAAGCAAAGAGTCAGGGCTGGCAACAGTAATGTAGTAGAGGGTGGCATTCAAGGCAAAGCGCATCAGAGATAAGATAGGGTATAACCCACTGTCAATACGTAAGTCCAATGAACCCTTAGGTACCCAACATAAAATATATATTTTTAAATATGTATATATTTAAAATATTATAAGTATAGGTTAAACTATAGGAAATTGCCAATATTTAATTGTCCTAACCTATTAAAACCAGAAATTTCACATAATACAAGAAGAAATAAAACACAATCACAGTAGAAGAAGTTAACATATCTCTACCAACTTTGATCAAGTGAATAGAAATAAGTAAGAACAGATTTTAAAAACATGATTAATAGACTAATTATATATTAATTCTGTACTGTAAACAGATATTCTTTTAAATGCCCACATAATAGTAATGAAAATTGATCACATCGTATACCACACACAAAAAAAAAGTTGAAAAATTTCAAAATTGGGAATAATATTGGTCACACATTCTATCTAAAATGCAATAAAGTTAAATATTAACAAAATATGAACAAACAAAAAGGCAAACAAATTGAAATTTAAGAAACAAAGTCTTTTCAAATTCTTAATCTTTAAAGTCTTAAAGATTAACTCATTGGTAAAAGTAATCTTTGAGTAAAAGTATAATTCAAAACAGTAACCACAGATATTTAGAACATACGAGTAGAAAAAATATTACATATAAAAACTTTTAGGATTCACTTATAAAAGAATCTACCCTTACAGAAGAACTTACAGCTTTAAGTTCTCTTAGATTTAAGGGGAAACAATAAAATTTAAAGGACTAGGAAGTCACCTCTAATATGTGCAATAACTTCTTCCATGAAACAACTAATTAAATCTCCAGCAACCCCAGTCAGAAGCGGAGAGGGCACAAGTGTCCGGTGATATAAAAGAAAAAAGGTATATAACTGCTGATCCAGAAGAGCTATTTTTAACTAATAAAAGCCTGGTCTGCAGCTCTATGCCAATCAACTTAACAAAATCAGAATGATTTTCCTTGAAAGTATAAATTGCCAATAGTAATTCAGAACAAGTAGAAAAACTAAGAGTTGCAATAATCATGAAAGAAAATAAAAATATTGTTTAAAACATATATAGATGTTTAAACCACATGGTAGAGAGGGTGTGGAGAAAAGGGAACCCTCTTGCACTGTTGGTGGGAATGTAAATTGATACAGCCACTATGGAGAACAGTTTGGACGTTCCTTAAAAAACTAAAAATAGAATTACCATATGATCCAGCAATCCCACTACTGGGCATATACCCAGAGAAAACCGTAATTCAAAAAGACACATGCACCCCAATGTTCATTGCAGCACTATTTACAATAGCCAGGTCATGGAAGCAACCTAAATGCCCATCGACAGACGAATGGATAAAGAAGTTGTGGTACATATATACAATGGAATATTACTCAGCCATAAAAAGAAACGAAATTGAGTCATTTGTTGAGACGTGGATGGATCTAGAGACTGTCATACAGAGTAAAGTAAGTCAGAAAGAGAAAAACAAATATCGTATATTAATGCATGTATGCGGAACCTAGAAAAATGGTACAGATGAACCGGTTTGCAGGGCAGAAGTTGAGACACAGATGTAGAGAACAAACGTACGGACACCAAAGGGGGAAAACCGCAGTGAGGTGGGGATGGTGGTATGCTGAATTGGGCGATTGGGATTGACATGTATACACTGATGTGTATAAAATTGATGACTGATTAAAAAAAAACATATATAGATTTAATTAAAATTTGTATTTATTAAATGCAAGTATATGTGTGTGTATATTTTTTTAAGGTTCTTGCCCAGGGTAATTTCACAGGTAAGCTCCTTCAAACTTACCCAGAACAGAATGTATAGGGGAGGTGGGGGGGAGGAGGAAGGATGGAAAGAAAAAGTCCCAACTCATAGCTAGAATAACCTTGATCTCAAACCTGAACAAAGATACCTCTGAAAAATAATGACAGTTTAACTCATGAAATTAGATGCATATACTCTAAATAAACTATTAGAAACCAGAATCCATAAACAACAAGGACCTACTGTATAGCACAGGGAACTACATTCACTATCTTATAATAACCTATAATGAAAAAGAAGAAAAAGAATATATGTATGTGTGTGTATATATATATATATAAATAACCGAATCACTTTGCTGTACATCTGAAACATTGTAAATCAACTATACTTCAATAAAAAATAAAAATAAATTTTAAAATATTAAAAAAGGAAACTAGAATCCAGCATTATTTTAAACGGATAACATACTTTTGACGAAATTGGTTTTATATGCTAAGAACGAAGAATATATCAACAATATATCATCATATTAACAAATTAGAGAAAAATACAAGTAATTATTTAAATAAATGCCCCCAAAAGGCAACAGGTAAAATTCAACATCCATTCTTCATTTTAAAATCAATCTTAATGAAAGGAAATTAAGATGTACCTCTTTTCATGATAAAAATATAATAATAACAAAAACACCTGTTATATATACGTTTACTATTTGAAATGTTCTATGTTAAATGTTTTACAATATTTTTTAAAAATCTTCAGTTGAGCTCAATTACAAACCAACAGCCACCATCAAGCAGAAATTAACCATGAGCAGAGCCATTTCCACTCAAGTTAGAAGTGAAACACTGACGCCAACCATCCGTGTCATCATTTAGTCTTATTTTGCTAGCCAGTGCAATAACACAAGAAATAGAAATGAAAGGTAAGAATATTTAAAAGAGAGAGTCAAAAAACCAGATGATATGAATATAGATCTAGAAAATCCAAGAAAATCAATTGGGAAAAAACCTCACTGAAACTAATAAGAAATTTCAGTAAGGTTGACAATTACAGAATAAATGTATGGTATTTATTCTGTAATTTATACCAGCAATAATTAGTTGGGGAGGGTCAGGGAGAAAAAGAGAGAAGAGAAGGAGAGAAGAAAAAGTAATCCAGGACTTCCCTGGTGGTGCAGTGGTTAAGAATCCACCTGCCAATGCAGGGGACACGGGTTCAAGCCCTGGTCCGGGAAGATCCCATGTGCTGCGGAGCAACTAAGCCCACATGCCACAACTACTGAGCCTGTGCTCTAGAGCCCACGAGCCACAACTACTGAGCCCGCGTGCCACAACTACTGAAGTCTGTGCACCTAGAGCCCGTGCTACGCAACAAGAGAAGACACGGCAATGAGAAGCCCGCACACCGCAATGAAGAGTAGCCCCCGCTCACCGCAACTAGAGAAAGCCTGTGCATAGCAATGAAGACCCAACACAGCCAAAAAAAAAGTAATCCTATTCACAATTATGGAAAATTATATAAAATACGTAGTCTTTTAAAAGAAGTATGGGGAATGCAGATGAATAAAACTTAATGTTTCCTGAAGGACATAAAATGCTCGTTCTTGGACAGGAATTCTTGGTATTATAATATAAATTAATCTTTAAAAATCTATTATAAAAATACAGTCAAAAATAAAAACTAGCTCTATTGTATTTATATTTTGACAAAATAATTTTAACGTTTATACATAAGAATAAATATAAAACTGCAAGAATAATTAGTCTCCTGTACTCCTCATGGATTGTGTAAATGAGTGTTACGAACTGGAAGGAAATTTGGCATTTTAGAATAAAAGTCTTTAAAAACCTACACAGCCTTTGACTCAGCAATGCCACTTTTAGCAATTTATCCTAAGAACATAATTGGAAAGTTACACAAAAATTGTTGTCAAAGTTATTCACTGCAGCATTATTCGTAATAGTGAAAAACAAGAGTCCTATCTTCTAAGGTCAACACCGGGGTACGAGGTGGATAAATGATGCTGCAGCCCTATGCAAAGGGCCTACGCAGCTACAAAAGGAGATTTCATAACTGGCTGGGTATTTGGTGATACTAAGGAAGTCCTGCTAATTTCTTTAAGTGAGGTAATGGTACTGCAGATGTGTGTGTGTTTTCAGAGTCTTTTTCTTCTAGAGACAGTCTTAAATATTCACAGATGAAATAATGTTATATGTGGAATTTGCTTCATAATAATCTGAATAACAGTGGTTTCGTGTGTGTAAGTGTGTGTGTGTGTGTGTGTGTGTTGGGGTGGTGGGTAGTGGAGAAGCCATGGATGAATGGGATTGGCAGTGAGTTGACAATTTTTAGAGCTGGGTGATGGCACATGGGGGTATATACTGTTCTCTGCATAGTCAGGCTTCTGTATCTACAGGTTCTGCATGTGTTGATTCATCGACCGTGGATTGAAAGAATTTTTTTTAGTTTCCAGAAAGCAAAACTTGAATTTGCCATGTGCAGGCGACTATTTATATAGCATTTACATTTTATTAGGTATTATAAGTAATGTAGAGATGATTTAAAGTGTACAAGAGGGGACTTCCCTGGTGGCGCGGTGGTTAAGAATCCACCTGCCAATGCAGGGGACACAGGTTCAAGCCCTGGTCCGGGAAGATCCCACGTGCCACGGTGCCATTAAGCCCGTGCGCCACAACTACTGAGCCTGCGCTCTAGAGCTTGCGAGCCGCAACTACTGAGCCCGCGTGCCACAACCACTGAAGCCTGCGCGCCTAGAGCCTGTGCTCCGCAACAAGAGGAGCCACCACAGTGAGAGGCCCGCGCACCGCGATGAAGAGCAGCCCCCGCTCGCCGCAACTAGAGGAAACCCGTGTACAACAATGAAGACCCGTCGCAGCCAAAAATAAAATAAATAAATAAATAAATAAAAATACTTTAAAAAAAATGAAGTGTACAAGAGGATGTGCATAGGTTACATGCAAAGAGTACGCTATTTTATAAAAGGGATTTTGGTCTCTGTAGGGGTCCTAGAACCCACCACCAGTGGCTATGAGGGATGGCTCTGCATTTACACACGTTTGATATTTTCCACAGCGAAAGAAAAGCTGTTAACAATGATGCTCTATATGTGTACTTATTAATACGTAAAGATGTTTATGATATATGGTGAAGTAAAAAGAACAGGTTTTAAAGCACTCCGTAGAGTTTCATTTTAAAAATTCAGATATATATGCAAATAAAGACCAAAATGTAAACCACTAACTATGAGTAACATTATTTTTCCTTTTATTCACTGCATTTTCACATTTTCCTGTAATGAAAATGTTTTACTCCAGTAATAGAAACTATTAAAGTAAAAGAAAAGGGGAAAAATTCAATAGAAGCCATATCCATCAAGAGAACAGGATAGTCATGTCTGGTAGCTGAGATGGTTCCTTTCTCGTATCAATAAACGTTAAGCCAAAATATTTATATTAGGCATTCAGGATATCATCTCTTCTTTTCCATCATTCGAATAAACACTTTGAAATTCTTTCTCTTGAATCCTGCTTCCAACGTAGGTGCCGTGCTCTACATCTGAAAGGTTCCCAATTCATGTCATTTAAGTAAACGAATTATAAAATTCTGGATACAATATCCTGAGGTCCTATGGGATTTGAATGGACATTTCACCTAATGAAAGAGCCTGTTCCTAGACTGGATTCTGGTTCCTTTGAAGGGAAACTGATGTTAGTCCTCATTTTCATGGAAGAAAATCCTTCTCTGCCTCACCAGTGATATTTCTTTCCCATTGACAGATATGATTTTCCTTGGATACATTCTAGCAACATCCAGACACATGACTTTGAGACTTTGATGATGGGAGTGCTAACTAGAGGTACAAGCCAAAAGCTATCGAGGAGTGGGAGGGGATAATCTGGATGTGGACAAAGGGAGGAGGTGTATCCTAGAGGGCTTCCCAGAGGAAGTGACATTTCAAGTAAGGCTTAGGGGATGACAAGGATTCCACAGGTGGATAAGTGGGAGAAGGGACTTCCTAGCACAGAGAATAGCAAAAACAAAGGCACAGATGTGTGTAAGCTCAGGACGCAGGGATGTGTGACCTTTTGTACCCGTTCCTGAATCTTCAGTAGAAAAGGATGAACACATGTGCCCTTGTCCCCTTGTCTGTGGGGTGGGCAGGTGGTGAGGGGCGTGGTGGGAGGTGACCTCCCTTGTTTGAGGCACATTTGTTCCCGCTGAGGCCGTGTGTGGCACAGCTCAAGTTCAAGGATGCATCTCCCACCTGGGACCTCACCTCAACCTGACAGAGAGATACACACACGGTCGCGGTGCACCACCCGCCCTCTCACTCTGACTGTTGTCACTGCAGCCGCTAGCTTCCACAAAGTGCCAAAGGGCCACTTCCCAGCCACCCTCATCTCCATCTTGGCCACAATTTTTTTTAACAGTAAAGACAGACCCACGCAAGCCTGGGCACGTGGGCTGCACGCACCCCGCAAAGGAAAGGGAGCTTCCTGGCCCATCGGCGCATTGCTCCGATAAGCTCTCATTAAATGTGTATTTATCAAACTGAATTAATTCCCCAACGAAAGGCCCCTGAGCTGCCAGTTGGACTTATTTTTTAAAAGGCGTCCACATCATTATTTCAAACAAAGAAATGATCCCCCTCTCTCCCTAAGATACACGCTTTCCCAACTGCAAGGGAAGAACTGCTCTTCTCAGGGCATAGAGGGTGGTGGGGTACGTGAAGCACCACATCCTTATCCCCCCGGAGCGTCATTTGCAAGGCGGAAGGGAAGGGAGAAAACGACAGCAACTCATGCACACATCACGCTCTGCCTCCCAGCCTCAGGGCGAGGAGTCCAGCCCATCTGTCTGACACACCAAACGGGATGTGCAAACCGCATCCCAGCTCAGACTTCCAGCAACGCATCCGAAGCTCCTCCGATCAAACTGTAATGAGCAGATGCCCCAACCGCAGTGCCTCATCTGTGAAGATTTACTGCTAAGGTGCCTGTATGTATGTGAGTGTGTGTGTATCAGTGAAACCTGAAACTTGCGGAATACTTTCCAGGATATTTTTTCCTTGCCAATTTCATGTCATCAAAATGCCACATGTGTTTGCAGAACGGCACCAAGTTCGGTGTCCTGAGCTGAGTGGCAGGCCATCGGGCCAGGAGGGTCTTCCTGAGGTAGCATCTGCTCAGAGCCACGCCAACTCCGGTTAGGAGAAACAGGGGTGGAGGAGTGGGACGGAGCCCCAGATGAGGAGGACCAGGGCTGAACATATCACTAAACTTCTGAGGTCTCAGTTTCCTCCCTTGAAGGATGGAGGTGATATTCTATCTCAGGACCACTGTCGAGTTTAAATGGGACCATGGCAGTGAAAATGTAAAGTGCTATAGAAGTATAATACTGCATTAATGGAGTCATTAAGAAAAACAGAATGAATTCCAAGGGATGTCAATTATTTTACTATAGAGAGATTTGTTAAAGTGAGCACAGAACCAGAAGCCACTCCTCAATGAGGAAGTCCTTTCTGAGCCTGTAAGAAGAAGGAAGAAATCATACCCAAAAGGCAGGGCAAACACTGGGAGTTATCCACTCAAGAGTCAATTTGTCTCTCTTCTTCCTTGTAACAAAATACACATTATTTAGGGCAGCAATATGTCCAGCTAAATAAAGATCACTGGCATTGCCCTTTCCCATTCCTGGAATGTAAATATAAAGCCTGGAGCTATGGCAGCCATCTTGCAGTCACAAGGTCATAAGCACAAGGTGAAGAGAAAAGGTGGGAAGGAAAATATGGGAAAAGTCTGGTTCTCAGGAGGCACTGCTGAGCAGCTGAACCTACTCCAGAAATGGCCTACCTTTGGACTTCTGACTAGGGAAGAAAATCAGCCTTTATTTGTTTCAGCCACAGTTGGTCAGTTTTCCATTACCTGAAGTTGAACGTAATCCCAAACGATACAAATCACTTCTCCCACTCTTTACACTAGGTAAGGGTGTGTGTGTGTGTGTGTGCACGTGTGTGTGTTGTTTTGAGGTGATGATATGGGAGTCACAGTTTTCTAATGGAAGATTTTCTGTGCAGAAGTACAAGAATTTCTGAGTGAGGAAAGCTTAGGAGAACTAAAGAGGAAGTGGGGAACAACTGCCCACCAAAAAACCCATCAAGCCTAAAGTACAAACTTCACATAAAGCTCAGGCTAAAGAATTCTATAGATTATTTTCCACTATGCTTCCCTAAGAGCAATAGAAATATAAGTCTTCCCACAGTGAAGGACAAAATTGGAAATTCCTTATTAGCCACTAGAGTTTTATACTATTGAAATCCAAAACTGCACCCTACTGCTGTTATATGCCCCTCCCCTATTCCAACAGAGTATAGGTGTTGAGTACCTGCATTATTAACATGGTATTTTTGCATGCAATGAATAGTTTGAGTTCTCCAAGCATGGTGCTAGGGTTATGTGCTTTGTGCAGTACCTGCTGACACCATTTGAAAGTGACTAGCTTGTTTTCCTTAATTCAGATTCCAAAGAACAGAAAAAAAAGCACACGCCTGCGTTTATCCAGCATGAGGCTTCAGACCTACTTAATTTTAATTCTGTAGCAGGCAAACAAGTGGCTAAGCTGTAACCGGGGCAGAATGGAGAAGCAGAAAGAAAAACAGACCTTGAATCAGAGGACCTGAGTTCAAGTTTGGGTTTTAATACCTATAGGCATCATCACACGATGATGGACACATTAATTAAACCTTCTGAATCTCCGGACAGAATCACCTGTTAAATGAAAAGAATTATTTCTTCCTCAAAAGACCCATGGGATGATGAACTGATATATGTATACATAAACCTATATATACATACATATATATTTGCTTTTGTAGAGCGCTATCTGAATGCAATGAATTTTTATTACATATATTGTCTAAAAGGACAGTAAGTGACAGTTAATTTTTTTTTTTTAATGGCATGTGGGATCTTAGTTCCCTTACCAGGGATGGAACCCACACTCCCTGCATTGGAAACGCGAAGTCTTAATCACTGGACCACCAGGGAAGTCCCATAATGGTTAATATTTTTGTGGGGACACCTTACAGAGTTCAATACCCCTGAGAAGTAGAAAGTTTTATCAGATGAAAAATCTGAAGATTTGGTTGGGAAAAACACCCAAGATCTTCTGCTTCAAGTTCAATGATTTTTGCACTCCACTAGATCAATTAAACTGTCCTGGAACAAATCATATACAAACAGCAGGACTGCTTTTTAATGAAAAGCTGTGTTGAGCTCTCCACTCTACAAACCTGAATGTGGAATGTGGCTTTGGGGGAAATCAGAGAGAATGCTGTCATCTAAACTCCAGTTTGCAGACTCGGAGTCTGAGCGAGGCGCCACCTCCTTGCACCTGGGGCTTGTCAGGTGTCCCCTCTGCTTGGGGGGCGGTTGGGGAGATGCCCACCCATTTATGTCTTTAGGTTACAATGGTGAATATGCGGTGTGATAGGAAATAAACAAGAATATGTTTAGTCCAAACCATTTGCCCTCCTGTCCTTTCCTCCCTTCTACTTTCTACCTCAATGAGCCAAGAGAATTCCAAAGAACAAGACAGTGTAAGTTGATTTACAGTCATGACGGGGGAGCCCTGCAGAGGCCAGTGGGCTGAGTTTGGGGGAGTTTTGTGAGAAAGGAGAGTGTTTGGGGAAGTAGCTTCTGACAATACATAAGGCATTGAGAGTGAGAAAGATGAAAAAAAGTTTCTAAATTTTAAAAATTTTTAAATTATTTTAATTTCTAAAATTTGTTGTACACCACAAACGTTTCATAGATTCCCTTTGTTTTTTTCTTCCAAAATACCAGGTAAAGATTCAAATTGCTTTTTAATTATGTTTGGGTATTGACTGTTGCTTCTTCGAATATAACACCATGCCAAGCCAGCTGGCCGGTCACCCTGGCTTTTTATGAGTTATATTTTGAGGATGTCCTGGGATCAGAGACTTCAGCGAAGTTTTAAAGCATTTTTTAGTCATGCTTGGTTGTTTCAAAAAGAAATAATCACCCTATATCTATTAAAGAAATTGAATTTTTAGTTTAAAGTCTTTCTGTAAAAAATAAATAAAACTCCAGGCTCAGATGACCTCACAAGTGAATTCTAAAAAAATTCTTCCACAAAATTCAAGGAGGGTAAACTTCCTAATACATTCTATGAGATGAGAATTAACACTGATACCAAACCAAAATGACAAGAAAATAAAACTACAGATCAATATCTTTCACGAACAATGATACAAAAGGTTCTTAACCAAATTTTAGCAAATCAAATCCAGTAATATATAAAAATGATAAGAAATCATGACCAAGTAGGATTTATGCCAGGAATGCAAGGTTTTTTGAACATCTGAAAAACCATCAATGTAATTCACCATATTAACAGACTAAAGAGAAAAGCTGTATGATCTTCTCAACAGATACAGAAAAAGATAAAGAAATAAACACAATCCAGTATCCATTCCTGATAAAACCTCTCCACAACCTAGCAACAAAAGGAAACTTTCTCAACTTGATAAAGGGCATCTCTGAAAAATGCAGCATGCACATCACATTGGAAAAGGCTGAATGTTTTCTCCTTACGACCAGGAACAAAGTTTCACCACTTTGATTCAAAATTGTGAAGGAGGTCCTAGCCAGTGCAATAAGGCAAGAAAAGAAATAAAATGCATCCAGTAAAAAAGGAAGAAGTAAAACTACCTTTATTGCAGATCATATAATTGCCTATGTAGAAAATCCTAAAAGACTCTATGAAAAAGCTAATAAAACTAACAGGGGAATTTGCAAGTCTGCAGGATACAAGGTCATTATATAAAAATCAATTGTATTTTATAATAGCCACAAATAATCAAAAATTGAAATGGTGAGCTATTTTAGAATGTGAGTATAAATGTGAATGCAGACACCACTATCAGTATGGTGTTCCCTTCAGGCATTCGCCTTGAACAAATCCTGGCATTCAAGGCCTCCACATTCTGTTTCCAACACCCTTCTCTAACCTGCTCTCTTACTATTCATTCCCCCACCCCACCATGAGCATGGCAGGCCTAATCTCTGTCCTATGAAGCCCACTCTTTTCACCCTGATGGTTTTCCTTAATCCACCCCATTCCTACTGTGGCCAATCCCTCCCCAGACTTCCGACCATCCAAGTCTTATCTACCTTTCAAGGACATATTCAATATCCAACACCTTCATGCTGCCTCTTAGACCATTTCAGTCGTTGGTACAGTGCCTGGTATGCAGTAGGTACGCACCAAAGCCTAACAGAATGAATGAACTCGTAGCCTGCTCCTGTTTCTATGAACACCCATACCCGACTCACGTGTACCCCTCGACTCACACTGCTTCATATGCTGTATTTCAATCTCTCGCTCCACAGGCCTAAGGGCAGCACCTTACTCCTAAGGATGGTAAGTGAACATTTCTTTAATCATAGTTTTGTGCAGATTTTTCATTCTTGTACTGCTATGTAACTCTTCTTTGGTACACATCTTATTTACTCAGACTGTAAATTCTCCCTGGGCGCAGAACCCCACCATTTGATCCACAATGCCTGGACTCGGGTCAGGACTCAATTAATAATACGAATAAGTAGATTAATGAATCTCGATATACTTGGAATACATTTCCATTACAGCAATCATATATCCCAGAGGAAGTTTTGAAAAAAAGAGCTGCAAGGTGCTTGAGCAAACCTTTATGCAGCAACAACATAAAGAGAAATGCTACCAAGGCTGGTTTCTTCAGTGGCTCCTATTTAAGAATGTTTATATAGGTAGGAGAACGTCTCGCTCCTTCTTAGAGAACAAGGCTCAGTATGTTCACCCAGCCCTTCTGACTCACGTGAGTCCACAGGCCGGAGGCTGCGGGCCAGCCTCAGCCAAACCTTCCCGGCTCTGAAGGTCACCGTGAGCTTCCTTTACAGGAAAATCTAAGGAGCCAGGTGTTTGCCCAGCAGCCCTGAGAGCATGCGGCTGCTCATGAAAGCTGAAAATACAGGTCACTGCCCTAGCCCTGTCTCTTTCTCTCGGTTCTCTGCTGTTCTTGGTCTCCATGACTTTAGGGCTATGAATGAAAACTACTACGAGGGTTGGAAACAATGCTCGCCCGGGAGGGCTGGGGGAGCCTGTCTTTACGAGCTCTTGGAACCACTCCTGGCACTGCACGGTCACATCCAAGCTGTGTGACCTTGAGCAAGTCGGTCAGCCTTTCTGAACTTCAATCCTGTCATCTGCAAGTGACAATAAGCATATTACTGACTTCAAAGGATCCCTATCCTGTTGCCTCTTAGGAAAGTGGGTTCACAGGGCCCAAAGGAAACCACAGAGTTGCCTGTCCCAAAAGCCATGGAAGAAAAAGTCTAAGATTATTATGCGACACTGATCCACAATAAATAATACCAGTGCTCACAATTTATTGCTCACCAACCATGTTCCTGGACTGTGCAAGTGGCCTTATATTCATTGCCTCTTGTCTCCACAAGGATCGTACCAGTGGATAGTCTCATGGAGAGAAAAGCAAATAAAGGTCCAGAGAAGTTAAGCAACATCTCTGTTCAAGGTCGCACAGCTCACCCACCCTTCCCACTACAGAGGTGCTTCTCTGGTTGCCCTGGCGCCGAGACCGTGGCCGGGTTGAGTCCTGCTGCCCCTGACCTCACAACCACGTCCTTTCCAAAGGGTTACAGGATATGTCTTTGCAGCTGCACCAGAAGGAGGAGTCAAGTTGGGGACCCAAACTGCTCACTCAAGGAAGGATGCCCACAGCAAGCCTCAGACTTCGCTGCTTTAGCTTCTTTCCATGGAAGACACAGGGCTGCCCCTCTGCCATGGGGATGCCCTACCACCTCCCTGTAAAACGACCCCAAACTGTGCCCCAGCATCCCCCATCCTGAAGCCACTTGGCCAGCAGTGTCTTCTTCACTGCCCCGGCCCCCCAGCTCCACCTGCCTGCCCTGCCCGGCCTCCTCTGAGGCCCCGTTTCCTTTAATCTAATTCTTATGGGGAAAGAAATGCCATATTTATTAAAGTGCAGGCTTATCTATTTCATCACAGATCTAAGCTGCAGTGATAAATCCCTAAGCTAAACACACACAAAGGGAAATACAAAGCTTGAATGCAGATCAGAATTGAGAAGCAAGGAAGGGGTAAGTGTGAACTTTGGCCCCGCTGCCGGCTGTCTCCCTCTCCTACTCAGGGGTCTTCATCCAGAAGACACTGTTCCTGCCTCCTTGCAGGGGTAGGTGGTTGGGCTGAGGCAATGGCCACATCGACGTACTTTCTAGATAGTTCTGGCAAAGTCTCCACAAATGTTCTATTTAGGAAAAATTGGCTTTGTTGCATCTTGTAAAACTCGTGAATCATCTCAATTGATTGCTGTCTCTTCATTCAGCAGGCACAGGCTAGGATGCAGGGTGCAGGAGAGCCCAGAGTTCCCGGCAGTGAAGGTGCGGGGACCCAAAGGTGACTAGGACACTGCTTCGGATTGCAGGGAGCTCACACAGCCGGGGACACAGAGTCGGAGACTCGCCACAGAGGTTTCCCAAAATGTGTTGGCTTTGCTATCGGGGTAAAGTTCTGTGCCCTCCCTACCAGAATCCAAAGTAGGGAAACACAACTCCTTCAGCACTTTGAGACACTTCTGCAGGGGCGCCCCGGTGGCCTCACCTGTCCTGTGCATTTACAGTCCACTTATGGAAGCAACTAATTGATGTTACTGTGTAAAGTATGGATGGCAGCCACAGTGAGTCACCACTCAAAATGGCTTTTTATATGGAGGGTTTGTGGTCGAAGGCATCACACAGCCCCAGCCGCTTTCCAGGCCACGCAATGACACTGATCGCTAATGGTCCCCCACGAGCCATTCTTCTCTAGCAAAAGAATTCCCATATTTTAACTGGTCACCTGGTCACCCAAAATAAAGACTACACTGGCTAACGTGATATAAGTGGGAATGGTATGGCAACTTCAAACAAGTATTCTTAAAGAAATGCAGTATAATCTTCTTGGCCTTTACTTCCTCCTGATGCCTGGAATGCAGGCGTGACGGCATAAGCTGGAGCAGCCATCTTGGGCTACGACGTGGAAGCCACATGCTTAGGAAGCCAGAGCAACCAGATATAAGAAGCTCCCTTTACTATAGAGTCAGACCATGCCTGGACTGACTTCTTTTACAGGAGAAAGAGAAACTTCTCTTTTGTATCAGCAACTGTTATTTTAGGTATTCTGTCATTTGCAGATATATACTTAACAGTTGCTGCCTCCTGTCTGATGCATTAAGTAAGAGCATTCATTCTGTCATTCATTTATTCAAGATATAGTTATTGAATGACTACTAAGGGCCAAGATATGTGCACCATGAATGCAGTAAGCAAAGCGGACATGTTCCTGTCCCTGAGGCACTTAGAGTCTAATGGGTCATTACTGACTCTGCTTAGTTATGGTGAGATAAATCTATGGCTAAATTCAGGTCTAGATCCCTGGGAGAAGAAAGTCTGTACATGCATGTATATGTACCCTATGGTGTGTGCGTGTGTGTGTGTGTGTCTGTGTGTGTGTGTGTGTGTGTGTGTGTGTGTGTGTGTGTGTGTGGAGAGAGAGCAAGCCAGATTCTTTGACTTCCCTTATAATTGCTGCAGCAACAGCCACTGGACAGCCCAGCCCAGCTCAGCTCATCTGCCAACACTCAGACCCTTCCTAACTTTCTTTTGGCTAAGAGCTCTCAGCTATTCATTCCAGGTCCTTGCACTGGCCTAACCATTCTCATCAGCCATTTGCTCTGGCCAAAATCTCTGAAGTCATCTGTGACTCCTGCCTTGCCCTCATACCCTCCATATAATCGATTAGCAAATGCTGTCACTTCTACTTTCAAATACAACCTGCACTCTTCATTAGATACTAGTATTGCAACAAAGATGAATTTCATAAATCTAGTCATTGTTTCATGGTGATGTAGGAGAACATCCTTGAATTTAGAAGATACACGATTAGAGTAGTGGGGAGTGAAGAATCATGATATCATATCTGCAACTTACTCTCACGTGGTTCAGTTCTGATGATGCTGATGCTGATGATGGTGATGGTGATGGTGACAATGACAGTGGTGGTGATGACGGTGATGATGGTGGTGATGGTGATGATGGTGGTGAGGAGGAGGAAGAGGAGGAGGAGAAAGAGAGAGAGGCAGATGTTAACCACCGGTGAAGGGCATACAGGTGTCCACTGCATCATTCAATCACTTGAAAATATTCCACTGGTTTAAAATTATTCAGTATAAGATGTTAAGAATAAATAAAAAGCCCTGAAGCTGAGTCTTTCTTAGGTCCTCCATCCTGGTGAAGCCTCCATCTCTTTCCCATCTCCTGGGTGGTGCAATAGCTTCCACCTCCTCCCAGCATCTCGTTCCCTCCATCTTTGCCCGTCCAGTATCTATGCTGAACCATAGTGGGGACCAGAGTGATTATGTAAAACACAGGTCAAGTCACATCACTCCTCTGCTGCAAGCCCTACAACACTCCATCACACCCAGAATGAAACCCAAGACCCTCACATGACCCGCGAAGCCCCACCTCTCTGACCTTCTCCACTACTGTATCTCCACCCTGGTTCTCTCCGCTCCAGCCACTCTGGTCTTTCCGTTCCCCAAACACACCTGGCTGGCAGCGCTCACCTCCACACAGCATATGGTCACACGTGGTTTATTCTCTGTCATTCAGGTCCCTGCTTCAGTAATTCAACCACTAATGGGGTCTCTTCTTCAAATCAGGCTTCTTCCTCCCAATCCCCATCACTGGCTACTCCCCTTTCCTGCCCTATTTCTCTCAAAGCGCTTACCATTATCTGATTTTGTGTTGTGTGTTTATGAGTTTCTTTTCTGTCTCCTCCATCTGAATGTAAGTCCTGAGACTAGGGACTTGGCTTTGTTCCCTCCCACATCCCCGGTGCCTGACACCCAGTAAAGGATCAAAATTGTTTTTGTATGAACGAAGGGATCAGTGTACCTTGAGTCCCACCCTGACCTCCCCCCCTTTCCTTCCTCCCAAGTGGCCGCCAGGGGCTGTGTTCCTCGTGTCTCCGCCTCTGTGCACCTCTCACCTTAGACCCTCACAAGCCTCCTCTGCAAGCGCCCTGGCAGGGTGCAACCTCGCCCTACCCCTAACCCCCATCATCATCCCAAATAAGCCATAGGGCACCTCCCCAGCAGGCACTCCCGCCCCTTCCCACATAACTCCTGCCCCTCCCAGGGACACAGCCCTTATGTTTACAGAAGGAAAAAGAAAAGTCTCCTGCTCAGAGCAGCCTTCTCCAACAGGACAGAGTTCTGGTTCCTTCTGGCCTTTTCCCCAGTTCTTTAATCACCACTGCCTGTTTACAGAAAAGCCACAACCACCAGCTCCAAAGGAACTGATCTCCCTTAAGCATCCCTGCCTTCCAGAAGCACCCTCCGCCACCCCGTTTAATCCTCCTATCCTTCAAGGCACTCGCCCTAACCAGGCCTGCGAACCTTCTGAACACGTGGCTAGTTCTGGTGAGGCAGCTGTACGGCTGGTTACCTTTTTACTGTACAGGCTGGTCTTTCTGCTCCCGAATTTAAGCTCCCAAGGCAGGGGCTGTGTCTTATCCATCTCCCGGCTCAGTACAGAGTGGGTGCTTCACATCTAGTGATGGGTGGCTGGATGTCACCTCCTCTTCCATCATTGGTCCTAAACATCCTTTACTGTGTGGGATGGACTTGGGGCTCCCTGGGGAAAAGGACCCCTAACGCCCGCTTGGATAGAGGGTTGGTTCCCCTTGCCGCCCTGGGAGCTCTCACCCTTCGCAACCCCAGCGCCCGGCCGTGCACCCACTCCCTCCGGTCCTTCGATCATTGGTCCTGCCTGCCCAGTGCCCTCTTGCTCTCGTCCTCGCTGCGCTGTGCTCTGTCGGCCCTCGGTTTTGCCGACTCACCGAGGTCACTGTGAGTTCTAACCCTGTCCGCAGTGCTCTGGCCTTCCTTCTCCCCTGCACCTCCTCGCTTTGATAACAGCCAGAAATATTCTAAATCCTCCTGCTTCCTGGGCGTGGTGAGCAATTAGAGGGCCAGCTCAGCCAGCGGCCCTGCCCGCTCCCCGGCCATATGGTGAGATGGGGCTCTGTCCGGCCCCCGTGCAGGCTGCACCCCCCTCCAGGCTGCCCGAGCTCGTGCAGCTCCCGGGCAGGAAGGACCAGGCCCTGGGGGCCCAAAGGATGTGTCGGGCACAGCTGGCTGGCCAGGGCAAGGGCAGCTTCTCGGACTCCCTCGGGCTCTGCTTCAGGGCACACCCCTTCTCAAGGCAACCCTGTGCTGGGAAAAGCCATCACCCAGCATCCCACCCAGGACCGGAACACAGCTCGGGACTCACTTTCTAAACGGCTTCAAACCGCGAAGCAGGAAGGAAACCCTCCGCTCACGACCAGCCTGGCACTGAAGATGGAATGGTGATCTGGCCGCATCTGGGCTCTGACCCCGGCGGTCACAGCATCCACAGAGGAAGACGAGTCAGTGTAGCCACTAACGAAGCGAGCTCAGGACCGGGCCGCCCGGGTCAGAGCCACATCCGCCGCTGACAAGCCGGGGCCCGGGTACTGGCGGCCTCACTGCCCCCACCCCTGCAGCCCCGTCTGCTGGGGCGTGGGAGGACCCACAGGGTCAGCCCTCAAATGCCAGCTTCTCTTCCCAGTACATTCTCAGAAAGGGGAAGCCTTACAAGTTGCTAGGCCAGCGCCCCCAGCCCCCAGCTGAAAATGCCCAATGGCTCCCCCCGCCCCCCTGCGTAAAGCCTCCTGGGGCGAGTGCCCCGTCTGTGGCAAAAGGTGGTGTGTTCTGGAGCTGAGGGGCTGAGCAAACACGGCCTCCTCCGGCACCCTCCCTGCCAGCCCAAGTCCATGCACCAGGCAGCCAGGGCCAGGCGTGGACCCACGGCCAGGGGGCAGGCTCCACGGAGCTGCAGGAGCTCCCGGAGCCCTGTCTGCACCTCCAGTCAGTTGGACCTCAGGGCATGGGCTCTGGGGTCAGACTGCCCGCCTTCAGAGCCCAGACCAGCCCCTCCTGGTGGTGTGACTCCGGACAGGCTTCTGAAGCCCCAGATGCTCAGTCTCCCCATCTGCAAAGTGGGCCTGATCATAGGCTGCCTGCTCGGGTAACTACAAGGTTTAAATAAGTCAGCGCGTGGAAAGTTCTTTAAAAAGCACTGTCCGCTGTGAATATCTTTAAAGACGAGGGCTCTCCGGTGTCCTGGCAGCCGCCACCCTCCCCTGGGGCACACAGGGCATGGGTGTCTACTGTAGGACACACTAAGAATACAAGCCGGTCACCTCCCTGGATCCGGATCCAAGGGTTTTTTTTCAATGCAATTGGAAAACTGCTGTTTCCAGAGCTACCGACTGATTTTCTCTGTGTGTTCAGACCAAACAGAGGGTCAACTATACCCGCATGACTCTCTCACATGACCTGCTGTTCCCCACGTGGGACATATTGGTTCTTCTGACCCAAACACAAGATTTCTAATGCGCTGTTCACAGCTTGCGTGTGCCAGGTCCTGAGCTAGGCTGACAGTGGACGTGTCCTAGGGGGACCGCATAGGACAGAGGTCCAAACCAGGGCCGACACCCTGCAGCCACTCCCCCGACTCTGCAGTGACGGGCGCCCAGGAGAGGGGCTGACCCAGCCAGGAGTCAGGGGCCGTGAAAGGGAAGCCAAGACCTGGGAGAGAAGGAGGAACAAGGAGGCTGAGAGTGGACATAAAGAATGTTCCAGACAGAGCAAAGAGCAGAGCATCGTGTGGAGCCTGGGAAGCAGAGAGAACTCGCCCCCTAGGAACCGAGTGGGTCTGGGTGGCCAGAGCTTTGGCTTTGGTGGAAGGAGGGTGGGAGGCCCATTCTAGCAGCAGAGCCGGCTCCCCGGACCCCCAGGGCCGCCCGCCGAGCTGCAGGGAAGGGGATGGAAGCCGGAGTGCCGGGGCCGAGGGGTGGGCGGGAGGAGCGGAAGCAGAGGCAGCGGGTGTAGACAACTGGTTTGCAAAGCTCAGCTGTCAAGCAGAGAAGCAGCAGGCGGAAGGGTGTGAAATGGAAAGAGGACTCCCCGCCTGGGTTAAGGTCGGGGGAGCAGACTGACACCTAGAGGAACTGAGCTGGTAGAGATGGGGGGGCGGGGGGGGGGCGTGGATCAAGGGAGCAGGTCGTCTGAGGACCAGAAGTAAACGGGATCTGAGACACAGTGGAAGGAGGAGATGCCATCAGCAGACATAACCTGGGGGTGTCCACACCCAGGGAGACATTTAGAACCCTGAGTCTGTCATTATGGGGGTGCTGGCCACCCCTCCTGGCACCGCATCACTTGTAATATAGAAAGCACGCTTTCTACATCATCACCTGGGTGGTAGATAAAACCACCAAGAAGGTCAAGCTGAGGACCCTGGTCTCCGCCAGGACTTGGTAATTCATCAACCCTCTTTAGGCCATTGACTCCCCCACGGCATCCTGTTGAGGGATGTGTCCCTATTCACATGTCACATGGAAGCAGAGGTCCCCTGGAAGGTGCCTGTGGCTTTCAGAGAGAAATTAAGAACTGGAGTCGACACACTGTAGCCACGGGCCCAATCCGGCCCACTGTCTATTACTGCAAACAGCGTTTTATGGGAACACAGCGGTGCCCACTCTTTTACGTATCACTGTGGCACAATCGAGTAGTTGCAATGGAGATCTTACGGCCGCAGAGTCTAAAACATTTACAATCTGGCCCTTTTCAGAAAAAGTTCGCCAAGCCCTGCTGAAGAGCCCTGGACCAAGGTGTATCAGCTTGTCCAAGCTCAGGTGGGATTTGGGCCTTGGCTTGTCTGATTCTGAAACTCACAGGCTACTGCTGCTGCATCTTGCCTTCTTTACCAGGAGGGTGTCTTCTTGCGGAAGAAGAAGTTAGAGAAAGTTCTCTCATTAACCCATCTTGCTATTAGAAATGCTAACTGGTCATCTATCCTGCTTCTCAACAGAGCCCACGTCCGAGGTTGTCTTATTAAACCAGACATCAGATCAGCATAGTTAAACAACATCCACACTCTACCCTGGCCTCCAAAACCCTGCGTGACTGGCCTGTGTCTACCCCTCTGTTCTCATCACACACCTGCCACTCCACCTGTGTCTGCTTTCTGTTCCTTGAACAGGCCAGGTTTGCTCACGCCTCAGGGCCTTTGCACGTGTTGCTCCCTCTGCCTAGAATATTCTTCCTCCAGCTCTCTCCAAGGCTGGCTCCTCCTCATCAGCTGGGTACCAGCTCAAATGCCACCTCCTAGGACCAGACTATCAAAAGTGCCCAGGGCAGGGGGTAGCAGAGGGATGGAGTGGGAGGTTGGGGTTAGCAGATGCAAACTATCATATATAGGATGGATAAACCACAAGGTCCTACTGTAGAGCACAGGGAACTCGATTCCATATCCTGGGATAAACCATAATGGAAAAGAAGATGAAAAAGAATGTACATATGTGTATAACTGAAGCACTTTGCTGGACAGCAGAAGTCATCACAGCACTGGAAATCAACTGTACTTCAATCAAATAAAACTTGTTTTAAAAAGTGCCTTCCTGGGGCTTCCCTGGTGGCGCAGTGGTTGAGAGTCTGCCTGCCAATGCAGGGGACACGGGTTCGAGCCCTGGTCTGGGAAGATCCCACATGCCACGGAGCAACTAGGCCCGTGAGCCACAACTACTGAGCCTGCGCGTCTGGAGCCTGTGCCCCGCAACAAGAGAGGCCGTGATAGTGAAAGGCCCGCGCACCGCGATGAAGAGTGGCCCCCACTTGCTGCAACTAGAGAAAGCCCTCGCACAGAAACGAAGACCCAACACAGCCAAAAACAAATAAATAAATAAATAAAATTAAAAAAAAAAAAGCTATCAGCCAGAATCATAACCTTTAAAAAAAAAAAAAAAAAGTGCCTTCCTCTGACACATCAGCTGCCCGCTTGTGTCCTCAGCATTTCACACCCTCTGAAGTTATGTACTTGTTTACTTTATGTCTCCTCCATTACAATGTAAGCTCCCCAAATGGCGAGGATTTTTGCTCAAGACTGAAACTTGAACTCAAGTAGACGCTCCACACCCTTAACAGTTAAACCAGCCCTGACCCAAGTCAACGGGATGCAAAGCACAGATGTGACCCACATAGGTAATTTCACACTCCTTAGTCGTCACGTTAAAAAAATGAAAAGAAACGGATGAAATTAATTTTAATAATAAATTCTATCTAACCTGATAAATCCAAAATATTATCATTTAAAATGTAATCAACATAAAAAATTATGGAGCTATTTTACATTCTCTTTTTCACACCAACTCTGAAATCTTGTGAGGCTCTGAGACACATTTCAAGCACTCAACAGCCACATGTGGCCTGGTGCCCAACAGAGGAGACAGTGCAGTCTTAAAACAGTGTTTTCCTCTGTCAAATGCTGCCTGATCACTTTACATTAACACCCACTTAATCCCCACAGCAGCCCTAAGAGGGAAACACAATTATTAACCCCATTTTACAGATGGGCAAATAAAGGCAGAGTCTGGATTCAAACCAGACAGTCTGGTTCCACAGTCTCTGCTTTTATCCACCACCTAAATTGCCTTTCATTCTTGGCTGAAGCCATGGATGAATCCAGTAACAGAAGAGGCCCCACAGCATACAGCCTGAAGCCCAGGCTTGGGTTCGAATCCTCCCCCTACCAATGACTATGGATGTGACCTTGGGCAAGTCTTCCTATCCCCCTGTCCTCAATCTTCCCATCTGTAAAATGGGAGTAACAACGATAGCACTTCACGGAGCTGTGCTGATTCAACGATGCAATGTCGGTAACACACATAAAATGGTACTTCGTATTACCTATATTATAAGCACCAATCAGTGTTACTCTGTTATCAGGCATTAGTGATAGCTCTTCTCTCCTACCAGCCTTGACTCAGTGAACTTCCTGGGTTTTGTGGACCCTGCAAGGAGGCGATAGTAACAGCGACTGCCCCACGTGGTTGCTGTGGTCAGCCTTCCATCATCTCTGGGCAGAGATCTGCTGGGACCAATGGCTGCAGGAACAGGGCATGGGGTAGAGGGAAGGAAGGTGATGTAACATCTGGGCAGAGAATAAGGAGACTCCACTTGGAAAAGGCCAATAGCAGTCCACGGGGACAGTGTCCAAACAACAGGTACAGTTTTGGGAAGAAATTACTGCCAAGACAAAACTCAGGAGTGACAGAGGATGGCCAAGAGAGATGGAGAAGAGGCAGCTGAGGACAGAGAGGATGGTCAGGGTCATGATGGAGATGAAGATGGCTACCAAGCCCGGGCTCTGAGCCAAGCCAGGGCCAAGCACTTAAAACACGGGGGCCATTCCATCCACCTCTTTCAATGGCCCTGTGAGGAAGGTGTTAGTCATTCCCACTTCCCAGAGCCAAGAGTCACACCCAGGTCTGTCGAGCGGCACACACCACATTTCATCTCCAACACTGGAGCCCGGGTGTGGAGGCCTGGCCCGACCACCTCCCACCTGGGTGACCCCCGTGTGCCTCGGCTTCCTCCGAGGCCAAGGGCAGGTTTGGTCAGCTGATCTCACCATCCCCTTAGAGCTCTGAAGTCTCATGAGGCAATCAGCTCAGCCTCTTCTAGAATAAGACAGTCCTGTTCCCCTGGGGATGACTGAGCAAAGAAAAGTCCCATTGCCCATTAGGGGCTGAGGTTGACCAGAAGTTTCCCAGAGTTCAGGTACATGGTCCAGGCTGTCTGGCTTTACCTGCAGCCTTAAACCTGTTCCTGGGAAGATGAACTCAGAGCTACCTGAGCTTCCAAGACGTCTGTGAAGATGTCTTTCTTGGCAGAGTGAACAGAATGGGCGGGGCCCCCGGGTGTCAGCCTCTCTTGAGCCCAGCCAGGGAAGCGGAGCTCCCAGCCTCTGGCCACACTGAGCCTTGGAGTCCTGGGTTGGCCCCAGATGGGAGGAGAGAAGCCGTGGGGCTTGGGGAGAAGCCTGGGCACTGGAAACCAGGGCCTCCCAGCTCAGCTCTCCACTGGATGACCAGCCCACTAGGCTGTCAACGTGACCAACTCCTTGCTAATTTTGCAGAGAGGGCAGCAGAGGGGCACACAACCTTGATGAGAGCTCTGCAGCACTCAGGTAGGTAACTAACCCCTACAGGCTGGCTCCTACGTCCATCCAAGTGAAGGACCCTCTTGTCATTCCCTGCAAATAGTCATTGAGCAATGACGATGATCTTCCAGGCAATGTTCTTGGATCTGAGATGCCACAGCGAATAAAAAGACAAAACCCTTGCCTACATGGAGCTTACATTCTGGTAGAGACAGAGACAATAAACCAGTGAACTTACCAATACATGATGTTAGATGGCATAGGCGCTCGGAAGAAAATAAAGCAGGGAACAGGAGCGGATGAGGAGGTTAGGAAAGGTGGTACCACCTGAGCATCAACTTTCACAGCACAATATCTGGTGCTGGTAAGTTTCTGGCCACAAAACAGAGGCGGAAATACCCCGAGGCAAGAACACGCGCGGCGTGAGGAGGGTCTGGCGTCTGGATTCCAGAGAGAAAGGCAGAAGGTAACAGGAGCTGAGCTCAACAGAGCAGCGAGGGGCCGGGCCATGCAGCGCTGTGACTGAGAGCCCCTCTGTCAACTGTCCAGCCTTCATTCTTGGTCTCCGCGAAGCTTGGAGTCATGCCCCTTGGCTCCCTTGGTCTGCTGTTAACGCACGCGGCTTTGACAGCAGGCAGATGACTAACAGCCCAGGTACACAACGCACAGTGGTGTGTAGCTGGGGCATAAGTACTTACTTCCTCCAGCAGACGCCACTCTTGATCATGGGGAGTTGGATATCAAGACTCTGGAAACTTAATACACGAAGTCATTGCTACAGCAAGGGATGGGTACACCACTCTCCCCCAGCTGCCCCAAGACAGGCTCTTTAGGAGTGAGTCAGGCCAGGTGAACACGCGAGGTCCCCACTCCTCCCCATCTATGAAGGTCACACAAGCCCACTGAGAGCCTCTGAGATCCTGGGCTCAGGCAACCTGCAACCGCAGACGTGATAGGTTTCCTGATGCCTGGCTCCGCTTGGCCTGCTAATCAATTCTGATAGTCAGCACTTGGTATCCACCGGATTGGTTCTAGGAACTGCCACGGATACCAAATTCCACAGATGCGCAAGTCTTATAGTTAGCCCTCTGTATCTGCAGATTCCACATCCGAGGATTCAACCAACTGCGGACGGTAAACCTAGTAAAGGATCCGAGGCTGGTTGAATCCGTGGATGGAGGGCCAACCATATTTCTACTGGTGCCTGCTTTTGCCCAGGTGTCCCCATTCATACCTGCAGACTGACCCCATCCCTCTCTCAGGTGAGCCCAAGTCCTCTGCTCCTGCCCACCTGCCATGCAGAGGACTTAACCCTGCAGCCCAGTAAGAAGGACCAGCCAAGCTCTATCTTGTGGGTCTTGATGTGAACTCAAACTCCACAGTCCTCGAGCATGTTTGCCTTATTTGATAATCTCCCTCTAGCTCTGGTTCTCAGTTTGCTGAACAATGGAACCGTGTGGGAAGTTTTTTAAAAATGCTAATGCCTAGGTTCTACCCCAGACCAATTAAATCAGAATCTTTGGGACGAGGGCCAGGCATTAGTATTTTCAGAATATCCTACATCATTCCAATGTGCAGTCAGGGCTGAGGCTCGCTGTGCTTAAGGGATGATCTTCAACTTTAATGTGTGTACAGATCCCCTAAAGATCTTGTTAAAATGCAGATTCTGAATCAATAGGTCTGGGGAAGGGCCCAAGAGTCTGCATTTCTAACCAGCTCTCATGGCATGCAGTCACTACTGGTCCATGGACCACACTTTGAGTAGTGAGGGTCTAGAGGCAGCCAGATTTGCGGGGTGGGAGATGGAAATGGGCTTCACTGATTTTCTGGGTCCAAAGTAAATGTCCAGTATTGAAGCTCCTTTTAAAGTTAGAAAGGGATTTCTGGAAGAGCTAGGGTAAAGGGCTCTTATAGAAGGAAAGAGGAATTTTCTGCTAATGTGGAAATAGGAGATCCTATACCTAAGAAATGCTACAGGATCCACTGTGTATTGTAAATGAAGTACCTAACAGACTACCCAGCACATAGTGGGTACCCCATACTCATGGTACCATTGTTTTTATTAAGACAGGACCCTCACTCCACTCCCTAAACCAAACAAAAAATATATATATTTTTTTTGTTTGTTTGGTTTAGGGTTGGTATGCTTTTGACTTGCAAGAGTCCCGTAAAGCCCTACAAGCCCTTTCATCCTCAGAGGATGTGCCACAGGCAGGGGCCAAGCACAGAAGGCCTGGGGCCAGAGGCTTTCATCCCAGACACTACCTCATGGACCCTGCCTGGTCTAAGGTACCAATGCCTTTATTTCTCTCATTAATTTGATTTGTTTGCCGTGAGTTGGGCAAAACTCCACAGCCTGGCCATGGCTAAAATTGAGATTTGTTACATTAAGGACCTATTTTAAGTGCTCTCCTTGGTTTAACTTATAAAACAACTCCACACAGCAGGTACTTTTAGTCTCAAGGGCAGGTGAGGAAACTTAGAAAGACAAAGAAACTTGTCCAGGTCACATACACAGCATGTGACAGGGTCAGAAAACAAACTGAGAGGCATATGTCAGAGCCCATGTTTTTCCAGGGCTTCTCAAATTTTATTTACTACGTGATCTCATGAAAATGCAGGTTCTCCTTCATCGGGTGAGGTGGAGCCTGAGATTCTCCATTTCTCACAAACTGCTGATGTGGCTGGTCCTTGGACAGTATTCTGAGTAGCAAAACTACTCATATGCTATGATGCCTCCTGGGATTTCTGTCCTCAAGATCCCTCTACAAGACTCTTGCCACCATCCTCCTATGATCGGTGATCTGTGGATTTGGCCAGTGGCAAAATCACAGTAAATCTCCACTTTGAACACCTATACAAAGTTCTGTTTAGACTTCTGCACAAAATGCAGTCTTCTGTGGCAAAGGATCAGCTATTCGGAAAAGCAGCTGTGTCCATTACAAGCTGTAGACGTTGCAGATGGTTATGAAATTGCTTTTAAATATAAGTATCACCACTGAGAATGCTTTCTGGGCCAGGGAACAATTCCCATCTCTAAAAGCCAAGTAAAGAGTTCCAATTTGAGAAATACATAGGAGGGATTTCTCAAAACATAGGAGTGAATCATTTAACTTTAAGCTTCTCTTCTCAGATTAACAGAGGAGAGGATGTATATAGGAACCAGAAGAAATGACAAATCTTCCCTCCCAGTGAAAGGCATTTAAGGGCAAATCTAGACCATCCGCTTAATCAGTCTGGACTCAGTGGCTGGAACTAGCTGGTTTGTGAATAAGACAGAGAAAATCAGAAGAGAGAGGGATGAAGGTAAACTCCCAGGGGTACTTTGGGTACCAGAGTGACCTGAAGTTCCAGAATCACAGACAACGTTCTGGAGGAGCCTGACTTCAAAACATTAGTCAGAATGGCACCTTTCTGCAATTTCCACAGCCCAGTGATTCCCAAACTCTGCTCCATATTAAAATCACCTCCTGCTCAGGCCATGCCCCCACCTCCTGCTCAGGCCACGCCCCCACATCAATTAAACTATGATCTCTGGGGGTGGGGCCCAGGTACCCTTAATTTTTAAAGCTCCCCAGGTGATTCCAATGTGCAGCCAAGTTTGAGAACTACTGGCACAACCTTTCGGTGTCTTCTTTCATAAAATAAAGGAATCCATCTGGACGAGTGGTTCTTTATTCTGTCTTGCATGTTAGAATCACTTTCAAGTGATTTTTTAAAATACTGCTGCCAGCAGCATCCCTAGAAATTCTGGTTAATTTGTGGGCATCATCAGCATTTTTAAGAGCTTCCCCAGGTGATTCTACTATGCAGGAGGGAGATAACTACTGGTCTCAGGGTTTTTGCCCACTTCTTCTATTGCTTACATTTTAAACATCTATGATATTCAGGCTAAAAATGCATCTTAGACTTTTTGAAAAGGTGGATTTCTCATTCTTACTTTTAAATCAGGGATTTTTAACTTCAGAAGGGTCTACGAATCCCCTTAAATCCTATGCAAAATGTTGGATGGATATATATATTCATATGTATATATTTGGGGGAGGCGAATGTCCTTAACTTTTATCAGAGTCTCAAATGACTTAACTCTCATTACCTTAAAGGCAAGTATGTGATTTCTGATTTAATAAATTTAAGAAAATTAAAGAATGAATGGAAAACCAATTTGGTTTCATCAGCACATCTGCTAGCTTGAATTTGGGACACATCTATTGCAACCTAGTGGCTGCATATCTTTATTGCAGGTTTAGTTCAGACCATATAGCCCATCCTTTGAAAAGCTATAGGGTGACAGATGTGAAGATTTCACATCCAAGTATCAAAGCAGAAGCTGTGTCTGAGACTGGGGTCAGTAGTAGACTGTCTGGTAATGCTCACAGTAAGAGATGAGCTCCCCACCTGCACTTATAAGGAGACCATCCACTCAGATACTCTGGATTCATGTCCCAAACTGGATTAGGACACTAGGGTTTCTAGACCTGACCGTTGTTACCTACATGCCTCAGTTTGACTGCCGGCTTGCTTTCTTACCAACCATATGTGCTTGAGAAAATTACTGAGCCTTTCTGTTCCACATATAAAAAGAAGATAATACGAGCACTTCTAAGATTGCTGTGAAAAATAAGTAAGACAATACACGTAAAATGTTCAGCATAACCCTTGGCACAGCGCAAGATCCCAATAAATCTGAGGTTATATTATTTATCATTATTTCCTTGCTTTGTTTATTGTTCCATATGGGTTACAGTAAAGACCAAGTAAAAGAGCAAAACGTATATTGCTGACACACGGCAACTCATCATATATCCAGAGAATCCACAGAGCACAGAAAAGGGTAACCCTACAACGCAGACATAATCCTTACCCTCAGGAAGTGCCCTTTGAGATTCCAACAGTTCATCCGTCTCTACATCTGAGTGCAGCCACTTCTTGTCAGATATCTACCTTCCCACCACGTGAGCAAGAGGGTGACCATACTCCACCACCAAGGCTACCCGCAAGCTCCTTTCAGGGAAGAGGATTACGCAGACACTCACTAAGTCACAGATGCCCTAAACCAACAGCTCTGCTCCAGCCTGGACACTCACTGGCGGCAGTGTCCCACGCCACTCCCTCCGCAGGGGAACGGTCCCCAGACTCCTCCACAAGCCACCTGCCCAGGGCTCCAGGGCCGGCTCCTGCCCAGCCGAAGCAGAAACACCACCGAAACTTCTCACCAGCCTCAGCAAAGATGCAAGGTGATCAGCTCTCACTTACCTGGAGTCTGCTTGGCCGTGCGCACGGGAGTGTAGTGGTTTTTGGAGGATGACCTGACCGGCGTGTTCTCTTTGGGAGAGCTCTCGATAGCCGAGATAGCTTCTCTTTCACAGTGTGCTATGGGGATCGGTCCCTGTTGTCTTAAGATGTCGGCCAGAGCCCTGAAAGAGGAGGAGACCACACAGTGAGATTCACCGAGCTGGTGAGTGCAACCGCAAAGGAAGCTGGGCTACTTTCATCGGCCCTTTGATGACGGAGACCCAATATTCAGTTACAGTCACAGCATCATCTGGTGCTGGTCTCAGTGGGGATACAGGGGAGAGGCTGCCATGCCTGGGGGTACAGGCACTAAAAGGCTGTGATTAAGGTTTCCTTCTTTCATTCATTTCACACCAATCAACTCTGAGCCCTTTCAAAACGCTGGCTCCCCAAATAAGCCCGTATGCCAGGCAGATACGACAGCAACTGGCCCGTGGAATGCCACTGCAGTGAAGGGCGGCCACCACTGGCCTCAAGTTCAGCGGCAGGTGACTAATATCAGGGGGACCAACTTCCCCATGGAAAGACACACACCAAGGAGCATGTACTCTGCACGGGTGACCCAAAGAAGTACAAAACAGAGCTCCCCTTGTCAAAGAAAGGTGTGATTTAGCTGCAAAGGCAGGACATACAGATAAAATGATAACTATCAGAACACACGAACGGTGCAGACAGTGAATGCAGCTGAAGCTTAGAGGAAGAAGCAATCACAAACACAGGGAGGAAAGCGAGAGGCACAGAGATGCTGCTGTAGCTGGAGAGGTCCATGCCCTCTGCAAGGGACCCAGGGACCCCGAGAGCAGCTTTTATCCACCCAATGCCTCTCTTCAACAGCCAAACATATGTTTACTGAGGACTCAGCATGCATTACTCACAGCAGAGACAGAGGTAAAGAGAACACAATTCCTGCCCTCTAGGGGCTCAGCATTTAGGGGAAATCGCTCCCCGACCTGGTTTGGAACAGGACTCCCTCTGTGGGTGGGACAGGTGATACCACTGCCAGTGGGAAACAGAGACATGCAGGTATGTTCTGAGGAGCCACAAGGGACCACCATCGGACATTGTCATTTCAGGGCCAGGCGCCCGGTTCTGAGTGCACGAGCCAGGAGGAACTCTTCCATCTACCTGGGTCCCTGAGGGGTGGGCGAGGCACCATGCCCCAGGCCTCTCCCGGCCAGCCCGGCCCACCTGACACCTGGCTACGCCCAGCCCACTCGGAGGCTTCACTCCACTGGAATTCCAGCTCCCTGCACTCTGCCTCCGTGGAAAAGTGACAACCAACCGCAGCAGTTTAAAACGTGTCTGGGAGTGGATTGTTTCCTTTCATTATGCCCCTGACATGCTGAACCTTCCTGAGAGAGGAGCATCAAGCTGGTAATCTTATCATTTAGTGGCATTTATATAGCAATTTCACATTTTCCAAATGCTTTCCTCGCACTGGCTTTCTTTTTTCTCAGGCTCTAAGGGAAAAGGCAGACACACGCCACCACCCCATTCACTTCTGTGGACCAAGAAGTGAGGGAGGGGAAGACAGAACCTCACTAGTTTGGTAAAGGAAGTCCAGGCAGACCTGGGGCCTGGGAATAAGAAAAAACATTGCCCTACCAAATCAAGAGATTTGGGTTCTAATCCCAGCTCTGCCACTGATGAGCCGTAAATCTTTGGGCAGATTTGTTAACCTCTGAAGTCGAAATTTAATCTTTTTATTCCCCCATCAGCAAAACAAAGGGTTTAAACTAACATGACCTCTAAGATCCCTTTTAATTCCAAAATGTGATCAATATTTTATATATTTTTTAACCACACATCCACGCACGCTACCTTGATTCCTTCACCCTTCTGTTTATCAAAGGCACTTTCCTACCATCTTTCTATGGTAAGGAAACAGTGACTTAAAAGTTATAACAGAGGGCTTCCCTGGTGGCACAGTGGTTAAGAATCCGCCTGCTGATGCAGGGTACACGGGTTCGAGCCCTGGTTCGGGAAGATCCCACATGCCGCGGAGCAACGAAGCCCATGAGTCACAACTACTGAAGCCCACGCGCCTAGAGCCCATGCTCCGCAACAAGAGAATCCACTGCAGTGAGAAGCCCGCGCACCACAACAAAGACCCAACGCAGCCAAAAATAAAAAATAAAAATAAATTAAAATAAATTAAAAAGTTATAACAGAAATACAGACCAATGGAATCAAACTGAAGAGTCCAGAAATAAACCCATACGTCTATGTTCAACTGATTTTTAACAAGGGTGTCATGATCATGGGGGAAGAAGTTTCTTCAACAAATGGATATCCACATGCAAAAGAATAAAGTTGGACCCTTACCTCACACTATATATAACAATTAACTCAAAATGGATCATAGACCTAAATATTTAGAGCTAAAACTATAAACTCTTAGAAGAAAATTGAGAAGTAAATCTTTGTGACCTCGGATTTGGCAATGGTTTCTTAGATATGACACCAAAAGCACAAGGAATGAAAGAAAAAAACAGGTAAACTAGGCTTCATCAAAACTAAAAACATTTCTGCATCAGAGCAGCATGAAGAAAATGAAAGACACCCACAGAATGGGAGAAAATATTTGCAAATCATATTTCTGCTAAGAGATTTGCATCCAGAATATATAAAGAACTCTTACAATTCAACAATAAAAAACAAACAACTTGGGCTTCCCTGGTGGCGCAGTGGCTGAGAATCTGCCTGCCAATGCAGGGGACACGGGTTCGAGCCCTGGTCTGGGAAGATCCCACATGCCACGGAGCAACTGGGCCCGTGAGCCACAATTACTGAGCCTGCGCGTCTGGAGCCTGTGCTCCGCAACAAGAGAGGCCGCGATGGTGGGAGGCCCGCGCACCGCGATGAAGAGTGGTCCCCACTTGCCACAACTAGAGAAAGCCCTCGCAGAGAAACGAAGACCCAACACAGTCATAAATAAATAAATAAAAGAACGTGAATTTCTAAAAAAAAAAAAAAAAACAAACAACCCAATTTAAAAATGGACAAGATATAATCAGACATTTCTCCAGAAAAGGTATATGTGAAAAGTAGCTCAACATCACTAGTCATCAGGAAAATACAAATCGAAAACACAATGAGATAACCCTTTACACCCACCAGGATAGCTACAACCAAAAAGAAAATACCAAATGTTGGCAAGGACATGGAGAAATTGGAGCTTTTATAAACTACTGGTGGGAATGTGAAACGGTGCAGACCCTTTGGTAAACAGTCTGGCAGTTCCTCAAAATATTAAACAGAGTTACTATATGGCCTAGCAATTAAAATACTCCTAGGTATATGCCCAACAGAAATGAAAACATATGCCTACACAAAACTTGTATATGAAAGTTCATAGCAGCATTATCTTTTTTTTACAGAGGCCCATTCAAGTTGGTTTCTGCATATTTTATTTTATTTATTTATTATAATACATCAATGAAATGTTTTATTTCTATTTTTTATTTTATTTTATTTTTTGCTCACACTGCATGGCTTGCAGGATCCTAGGTCGCCGACCAGGGATTGAACCCGGAGCCCGAGGAGTTAAAGCGCTGAATCCTAACCACTGGACTGCCAGGGAATTCTCCATAGCAGCATTATTAACAACAGCCAAAAGGTGGAAATAACCCAAATGTCCATCAACTGAAGAATGGATAAACAAAATGTAGCGTATTCACACAATGTATTATTATTTAGCCTTAAAAAAGCAATGATGTTCTGATATGTGCTACAACATGAATGGACCTTGGAAACAACATGCTAAGTGAAAGAATCCAGTCATGAAGGACCACATGTTATGATTCTATGTATATAAAATATCCAGATTAGGCAGATCCACAGCAACAGAAAGTAGATTGGTAGTTACCAGGGGCTGGGGGAGGGGCAAATGAAGAATGATGGCTAATAGGTACAGGTTTTCTCTTGGGGATGATGAAAAAGTTCTAAAATCAGCTAGCGGTGATAGTTGGACAACTCTGTGAATGTATAAAAATCACTGAATTGGACAATTTAAAATTTAAGGATGAATTTTATGGTAGGTGACTCATAGCTCGATAAAGCTGATATTACAAAAAGAAAGCTTATATTCTTTTTCTTGCCTCTCACGTTCTTACAAAGACCTCTCAGGTATCTACGAAAGAAAACGGAGTCATGTGGTTAAGACCTTTTGGAAGGTCAGTACTAAATCTACATCGACGACAATGATTTTGCCCCTCAGGGGACAGTTGACAATGGCTGGAGACATTTTTGGTTGTCACACAACTGGGGAGGGAAGTGCTATTGGCAACTGGTGGGTAGAGACCAGGGGTGCTGCTAAACATCCTACAGTGCACAGGACAGCCCCCTACAGCAAAGAATTATCCCACCCAAATGCCGATAGTGGCGAGGTTGAGAAACTCAGATCTGCATCTACACAGCACTGTGAAGTGGGTCTTTGATTAATGCTCAGTGCAATCTAGTTCCAGAGATGTGTACCAAGGTCGGACACTAGGCTGGGCTCTGGGACAACTAGGGCTAGAAACACCGAGATGAACATCTGAAGTCAGGGGATCTTGGGTGTCTGGGCCATCAAGTGTATCCCCGGGTCTTGGCACATTGCTCAGCCATTATTCAAAGAGAGAAAGGATGGCCAACAAACATGTGAAAAGATGCTCAACATCACTAATTATTAGAGAAATGCAATTCAAAACTACAATGAGGTATGACCTCACACTGGTCAGAATGGCCATCATCAAAAAATCCACAAACAATAAATGCTGGAGAGGGTGTGGAGAAAAGGGAACCCTCCTACACTGTTGGTGGGAATGTAAATTGGTGCAGCCACTATGGAGAACAGTATGGAGGTTCCTTAAAAAACTAAAAATAGAACTACCATATATGATCCAGCAATCTCACTCCCGAGCATATACCCAGAGAAAAATATAATTCAGAAAGGACACATGCACCCCAATGTTCATTGCAGGACTATTTACAATAGCCAGGACATGGAAGCAACCTAAATGTCCATCAACAGAGGAATGGATAAAGATGTGGCACATATATACAATGGAATATTACTCAGCCATAGAAAGGAACGAAGTTGGATCATTTGTAGGGATGCGGATGGACCTAGAGACTGCCATACACAGTGAAGTAAGTCAGAAAGAGAAAAACAAATATCATATATTAACGCATATATGTGAAATCTAGAAAAATGGTATAGATGATCTTATTTGCAGAGCAGAAATAGAGACGCAGACGTGGAGATCAAACGTATGGATACCAAGGGGGAAGTGGTGGTGGGAGGAATTGGGAGACCGGGATTGACATATATACACTACTGATGCTATGAGTAAAATTAGATAACTAATGAGAACCTACTGTATAGCACCGGGAACTCTATGCTCTGTGGTGACCTAAATGGGAAGGAAAAGAGGGGATATATGTATAGGTATAACTGATTCACTTTGCTGTAGAGTAGAAACTAACACAACATTGTAAATCAACTATACTTCAATAAAAATTAATTTAAAAGAAAAAAAAGAAAAACAAAGAGAGAAAGGAGTGAAGATCATCCTTGTCCCATCCTTGTAGGACTTTCATCCCTTTTGTCCATATGGACAGTGTAAATGGCAAACTCACAGCAGATTCGCTCCAGGCTTATTGGCCAAGCAGGACCCAGCAGAGAAGAGATTTTCAAACTGAGATCAGCACTCCCACGATGGGGGGGCCTGGGAGAAGGGGACTCCCGGCGCCCATCTCCTGAGAAGCCCTGCAGGATGCAGGCCCTGCGGGATGAGATATAAGAGGGAAGACACCTCTTTGGAGACCGTCAGGCTTCCCAGAGCATCTCTGCTCGCCTCTGGCTTGCTGCTGGTGAATGAGTTTTAACTGGGTTACGGCCAAGCTGTCTCCTCCTAAAGGTAATGACTTGCATGGTACCCTCTCCAAGTGCCCCGTTGGTAGGGCTGAGCTGGGCTGCACAGCCAAAGGGGATGGATGTGCTGAAGATTCAGGCTAGCTGGGGGCAGGGACCCCGCCCTGTGTGGTCCCAACGAGGAGGACAGTAGCCAGAGGTGTGATCCTGGCCTCCTGAGCACCATCCTCCGAGAGCCCCCTTTTCCCAGTGCCCTCCGGCAGCCAGAAAGGTGGCCCTCGTTCCCAGATGGTGCTGGGTCCCCCTCTTTCAGCTCACACACCCTTCCCTCAGCCCCTCAGCTCGGCGACCTCCCTCCTCGCTCCCATTCCTCTCCACCTTCCATCCCCTTCTCTCCAGGGTGCTGGATAGGTATTATTCTAATTCTGAAATGTGCGATCCCGGTCTCACCTAATTAATTTGGAGACGCCGGAGGAAATGGGTTAAGGTCTGAGCTACTTTCTCACCGTAGGAAAGAAAATTGGTCATTGAGGAAGCGGAAAGCAGATTTTGTGAGAGAATGGCTGCAGCTCTCGGGGTCAAAGAGAGGGACAGAGACTCCTTTGCGGTCGGAAGTGGGGGGAGAGAGAGGGACAGGCAGTGACAAACCGAGAGAAAGGGAGCGACAGAGGGACAGAGGTGGAGACAGAAGGAGAGGGAAAGGAAACAAGGGGAGGGAAGAGATGGACAGAAAGGGAGCCAAACCGATGGGAAGGGAGTCAGAGACTCAGAGCCAGAGAGAGGCCGAGGGAGAGATGCAGAGATGATAGAGTAAAGAGAGATACAGACAATGAGACAGAGTCGGGGGGAGACAGAATCAGAGGGTCACACATAGACAGGCAGACAGAGCCAGAGAGAAAATGGGACACAGAGAAACTCAGAGAAAGAATGAGATTCAGGTGAGAGATGGGGAGATGGGATCAGAGAGAGACCTTCCCAGGGAAAGAGCATCTGGGAGTGAGAGACAGAGACGGGCCAGTGAGGAGTGAGGCTGGTTCCCAGCCAAGGGCAGCCCCGCGCCCCCCCCACCCCGTGCCCACTACAGAGGTCTAATTTAAGAACTTGAAGAATCTGGTTCTTTGTCTTGCTCATCCCAATCCCCCAATCTCCCCCTCCCCCAGAGCCACTTTGCTGCAATATCTGGACACAGGAAACAAAGGAATGCTTTTTGCCTGAATTATCTACCTAATTGCCTTGGTTCGCTGCACATGGATTCCTTGGCTTTCCTGGGTGTGTGGCGAGCAGGGGAGAGTTAATTAATTGGGCAGCAAATCTGAACAGGGAAAACAGTCATTCTGATCACTCAAGCCAGGAAATTTTTGCGTTCTTCAGGACTCGTTGCTTGTATGTTAACCATCTGCAAAACTGAGATCCCATCTTACATACGGATAGCACTGAACAGGTTCTAAGGGCTTTACCTGCCTTGTCCGGCGTGGCGGCCCTACTAAACCTGGGACCTCTGCAGCTATGGTTACCCCAATTTTAAACACGAAACTGAGGCTCAGACTAATTCTAGGACGAGAACACGATGGAACCAAAATTCCAACCCAGGGCTTCTGGCGGGAGTCCTGATGCCCTTCTGCTCGGTGGGGCTGCCTTTTATACACACCTCACTTTCCTAGGGACTGTCAGCTTGAACAAGTCCTCCCAGTCTCTCCAGCTGGGTCTGCCAATTTAGCAAACGCCGGTTAATATTAGGGCGTGGAGAAACAATTAGTCAATGAGTGGTTCAGGTCAAGACCAATTATTTATTCGCTTAACGCCTTGGTTAATGTTGTCAGTGGTCCCGAGGAATGAAAGTGTGTTTGAATTTCCCTAAGTGTTGAGTTATTGCAATTCCTGTAGGGACCAAGCCTGGTCGACATTTTGATGTGTTGCCACCTGTATTCAAGACGTGAAATCTTTCTTAAAATGGCAAATGATTCCCTTAACATGAGAAAAATAAACAAAACCTTGGTTATACCTTTGCTTCATAGTCTTGCCAGCTTGGGAAATTAAGGGCTGTAATTTATTGAGCCATTACTATGTGCCAAACAGAGTGCTAAACTCTTTTATGCATTATCTTATATAATCCTCAAAATGATCCTAAACAGTAGGTACTATCAGTAACCATATTTTACTGATGAGAAAACTAAGACTTTGAGAGGTTAGATATCTTGTCTGAGGTCACAGAGCTGGTAAGCGGTAAACCCAGATTTCAAACATAAGTAGGTTACGCTACAGAGGCTGACTTTATACCACTGAATTATCCATTCACCCATTTGTCCATCCATCCATCCATCCATTCATCCATCCATTAATCTATCCATCTATCCAACACCCCATCCATCCATCCAACACCCCATCCATCCATCCATCCATCCATCCATTAATCCATCCATCTATCCAACACCCCATCCATCCATCCATCCATCCATCCATCCATCCATCCATCCATCCATCCATCCATCCATCCATCCATCCATCTTTCCTTCCAATCCTCCATCCACTTAATCACATTTATTTTTTCACCTACTGTGTTCCTGCAGTGGTCTCTGAACAGGAGATAACAGAGCATGTTCAATCTTTAGTAGAAAAATCTACCCAGACAGAACTCAGTGGTCACCCAACTGCCCATTTCTATTCACCTTAGTGAGTCATGACCACCAACAGCTATGAAAGTTTTTACATTGTTTTAGCAGGCAACCTTCTATCAAATGAAATTCTGAGTAGGACACCAATATATTTCATTAGACTCCTGCTCTGCATGAGGCCAGAGTAAGAGCCAGAGCCCTACTCTACCAAGTTCTTACCCTCCATTCAGCAGTCCCTGGACTTCACGGAGCTTCCAAGTTTGAAAACAAATGTGGCACAAGAGTGCCAGATAAAAACTTGGAATTGTTTTGTCCCAATCTTCACTCATAGAGCAGCGGGTAAAACTTAGGTTCCCCCCAAATTAAGTGGGGAAGCTAGGAACCCTAGTTTATTGATAAGTCTTTTTGAGCTCAATTAACATGCTGTCCATGAAGATACCATGAATATCTCTGCTCACTGAAGTGGAACAAATGGAAACCAGCCTTCTGCCTCTGCCATGTCTCTGGATCTGAGAGCCACATAAATGCCACGGAAGGGAGAAAATCAGTTCAGCTAGTGTTCAGTAAGTTTTTCTGTGCCAAGAGCAAGGCAAGCTGCATAGTTAAGACCCCCTAGTCAGGACCTTTCTCTTTTCGGAAGCAGCAGGAAACAAATTTATGCTGTTGGATGGGTATGATAAAAGGCCAAACAGATGAACCATTCCATGAACAAACTATTCTGGTTAATGTTTCTATTCCTAAGGACGAATGAGAACACTCTTGTTTTTGAAGAATTTTCTAAAAGCATTCCTGCCTAATTAAGTAGCATATACTGAATATAATTACTGTAAAAAAAAAAAAAAACAAAGTTCTTCCATGAGAGGGCCACCAACCTAATCTTTAGTTCTCTTCACAGAGAAAACTCAATAAAATATAGACAATCTAGGAAATGGAATCCTATAAAAACCGGAGAATGAACCATGGAAGACTCTGACAGCTACTTCTGTGGTATTTCTCCTAAAAGTAGAGTGTAGACATTCTACTCCGGTTAAATAAAATATTCTGGTTATGAGAGTCCCGGATGACTGAGCTTTTACTCGACTCTGCCACTCTGGGAGCAGCTAGAGGCCTCTTTACCCTCAGCCTCATCCTTATCTACTGGGCAGTCGGGGTGCTTTTATTCTCTGAAACATGCACTCCGGACAACTGAAGTGAATATATTTTTAATAAACACGGACCGAGGAGAATGGCTTAATTTAGTTCTCCTTTTTTCTGGTTCTCTTACAGTCCACTTGAAAAACACAGCTGCCGGCTTTGTGTGTGCACAGGACCGCTCTCCACATACACAGAGGCTGCGAATGGATGGGGAGAATCTCCTTTGTTGTGATAACAATGTTTGTGCATCTGCACCCAGCCGTTCTGCAGGTCTGAGTTGTCCCCGGCACAATCGGAATTCATCATGGCCAATAAACACAGCCGAACTTAGCAAGGGAAAGCTCGGCCTGCCTGCTTTGTTTTTCAGGCCGGCAAGGCAAGTCACTGCATCCCAATGAGTGCCTGACCTGGAGCCGTCCCTCGATGACGCACTGCAGCTAGGTACAGGGTCGACGTGCATCCCCTGGGACCCCAATTCATCCCTAACGGCCTCTCCTCCACACACGCCACTCCTTGCCTCGTGAATCATGTGAAAATGTACCCAGGCCTGGGAAATTCGGTAGCATCTACACCAAGCCTAGACTTTTTCAGAAATATCTGGACTGTTTGAGCATGAATCAAAGATCTGGACGTGTCAAGGCCAGCTACCGTCTGGACCTGGGAGAACAAAACTGCTACCGAGACTTGTTAGCAGGGTCACTTGGGCAGCCAGGAGATCGATGAGTTAATAAATGCACCTACCGCTGCTCTTACTGTTGATACCCTTGGTGTCATTTTCCTGATTTGCTATAAACACAGACGTAAATCTATAGGAGAGGCAAAATGAAGGCGGTATTGGCCACTGGCTAAACACAGGGATTCTGGAGCCACAGTACCTGGGTCAGAATTCCGGCCACTTAGGATATTGGTGATCGTTAGGCAGCTACTTAAGTGCCCTGTGGTTCTGTGTCCTTGTTGAAAAAAATAAGGCCAAAATAATAAGGCCAAAAATAACGTCTACCTCTTAGGGTTATTATGAGGATTAAATGAGTTCATATTTGTAGAGCACTTAGAACAGAACCTGGCACCTCGTAAGCACTAAACATTCGATTAATAAATCAATCCAAATACAGCCTCCCCGTGTCTAGAGGCTCAGCCAACAGAACCACAATGAAAGTCCATGCGTACAGGTGCAAGAGGGGAGTCTTGGCGGGCTGACTCAACAATGCCAGATGGCAAAACTCCTGGTGTGGCGAGGGAGCCACATGGCACGGCTGTGGCTACGGGTCATCCTGGAAGGGACCACCTACATCCCATACTGTCCACTCAGGCCTAAGGTCAGAAATGCATCTGGTCACACACCAGCTTCTGCTAAACCCTGAACTTGGACTCTGCAAGCCAAGTGCAAAGAGAGTATCTATTTGTTCTTTCCTGTGAGGCCATCACAAATCGTGCTTCCGCTACCAGCCAAGGAAACTTCGAGATAAAAAGCACAGGGATTCACGTCATGGGCAAAACAAATCAGGATCCTGTTGGGGTATTAAAAGGGCAAATGGGTCAAATGGGCCGGGGCAACATTTTCTGCAAAAGACTCAGTTATTTTTTTTTCTTCCTTCTTCCTACCTCCCTTTTTCTTTCTTTTCTTTCTTCAATTTTTTTTTCCTTCCTCTATTAAAAAAATTATAAACATCATTGTCATTCCAAGTTCAAGTACCTTCTCATCAATGCCACTATTGAAGGGGTGGGGTACACAAGGGTGGGGTTGCCCAGGTGGGCAGACCTCATGCCAGGGAAGTCAATATTGACTTCCCATGAGAATTAACTGGAATTGCGTCCTAACAACAGAATGGACCACCTCCAGGGGGAGGGGGAGCCCCAGCTCTAGATGCAGCTGGCGCCCAGCGGGAGAGGCATGAAAGCACCTCATCAGCCCCTTTCACCCAAGAGAGTCTATGAGTTTAAGATGCTAAAGACAAGCATTCCCGTGAGGCCACGTGGAGACAGCATTCTTATGTGAATGGAATGTTGGAGGAAAATGCATTTTCTTCTGCACCCCAGGGCTGTTGCATCTGAAAGGACAAACCTAGACTCTGAGTTCCTGAATTTCCCAGGTGTGCGGAGATCAGAATGGGCCGGAGATGAACACACCTCCACAACTTGATAGCCCCCAACCCACAGCAGGGCCAACAGGCCAGAGGGGCTCTAAGGCAGGGAAAGATGGATGACGACCTCCAAGAGTGAGGGAAAGGGGGCTTTGCTAGGGGTCCCTCGAGAGCCACAAAAGCAGGCAAAGGAAGAGAGGTCCATGTCCTCTTCCATAAGGGTGCATCTAAGTACATCCTATCTTGTCCTACAGTGGTGTTGGGACAGCGATGCAGGAACAGGCAATAGGGAAAGAACGGAGGGAGGAAAGACAGAGATCTCTGTCCTCTTATCCCCCAGAGAGAGTGCCAGACGTCCTAAGTCTGCCTTCAGGACCCTAACCTCTTGTGCCCATCTGGTCACCCTGCGGCGAGATGGAATGAGGGGCGCCCTGGGTGGTGGCATCATTCATCACAGAATTCTCAAAGCCAAAAGCCAGAGAGTTTCTGGATTCCAGAAACTCAGGGAAATACAAAAAAGAAACAAGAAACAAGAAGAGGGGAAATAAGCGGGAGCCCCCAGAGGGAATTCAAGAGGGAATTCGAAGCGGCCTACAGGCAAGCGTCACCAAATTCAGCAGACATGGGGGCAGGCTAATCCCAGTCAATAAAACAGACAAGGAAATTATAAAATGCTTTAAAGGAAATGCATTTTTACTGCTTCCTGGGCCACTGCAGGATTACAAACTAGGCTAAAAAAAAACATTGATCTTTGGAGAGCTACTTTATTGAACAGATAAGAATGATTTGTAATTAGCATGCCAATTGTCTACAGAAGAGCCTGCCTGAAAACAGTCTGTCTTTCTGCCTGGCGGATGCGCCCTGCACAATCTCTGCAGTCTTGTCTGAGCTATTAATCTGTTCATCACAGCTTTTTATCAGAGACAGAAAAGAAAAGCAACTTTGCTGAGGTCCAATTTGGATAAATTTTTGAATTAGCAGAGTCTGAATTGATGCAGTTTAATGAAGTTACAGCAGGACAAGTTCAAGAAGGAGAAAGGGAGGAAGCCAGGAAAGGAAAAAACTCAACAGAAGAGGAATCAAAAGAAGGACAGATGGAGAAAGAGGCAGCAGCGGACAAAGACATCGAAAGGAACAAAAAGAAACATTTTAATGATGTGACTGAAGAGAGAGAGAGAGAGAAGCCACAGATCCTCCGCTAGAAGCCAGGTTCTCTTCGCAAATGCTCAGAGTGGGTACGAAGCTGGCTGCTGAGGACCTGAGAACAGAAAAGCTGCATGATTTCTCACAGCACGAAGAGCCTTCGGAGCCACCGGGATAGCATTCCTGGAAAAGCTCAGGCAAATTTCTCAGGATGCAGTAAAGAGTCAGAGGGGGTCCAAGGGGGAGGCTGGAAACCAGATTCTTCCGAAAGTTCTGGAGCAGCCTCAGCACTTGGGCTGGGCCTCGTGCCTGGTCATTTCAGGAGGTGGGTTAACACGAGCCCACCCCCAGCTGCCCAGACATCGGGGTGACTGAGGCCAGAGTCCCTACTAATAGGATCCGAGGCCGATCCGAGGGCTGGAGGAGAAAAGCCCTCCTGGCAACAACTTCTTTGCTGTTGTGGGGTTCAGCCCCCTCCGTGCCCCTGGATGACGGCAGGCGTCTGTATCCCAGGACCTCAGAAGCGGGGGGATGGATGGAATCTGGACACGCTCCTGCTTCTCCTCGCCCCGGCACGCGTTCTCAGGGTTCCAATCCCTCCTCGCTGGAGCAGCAGGATGCAGGAAGAGGGAAGGGTTGCCTGTCTGGGTGTGAAGCATCCTTCCCAGAAGACGACATTTGGCTCAGGGAACTGCGACTCTGTCCAGAGGACAGATGTCCTAAGTAATGAGACTTTAATGCCGGAGCTAATGGGAACAGTACACGAGACCACATGCCAAAAAAGCGAGGAAGAACGAGAGTGCTTGTGAAGCCTGCAGAAAGCAGCGACTCCTCTCCCAAACACGAGGGAACAGGGCCAAGCTCGTAGTCACGCAGAGCCCGGCTGGAACCCAGCCTCCACAGGTCCCGAGATGGGGACAGCAGCTCTGGACAAGGGTTCTTCCGCCCCTCTGACCGGGGTGGGGCTGAAAACAATGCTCAGGACCTCCACGTTCCCACACCCGCCTCGATCCGACGGTCAGGGACCCCTGCACTGGAGCTGCAGACCCAGGGGCGTGAGCCCCGCCAGGGACCACCACCGTGGCCGTGACCGTGACCACCACCACCAGCCGCAACAGCTGGAGCTGGAGAGCAAAACCCAGGGCTCCTTCCCTTTCACAGGCTTTTCAAGACAGAGGGCTTGAAGGCCCGAGAAGCAGAGAAACGCGGGGAAAGATTGAGGAATGAGGAAGCAGGGCGCGGAGAATTCAGGCCAGCCGGCAAAGAGCAGAGAAGCAGGAGTAAGCTGGCCGGAATCCCAGGTCTCGCACGCACTGGACTTGAGGTTATAAACGGGACGGGGGGGGGGGGGCTGTGATAAATGGGGCTGTTGTGAGCCATCCGTCTCTCCATAATTAAAACTGGGCATGGCCTGAGGTCCATCCTCTCACCCCCAAATCCCTTCTTTTCTCTAGTGCCCCATTACTCTCAGGAGCCAGGACTCCTGCAGAATTGCCCTGGGGTCCTTGCAATACTCTAAAGGTTTGCCGGGGGGCGGGGAGTTGTTTTAAGGGTTTTTTTTCAATTAAAACCCGTGTGGTTTTGTTCGTTTGTTTTTATTCTTTACGTCTTCTTTGTATTGTCTTCACAGACCTCCACCAACATAATCCATTCTTGAAGAGGAGCCCTTTCACTGCCCTGGGCGCCTGCGTGCCCTGCGTGCAATGCAAGTGAGGCCACCAGCCCGGCACTGAGGTACCCTGGCCCGTAGGTCACTCACCGCCAGTCCCTTACAGCGATAACTCGTCCCAGGGCACAAGCGTGTGGGTCTTTGCTTTCTCAAGTAGTCTGAGTATCACTGACCCGTTTACATTCAGGAAGGTGAGAGCCAACTGCCTTGTTGGCCCCCAAAGGAGACAGAGACCAACCATGGACTAGCTGTGTGACCCTGGGCAAGTTACTAAGCCTCTCTGAGTTGATTCTGTCATCTGTTAAATGGCCGCCAGACCCAGGGTGGTGGAAGGATGCAGTGGGATAACGCAGGATGCCGGGTACAGAGGGAGCCCCGGAGAAGGGGGGCTCTTCTGAGTGTTTCCCGGTTCCCCGCCCTGCTTCACCCATGTGACCCTGAGTCCTCATCTTAGATCTCAGGTCTTTAACACCAGCTTCCTGGAGTGATGGGTGACGGGGTCCTGTAAGCTCATGGGAGACAAGAGTTCCCCCCTTCCTGACGCCTGAGCAGAGGAAGGGGGCGCCCAGCCGCAGAGCAGAACTCCTCCCAGAGCGCTCGAGAGTGACTGTTAGGGGGCGGGCAGGGTCAGAGGCTCTGCCCCAGCCCCTCACCACCCACTAACTCTTACGGAGAAGAAGGAACCCCACCCCGGCTACAGAAGCACAGCCGCTGCTTCCCCAGCACCAAAGTGGAATAAGAATTGGCCACAGGGCTTCCCTGGTGGCGCAGTGGTTGAGAATCTGCCTGCCAATGCAGGGGACACGGGTTCGAGCCCTGGTCCGGGAAGATCCCACATGCCGCGGAGCAACTAGGCCCGTGCGCCACAACTACTGAGCCTGCGCGTCTGGAGCCTGTGCTCCGCAACAAGAGAGGCCGCGACAGTGAGAGGCCCGTGCACCGCGATGAAGAGTGGTCCCCACTTGCCGCAACTAGAGAAAGCCCTCGCACAGAAACGAAGACCCAACACAGCCAAAAGTAAATAAATAAATAAATAAATAATAAAAATAAAGGAATTCCTTTAAAAAAAAAAAAACTAGTGAATTAAAAAAAAAAAAAAAGAATTGGCCACAACTGCTGCAGCTGGTGGCCCCTTGTCACCCGCCCTTAAACTCGGCCTGCCCCACCCTCGCTCCATGTCTGTGATCAACCTCATGGAATGAACACACTTTTGGGGGGGTCTGGGGAGGCGCAGGAAACGCACATTAGGACACTAGCGGCAACGCTCACCGGAAACCCCATCTTCCTGTGCTTATAAACGCTTCCGCCTCGTCGATGGCTCTCTGGCCCAAGTGGTGACCTCGTCTGGATGCCAAATTGCAGAGGGGCTGGCATTCAGTGGAGAGGAGGGAGGGCAGGGCACAGCCGGCACCTGGCTCTGACCCCAAGCCTGGCCGCACGCATCCCAAAGAAATCGGGTCCCTTTACCCTCAGAATCAAATTAAGAATCCAAGTTGCATTCCTCATGCAGAAATGCGGGACCATTTTCTAACCCTTTCTGGGCAGTTATTTGAGCCATTTTCTGCATATTGAACCCCTTTCTCTTCCCCCCTCTCCCAGCTCCTCCGCTGTCTGCCCAGACACATTGAGAGAGCATGAAGCTGATTTTCTTAAGGTCGGTAATTATCTTTCAGTGAGGGGAGGGGCTCCTTCCTAGTGGTCCTCACGAGCACGGGGCTCTGATGCCGGGCTGCCATTCAGTACCGGGACGCCTCCTCTGGGCACCTGCCTTTGGAGGCAGCTGACACAGCCCCTGGGCCAGCAGGTCTCCTTACTGGAGGCACCCTTCATTTCTGATCAATAACCAGCCAAGCACCTATTTCATCCATCGGCCTCAGCCCCATGACATCGCTGCTTACAAAAATCACATCTACCCTAGGAGGATAAAAATATGCTACCATCATGAAAAGTCAAAACAGCATGCATGGGCTCTGAAAGCACTTCCAAGAGAGGAACCGTGGCAATATCTCCCAGAGAAGCATCAGCGTGTGGCCTCCCAAAGTGACTGCTTAGAAAGATGACACATTAGGATAGTTCTGTCCTGGTTCTTTCCAAGGAGGACGTGGGCACAATGCAGGCAAAAGCCCCGAACTGCATGCCACAGACGTTAATTTCTCATAATGATGGGACCCAAATGTCCAGCTTTATTAGCCATCCTCCCCAAAGCTTCTCTGAAGCCCTCACCTTGTATTCACCCTGGCCCTGCGGTCTCTCGGCCCAGAGCTGAGAAAGGGCAGGATGGGCACCAGTCACTGTACGTCTGCGGGTCACAGAGCTGTCTTATACGTAGGGAGCCATCCTGGAGGACAAACCTGCAATCACTCCCTCTCAGGACCACGGGATGCCTGGGGGGGGGGGCTCTGGTCTCTGGCCGGCTGGACCAGGTCGGACCTGGTTGGTTTCAGCATCCCCACCCATCTCTGGGACAGAGAGAAAGCATTCACAGCCCGTATTTTTCATTACACGTTTCTGCCCATAGTTTTATCCAGTGACCCATTGCTCTGGTTCACAAGTTTTTGGCTCGCGCTATACTTTCCTTCTTCAAATGAGCTGCATTACTCAAATCTTATTAAAGGATAATAATAGTAAACTCAGATCAGGGTATTGCCCTTTCCAAAGGAATTCGGAGAAACTGCCAAGGACCAGGGAAGATGAACAGAAATCATTTTAGTGGATGGAAAAATTGAATGAGAAAGGGCTGAAAAAATGTAGGGAAGCAAGAGAAGGGAGAAGGCCGTCACTCACATCTCTAAATATCTGAAAGTTATTTGTACGTAAAGTAAAACAGAATAGATTTCCACTGGGCAGGAAGACGAGGCTGTGGCCCAGGACACCGGCACCCTGGCTTCTATAGCTGCAGATCCCTCACCCCCTCCCTGAGGACCCTTGGCATTGTCATCTGGCCTCCCTGCGCTTCAGCTGCCTGGCTTACAAAATTAGAGACTTAAGTTAAATGACTTGCCCACAATAAAAATTCTATGGTTCTGTAATGGATGACTAAATAACAGAAAGCACTACTCTGCCTTTTCAGAACATTTTGGTTTTACTTCTAGAGATCAAAAAAAAAAAAAAAAAAAAAAAAAGACGAGGTTAGCAATCTGTCCTGAATGGGTGTAAAATAAGCCTGCTCAAGCCCAGGGGTCTGAGACCCTCTGAAGGGCTGCTGGTAAACCCTCCCGCCAAGCCCTCTTCCCCGTCTGCAACATCCAAGAACGAAGATGCTGGAAGTGGGGGGTCATAAATGTGACTCAGGGAAAAATAACAGGTAGGAGTTTCCTAAGGTAGAGAAAAGAGGGGAAAAAAATCACAGCAGACACTATTTTTAAAATGAACTTAACCTAGGCCCTCATACAGTCCGTCAGAGCTCCCTCCCCTGCCACCAATCTGAGATGGTCTATACACAAGGAAGTTCAAACCACAATACTGTGGCTCCACGGGATATATACTGTCAAGGGATGTACTGAGAATTGTAAGACAACATGCACTTGAATGCACCCCAATTTCAAACATAAACCGTGCAGGACTTTGGTGGGGGGGTGGCAGAGAAGGCCAGTGGTGACACCCAGCAGCCAGGGGCTGGGTGCTACTTCTAACATGCAGTGGGGACTCTGGCTGACTACGGCGAGAAGCCAGAGAGTGAAGATCTCAGGGCCATCCTGGCAGGCCCTGGAAAACCCGGCAGGGCAGCTGCGGGGATGAAGCTTCTTTCTGCGTAGTTCCCTTCTCTTCTGGATCCCAGGGCGTGTCTTGTCTGGGATCACCTCTTTCGGTCAGCTCACTTTTTCAGCTCTCAATCACTACTTCCTGCACAACTGATCTGAAATCGACTGCACGCTCACTTGATCTCTCATTAAAACAGGTTGGAAACAGTGCGCTGGACTTTTTCTCCTCCTGTGTTGTGGCAGCCGAGAGAACTGTGGGTCAAGTCTTAGTAACTCAGCAGCAGATTCCTCCGAATGAATGCGCTCTGGGCGTGGGACAGGGTTGTGGGCAGGGAAAAGGGACCGATGTGCATGCCTTCTGGGGCTGGGGTGAGGTGGGAGAGGCCAGCAAGACAGCAAGCAACGTTCCAGGGAGGAGTGTCCAAGGGCAGGGCTTTCTGCATGGCTGACCTGCTCAATGGAGAATGAACTCTACTTTGCCTCGTGGGTCAAAGGTAACATACACTCGACAGGCTTACATTTTATAATTTGAAATGTTCCTTGCCCACAGCGGGTGGGCAGGGCTCATCTGCTGAATGAATACATATGCACGTAGCTGCAGGGGTCAGGAGGAAACCAAGCACAGATCTGCACAATGCCACCCACCTCTCTCACCCGATTACCTTCCTCCCTTTACTATTTTTGTTTCTTTCTGTCTTCCTGGTATCCTTCCCCGAACCCCTCCCTCCATAAGCCTTCTTAAATTCTTCCACAATTTCACTGCTTTCCCTTCATGCATTTTGTTTTTTTTTTACTCAAAGAAAATGGAAAACATGCAAGGCTAAGACCTTCAGCCCAAGGCAAGATGCTTTCTTTTTCTTTCCCAACAACTGCTATCTTTGAAGTTAAAAAAAAAAAAAAAAACAAGTTGACTCTCGGTTTAGATCAATTCATTATAGTGAGCCCACCGTGCTTCAAAAAATGGAGTGTTTGGCGTGATTTGACAATTCATTGCCTAGGAACCTAGGAACTCACTGAGTCAGCCGGCAGAGTGGTCCCGCTACTGCAATTATGTGGTCTGTGAGGACAAAACAGAGCTCTTTGGGTTTGTAATTAATTTCTGGAGGAAGAAAAGGTAGGACACAGTGTTCCCTTGATGTTTCTAGAAATAAGCAGAGGAACCCGAAGATGAAGGCCCCTTTGGATGGCTACCAGGGGCGCCTCCTAACATGCTTCCTTTTCCCTCATGACAAGTTTCTCGTTCCTCAGCCCTGAGTACTTCTCCACACCCATCCCCACCTTAAACTCCTCCATCCCTTCATCCCTGTGCAGGCGGTGGGAGGACCGCGGGCACCTCTGGCCTCACCAACTGCACCTACGGCACCCTCGTAGCTTCCTGACCTATCTGTTAATTAGCCCTCTTTTTAACAAGCAACACAGTTCCTCCCTCAGAATGATTCTCATCTCCAAGACTCTAATGAACGAACACGGGGTGAGGAGGAAGGAACGGGCTGGAATGTGGGACGGCTGGTTTGGAACCGAATGTCAACAGGGAGCCCGCCTCTGAGGCCCGTGTCCTGGGCAGAGCCCCTGCCCTTGGAGGCCATGGCAGCCCCTCACTGAAGAGACAGCCCCAGGGAAGCATCGCAGAAGCCACTCGTGAAACACTGAGATGGGCGGACGCCTGCGGGCCGGCAGCTTCAGCCTCAGCCCGGGCAGGTGGAAAGAAGGGCTAGGTGAGGCCGAGATCCTGGTGGGAAATGGGGTTCTGGGTGGGAAAGGTGGGCACCCGATGTCCAGGGCTCTCCAGATCCAGAACTCGGCTGCGCCTTTGGTCCCTGCGGCCACCTCTTTCCCCTCCCTGAGGTCCAGCTGGGAGTCTGTGCTCACGTGCTCTGGCGTGAGAGGCGATGGTTGCCCCAGAGACACCGGGGGGGGGGGGGGGGGGAGGGGCGGGGCGGGGGGGTACTTCTCACACAGATGGCAAGGTCTAATCACTTCTGGAAAAGACTAAATCTTCCTCCCTGCGGGGGCTGGAGAAGGAAGAAGAAGGTCCGCCCTAAGGGGGACAGAGGAGGCAGATGGCTGGTCCTAAGGCAGCATCTTCCTTTTCACCCTTCTAACACTCCCACAAACATCCCTCCCGCTCAGCCCGCTTGCCCAACCACCATCTTCGCAGAGGCTCACACGCCGGAATGGGTAAAATACTCTTTGCCTTTCCAGAAAGGAAATGCCTTTGCTGAACTATTTCAAGGAGTACGGAACCCAGCACATATCCCACCTCTTCTGTGGACCTCTGAAGAGTATACATTCCTCCTCCTTCACTTTCCCCAGGGAGGACCCATTATGGTGTGAATATTTATCTCTTTCTCCATCGTTCTCTCCTTTTCCCTACCCCAGGTCCCCAACAAGACAACCTGTACCCCAAACTCCCTGAAACAGCAAGCAACGACCTCTGAGGCCTGAGCAAAGTGGGAGCGTGGTGGTACCACTCATACACGCCCGGGAGTCAGTGGGCAGCTCCTGCAAATGTGCACACTCACCCCGACACGCCTGGGAAGGGAGAGGTTGGGGTGGGACGCCGTCGTGCCTGAGTTATCCAGAATGGAAAAACTTTCCCCTGACCTGCCCAAGGTCATTCAGGGAGTGTCCTAGATGCATCGCTCGTGCTCTGTCCTCTCTCCCACCCCCCTCCCAAACACCGAGACAGGCTCTGTCCCCTGCCTAACAAGCATCAACATGATGGCTTCCCAAGCACTGAACAGGCGAGACTGCAGCTGCTGGAAGAGGTGCTGTGAACTGAATAAAATCAGGAGGTGAATTTGAGAGAGAAACAGCCCACATTTACATAATGGTCTGAGGGCTGAAATGCATCGCCCTTCCCATGGCTACCTCTCTTTTCCAACCTCGGAGAGAAACTGCCCCCACGGCATCGCCATTGAGCCGCACACCTATACACACACTAGTCGCCCTAGTTTGGAGTGGGTTGGGGAGTCAGCATGGTGGGGGGACAGTGACATCTCCAAGGTCAAAGCCCACAGAACGCAGGCCAACGCCAGCATCCAAAGGCCATCAGCATCCTCCCAGGTGATGATGAATAAATTCAGTAGGAGGTGGAGGGCAGGGCAGGGGGCAGGTCTCCCCAACGGTGCAGAGAAGAACGGCTCGGGGAAGAGAGAAACCCAAAGAAAACTTCGTGGGAATCCACTGGCAGGAGGTCCCGGCCAGAATGGAAAGTGTGATGAGAGGCCAGAAGCATAGAAGAAGGGGAAGGTGAACAACCGAGGGGACCAGAGGCAGAGGCAGAGGCATAAGAACCAGGCACATCTGCTTCAGGAAGGGGAGCCAAGAGAGAGAATTCTTTGCCAGACAAAACCCAAAGGAGGGAGCGTCTTGTCCTGATTTTGCTCTCTCCATCCCACCGACCCTCTGCTTTTAAGAGCCAGCACTAACCACAGACCATGTGCCACGATTCCTCCATCATTTTCCAGGACCAACCAGCCACAGACTTACTCCCTGAGAGATAAGATGGGGGTGGGATGAAGACAGTGGTACTTCAGGGTTAACGAGTGAGGCTGATAAACCCATCTCCTCTCAGAAGCACCCAATTCCAACACCCGAGTTTGTCAACATGAAAGTACCCACACTTTGTGGATTTGACTCAAAATCCGCCAGAGTATCATCTTTTCTCAACACCCACAGTATCCAGGGGGGAAAGAAATCACGCCCAGAAATTTCTATCTGCCTTTCTCTCTCTTCATCAAGGTACAAGTGACTAATGTCCGCAGCAGCGGGGCAAGGTTTTCAGGCCCAAAGGGTAAGAGGCAGAGTGCAGAGATGACCTAAAGCTGTATGGCTCCGGGTGCGGGCCCGCCGGGCAAACTCAGAGAAACCGGTCTGGGCAGTGTGGGGTGGTCCCAATTACTAGGGCAGTGCCCACACCATGTGCCAGAGATGGAGGCATGTCCCGGGGCAGGGTTTGTTCCTTGAAAGACTGCTGAACCACGTCCAGCCATTCATCAGCACGAGGGCACTGGAAGCAGGGCTGAGTTTGCACCCCCTGGGCGCATCATTAACAGAGTTGTAAAGAGAGGCTGGTTTCCCGTTCCCAAGGGGCGCTCGGGGAGCTAGAGAGCGGGGTGGGAGGGAGGCAGTCAGGGTGGAACCCTGCACGACCATATTTCAAGCTCTTGGCGTTAAGTTTCGGTGGGAGGCAGCCCCCACTGCCTCCCTATGGAAACAGTGAAAGATACCCACCGGGTTGAACACAGCAAGAAGTGTTAACTCAGAGAGTCCTGCCCACAGGGTTTAAAAGAACAAGTCCTCCAGTCTCAGCAGGAAGGCAAAGCATCCCACTCGGCAGGATGTGATGAATAGACACCATATGCCCTCGGTCAAGATGGAATGGTTAGATCTGCATTCCTTCTCACCCCAGGAGGCTTCTTTTCCGTATCACCCGCATCTCCAACACACGGGAACACTCAGTTCACACTCTTTTCAGTAAGGTTCCAACATCGTTCAATCTCCTACGTCCAAGATGACGCTCTGGTTTGACTCAGAAAACCGAATGCAGTAAGAGCCTGCACCGAGGCGCCCACCTGCCTTGAAAACTGCACCCTGGACCCCTACCCAGGGTTACGGAATGTGGACAATTCTTAGACGCAAACTCACGGACTCCACCACTCCCTACTTTGCCCTGTAAATCACCCTACCAACCAAAGCATGCGTTCCCGGTTCTGAAGAAATGGAAAAGAGGGCACAGAAGGCTCCGATTTATTGCCTGTGAAAGAGGCAAGGGGTCCTCAGTTGACTTAAAAGAGTCGAGACAGAGACAGAGACAGAGACACGGAGGGTGGGGGGGTGTGGAATGCCAAGAGCCAAGAGGACAGGGAAGCCTGGAAAGAGGGCTGAGGCCGCCGGGAGTCTGGGGGCAGGCCCCGGGCGGCCGCGCTTACCTGTGGATGTTCATCTCCCGAGGAGGGCGGTGGGCCTTGTCGTACGAGACCTTGGCGAAGACGCCGGCCACGATGACGAAGGCGATCACCCCGCAGGTGATGTAGACGGTGAAGTTAGTCTTGTCCTTCTCCGGGTCGTACTTGTTCTCGGGCCCCGGCGACACCACCTTGGTGCTGGGCGTCTGCACCCACACCGGACTCTGGTAGTTGGTGCACTGGCGCTGGTCCAGCTTCTCGTGGCGCTTCTTGCAGCAGAAGCGGTAGTAGCAGGTGCCGCAGCAGTACAGGTAGCCGCTCTCGCTGTTGTTGCACTCGAACTCCTTGTCGTACTGGCCGCTCACGTCGTAGTAGCCCCAGCACGTCTCGTAGGTGACGGGCGCGCTGGCCGCCGCCGCCACCGCCGCCGCGGGCTGCCCCCGCCGGCTCCCCGCCTCCGGGCCACCGGGCACCCGGACGGTGCCGTTCAGCTCGCGGCCGCCCCGGGCCAGGGCGCCCCCGGGCCGCCGGCCCCCGACGGCCGCGGCGCCGGCGCTCAGGGTCCGGTTGGCGGCGCGGCCGCGGGCGCCCCAGGCGCCGGGCAGCAGGTCCAGGGGCTGGAGCGAGAGCAGCGGCAGCAGCAGCAGCAGGAGGCGCCGCAGCGCCATGGCGGAGCCGGGCGGGAGGGCGCGGGGAGGCTTCCGCGGCAGGCCGCTCCCCGTGCCGGCCGGGCTCCGAGGGGGCCGCGCGGGCCGGGCTGGCGGCGCGGGGCGGTCAGCGGCGCCGGAGCGATGGCGCCATCGGGGCGCGGGCGGCGGCGGCGGCGGCGGCGGCGTGCGGTGCGCACGGACCAGCCCGGCGCGGGCGGCCGGGACTCAGGCTGCGCGCCGGCTCCGCGCTCCCCCCGCGGGCTCGGCGCGCCTCCCGGGCAGCCCCATCCCCCGCCGGCGGCGGCGGCGGCCCCGCGCGCGGCTCGGCTCAGGCGGGACGCGAAGCGCGGCTCCCGGCGGCGGCTGCGGCGTGCTCCCGTCCGGGCGGGTCCTGCGGGACAAGACGGGGAGCTGGTCACGGGGTGGGGCGACCGGGAGGCGGGAGGCGGGCGGCGGGAGGGGAGGGAGCGCGCAGCCCTCGAGGAGCGAGGCTGGGGCTGGAAGGGGCGCGGAGCCCGCTCCCGAGACGGGGCCCCGAGGCCCCGGGCGCACGGGCCGCCCGCTCCCCGGCCGCCAGCCCCGCGGCGCGCCCGCGCCGCCGCCGCCGGCGGCTCCCCGGGACGGAGCGGGCGGCGCCTGGGGTCGGGCGGCGAGCGGGGGAGCGCGCGGCGCCCGACCTCACTCACTCACCATGCCCGGCTGCGACTGCAGAGGCGGCGGCGCGGCGGCCGGAGCGAGCGGCCGAGCCGGGAGCCGCCTGCACGAGTGCCGGAGAGTGTGCGAGAGGAGCGAGGGAGACACCCGCACACGCGGGAGCGCCGCGCGGGGAGGGGACGGCCGGGGGCGGCGGGGGCGGCGGGGGCGGCGGGGGAGGGGAGGCGAGCGGAGGGGGGCGCCGCTCACCGCCGCCCACGTCTCCACGCCCGGGCGCCCGGGGGAGGGGGGCTCCTCTTCGCCGCTTCCCGCTCGCGGCGCCCGCAGCTCCGCGTCACCAAAGCCCAGGACACCGGTTCATCCACGCGGCGAACAGGGGCCCGGGAGCCGGCCCTTGGCGGGCCCAGGCCCCCCTGCCCGGGCCCGGTCCAGCCCTCGCGGCCGCTCCCGCCCCACCCCAGTCCGTGCGTGCGCGGCCCGAGCGGGAGTTGGGGTGTCTGCGAGCCTTTGCCTCTCCCTAGTGGCGACGCTCGCAGCGGAGGGAAGCGGTCAGGCCCATTGCTACAGGTTCCTAAACTGAGACCAGGGGTCAAGTGGCTCCTCTGAAGTTACTGGGCTACCAGCGAGCAGGGCCTACGCGCTCCCCGCCTTGGGCACTCTGCCGCGCCCCCAGCACACAGGCAGCCCCAGCGCGGGAGAGCACCTCGTCTCCTCTTTCCGGGGACTTTCCCCGGAGCGTTCGGGAAGAGTTACGAAAGGTCTCCTAGCCTCGGAGCCTCAGCTCTGAAATTCCTCCGCTTTAGCTCATGGCGGCGGGGGCGGGGTGGGGAGGGGGAAAGGGGGCGTTCCTGCGTGCTTACTGCTTGGGTCTGGGAAAGGAGGCCTGAGTCTAACTTTCAAAGCCATGAGGCCACCCAAGGGGGAGTTACAATCCTCATCTTTGACCTGAGGGGGTGGAGTTGGGGCAGGAAAATGAGAACAAAAAGCGACGTCCGAAATTCTGCCAACAGTCCTGGCCCTTTGAGCAAGTGCCCAGGTACTTAGGTTGAAGGCAGGGGACAGTTCATCAGTGTGTGGGCAGTAGAGATTGTCCCCAAAGCTGTCCATTCAGTCTCACGTGTGACCCAAATCAAGGATCCCCCATGCAGGAGAGGCGGAACGCCTCTTCTCAGAATCCGGAATGGATCCGCTGGAGCTGAAACCCAGATTCCAAGGCACCCGAGGGAGATCTCGATCCTAGGATGGGAGGTTCACAAACTCCCCTGGCAGCTCCCCACTTGCTTCTATCTCTCCATTTCCTCCCTCTTCCCCTGCACCCTCTCCCACTCCCCCAATTCTGTCTACTCAGCTGCCACCCTCTTCATGATTCTGTTCAACAAGCATTTATTTTAATTAGTGCCTACTCTCCACCCAGCACTGTGCTAAGTGCTGAGATAAAAGCTGAATAAGACAGTCCCTTTCCTCAAGGAAGGGGAGCTTGTAAACCACTGGGGAGACGGACAACAAATGATGAACTTATCCGTGGTTATGTCCCATGACAAAGGTGGGCACAGAGTGCTCTGAGAGGCACCAGATGACAGGCACCCAGCCGAGCCCGGGAGGGGAAAGGTGGGATCGAAGGCAGTTTTCTCAACGAGATAAGGAGCAGCATCTCGAAGTTAATACAGCAAACAAGAGGGGAAGGACGCTCCCAGCAGAGGCAGCATCTTTAACAAAATCCACAAGACAGGAGGGAGTGGGGTATGCGAGCTGGGGAGACAGCAGCTGAGCATAAACTTGGAGGGAGTCTTCCAAATAAAGCTGGCAGTTGATGGAGAGCTATTGGTGGGTTTTACTCAAAGGGAAGTCAATCAGATTTACATGTTCACTGGATCTCTAAGTCAACTGGAGTAAGGAACACTGGATGGGAGAAGGGAGATACGGAAGCCTTTCTGATAATCCAGGTAAAAGAAGATGAAGGGGTGAAGTAGGTTTCTGGTAGTTGGTGGTCAAAGGGCAGGTTCAGGACAGCATTCGTGATGGTCATGTTGAAATCCCTTTTAGAGCTCCAAGTGGTGCAATTCAGCACAAGTGTTAAGCTCAGGAGAGCAGATAAAAGTATATTATCATAACATACACATATACATTTGGGAATCAGAAGAACATATTTTTTACCTTCAGACTACGTGCAATTTTAAAGCCAATCTCTTCCTTTTCTCTTCCCTGAGCTTTCACCTCCCCATCATTATTCCAAAATTGGGAGCTTCCTAGCAATGGGTAGAAACATGCCTTCTTCGCGTGGGACTCTTAACAGGATTTGATCAGTGGCACTAAGTAAGGGAAATTGCTTTGGTTCCTCAGACCACCCTCACAAATATGTTCTGAACCTCTGTGCTCATAGATGGTAGCAAAAAACAAACTCACAGAAAATAGTAGATCTCAGAATTGAACAGGATGTTAGGGGTTATCTATTCCCACTCTTATTGAATGCAAAACACTATACATCTTATTGACACTTTGCCCTTTGTAGTTGACCAGGCTGGTTGCCCACCAACATTCATTCCCCTCCTTTCTCCTTCTAGTTTCAGTACCTGAATTGTTGACAGTATGGAAGCATCTTTCTGTTGTGGATGTGACTTATTAAAAAGTGCCAGAGAAGAATCATCTTTTTCAACACCTATACCAACTTCAGAGCCCTTGTAGGCTCAGGAGACAGTGACCCAATCCCTGGCTCTAGAAGACGAATCCCAACTGGGCTGAGCCAATCATAATAATCCCATTGCCCTTGCCAGATTAGTTAAGAATGGATATGTGATCCAGCTCTGGCCAATGCTGAGTGCGGGAACTGATGGGAGATTCTGGGGAAATTTTCCTTGCTCTACTTTTTTAAGTGTTGTTTCCGTGGAGGTTATGACCATGGGGGGCTGAGGGGGTGGGACAGGGGGGCAGAAGCGAGCCATTAGTCGAAATTGATATTCAGTTCGTTAGTTATCAGTGCTGCACAAGAAATATCTCTGCCCTTCCAGGCGGATTGTAGAATTGCAATTCCTGGCCCATTCGTGAGCAGGAGGGGAAGAGTGACTTAGTACTACTGGTCAAAAATCCTGAGCAAAAATGGTGCGTGTCATTTCTGAACCAGAGCATCCAGTTGCCACTTTAAGACATGGTAGAGCTCTCGTTTTCTCCTGGCATGGTGATCAGCAATGCTCTGGGTGGGAGTGGCTTGGTCAGCCTGGAAGTGACGTCAGTGAGGAGGCCCCACCATGGCCATGTAGCCTGAGTAAAACTACACTCTTCTTAAAGCCACTGGAATTGGGCCTATTATTGCAGCGTATCTTAACCCGTCCTGACTGATACACTGAGGATGACAGAAGGAACATCATGGAGCCATTCAGGGAACTTTGCCCAAGGCTTTCACAACTCCGATCTTCCAATAATGTAAGATAATTAAGTTTCTTATGTCAAAGCCTCTTTGAAAAAATGGTGTATTTGCATATAACCTATGCACATCCTCCAATATACTTTAAAAAAAAAAAAAAAAAAGCCTCTTTGAATCCAGAGCTTTTCTTACGTGCAGCCAAAGGCATCCTATGGATATAGCATGTGTTTTCTGTCTCCATTCTGACTTAGGGTTTCCACCTAGCTATGGTAGACAAACGATGGCCACTCCTTTTCACAAGAGGTGGCGTCTGTTTGTCTTCCCTTTGAGGCTAGGCCAGCCTTTTGACTTGCTTTGCCTGATGGCATGTGGCAGAAGTGATGCTCAGCCAGTCTGAGTCTAGCCATTAAGAGGCCTGGCGCCGTCTTCCTTTGCATTCTTGAGATCGAGCTGCCATATAAGAGGCGTGGGCTGCCTGTTATACTCAGTGATGAGGAGTGAGACCACCACGACATGGAGAGAGACCCTGGGAGACGCGATGCCACCTTTGGCATTTGATTCCCAATTGAGCTCCCAGCGGAACGCGGCAAAGGATGGGACCCAAGTGAGGCCAGAAGAGGAATCATTCATCTCAGCCCCAGACAATCCACAGAATCATGAGAAGCGACAGACTGATGTTGTTGTAGGTGTTTGAAACCATTAAGTGTCGTGATGGTTTACTACAACACAACAGACAGCTAAGTCCATCCGCAGATCACAGCACAGACGCTAAACAGAAATGTATTAGGTGCAACTTCCAGCCACTAGATGTCCGAAGCTATTTTTCATGAGCTGCTGTATGAATTTGCTAGGGCTGCCATCACAAAGTACCACAAACCAGGTGGCTTGCAGGACAGAAAATGACTGTCTCGCAATTCTGGAAGCTGGAAGTCTGAAATCAAGGTGTTGGCAGGGTTGATTCCTTCTGAGTGCAGGATCTTTTCTAAGTGTCTCTCCTTGGCTTGTAGGTGGCTGTCATTATGTACACGTGATGTTCTACTTTTATGCGTGTTGGTCTCCACATTCCCCTCTTTTTATAAGGACACGAGTCATATTGGATTAGGGCCCACTCTAATCACTTCATTTTAATTTTATTACCTCTGTCTCCAAATAAGGTCACATTCTGAGGCCCTGGAGGTGAGGACTTTAGCATATGAATTTGGGGGGTGGGACAGCGGAGGCACAATTCAACCCATACACCTACTGCATGGAAGGGTGATGTGCTCTGTACAAAACATGATGAAAACATGTGTGCAGATGAAGAAGAAAGGAAGAGAGGTCATGTTTGCCATCTTTTATTCAAGAATTGCAGTTTAGGTCACGCTGGAAATGAGTACTCTTTCTTATACCCTTTTCAAGACTGAAGGCAATTGCTCGAGTGAAAGAAAAGAGATTCCAAATAGGCAGCACAGGAAAGGGACTGTCTTCCCCTGGCAGTTCCCACCTAGAGACGGAGTTAAGGAAGTTTGCATCCCGTATAATTAGAACTCTAGAATTGTGGCATTACAGAATTTGCAAGAATTCATACCCTCTAGACACTTTCTTCTAAGCAGACCTCTGGTTGGCCAGACAAGTGAGGGCAAAAATGACCTCAAATTATCCCTGTGGCTAGCCTGGCCCAGGGTTAACTCACTTCTGCATTCATTTATTCATTCTTTATCATTTATTCTACCAATTAGCCCTTCAATAAATATTTAACGAGCACCACTATGTGCTAGTCCAAAATACAAACAAATAAATTATGCTTTCTGACTTGCACTCTGGAATCCTACATAGGGCCTCATAGAAGTGCCTTCCCTCTACCACAAACCAGATGTGACCGACTAAATGTGTCCCCCCAGAATTCATATGCTGAAGCTCTAACACCATCCCCATGCCGTGTGAGGACACGGCAGGAAGACAGCTGTCTGCAACCCAAGGAGAGAGCCCTCACCAGACACCAACTCTGCTGGCACCTTGATTTGGATCTCCACTCTCCCGAACGGGGAGAAATAAATTCCTATTGTTTCAGCCGCCCAGTTTTCGGTGTCTTGTCATGGCAGCTGGAGCGAGGACACCAGAGATCGAGAGGCAAAAATAAAAAGATTTGAGAAGACTTCAGAAATGTTTTTCCCCCGAGCTGAGTGTCCAGCAGTTCCCTAGGACACAGACTCTTTTAGTTAGGTCGTGAGCTACACTACCAGGAGGATGCCTTAGCAGATTCAAAGCACCTCGGAGACATGCTGGAAACACAATTGAAGAGTCTAATGTGTGGGCCACATGTGAGCTCAACATCTTAACAGCTTCTTGAGAAACTCTCCTTAAGGGGCTGCTTTCCTACTGTGATCATCTAGGGCTATCAAATGTGGTTTTCTCCACATTTGTTGTGACATTATTAGCATTAAAGCAAAGGTGAATATGCATGCACTTTTATACTTTTAAGCCCAAGACATAGAACCCTACTGTTAGAATTGGTCTAGCTATTGTGACTGTCTTAAGAATAAGGTCAGATTACAACACTAAATGATTGAGAGTTTGGGGCTTTCCCCCCTTTTAATGTATGTAAAGCTCTTCTGTATCCCCAAGCACGTATTGAGTCACAGAGCAGCTCATTTTAGTTGTGTGTTTCCTGGGTAAACTTGTACCGAACCATTTTCAAAGGACACATTTAGCTGGTTCTATGGAATGTGATTTATCTACATAGCATTGCATCCAGTCACTCCTTATGGTAGGACAGGCTGTAAAAGTGTTCTCTGCTATGACGCCCTCCTCCTGTGCCCAGAGCAGACATCACTAATCAATTAACGAACCCTTTCCTGCTGAGACGAGGCATAGCCTCAGAAAGCCCTTCCACACACAAAGCTCCAAATAGCCAGCAGAGATTAACTATAGCTGGAATTAGTACGAGAAATAAATTCTATTTGCCTAACAGCTCAGTGAGAGGCGACAGTCATAGAGGTTCAAGCATAGTTCTGTTACTTTATGTAGATGTGGTTTTAGAATTCTGTTCCAATTATACAGCTTTGTTGCCCCAAACGGAAACATTTATGAAAGGAAGGGGGTGAGAGTGTGAGGGACACCAACGTCATTGGTCATTATGTGCTTTTTACTGAAAGACGTCACTGATTTACAGCTAGAAGAAATGCACACCGGGGTCAGCGCTTCCCGAGAAAAGTGATAGTGAAGAGTTTGCCAAACGAATGCCAAAGATAATCATCATACAGCCTCTCCAGATATTCATGTGCAGATTCTGTGCATTGTTATTCCATTTTCTCTTCAGTTGCAATTTATTGATATTTTATTCCAAACCAACAGGGATTAACATACAAAACTATATTTCCCTATAAAACTAGGAACCCTCTTACGAGTGCATTAGACATAGATGGCATAGGGTTCGTATCAACCTGTGTTCTGTGTCAGTACAAACTGTTTTTCATACTTCTGCGTCCTACCTTGAGATCATGCCTTTTGTGTCCATTGTGTCACATGGGTCACCTTGAATTCTGTTTCCGACTTCCGGGAAGTTAAATCTGCCATAGGCAGTAGTACCTTCAGTAGAATAGGTACGTGTGATTAAAAACAACCCACTAAAAATGGTTGGTGTAGCTTTTTCCTTTAAAGGGAAAAAAAAATTGAATTAACTAATTGGATCTAACCCACTGATCTAATCCAATTGACTGGGCACAAATTGGTCATTAAAACAGACAAATGAATAAACAGCAATTCTTGATTCTGTGTCAGGATGTAGACGCTCTCTGGATGGACCATCTGTTGGGTGAGTGCCAAGCTAAGGGTGAATCACTGAATAGATGGATGCCATCATTAAAATAACTGAGGTAACTGGGCTGAAAGGACCAATTTTGTTATTAACTCCCATCAATTTTCAAAATTACTAATTTGATCCTGGAATGACTTCTGTGGACAGAGGTCCATTCTGACATGCTCAGTCTTGATCAAGACATTGAATAACCCCATCTGCAGACATAACCAGTGTGCAGATAGGTCCTGCAGGAGCCAGGAAGCAATTAAAGGAGGGAGGGCTGGCCTGAAGATGCTTGGCGAAGGAATTTCTGGAGATACTTGGCCAGAGAGCCTGAGAACTATTTCTTGACCTTGGCTTGAGGGTCTGATTTTCCAACTTACTTTTCAAGTCCTGGCTCAGCACCTGATGGTGCCTGTTCAATTTTACCCTCATATCCCAGCTCCCAGCCCCAACTCTATCTCCTAGAAGCCCAAGCTTGGGGAGTGGAGATGAACTCCTTCCAAATCTTTCTATCCAAGGAGTCACCAGGCACTGAAGGACAAGGTCATGGTGGCACTGCTATGGTGATAGAGATAGCTCCTGGGTTGTAGACAGATCAAAAGAGAGAAACCGGGGCCAGGGTTATCCTGAGACAGACAACATTGGAGTTGTGTTCAGGCCTTTCAGAACGGCCACAAGCTCAGTGAAATCACATGGGAGGAGTGAAGCCGAGGGTTCGTTTAGAACCGGCCACTCGGTCCAGAGAGGTTACACCGGAGAAGGAGGTCAAGGCAGGGCAGTGAATTAAACCCAGCAGACCTGGAAGACCTCAGAGCAGGAAGGGTGATGAGTCAGGGTTCATCTAGCAGTTAGGAAGAAGGACGTCCATGAGAACCGACAGGAAGGGCAAGACATTGTCACTGGGTCTAATCACAGCGACGGGTGCCCTAGCCAAGAAGTGGCTTACAAGCTTTCAGCATGAGCAGCTATCGACTCCGAAGAACGGGCTTGCCGGGGCTTGCAGGGGGAAATAGCTAGAGATGAAACTGATGCGTGGGATAAATCCCACCAGGCCAAGGGTGACCACAGTCTGTGCCCACTTGGCCTCCGTGAGCCCATTTAGGTAACCACACTCAATTTCCTGCATCACTTCCACCACAGCCCCTCTCCCAGCAACGGATTTCATAAATACGCACAACGTGCTGGTTGCACAATGTTCATGATTGAAAATATCTAATTGGCCATTATTTTTATTCCTTTTCATTTTACCCTGCTTCTCCTTCTTTCAGTTCAATAACTTCTCAGGTTTTTATTTTCCATCAATACGTTCCCATTTCTGCATATAACCTCCCAAGGTAATTTTTTAACACATTTAATTTCAGGATATGCCAGTCCCTCTGAGAGATAATACATTCCAGGAGAAGAAAGAATATTTGGCAAAGAACTTGGGAATTTGGTCTTGAGTCTCATCTTCAAATTGCGTATTGTCCTATCTCAGAATTTCCTGGTTTTTCACTCTATCACCTTTATAGAGATTGCACAGTGTAGGACAGTGGTTCTCAACCTGGGGGTGATGGGGAACCTCTTGAAATTATAGCAAAATTGTGTGTGCCTGCGTGCATGCATGCTATTTTTAGGAGACATTTCATCAGACAATCAAATGAATTCAGACCCCAGAAGAAAAAACGAAAACATTACGAAAGGACGAAAACTTTAAGAACTAAGTTCAGAAGACCTAAATTCCAGTCCTTGGGTTACTTTTTACTAGTTCGGTGACTAGTATGTGACCTCCTGGGGCACAGTTTCTTTTGCTGTAAAATAGAGAAGGTAATTCTGGCCTTTCATACAACACGGGATCAAATGAGACCATGGATGGTAAAGTATCGGAAACTCAGAAGTTCAATAAAAGCGTTCATTTTTCTCATGCTGCCAAATCTCTCAGTTACGCAAAAACATAAGGGCTGGATCAAAAGTCAAACCAAACCAGTTCTGGCAGCGAGGAACGTGCTGTTTTCAAAGCACACTCCTGTCCTCTAATGATATTTCAGTCTTACTGAATTCCTCACTAGCTTTGCGTATGGATGCATGGGGAACAGAAGTGTCGTGGCAGTTATCCAGTTTATTCAACCAATTATCTGAGTATTTGAACTAATGTGATTATATATTCTTGCTACACTATTTCTTTCTGGACCCTACTCTCCCTTTTGGTGTATAAACACGCCAGAGGACACAGCCCTTGTGCGGACAGCTGCCCTTGAAGAACAACTCTTTTAAGAAGTTTCTGAAATTAGCTCTGTGTGGCAGTTGACTGTGGGATCAGCTCCAGCGACAGCCAGCTAGGAGTAAAGGATGAAAGGGTTCAACGTTTTCCCTCCAACAGAGAAGGGCTTTGACCTAAGTGGGGCCCTGGACAATTTTGGAATCTGAGACCACAGTGATGCCAGCTGGCAAATTAAACAAGGAGCGAGATCGAAAGAGGCCGCAGTGAGGACCCAGAGGGACAAGGTGACACTTTATTACCAAGAGAGTAACACCTTTTAATTGGTGAACACAACAAATAAAGAGGTGGCAGCCCCAGCTCGCTTCTGATTCGCTCACGCACAGAATGGGGTTTGAGACAACAAAATCCTTTCCTCGCTTCATTTAGAAGTTGTGATTTTGATTAGGAAACAAAAGGCCATGCAGGAGACAAAACGTGAAACAGAAGGAGGCTTCTGACTGATAAAGACTGAATTTATTAGAAAGTCCCCTGAAAGCCAGGCATAATGAAATGAAAATAACTTCATTAATTCAGCATTAAGAGGAAAATGTTAGTCAGGAAAAGAAATAACACACTTTGTAGGGTGCAGCAGGGGGGACACGTGGGTTTACGAGGATTGTTTAATTTTGAATAATGCATATGTCAACTCCATGGAGCCTTCCCCAAATTTGCTTCTTTCCTTCTACGGCTCAGTCATCCTACTCTGTCAACAAGCCTAGAACAAATAAATTGGAATGCTGAAAATATTGCTTTCACTTCCAAAGGAGACTACCTGAAATTATAGGCATTTAGAACAACATTAAATTTAAAAACCACAGCTTGCAACAGCCGTAATTTTTTACAACATAAGCGTGGCTGTGAAGGTGATTGTGAAGCTTCTGGGCTGGGATGGCAATGGTAAGGGTTTTTCTTTTCAGTCTGGACCCACTTTCACATTGTAGTGGACGCTGATGGTTCCAAGCAGTGATACTAATACTTTATTGTTAACAAAGGTCCAACCTCTATTGAGATATCTTTAGTTTTTCCCTAATGTCCTTTTTTTCTGTTCCAGGACCCCATCTAGGATATCATGTTACATTTAGCCATCACGTCTCCTTAGGCCCCTCTGGTCTGTGACACTTTCTCAGACATTTCTTGTTTTCGATGACTTTGACAGATTGGAGGAGTATGGGCCAGGTATTCTGTAGAATGTCCTTCCACTTGGGTTTCTCTGATGATATTTCTCATGGGTAGACTGGAGTTATGGGTTTGGGGCAGGAAGGTCACCGAGGTGAAGTATCATTCTCATCATATCAAGGATACAAGCTATTAATGTGATTTAACCATAATAACGTTGACCTTGATAACCGCTGCTGAGGCAGTGTTTGTCAGATTTCTCCACTATGAAGTTATGCATACCGTACTCTTTGGAAGGAAGTCACTAAGCACAGGTCACATGTAAGGAGTGGAGATTTACTCTCCACCTCCATGAAGGGGGTGCACGTACCTCAATTATTTGGAATTCTTCTGCACAAGAGATTTGTCTTTTCTCCTCCACTTATGTATATATTCAATCATTTATCTACATCAGTATGGACTCATGGATACTTATACTTTGGGCTATAATCTGACACTACATCATTCATTTTCTTGTTCAAGTTGGCCCAGCTTTGCCCGTCATGAGCTCTTTCAGTTGGTTCTTGTGTCCATTTGACATACACACCGCCATTGGGGTTTTAGGTTGTTTGTTTCTGAACACTGCTTTACTTTTTAGCATTATAAGACCTTCTTACAAAGTTATACATTTCCTGCCCCAACCATTGACTCAGCCATTTCTCCAAAGAGACCTGGTCCCTTTTCTTGTAGAATGGTATTTCTTCTCTTATTTATTTTTTAAAAGTATCCACTTATACCACTTTCTGCCAATCCTTCCCTTGTCCCCCTAACTTCAGGAATCCAGTTCTTTCCCCCTGATTTTTTTACTATTCTTTTTAGTGCCTTCAAAACTCTGCCTTACAGATACCTCTAAGATTGAAGATTTTCATCACATTTGGAGCCCCTCTCTCTAAAATCTCTCACTCTTCTGTCATCCTTCTCCTGAACATCACGGGTTCCCCTCCCTGGCACCTATAGCGCGTCAGCCGCAAGCTGGAAGGAAAAGAATCGAGAGGAATACTAAGAAAAGGAGCGAGCTCAAGCTATCTCCTGGGTGGCATATTATTTTTAATTAATGCTGCTGCCATTTCCTCACTCTACCAGCCAAGTTAATGCAACAAGAATTGTGTTGGCATCTGCGGCAGCAAATGGAGAGGAACAGCAGTTTCAAAGGAGGGGGTGACCGTCCCCCACCCCCAATCTGGGTACACTTTGGAGTAGGGCACAATTCACATGCAGATTGCCAGAACTCGGCGAGGCTACTGGTTGGAACTCGGTGGTTCCGGAGACACATGTCCTCCGTGACTGGCAGCGATGTCCACTCTCCATCATGCTGAGACACTTTGAAGAGGCCTCTTTGCCAAGGTGTTCCCTGCAGTCACACGGGGGGCCAGCTTACGGGGAGCACAGGGGGCAAGAAACTAGCACCCAAACACCTTGCCGTTCACGTGCAGGAAAAACAGGGATCACAGCGAGAGCCGGGTCCCCTGTCTGTACTTCAGCCCCGTCGTTCCTTCCTTGCTCCCACTCTTCAGATCACCACCCCTAAGGAAGCTGATGATTTCCTTTACCTGTGGCTCAACAAACCTTTCTTGAGGGCCAATGCACCCCGGTGTCCGTGGTTCATGCTAGAGATGCAAAGGGACTCAGGATATCGCTCCCGGTCCAGTGCGGACAAGATTAGCCTGTGAACAGATCATATCAGACAGTGCATTATCTTTACTATATACACCAACATTCACGTATTATGTTATATACATAGACTCTGTGCCTGCTATCGATTTTTTATTTCTCCAAAAAATTACTAAGCTTATTGTTTTTTATCTTTAAATTTCTCCTGGGCATATATCTGGAGAAAACCGTAATTCGAAAAGATACATGCACCCCAATATTCATTGCAGCACTGTTCACAATAGCCAAGACGTGGAAGCAACTTAGATGTCCATCAACAGATGAATGGATAAAGAAGATCTGGTACATATATACAATGGAATACTACTCAGCCATAAAAAGAATGAAATAATGCCATTTGCAGCAACATGGATGGACCTAGAGATTACCAAACTAAGTGAAGTAAGTCAGACAGAGAAAGACAAATATCATATGATGTCAATTATATGTGGAATCTAAAAAAATGAGACAAGTGGAAAACAAATTTATGGTTACCAAAGAGGAAAGGGGGTGGGGGAGGGATAAATTAGGAGGTTGGGATTAACATATAAACACCACTATATATACAATAGATAACCAACAAAAAGAATCTGAAAAGGACTATATATATATATATGTATATAAAACTGAATCACTGTGCTGTACACCTGAAACTAACATGATATGGTAAATCAACTATACTTCAATAAAAAAGTTTTTTAATTACCAAATTTATTATTTGTTATCTTTAAATTTCCCAAATAATGTGTGAATACATTCTTCTTTAAGAAAAACTAAAACATTACAGATGAAGCTAAAGGTCTATAACAAGCATACCTCCTCCTTCCCAAATACGAAGGCAACCGCTGTTTGGGGTTTGTTGCCTATTTTCCCAGAGAACAGGTATGTTTTTAAAAAGATACTGAAATGCAGGACAGTCTTATTCAAAACGGTACGGCTGACAATCACTGACTGCCGCATGGCTCCCCCTCTCCTCCCATTCTTTTCCACCTGTCACTTAGCCTGGGCTGGTGATAAAATTCCAGGCAATGCTTGGAATGTGGATGAGCCAAGATGGCTCTTGTCAGAATGGAATAATCAGGATGGAAGAGAAAGGCTGGGCCTGGGGAAAGCACGCAGATGTCCCCAGTGATGAACCCAGGCTGGACCAGGGAGGTGAGCAAGGGACAGCCATCACCTCGAGAAGCAGGGGGCAGTGGGGAGTGCAAAACTGGAGGAAGGATCCCAGGTGGGGGAGATGTGGAGAAGGACGACCTCGGTCCTCAGGCCCAGGAGGGACAGGAGAAGCAGCGCCCTGCAGGCAAAGCCGTAGTCTTTGAGCAGACCGTGGTTCCAGGCACGAGTCTGCAAGGTCCCAGGGGAGCGGTCTGCCTTGACCAAGACTTCCTGCCATGGACACCCTTTTATACTTTTATTAGTAGAACCTAGATTGAGAAACACAACATCCCCAGGAGCATAGACACACCCCCGCCTTGTCCCAATTAAAGGACCTGAGGTTTTCCTTGGCAACCCTATTCGAGTTTTTGTCCTGATCTCTAAAGGCCCCAGAGGGTTCAGCAGGACAGAGAACGGGGAGGCGTGTGTGTGTGTGTGTGTGTGTGTGTGTGTGTGTGTGTGTGTGTTGGTGGAAGAGAGTCTCCTTTGCTTGTGTAATAGGGACAAGATTTTTAAATATCAATGTGCTTTTTCTCTTTTGTCCCTCTGCGTCCAGGACCTGCTCCCTGATAGGCTCAAGGCATTAACTCACCTGGGGAAGAGAGGGGGCTGGTCCCATGCGGAGGAAAGGCATAGGGACTGTTCGGGGAGGGAGGCAAAGAGAAAGCTTCTGAGCTTCAAAATAGCGAGCTGGGCGAAGTAAACAGCAGGGTTGAGAGCGGGGCACTTCTGGGAAAGGACTGGTGTTCTAAATTTCCTAGTTCTCACTTAACACAGCCAGCCAGCTCCTAGAGCTTTAAGTAAAGGAAGTCTGGGCAGGTAGGAAAGAAGTTAAAGAAAAACTCACTCTTTCTGACCTGAATGGCTATGGGGAGTTGAAGCAGAGAGAAAAGAGGAAACAGGATGGGGCCAGAGACTATGAAACCAGCAACTTGATTTCCCCTTCTAGACGGTCTCTCTCTACAATTATAATACACAGAATTAAGGCAACACAAGGCATCGCTGCCCAGCTAGGAAGGTGGAGGCACCGGTTGGGCTGCCAGCAGGGCTGGCTTGCTTCCCTGAAGTGCCCTTGACCCCCTGGGGTTGGGACACTGTCTCCGGAGACACGAGGCCTGCTGGGAGGAGGGTGAGGTGCCCACATGGCACACGGTGAAGCTGGACAGGCTCGGCCAGGGGCCGGGCCGGGTGGAGGCTGCAGCATCAGTAGGAGCGGAGAGGAGGCCAAGGCGGTGGGGATGGGCCTGGGTCCCAGCCCGGCCAAGAAAGAAAAGACCCCGAGTTTCAGCCACAGGCATCAGCATCAAAAACCTGCAGGGCTTCCGGAGACGGGATCAGGCCAGGAACGTGCTGTGGGTTCCTTGGGGCAAATGGGGGTGCACCCAAGTCATGGATCCTTCCCTTTATCACAGAAGTGGGGAGGGGTGATTGCCGACCTTCTGTTGTGTTTCCTGGGCCACAAATCGTGGCAGCCTTGCGGGGTGGGCTGGGCACGTCCACTTCTGTCCTCAGAGATGTCCTCTTCCTGGAATAAGAGGCGCAGAGACCTCTGGCTCTTTCCCCAGGTGTTTCCCCAGCAACCTCTCCTAACGCCTTCCCTGGGACAGGCATTTCGGACAGCTCAGTCTTTGGTGGCCGCTCCCCAGACTGAGGGTTCTTGGTCTGGGCGACCCCACTCTGTAGGACAGCTCTGCCAGCAGCCCGGGCACTCAAAATCTCCTGGTGGCATTGCAGGACCAGGACAGAGTGCACCTCTCTGCTTCTTAACAAGGCTCCCGCAGAGCTGCCGTGATAGTGGAATGGAAACAGGCCTGAGATGGCTCACCGGGGGCACTGTACCCTCCCAGCCATCCTTTCAGGATTTGCCAAGTAGGCAGGATGCTTCTGCCTGAGGTAAGTTGATAATCACAGGGCATGACGGGGGAGAGCTCCACTCTTAGAGGTGGCTTCCTCCAGAGCCTTCCCAGACCCCAGGCATGGAGAAGGTGCACCAAAGGCTCAGCTTTTTGCCAAAGCAAGAACCAACAGAGGCCAGTCTAGAAACAAAACGAGCACTGCCGGCTTGGATTGCAGGCACCCACTTTTCCTGTAGAACAAGAGACAGGCTCAGACCTCAGGCTGGGGACCTTGAATGATCCAAGACCATCCTGATTCCATATAATATTCTCTCTTCAAGAAAGGCCTTTCTCTCGACATATAATCAAATGCCATTGTATGTTAATATCTCTGTAAGGCCTTTCATCTTTTAAAAATTCCATGTGCTCAATCTGTGTATCTTGAAACCTTCCTGTATCCACAGTTGCTGAGGCTGGGATAGGTCAGCTGGGGTGCCTTTGGAGTCCATACTTACTTATCACAGCACATCATAAATAATTTTAATGGGAAAATGTTAGGTGCTATTTTCTTAAAAAGCAGGTTGGAAGTGAGTTCAAAGGAAGGAAAGATGGCATTGGCTTGGGGATGCCATTGGTAAGGTTTCACATGTCTTCTAAATGGTAAAAACAACCAGAATAATTATATTGTGACCAATTATATCATGCTGCCTAAATACACACAGAAATTCGTTCACTGTGGGGTCATGAAGAGGTCTTTGAACTAAAAGTGAAGGCAAGGTACAGTGTCCTTAATCTGTAAAATGGGAAGAAAATTCCAGTCCTGGCACTTAGCGCTCTCAATTTCTACTGACACTTTCCTATAGAATGTGTTAAGAATGTGCATTTTTCAACCATCACATTGGGGTAGTATACATGTCACATTTCTTGATTTTTTTCTAAATTAAAAAAAAAAAACCAACTGATCAGTTGGATCTCATAAAAATTAACTTCTGCTCTGTGAAAGGCACTCTTAAGAAAATAAAATGACAAGCTAAAGACTGGAAGAAAATATGTGCAAAGCACATGTCTGACAAAGGAGTGGTATCTAGAAGATACAGAGAAACTCAAAACTCGACAGCAGAAAGCAAAAAATCCAATTTGAAAATGGGCAGAATACATGAACAGGCGTTTCACTGAAGAGGATCTACAGAAGGCAAATGAACACATTAAAAGCTGTTCAGTGTCATTAGCCATTAGAGAAACACAAACTAAAACCACCGTGAGATACCACTATATTCATATCAAAATAGTTAAAATTAAGAATAGTAACCACACCAAATGCTGATGAAGATGCAGAGGAACTGGGTCACTCACCCACTGCTGGTTGGAATGTAAAATGGTACAGCCACTCTGGAAAAGTTTGGTGGTTTCTTTAAAAAGTAAACATACGATGACAAATGACCCAGCAAATGCCATCTTAGGCATTTATCCCAGAGGAATGAGAACCTATGTTCACATAAACACCTGTACATGAATGTTCATAGTAACTCACTCGTAATAGCCCCAAAATTAAAAAAACCAAATGTCCTTCAGTGATAAATATTTAAGTGATGGTATATCCATATCATGAACTACTGGTCACCAATAAAAAGGAGTTAATTATTGATATGCAACAAGCTGGATGAATCTCAAGGGAATTACACTGAATATAAAAAGCCAATCTCAGAAGGTTACATACTGCATTATTCCACTGATATAGCATTTTTGTTTGAACAGCAAAATAATGGAAGCAACCTACATGCCAATTTGTTGGCAAGTTGTTAAAGAAATTATAGTACATTCATAGAGTGGGATAGTATACAGCCACGAAAAAGTAAAAGGAAGTGCTTTATATACTGATATGAAATTATCTTCATGAACAGGAAATGAAAAAAGCAATTCAGAAGAGTATGTACAATATGTTGCCATTTCTATAACAATGGGACTACATATATGCTTGTCACTGATGGTAAATGCTTAAAACTCTACAGTAAGACTACAGCAAAGACCAATAACATTGGGTTGCTTCTAGAAAGGGAAGGTTTTTACTGAGGATCAGGGGTGGAAGGGAGACTTTTTTTTTCTTTGTGCATCATTTCATAACTTGGAGGTTAAACCATGTGCATTAATTGCTTATTCAAAAATAAAATATATTTTTGGAAAAGAGATGCTCTGAAAAATATCCTTTTCTAAATATAAATGATGACCAGAGTTTTTTTGAGGTCCAAGGGGCCTTCACACCTCCTGCAAGTTTCTTCCTGCCCCTGCATGGCTTTCCTAGGTGATGGGCACTGCACCCGTACTGTCTGAGCAGGAAGGGGAGGATTGGAGACTTTGTTGGCGGCAGGGTGTGTGTGTGGGGGGTGGTGCTAGGGGGTGAGCTGGTGACTGTGGCATCAGGCAGAGCTGCATCTGAAAGAGGAAAAAGGTCTTTTCACCTAAAGTAATGCAATTAGGACACCTAGTGTCCAGTGACTTCTCTCACCAGACCTGTTCCCAGAACCATGCTGGCAAGGGAACAGAGAGGAGTTAAGAGGCCTTGCTTTATTTTTTTCCTCTTGTTTCATTTTTAACACTGAAATTACTCCTACCCGAGATGACTTCATCAAGTACATTTGTTGGTTCGCAATCTCAGGAGTTCCCCCTGTTGAAATCCCAAACTACCCCCGTACACAGAGGGCAAGGAGAGACCCAAGAAAGAGGCAGACTGCTCCACACTGGTTAATGGCAGGTTGAATAAGCAAGGAAGCTTACATACGAGGCTTGTCTGGGACGAGTAGACCTCTGCAGCTGCCCGCCAGAATCTTAAACGTTTATGTAGAGGCCTAAACTGGGTTCAGTCATGGACGCCGTCCAGATGGTCTTGGCAACACATGACTCTCTCAAGGCTGAGTCCTTGAAAATGGCTCCTGCTGTGGGAACGGTGGTCAGAACGTACATTGCAGGGACGGAAGGGGCGAGGCGCCTCTGACTGCCAGGGTCCAGCTTGCAGGTTCACCAGCGATCACGTCCTCTCCATGATGTCCTCCAATGGTATTTCTGAGACATCTGTTAATTTCTCCTTTACCACTGGAGTGTCTAAACAACCAGGGAAGGCTCCAAGAGGAGCACTCAAACTTCCAGGGCTGCTTTGTCCTTCCTGCAGGGCTAACCCAATTCCACGGGGGGCTCTGTAGCTCTCCTGAGGCTGGAAGCAAGAAGCGTTAGAGTCCCAACCCTCGCCCAGCGTCTGGGTCTAGACCATGACATCCAGACGTGGCTAACTGCATACTGAGATGATCAAAGGCAATTCCAAACCAACAGCTTCCTTTCTTAGTCTCTATCCATTGCTCTCCTGCATGTTTCACTTTTGTACGAGACTCTGAAGCTACTTGCCCAGGAGTAGTTTGTCTGTAGTTACTCCTTTTTGAACTGTCTTCAGGGAGCTTGCTATATTTTCTGCTCTGATCTGCAAGGGAAATTCCTAAAGGCGTATTAGATCAAAGGTCACTGTGCCCACTTCCAGGGCTGCCTGGAAAGCTAGCTGGATAGACTCTTCTCTGCATCCCCCTCACATGTGTAAATCTGTGATTCAGTTTCATTATCCCGTTTTAGTCTCTGAACAGCTATGCTGTTACTGTGGCAGAAACAAGAAACTGAAATATTCACTGATGTATTTACAGAAGATGTAATAAAATCTGGCCCTGGAGGTCAGACCGTTCGTATCCCATGGAAAGTAGTACGTGCATGGGCATCAGGATTAAATACATATATCATACTAGGGTTTCAGCTCATTTGCCTAATATATTTGAAAATGACTCAATTTATTGCAAACTAAGATTTAGGAAGCTCAGTTTACAGGTTGACAAATTAGCATTTGTCTGCACATATTTCACTATTTTGCATAATTAATTCCTCCCCATAGTACACAGGCATTTTCCTCTACAACAAAACCAGCCTATTTCTCGTTCGCTTCCTGTTAGCATCATGTAAATGGTATTTATTCAGAAGATGCATATTCTTTTCCAAAGCATCCCTTGGAACATGACCGAGATTTTCATCCCAATCATTATCAGCTGTTTATTACCCAGCTTCCCAAGTCTCGGTCACAAAAAAAAATTAGAAAAGGAAAAGTTGAGTCAGAAAAAACAAAGAGAGTGCCGATGAAATGGATTCTCCTGATTCAGATTGACTGGGTGTATCAGCTAGCATTACGAGGACCAGAGAAGAAAAACGTTAATTAATACTGGCTTTAACAATAGAGAAGATATACTGATTCATTTGCCTGAAAAGTCTACAGGTAGAGCAGCTGAATAATGTCACCAAGGACTTTTTTTGTTTTTCACAATGTTCTCTTCAGAGTTGTCTTCTCCTAAGGCTGGCTCTCTTCTTCATTCTAGGATCGCTTTCAAGAGCTACATAGTTCCAACAAATAAAAGAGATGCCATCTTTATTCCCAGCAAAAGTCCTAGGTATCACTCTAATTGGATGGCTACAGTAACATGCCCAACATTGAGCCAATCACTGTGGTCAGGCAGAACAAATGCTCTGATTGGTCAGTCATATGCTTTCTCTCTATAACTGGGGTAAAATCAGCTTCCCTAGACCAACATGCATCCCCAACCAAAATTGGGAGCTGTTAGAAAGAAAGAAGTATGGGGGGGGGGGGGCGCGCGAGGTAGACAAGAAAGCTACCAAAAGAAAAATTTACTAAAGTAAAGAAAGGGAAATCTAAACTGGAGAAAAATCTGAATTTCTATAAAAGTATTCTGTAGTGCAGTTTATTTCTTTCACATACATGCAGTAAGTCAAATGAGGCCAACAAAGCGTTGACAGGCACTCACTTGAATGAACAGACATGGCTGATTGGCAATGGGTCTCTCAATTACATATAAGCACACCAATCTTCTTTTGTTTTTTAATTTGGTACTTATATAGAGTTTGCTCTTTGAACGCAGGCCCACCAGACGTTTTATGAAGTACAGCTCATTGTTTTGTGTTTGAAATCTTGAGATCGCTGCAGCAGGAATGGAAATGCCTGGCAGTTGAGGCCTTGAGTGGAACAGGAAAGAGGCACAGCTGCTTACTGCCCTTCCTTCTCTCTTGTAAAATTGGGCAAAGCAAGGAGTATGGAAGACCCAGCTAAGAAAGTCTGTGATGCAGAATGCACAAGGACAGCAGGTCTGGATTTCCACCAGGGAAGTATTTGAGATGTTCTGGCATAGCAACCATCTTTAGCAGTGTAAACATAATATCACAATGAGTTTAAATTATTGTTCACATGGAAAACCCTTCCCCGATTGGAAATAGCAGGAAAGAGATGATACTTAGCAGGAATGACCAAGTCTTTCTACTGCAGTGGAACTTGTATAACTTCACAATCACTGACTAAGCAGAAATTGCAAGGATGCATCTGATTCTCTCCCTCCTCCTCCTCCTCCTCCTTCGCCCATGGCAGACATAACTAATCAATCACGCACATCCCCTCTAAGCCTAGAAATGGCTTCGCAATCTCTTTTGACAAAGTGCTCCAGGGAGCCACTACCAATTGATCAGACTTGGAAATAGAGATAAAACCTGCTTGACATAACAAATTTTAGCCTGATCCTTTCCCATTTTCATTTTCTGTGATGTTTCTCCTAAGGAGGTGATCCATTTGGAGGCTCATTTATTCCCTCGGCGGAATTGAGGGACCTATGAGTCCTCTTCTCCCTGACGTAAGCCTTCTCTCCTCATCGTTCTCAGGTACCTCTTACAGGAGCATTTCCCCAAGGATTATTTTAAAGCATACCCAATTGTCCCCAGATCACTCCTTATTTTATAATCTGTAACTGCCAGTGATGGATTGATTTGCCTGTATTTGTTTTTTCTTTTTTGGTAACTGCCATACACTCCTTTCGTTGGGGTTCTTCTCTCTGCACTGAATTACAGAAAAGGATGAAGCTGCGTAATACCCCTTTTTAAAAGTCCCCTCCTCATCTTAAAAAAATACACCCAGCTTTTCAGGTCAAGTAAGGTTTACTTTGTGTAATTTGTACCTGTTATTTCTTAGTGCGAAGTCAATGCTCCACCTGAATCAAAATTTACTAGGGTGGGGTTCTTACTAGAAATGGTATTTCTGAACCTCACTCCAAAGCCAACAAAGCAGAATTTCTAGTGATCTTATTTTTTTAGCCAATTCCCAAGGTGACTCTTAGGCCCATTAAAGTTTGAAAATAACTGCTATGGGAACCAGACAGGGGGTTGGGGAGAAATCGTGGTAAGCTTATCTAGACAGAAAGAGTCTTAAAAGTTTTTAACATTGGTATCTCCTGAGCTCTATTGATTTTTAGGTGGAGCTATGTCTGATCCTTCTTAAGCTTTTACTGACTCATTTCTTGTGATTCTGCCCTGTAAGTCAGACTAGAACATAGCCAGATTAAGAGGCAGGTCAATGCAACATCTGTATGGGACATCAGTCTAAGACTGTCACTAAAACATCACTGACAGTAAGTGGAGAATACCGTATTTACAACTCAACTGCACATGAGTTGGAAGGAATATTCGGATGAGTTGCTTTGGGAGCAAAATTCCAAGAAGCTTGTCCAAATACTAATAAAAATAACAACAATAATGATAATAATGATGATGATGATAATAATAATAGTCCATGGCCTTCCAAGGAAGTTGAGTGTGGTAAACTGTAAGGCTGCATGGAATATCTGAGGTTTGGGTCAGAGCTGAATGGTCTGGATGAGAGAACAGGTGAGGGCCCAGCCTGTGGCCTTCCACCCCTGCTTCACCACCTATATAATCAATCATGTCTATAAATAAGTGGACCAACAGATACTCAAATTATAACAGATTTAAGAGGTACCCCACTTGTAACCCTCCCAGGAAACCTATCTATTTCAGGGTGGCCGGTCAGAACTGTCCAATTCTTTCATTTTCCATTTTAATCCTCGGGAATTTTTCTCCCAGGTCCCCATCCCCTTCTCTCCAAAGTCAGCCTCTCAGACTTCAGAGACCACAGGATTCGTGCATTAAAAATAGAAACAGAAGCCAATGAAGCCCCTAAAACCTCAAATAGGAGTTATTTGCATCTCTGAAGAAACTTCTGCCGAGCTTGACAAGCAACCAGAGGTAATAGAAGTCTTCTGGCTTCACACAGAAGTCATCCCAGGCAGTTCCCTAGTGCCTTTACCCGCGCCTCACGGCGGCCTTTGAACCCAGTGTACAACCCAGAGTGAACTTGCCTGATGTCCCTCCACCTGGAAAGATTTATCTCCTCTCCTCCACCTAGTCGAGCAAGAAGTCAGTTATTTTCTGCTGCTCTGCCTTCCTCCACCAAAGAGGACAACATAAAATACAAACTCTTCAAATTCACAGAAATATTGAATACTTACCTCCGTGGTTTTCAGGCCACAAAATCCTGTGTCATTTTTTTCCCTGTTGTCTGATGCTGCTTCACTGCATGTGTGCGAGGCGAGGCCAGCCTGTGACAACACGGGAAACATAGTACTCTCTTTTGGGAGTATTCATTTAACTGTGCTTTTGCATGAATTTCCCCCACATAATTATTTTTATGGGATATTAGCAGATGGTGTATTCTTCACTTGCCCAATACTGCTGAACTATCTAAAATACATGAGCTCTTATCACTGAGTTCTATTTAGGAATTTCCTAAGTTTCTGTTTCAAGATGGAAGCCTAAGCATGTGTTGCTACTTCCATATTCTTTCAAGTTTACATTGAAATTACACACACACACACACACACACACCCTATAACAGAGCGGGGAAAAGAAATAGATGCCATCAGTAACTCTTAAATTTTGGGGACTGTCAGGAGGATACAATATAGTCTTTACCTGATTCACAGAGAAAAATGAGAAGAAACCACAGCCCAAGGCACCAGAGTTAAACATCGGTCTTCTCAGAGGAGCTCAGAGAAGGTCCACATTAGCGTCCCCAAGTGCAAGCATGGGCCAGAGGTCATCTTCAAGGTTTTTATTGAAGAACTGCATTTTAAAGCCTATGGCAGTAGGTCCTTTTCTCTTCAAGAGAGTTGCTGGCAGTCACGGCTTTTATATTCAGGCCAAAGCCTGGAAACTGCTTTCTAGAGAGAGTACTTGCTCTGTTACTACAAGAAGTGGGTGATCTATTATCATTGCTTTGTAACAAACCACTCTGAAATTTAATAGTTAAAAATCATTATGTAGGGGCTTCCCTGGCGGCACAGTGGTTGAGAATCTGCCTGCCAATGCAAGGGACACGGGTTCGAGCCCTGGTTTGGGAAGATCCCACATGCCGTGGAGCAACTGGGCCCGTGAGCCACAACTACTGAGCCTGCGCGTCTGGAGCCTGTGCTCCGCAACAAGAGAGGCCGCGATAGTGAGAGGCCCGCGCACCGCGATGAAGAGTGGCCCCCACTTGCCGCAACTAGAGAAAGCCCTCGCACAGAAACGAGGACCCAACACAGCCAAAAATAAATTAAAAAAAAAATCATTATGTATTATCATCTCTCATCTTCCTGTGGGTTGACTGGGCTCAGCTCGATGGTCTGTCTCTCGTGGGTGAGCAGGGAGATGGAGCCATCTGAAGGTTTCCTCATTCGTGTCTGGTGCCTGGCACAAGCCATCCAAGTGGCTTGGGTACCTGGGGCTTGGCCGGGTGTCTGTCTCTCCAAACAACCTCTCCACGTGGCTAGCGCTGGCTTCCTCACAGCATGGTCGTCTTCTGGGAATTGGACTTCTTACATGCCACATCTGACTTTCCCCAGAGCTCATGCTCTAAGAAACAGGAAGTGACAACTGGCCCAGGCCCAGAACTGATCATGTCCCTTCAGTTACTATTCTGTGGATCGACGTCATCATAGATCCCTACAGACTCAAGGAAAGTGGGGATCAAACTGCACCTTTCAGGGGGAGAAGTGAACAAATGACTTACATCCATCCTACCCTAGAAGAGCTCCTGGCGAGGGTGTTGGAGACCGCCAGAGAAACAGCAAAACTGAAGCACTCAAAGCCTCCATGCTCAGAGGGCTTTGCACTGACAGTTATGGGGGTCCCTACCCTGCTTTCATATTCCTGGTCCCCAAACATGAAAAGAGAGCCTGCCTATAATTATGCTTGCTGACTGAAACCTCACATTTGGTCCTTCTATTTAAGAAAAAGGCCTGTTATGAAAGAGACATATACAACTGCTGAGGAAAGGCACACCAATTGTCTGCACATATCAAAGTAGCCTGTCATTAAAAAGAAACAAAAAAAAGCTCTTGCAAACAAAGATTGCAAGGTATTTAAAAAACTCAGAAGCATGAAAGAGAAAAAGAAGGACCATTAAACACAAACTAAATAATCCCAGAGGAGGGAAAAAAGAGATAATTCAGGAAATAGATGAGAACTATTTAAAAACATTCTGATTTCTGCCTACAGGTTTGGGCAGATACTGTAACCACAAATTAAGAGAAGTCTCTTTTGAAAAGGTACCAATCAGAGAGTAAGAAAGAATGTTCCAAAATGAAGATATTACTGCAAAAGTAAAGATTTCACTAGATAGGTTGAATAATAAATTGGACAAAGATTAAGGTGAGGTTTTTGATCTGGGAAGTAAAATCAAAGGAATCTCTCAGAACTGGGAGCAAAAAGATAAATAAAATATATGGGAAAAGTTAGGAAACACAAATGTCAAATCTAGGAGGCCTGACAGCAATCTAGTAGATGTCTTAGAAGGAGAGAACAGAAGCATAAGAAGGTAAAACATAATCACAGACATTAAAGAAAAAAATAAAACTGAGAGTAGACGTGATTCTTAATACTGAGCATCTCCTGAGTATGGAGAAGGATAAATGAGAAAATAACTCACATATAGATGTATCATGCTGAAATTTCCTAACTCAAAGCATTAAGTGAATGTCCTTAAAGCTTCCAGAGAGAAAAGAGAGGTCGCGCCCAGGGAAAGATGAGCAGACTAATATGCACTTCTGAGCAGCGACACTGAGTTATGTTAGAGGAGCAATATATTCAAACTTCTAAGAAGACACTATTTTGGATCTGGAATTCTATACCCAGCTAAGCTATCAATAAAATGCAGAGATTGGAAAAGAAAAGAAGATGTTTATGGCCAAACAAGGACGCAGCAAGTGTATCACCTGTATTTCTAATATGTGAAGAGATGGTTTACCAAAGTCCTCCTACAAAATGCAGAGTGACTATGGGAGGAAGGCCAGCATGAAACACACATTGTAGATGCAGCTGAGCATCATTCAGAAGTAAAGGAAGCAAGAAAGACATTAACAGACAGTACATTGGACTGGAGTGCTTGGAAATTATACAGAAAAGATGGATAAATATGATGACCCAAACTTTTAAAAGTTTACAACAACAAAAATAAGTTTGAAATATATGTAGCAAACCAGAAAAATATTTGCACCCCATATAACAAAGGACTAATATTCTTAGTGTGGAAAGTGCTTTTTAAGACAATTTTAAAAATGGAATAGAAATAGAAAAATGGGCAAATATCATGAATGGGCAAGTCACAAAGGAAAGAAAGAAATGAAACCAGATAAAAGGTGTCTGGGATGTAGTGAATGTTTGAGTTCCCCCCCTGAAATACACGTATTGAAATCCTAACCCCCAACATGATGGAATTAAAACGTGGGGCCTTTGGGAGGGAATGAAGTCAGGAAGGTGGATACCCATGATGGGATCTGCATCCTTAAAAAGGAGACGCCACCAACAAGGACCTACTGTATAGCACAGGGAACTATACTCAGTATTTTGTGCTAAGCTATAAGGGAAAAGGATCTGAAAAAGAATATATATATATATATATATATATATATATATATATATATATATATATATACATATGAATGAATCACTTTGGTATGTACTTGAAACTAACACATTATACATCAACTATATTTTGATTTTAAAAAATTATTATTAAAAAAAAGGAGACCTCAGGGAGCTCTCTCCCACTTCTTCACTAGTGAGGACACAGTGAGAAGACAGCTATCCATAAACCAGGAAGCCGGCTCTCACCAGACACCGAATCTGCCAGCACCTTGAGCTTAGACTTCTCAGTCTCCAGAACAGTGAGAAAAAACATTTGTTGTTCAAGCCACGCAGTGGATGGTATTTTTGTTTAGCAGCCCAAACAGACTAAGACAGTGACAGTCTCTGGATTTCCCACAGGGCTGCTCCTCCCTAGAAATTCGGCCTGACAAGAATGATTCCACTCACTCCCCAGGGCCCACATGGATGGGTGGGTCAGGAGTGCAGGTGGGGGGGGGGGCAGTGTTGACTTTTCAAGGGAGACCGTGCTTACAGGTAGAGGGCAGGGTACTTTTTTTTTTTTTTTAAACAGTTACCATGTGTGAAACTTCGGAGAAAGAGAAGTTAGGCTAAGGGAAATTTTTAGGGAGTTTATTCTGCTAAGTACATATGTGTGTTTAATAATTATCACGTTTGTTCCTCATTATGACCTCCTGAAAAAAACAGCTTGCTTAGCAGTAGGACAGTGGTGAGTTCTGAACAGCAATCAGCTTTATTTTTCCCAACCACACTCTGCCCTTTTCCTCGGCCACAACGTGGGCCAATTGTATCACTTTCTGGTTGCTCTGGGTTATCACAATTCCATCTGGTTTAAAGCTTTACTCAAATCTCCTATTTTAAATTCATAATCAGCTTTGAGTCCTCATCGTGGTTAGTGGGAAGGGGTCTACTCTTTCACTCTTGTCTTGCAGTGCAGGGTAGGGCCATGGTCTCCTTCTGGGTTCTCTTCTCCCCACTACGTTTCCGGGCTTCATTCCTCTAGGAAGACAGAGAAGAAGGACAGGGACATTGGAGTTGACTTTACCTAACTGTGAAGCCACCTGGTCTCGCTGGGTCCACCTCATTCTGTCTGGTGTTTTTTGGTCTCCAGAAATGCGCTGGCATCTGTGTAGATGCAGGTGAGGTTTTCTTGGGATAGTGCGCAACTTCATCACAGCCTCTGCAGTCACCCACCTCTTCCTTGTTTCCCTTTGCACCTGCCAGCGGTCCACACCCTCAGCCTCTCTCCTGATGATGTCGGGTGGCCTTGGCCTGCAGCGGCTTGAAGCAGGATTTCAGTTCCCAGAGACTGAAGTCAGGCCGCGGCAGTGAGAGCACTGAATCCCAGCCGCTAGACCAAGTGGCAAGGCCCTGGCCTGTACGGCTTTGCAGAAATGAATTCCCACAAAGATGGAAAATAGTAAACAAGTAAAGTGTTTATTAGGAGGAAAAAGAGTACGTGTGGATAGACACACGGGCGGACTCAGGGAGAGAGAGTCGCGCCCTTGTGGTGGTTTGAATAACTTTTATGGGTCATTTTTTCCGGGTTTCCTTTGGCCAATCATCTTGCTTTGCCTGGTTTTGAGTCCGTATTTAGTATATCTCAGGGTCCTCCCATGTGTGCAGGCGCATCTCTTAGCCAAGATGGATTCTAGAGAAGAGGCCTATGGGTAAGTTGACATCACTTACTATGGGGTGGCGCCCCCTCCCTTTTTGACCTCCAAGGAACCTTTCTGCACATGTGTACTCGGGAAGGTCTCCTTGACTTCGAGAATGAGGAACATGTGGTCTTTTATCTCTTATCTGGACAGGGCTCAGCTTCTCCCCCCTCCTGCTGTTTTGGAGTATCTGCCCACAGGGGACGAACTGCTGCTCAGCCTGGGGCCCATCTATCTCCTGCCTTACTGATGGGTATCGCTGCGCTTGCCTGGTTGAGCTCTGAGCACGTCCTCAGGGCTTGCCTACTCTGCTAACTTAGGCAGTCCTCTGTGTGATGCCCTGGGATGGCTAAGTGCCTCTTCTCGTTCTTGGAGGTCCCTGGAGTTCCGGGGTGCAACCCCTCCATCCTCTGGTAGGCACACTAGACCACAGTCCCCACTGCCCGTCTGCTGAGGGCTTCTCCCGCAAGCTTCCTTCCTTTAGAAATGCCCATAGAAGGGGGTGTCTGTCAGTGAGCTCATATCACTCCCAGGGACATGGTCACCTTCTCCCAAGAATCGTCTCATGGTGCCCTGCTCCAAGGGTGGCATCCAGCCCGGGAGTAGCACGCCTGTCTCTCCTTCCTGCTGGGACTGGCGATCTCTCCTAGTGATGCTTTTGGAGCCCTCTTCCCCGCCTCTCAATGGGTTTTTTGGTTTTCTCGAGTAGGGAGGGAATAAGCTCCCTGCCCCCATGAGAAGAAGTAACGCCGCCCCCCCCCCCACACCTCCTACACAGGCACTCCTTCAAAACTCTGACCATTTTCCTGCCCATCCCTTTTTGCTACACCTCCCGCTCACACACTTCAGTGCATGAGAGCTTCCAGCTTTGCCAGATGAATCTCCAAACCACAGGACATCCCCCAGCTCCCAGGCTGGGTCCCACCTGCCAGTCCCACCTCGCAGCTACCCACTGGTTTTGCCAGGGATTTCTAAAGCAGGCTGTGGTGATGCAGAAGAGAAAAGCCACACCCGCCTCTGAAATGTTGGAATACTTTCTTGACTACGGCCATTCATACACTGAAAACGGTTTCATTCAGATTTTGTTTTAGCCTCTCTTTACATGAGAGGCTAATGCTTTACATGAGAGGCTTGAAAAGACAAGAGCATTAATTAACATACGACTTGATGGAAAAACATAAATAGAAATCAAAACAGAAGTCTAACCTTTAAAGGGTTCAAATTTAAAATCTCTGAGAAAGTGAGTGATTATTTTATTGATGTAGTTTCTCCACCAGCTCTCAAAACCTGCAGGTGTTAAATTAGCTGCACAAGAATTTCTGTCTGCTTCCGAGCCTGCGGTAGAAACATGCTAATGAGAATTAGAGGAAATTAATGGGAGAGGGTCTAGGAGGCCACAGGAGAAGTTCAGCACAGCTTCCTGTGTGGTAAATTTTCAGAAAAGCTGCTGTAATTTACCATGACCCAGGAGCTTATAAGAAAAACAAAAAACAGGAAAACAAAAAATGTACAAAGCTACACCCTTAACCGTTCCCTTCTCCTAACACACAATCCTAAAAAATGCTAAAGACAATGTCAGTTTCAAAAGAGCTATTGCGGGGACTTCCCTGGTGGTGCAGTGGTTAAGAATCCGCCTGCCAACGCAGGGGACACGGGTTCGAGCCTTGGTCCGGGAAGATCCCACATGCCGTGGAGTAACTAAGCCCGTTCGCCACAACTACTGAGCCTGCGCTCTAGAGCCCGCGAGCCACAACTACTGAGCCAACGTGCCACAACTACTGAAGCCCGCATGCCTAGAGCCCGTGCTGCACAACAAGAGAAGCCACTGCAATGAGAAGCCCGTGCATCGCAATGAAGAGTAGCCTGCACTTGCCGCAACTAGAGAAAGCCCGTGCACAGCAACGAAGACCCAACACAGACAAAAATTAATTAATTAATTAATTATTTTAAAAAAGAGCTATTGCCAGCCCCCGGCCCCCACAAAAACAACAACAATAAAACGGGAGCACTGTGAAGCAGGACCCATACCTTAGTGTCCCCAAAACTAAACAAAAGGAGAGCAAGATCGATGCCAACAGTGATGGTGATATAATTACTACGGAAATTCTGACTCCAGCAGGAAAGATGGGGCTAATGCTACATCTTTAGCAAGCAAAAGGTTTATAGTTTATTTGGTCCAAATGTCTCATTTTACAGATAAAGAACCTGAGGCCCAAGAGGTTAAGATGGCACCTAATCTTTTCTTTAACTTTTTATTTTGTATTGGAGTATAGCCAATTAACTATGTTGTGATGGTTTCAGGTGCACAGCAGAGCAACTCGGCCATACATGTACATGTATCCCTTCTCCCCCAAACTCCCCTCCCATCCAGGCTGCCACATAACATTGAGCAGAGTTCCCTGTGCTATACAGTAGGTACTTGTTGGTTATCCCTTTTAAATATAGCCGTGTGTACATGTCAATCCCAAACTCCCTAACTATCCCTTCCCTCCACCCTTCCCCGCCGGTAACCATAAATTCATTCTCTAAGTCTGTGAGTCCGTTTCTGTTTTGTAAATACGTTCATGTGTATCATTTCTTTTTAGATTCTGCATACAAGTGATATCATACGATATTTCTCTTTCTCCGTCTGACTTACTTCACTCAGTATGACAGTCTCTAGGTAGGATGGTACCTAATCTTAATGGACTTGAATTCATGCCTAGATGTCAAATCTACTAAGTTATATTGATACAGACATTGACAGGGATATTAATATTAGCTCTGAAACTGGTCCATGGATGTCAATGACCAAAACAGTTGTGTAAAAAAATTAATGATCAGGGACTTCCCTGGTGGTCCAGTGGTTCAGACTCCACGCTCCCAAAGCAGGGGGCCTGGGTTCGATCCCTGGTCAGGGAACTAGATCCCACGTGCATGCCACAACTAAAAGAGCCTGCACGTGGCAATGAAGATTCCGCATGCAGCAACTAAGACCCGGCACAGCCAAATAAATAAATATTTAAAAAAAGAATTAATGAGCAGAAACTTCGATTAAATAGAGTTGGGAGACCAGAAGGGGGCGCTCTCAAGCCCTGTGAGGAGAGCAGAGCCCAAGAGGAAGAAGAAAGACTCTTCTTTCCTGGCCAGGACTCAATGACAAGCCTTGAAAAACTCTTTGTTTACTATCACCCTCCCAACTTCCTTTCCCTTCTATAAAAGCGTTCTCCTCTCCTTGCTGTACAGGTCCTTACAGGCGGCTTGCCATGGTTGCAGACCCCGAACTGCAATTTTCTGCTGACCCTGAATAAACCCATCTTTGCTAGAGAACTATCTGGCTGTCTCTTTGTTTCAGGTCAACAGCGGTGACCTAATCTGAAGGCCAGCACTCATTTCATTATTAGTATTCTACTAAATTTGGTCTGGCGAACATTCATTGAACACGTACCATCCTAGGCACTGTCACTGACACAGAATTCATGGTTTCAGCAAGGGAAGCAAATGACCGGTATTCAAACAAGTACATACAAGCCAAGGTGATACGTGATAAGCAAAGCTGCCATAGGAACAAAGATAAAGAAGCAATTAATTCCACCCCAGGCAGGCAAAGGAGGGTGGGGAGGCTTTCAGGAAACAATGGAGAAGAGTAGCTTTTTTGTTGTTGTTTTTTCCAGTGGAGATGAGTACCAAACTGTTCCTAAAAGACAAGGTATTCATCAAGAAAAAGTGGGATGGGAATTCCCGGGCGGTCCAGTGGTTAGGACTCCATGCTTTCACTGCCAAGGGCACAGGTTCCATCCCTGGTTGGGGAACTAAGATCCTGCAGGGCAGGCAGCATGGCAAAAAAATTTTTTTAAGTTAAAAAAAGAAAAAACTGGGAAGAGTGGGAAAGCATGAACAAAAATAGAGTCCTAACACAGGGAGTCTGGGAAATGGGAAGTGAGTCCAGTTGACAGAAAGGCTGGAAACTCGGCTGGAGCTAAGCTGGATTTGTATGACTTTCGGCACCACGCTGGTGATTTTGTACTTTATTTTGGTGAATAATGGAGAGGCAGTGGAGGATTTTTTTTTAGAATGAGTGAGATTGGATTTCTGTTTTAGAAGATGATTCTGTTGGTATTCCAAAGGATGGCTGGGAGGGTGGAGAATCTAAAGGCAGGAAGATCAATGAACCAGCAACTGAAATAGTAGAAGAGAGAAATAAATGCCTCACCAAAGCCTGCTGGTGGGGATGCAGAGGAGGGCTGGGCTCTGAGCCATGTGTCCAAAGTAGAACTGATAGGACCCCTGAGGATTGCATATGATCACCGGGCAGCTCAGACTTTCGGTGACAGCACCCATGATGCGATGTTTAAAGGAATGTTCACAGTGACGATGAAGCCGAACCCCCTTCCTCTCTGTGTTCCAGCGTTGCCTGCGGGTCTGCCTTTTGAACGTCAAACTTGTTTCTGCTTCTGCTTTGCCCTCTACCTGGCATGCTCAGCTCCACATTATTATAGAGCGGGATCTTCACCCTTCAGGTACTCTTAAAGGCTGGGTTGTGTTCTCCCAAAATTCGTAAGTTGAAGTCCTGACACCTACTGCATCAGAATGTGACCTTATTGGGAAACAGAGTCATTGCAGACGCAGTTAATTAAATTAGGATGAGGCCATACTGGGTTAGGGTGGGCCCCTAATGCAATGTGACTGGTGTCCTTACAAAAAGGGGAAATTGGGAGATAGATGTGGACACAGGGAGAATGCCATGTGAAGATGAAGGCAGAGGTCGGGGTGACACCTCTTCAAACCAAAGAATGGCAAAGCTGGACAGCAAACCACCAGAAGCTAGGAGAGAGGCATGGACCAGATTCTCCTCCACGGCCCTCAGAGGGAAACAACTCTGCCAACTTCTTGATCTTGGACTTCTGGCCCCCAGAACTGTGAGACGATACATTTCTGTTATTTAACCCTCACACCCAGTCTGTGGTACTTTGTCATGGCAGCTCCAGGAAACAAATACAAGTCTCAATTCAAACTACAACTCCTGGGCGAGGCTGACCACGCAATATAAAATAGTGCCTGCCCCCATCACATTCCTTTGCTTTATTGTTTTCACAACATTTAACATTACCTTAAGTTATCTTGTTAATGTATTTATTTATTTGTTTTTGTCTATTCCTCCCACCCAGCCACACTGTGCTCTGCCATCCTTAGAATGTGTGGTCCTTGACACTGGGGGATGTTTCTTGGACTTTGCTGTGTCTCCACATTTTAGAACAATCTGGCAATAGCGGACAATCAATACATGTTTCATTGAACGGATGAATAAATAGACAAACATCAGTCGTGACATTAAAGCCGACTCTAATGTCAATTACAAGTCAAGTATTCTCATTTGCCCTCTGGATAGTGCGAAATCTGGGATGTCTGTCTTCTAGGGCAGAATCATCTGGAGGCTCCTTCACTCAAATGTCTGGGCTGGGATGACTTGCAGAGCAGTGCTGCCACCAGAACACCTGCACGGGCCTCTCCAGGTGACTCGGCTTCCACACAGCAGGGCTGCCTTAGCTCAGCTGGACTTAGAAGGCAGCCTAGGACGCCAAATGCGAGTGCTCCAGAGAACAAGCTAGAAACTGCATCGCCCTTTATGTCCCAGTATAAAGTCACACAATGTTGACTTCACTGTACTCGCACTGCAAAGCAGCCATAAGCCCGTCCAGATTGAAGGAGGGAGGGGACACAGACCCCACCTCTTGAAGGCATGGAGGCAACATTATATTACAGAGGAGGATACGGGATGAGAGATATTGTGTCACAGCTATTTTGGGAAAATAGAATTTGCCACAGATTCCAATTCAAAGCCTGATTCTTGGGTCTTCCTCCAAGAGATTCTGATTTGCGCATCTCAGTTCAAGACTGGAAAACCTTTGGGGCATCCTGGGAATGCATATTTTTAACAAGCATTTCAGGTGTTTCTGATGCTAAGATCCACAGCCCCATTGCCTAACAACTCTACTTAGGGCCTGTCGAAAGTCTCTCGACAGCTGGCTTTAAATGCACAAGCCAGTTCACTGTTGTGCTCTCCCCAAGAATAGAAAATATAGACATACAAGAAGCTGAAATGCCGGGGCTCCTAAATCCATAAAAACAAGATTTTAATATAACAATAGATATATTGAGATAAAAAATGACTATATTGACATGTAAATTTTAAAATAGCTTTGGTGAAATATTGCAGAATGTAAAAACCGAAACCAAACATTATGCTCTTACTAATGCAACTGTGCTCAATTCCTGCCTAATGAAATCCTCCTAGCCCTAAATTAGGAATTTACAGGAAATCCCTTTCCAATATCACAGACTTTCTTGGGGTGTACTTGTGCTTTCTGTAATCGCTGCGAGTGCTTTTAAAACCCCTCCAGTTGCCATTTTTTTAGAATAGCGACCCCAATTCTCACCTTAGTTTTTGGGTTGATACTGGTTTTTCTTGTTCATTGTTCTCTGATTCATATGCACCCCCTATCCTTTGGACAGAGTCAAGATACCACAAACCAATATGACCTCATTAATTACAGTTCTTAGGATTATCTTGTTCTGAATTTGGGTTTTTTTGTAACAGGTTACAAACCGATCCCAAATCACTTGCAGGCCTTTTGTGAGAAATTACAATGGCTTGCCTCACATAAAATTTTTTTAAGTGCTGTTAATTCCCTGAAAAGGTTTGAATCCGATTTCTTTCCAGAAAGTGTCTTTGAATTGATTACTCGCTGCCCACCTCCCACCAGTCTTAATCTTGTAAACATAACCTGGATACAGCAGTGAAGCCCTTAAGATTTAGAGTGGATTCCTTGCAGTTTGGTAAGAGCGCGGGGCTGTGTACAGGCATTTCCTGACACAGGTTGTCAGGAGACTCAGAGGTAGATCCAAAGAGCTCTGTAAGATCAGAGCTAGGGAAGGAAAGGAGCTGGGTCAGTTCTGAGGCAAGTGGAGGGAGGGGGATACAGGATCAGGGACCTGCCACACACTAGGGGCCAGGAGAGGCAGAGCTGAGCTGATGATGGCTGTTAGCAGAAGTAAAGCAAAGCCGGGGAGAATGAGAACAGATCCAGGTAGCCAGGAAAGTCACAAGCGGTCCTTCTGTGGGTAAGAAGCCTTTGGCCTATGGGCCCCCTGTCTTTAGGATTGGGAAGCCCCCGACGGTACAGGGTGACTGGGACCCTGTCGCTGCTGGTGCAGGCTCAGAGCACGTGGGTGTTGGGACCCTGTCTCTGCAGAGCCACCTTGGCCGGGTGTCCTTGGGCTGTCCTGGGTGACTCAACACCAGTTGGCCAGACTCACAGCCCAAATGTTTCCCTCGTCCTCCCCTTTGGCTCCCAGAACTATGGACTCAGGAAGGAGGGATCCTCATGGGTTTTTTTTTTGGGGGGGGCGTCGGTGGGGAGAGCACCTCTGAGTCACCCGCAGGATGCTGCCCTTTAGGAAGTTAATTAGGACTTCGGCTGTTTATGCTAATGACTGTCATCGTGATTACTGTAGAGATTCCTTACAGCTCTGCGAGGAACACTTTCGGCAAATCTGTGTTGTTTTCCTCTTGATTGTGGCAGCCTTCCTCGCTTTCCTCTCCTCTTTTTGAAGAAGCCTCACCCACCTGCTTTCCACCTTCTGCTTCTCTTCTTCTATTTCCTCCTTTGCTCCGCCCTTCCCTGTTTAGAATAACCGAGTCACAGAACATCAGGGACAACGGGAAGTCGAACCAAGACCACCTCTTCAAACCTCGAGCCTTTACACCTGAGCAAACTGCATCCAGAGACAGGAGGCGACAGCTGTGGCCAGGCGGCTGGCCTGGGACAGATCCGAGCAGGATACCCAGCAGTCCTGGGGCCATCCGATATTCCATTTGCTGCTTCAAACAGCTGCATCTTCCTGTTTTCCTTTTTTCTCATTGCCTGCCTTCCTCCCTCCTCTTTCTCACTCTAAGAAAGATGCGTAAGCCCCTGAGAGCTCCCAGAACAAGAAAAGCTATGTGTCTGTAGTGAGAAGGGCTCGTAAGGGGCAAGAACTGCAGGCTAGAAACAGCCATCTGAGGTCCCTACGGGCTCCGTGCCCAAACGTGTCCCAACAGAGACCCACACCTCCCTTCCCCTCTGGCACGGAACCCTGGAGGGGTCATTCTGACTTGCAGAGTGAAAATTGGTTGCTTGGTGATGGCTCAGGCCAGGAGCCACTGAATCCCGACCGTCAGCCACTGACATTATTGCAAATAGCAACTTTTCTGCTGCAAATGAAGCTGCTGATGAAACGCTGGTTTCCAGCCGAAGGCCTCCAACTGCGTGTGAATTGTTTGCAGGCAAGCACACTGCAAGGTTGGTGCTTTCCTAGTCATTTATTTTTCCTGTCTTTGCCTGGGTCATGGTTGATACTGGAGAGCGTCCTGGGAATTCACCCCTACAGACCAGGGTCACAGAAGTCCCAGCCTCTGCCGTTCCTTCTCTGGATGGTGTACAATGAGAAGCTCCTAAAATGCTTGAATTCAAAGGAAGCCCAGCAATCACCTCACGCCCTATTATTTCACAGATGATGAAACTGAGACCTAGATAAATTAGGGTCCCGCATTTAGTGACAAAGTAGAAAGCGGGGGAAGCATGGAAGGAGGGACTATGTTTCTTGAACCCCTACTATGTGCCAGCCTTAAAACTTGTAATCTCATTAAATTTTCAAGTGAGGGCTTTTAAAAAGGAAGGGCACTGGTGTTCTGCAAGGATGCAGGGCTTGAGCAGTGTTACCCAGGGTAAAGCAGAGGAGCCAGTGGGAGGAAGGCTGTATGGTCTCCCTCCAAAGCCCCCGCTGATTCCTTGTTCCACAACCTGGCGAAATCTTGAAAGTGCCCTCCAGCAGATCTGCAAGTACTTAGAGGTGGAGGAGAAAGAAAGACCTTCCCTGGGTGGGACAGGACCTCCACCCCAGCCCTGCGGGGCAACTGCTTCTGCCCTCTTGCTCTGATTCTCCTCCACACACAGCCCACTAAGGCGTACTTACCACAAGCCTTAGATGGACTGTCAGGCAACACTTCCTGAGATCCCTGTAGCTGTGCCCACCAGCTCAGGGGCGGCATTCAACTCCGTATCACAATTATAAACACCTATTTGTTGCGTCCCCAGCAAAGCTGTGCTGCTAAAGATGGTGAGAGATTCACTTGGGTTTACCAAAACGGAAATTAGTCTGGAACCATCAATATGGGTTGGGTCTACCCCAAAGCCCTTTTCAAAGACAGGAGGATTACAGTGTTGGTATTTACACTTCTGCCTCTGCCTCTCCAGCAAATGGGATTCCTTGGTCATAAAAATGTTCCTCTTTTTAGGTCTCTTGATTCTTTGTCTTTAGGGTTCAGTGTTAATTTTGTTTATTGTAGTCATTATTACTCTTCAGCTTTCTGTGTCTCCATGGGTCTCATACTTGCACAATTTATCAGAATCAACCCAATAATACTTATTTATGTGATTTTTTTTTTGGATAATGTCTGTCTCCCTCATCAAAATGTAAGTTGGGATGATGTCAAATATTTTCACCATTATACTCCAAGCCCCTGGTACAGTGCCTGGTATATAGTAGGTGCTCAGTGAACACTTCTTGCATGATTGGACAGACAAATGAGTAAATGAATGAAGTAATAATAATTTATTTTTCATCTGTCAAAATGGGAATATGAGAAAACTTTACATTTTGCAATTGTTTTAGAATGAGGAATAAAATGCTTTAAAAAGTACCCTCATTTAACTATTTGGTCTTAAATTTTACACTCATATTTTTTCAAGTTATATACAAGGCATCATAGTTTAGTGGAAAAAGCACTGGAGATCAGGGCACAGACTCCGAGATGCTGTTTTGGGTGTCCTATGACAAGCTTCTTCACCTCCCAGGCCCACAGTTTATCCCTTTGTAAGTCAAGGGTGTTGGAGTCCAAGAGCTCCTTATTCTTTTCTAGTCTAATACTCTGAATTTTATATGAAACTGTGACCCTGTTAGATCAAGAGAATGGATGTTATACAGTTTCTCAGACATAACAGTAATACATTTTGCTTCTAGGCTGCACTGCCAGATTCCTGTGAAAAGGAAGAAGAACTCAGGACCTTGCTTATGACTGAGTTCTTACCATTGACTTTTTGTGATTGGATGTGTTCCTTCCCTCAGTCCTCATCCATTGCCATGGGGGACAGGAAGTACTCACACCCCACATCATGTTTGCCATGCACAGTTGGTCCTGCCTCACCCACAGCTCAGACTCTTCCAGGTTTTTCTAGGGAGCCTGGTGGAGTTGATGTGTTGTAACTAGCTTGCCCTTCTGACCCCCTTACCTTATCTGTACAGACAGAGAAAGGCCCGAGTGAGTGGGAATGGGAATCGTACAAAAGTTAGAACATTGTTTCTAAAAGTGTCTTCCAGGAAATGTTTGTCCAATAAGAGACTCCATCAAATGGTTACCACTGTCAGTGATGTCTGGGAAATGCAGCCTACCAGAGCCATTTCCTGGAAATTTGCGATGCACCCAGCCTATTTGAGTGTCTGAGTACTGACACAGTAAATAAACCTCTTAATCTTTATTTAATCCTGTTTTCATAATATATTTGATCACAGAAGCCTCTTTTTGCTCATCACCCTTATTCACAGCTCACAAAACTCTTCCTTGTCACCCCTTTATGGGAGACACTGAGACCCTAAAGGAAGGGAAATGGCCAAGGCTGGCCCAGCGGCTAGTCTGGAAAGAAGATAAAGTTTGCTTAAAATGCACCATCTCACTGTCTGGACCCCTCTCATCTCCCAGGGTCAGCGTCCTCCTTGTTCTCTCTTTCAACATCAAACCACCAGACTCTGCTCGCCACTGCCTCATTTCATCCAAACGAGGGTTGGATTAGTGGCTGCACGTGTTAACTCATGCTGTAGCCATCGGTCTGAGCAGGGGACTTAGCCACCCCCCAGGGAGACAGGATGCCACATCAAAGGACATTTAAGTCCCTATTTGTGAAAAACACTGCTGAAGAAGAGAATGTCAAACCAAAGACAAATAAGAACCTATACCTGAAAATGATGTATTTCAGAATCAAGGACAAATTATTAAGAAATGATTAGGCATTTTCAGTAGAGTATAAGAAGTCATGATTTCTCTGACACGTAATTAAGATAGCCTTAAGGAGAGAATGGACTAAATGAAAAGAGAGCAGGATAAGACGAAAAAGGAGATGGACAAGTATGGCAATGAAGGTAATATTTTAACAGCAGTCAAAGAAAAAAGTAAACTGATCCTGCAGAAAATCATATAAGTGACATAGAGATCAGTGGAGAAGTTCCTCAAGAATGGAGAGGAAATTGGGGGAAAATTCCAATTAGCGAGATAATAATGAGAAAGGAGGTTGTAAAATCAGCATACAGATAATTATTATCCTTGAAGTAGAAAATAGTACAGTTTAACTAGAAGCAATAACCAATGATACAGTAGAAGAAACTCTTCTTGAGATGAAGAAAGACCTGTGTACACATAGTGAAAGGTTCACTGCACAGTGAAAATGTGTATGTCTTGTTTTAAATACCCAGAAAAAAGAATTAGTCAAAATAATAACATATAGTCCAACTTCTTAGATGTAACCACTGTTAACATTTTGGTGTATCCTTCTGGCTTTTGCCCATTTCATAGCCTATTTGGCTACATGAGTATTTTGAAAGAGTTTTTGAAAATTCTATTATGTGAAACAGATAAAAATAAAGACTTATGTCTCTGCTTAGACCACTAAAAAAGAATCAGTGTTTTCTTGGGGACCAGCATGGGAGGGGTGGTAACTAGGGGAATTAGAATGAAAGATACCTGAAAATGAGGGGCCTCAGGGTTGGGGCCCTTGATCAACTACTCCTCCTCTCTTTGGGTATTTCCTTCCAAAAGCAACTTAGAAATTTTGGATTTTGTTCTAGAAAGTATGGACCCACAACCATTGATCAGTTTTGTTTATAAAAGAGAAGAAAACCACAACATTGTGGGTTACTCGGCCAGTTGTAGGATTGAATGATTTGTAATTATTTGTTGGAATGTCAGTGTCTTGATCACGTGTCTCCTTGGCTATCTTTAGGAAAAGCACTGACAGCTCCATGTGTGGAGTGGTTCAGAAATCTACTTGTCTTAAGGTAGGAGGCAGCATGGAGTGAAGTCTAAAGACCCCTTTCTGTTCTATTAGCTTGTGTCTCCATAGTGCCACTGCATCCACTTCTAGCCATTCATTCTAGTGTTTCATCACCATAATTAACATCGCTGTGTGGAAATAACAAGCATGTAGGAAACCAGGGGAGAAAGAACTCAGATACTAACGAGCACAACAATTACAATAATGATAAACCTACTGTCATTCCAACTATTGATCTTCAAGTCACACAGCTGTTGATTTTGCAAAAGAGCAGGAGGAAGGAAAAAATCTGCTATAATCCTACCACCCATTTAATTACTATAACTTTCAAGTGTATGTCCTTTGAAGCTTTATGCTGTCCATATGTTCAACATGATTTTGATCATATGCTATAGTTTAAATTGTATAGACTTATTATTTGAAATGCCCCCTATTTTCTGATATGAAAAGTAGATACTCACTGTAGACAATTTCGGAAAGTACAAAAATACAATGAAGAAAATTTTAAAACAATCTGAATGTCCATCACTTAGACATAACATTGCTAGCATTGGGTGAATATCCTATAGTATTAAAAATCTTCATTGTCTTTCTTGATCATAACAGGTTTATAATCATATTGTAATAATTCAAACAACAAAAATATATAAGGTAGAAAGTGAAGTCCCTTGCTATACACCCTCCCCAAAATGACCACTGATAATAGTTTTCTGTCTGTTCTCCTGGAATTTTTCCTAAGCATAGACATATGTCTATGCTTCTTTACTAATTTTTTATAAAATTGGATTATAGTATATATTCACTCCTCCCATCTTCTTTTTTGTATTTAGCACCATGATATGGCAACACTATTATTTATTTTACAAAGGTTCCAATTGATTCATATTTAGGTTTCTTCCCATATTTCTTTTTTTTTTAATTATTATTTATTGATTTATTTATTTTTTGGCTGTGTTGGGTCTTCGTTTCTGTGCCAGGGCTTCCTCTAGTTGCGGCAAGCGGGGGCCACTCTTCATCGCCGTGCACGGGCCTCTCACTATCGCGGCCTCTCTGCTTGCGGAGCACAGGCTCCAGACGCGCAGGCTCAGTAGTTGTGGCTCACGGGCCCAGTTGCTCCGCGGCATGTGGGATCTTCCCAGACCAGGACTCGAACCCGTGTCCCCTGCATTAGCAGGCAGATTCTCAACCACTGCGCCACCAGGGAAGCCCTCTTCCCATATTTCTGTTACCAACAAACCTGCAAGGTTTTACCTGTGTCTTTTCACACTTGCTTAAGTACCTGTGTAGAAACCATAAGGTCAAAAGGCTCACAATTTTTAAATGTTGATAAAATGTACATTTTTAATCTGAAAATATATTGCCTTCAAAGGGAGAGTTCCAGCCCCACTCTCACCAACAATGTATGAGATTGCCTGTTTGCACAATAATGAATATTTTAAAGTATTTTTAATATTTGAAAATAGGATCACTGAAAAATCTTAGTGTTATTTTAATTTGCATTGATTTCATGACTGGTGAAGCAGTGTATCTTATGTTTATGGTCATTTTCACTTATTCTGTAATTGCTATTCTTACTCTTGTCCCACTTTCTTTTGTACTGTTTCCTGTTGTCTTATTTACGTGTAGAAACACTCTATAGATGTCAACCTCAATATTAAGTTTTAAATAAACATAAAATTTCCACTCAAGTTCCTGGACAATGAAAATATCAGCATATTGCTTTATGGATAATTTGTTTTTTGGTAGTGAAAAGTAGAGATTTTTGATTTAGTAGTTCTGGTGTGATGTGCTAAATGAGTAAATAATTTAACGAACAAATGGCATGACAAAACAATACCAGATACCATTGTAAATGATCCACAAACTTGTCAAGAATTGTGAGGTGGAAAATATGGCAAAAAAGAAAACATCCTTTCTGGAAAAATACATCTCCAAGAATGAGAGTACTTTCTAAAGAAAGCTCTGTAGAGCCAAATTTTCCCCACAGGATTCAGATTCCACCTGAACATAAAGACTCGAATTCCTAATTCAGGAACTAGATTGAGTAAGGAAACACTTTCAAGCCCCTTTTATACTGTAACAGGATTAGCGGTCGGGGGAAGGGACAGACCCTAACCCCCTACGCACACGCACACGCACACACACACACACACACACACACACACTGGGGCAAGGACGAGAACTCAGTGTTCCCTTAGATGCAGAACTTGAGTTTCTAACCCAGAGTAAAGATATTGAAGACGGAAGAAAGGCATTTCTACTATTTTCAAGTAGACAGACCCAGCCATGGCATCACACAGGTGGTCAGCCAAGACTACTCTCAATCCCTTACGAGAAGCCCTGAGGCACAGGGAAGTTTTCTCCAGTGGTGTCAATAGGGTTGACTGCCAAACTTGGATGGCTTTTTTGCTATCTTCATAGGCATTTCAGTGAGGAAGTTAGAGCGATTGCTCAGGGCTGCCACCCAGAGCCATCTTAATTTTTTGAGAGGCAGGGAGAATGAAGCTTGTGTATGTGCCCACGTGTCTACCTAGGGAGGTGTCTGTGTGAACTTGCAATTAAAGCATAAAAAATATTCAGAAAAGCACACAACGATAGAGATCAATTAATTTCACAAACTTCACACAGCAATGTAACCAGCACTCAAATCAGGAAACAGAATATCACCAGCACCCCAGAAATCTCACTTTCCTGACTGCTAACACCATTAATGAGTTTTGCCTGTTTTTGACTTCCATATAAATAAAATTTTATATATATATATATATATATATATATATATATATATATATATATATATATATATATAGGTTTGGCTTTCACTCAACATTAAGCTTGTGAGATGCATCTCTATTGTGCACATAGTGGTAATTTGCTCATTCTCATCACTGTATAGTATTCCATTGTGTGAATGTACTACTATTTTTTTTTAAACATCTTTATTAGAGCATAACTGCTTTACAGTGTTGTGTTAGTTTCTGCTGTATAGCAAAGTGAATCAGCTATATGCTGATTTAAAAAAAAAAAAAGATCAATAGACTTAGAAGAATATGCAAAACAGGTTTCCCAGTCCCAGACTAGAAAAAGATACCATGGGTCTGGACCAAACAGATAGGAGCTGAGCCATTCAGAAGGGACTGTCCATCCTATGCCTGAGGGAGCCCCATCTGTCCCCAGTACCAGAGTGGCGTGTGAGAGCTGAGTCACCACCTGAAGATCTTCCGTTCCCATTCCTGTGAGAAGCAAACACCCGTGTGCCACGGAGCTGTGACAGTTTCCATCTCTTTGCCATCCTGTGAGTAATTTTCACAGACAGCTGCCAGAACATTGTCTGCTGACTAGGAGTGACGTCCAGCTGCATTTTGACACTCTGTACAGTCTTCCTGCACTTTGCTATGTGGACAGTCCTCTTAGAATGACCCAGGACTCTTGGAAGCTCTTTAAGATGAAGATGATGGTGGTTTAGACAAATAAAGGAATGATGGTGGTTTAGAAGCCAAACCCTATATTCTTAGTTAAAGTGGGGCTGAATTTGGACCAATCTAAGATTCATCCCTACTCTTCCCAGGAATAAAACACTCATCACATCTTCTTAGACTTCTTCATATCCCTTGAATCGTCCAATCCAAGGAATTGTGGATCTAGATGACCCTCGATAGAATATATTTTTGTTGGGCTTAATAGCATATGTTTGAAATTTAATGGTGCTCTGCCTATCGAATCAATGGGCCACATGATCATTACTGATTATGTTCTGATACTTAGTTCCTAAATCAACTCTGGCCAGGCTAGAAGCAACAGATGTCTCTGTTTCTTTGGTTTCCGGTACTGAGGTTTCCATGTTAAGAAACATAATTATTTTTTTAAATGAAGAAACCAAACTTTAGAAATCCTCCCCAAACACAGCAGGTAGCGATTGGTAGTGATATGTGCCTTCAACTCCCAGATTAGGGCATATGTGGAGAAAATGAAACACAGCACATAGTTAAGTGATTAAGAACTCTGACTTTGAAGTTTGACACTTTTTACCTATAAGACATTGAATAATTCATTAACTTTTCTATCCCTCAGTTTTTGTCATTTGTGCAATGGGGATAATAAAGTTTCTATCACAAAGAGTTGTTCTGAAATTCAATGAGATGGTGTCTGTAAAGGGCTTAGAAAAGTCTGTAGCACAGAAAAAATAATCAGTATATGGTGGTTATAATTCTGGAGAGTTGAGCCACACTATAACTTTCGAAACCTAAACCATCATCATTTATTCAACTGAAGCCGTGAAGGTTATCTGGCCGGAAAGCTAGAACTATGAACCACTGGGTGGCGGGACTTCCTTGCAGAGGCTAGGACAAAGGAAGGTGTGGAGAGCAGTTGGAAGACTACCTTGTGAATCAAAATCTAAAAGTGCAAGTCCAGCCTCCTCTCTTTAGAGCCACAGCAAGTCAGGGCCATGGCCAAGCGGCTCTGGACAGGAGAAGCAGTCACTATGCTGGACCCACCGCCATCTTGGAAAGCCTACAGAGGAGGTGACCTAGGCCGGTGAGCATCCTGGCACTTCCCTGGGAAGAGATGAGTGACCTGCGGCTGGGCGTGAGCTTCTGGCAGGCAGCAGACTGCAGAAATATAGCCTGAATAATTTCAGGCTTGTTAACACCAGCTGCTATGGCCATCTACTCTTGGTCAGCTGGAGAGGACTCCTAGGTTATTGACACCACGGGGACCTTTTAGAAAGTTATTTTCCTGCTGTACAGTGATCACCACGCTATGGAAAGGACCTCCATGAAGCGATAGCCACTGTCTTCCTTGGTTAGAAGGAGGCAGTCATTTATGTGTTGCGGTTTGGGGTATGCTGCAAGGATTGCCCACCCCTTAAAGCCTTCAGTTTCCCCCAATTCCTTACCATCTAGCCACTATACCTGCTCCTACGTGTCCTATATTTCCAACAAGTCTGTCATTACTTTGAGTGAAAGGATAAAAATAGGGACTTAGTTCTCAGAGGTCACAGTTCAATAAGCTTCCTTGCTATTTCCTCACCTAGGAGTAGTGTACCTCTAAGCTTTTTCCTTTATGCACTCTCTCTCTTCCCCAAGCTCTTGATCATTTAGTCATTCAAAATATATTTTCTGAGTGTATCCTATATGCCAGATGCTGAAGATATGGTGGTGACCAAGACAGACGGGGCCCCTGCTCTCACGGACCATATATTCTAGAGCGAGGAGAATGAAACATGTCAGTGTATGACTAAGAGCAGTTTGGATGGCGAGAGGGGCAGTGTGGAGCCGTGGATACAAGCTGGGTCTCTAGGCTATGACCGCCGAGGTTCAATTCCCGGCAACTTCGCTTGTTAGCTGGGTGACCTGGGTCAGTTACTTAACCATTACAGAATGGGTCCTGATTTGTGAAATGGGGATTCTAATAGGACCCCTCTGCTATGAAGCATAGGAGTTGAGATTAAATGTTCCCCAGGAGGCAGCCACGTGAAGACGGCAAGGAACAATCTGATCAGTGGGAAGAGCAAGTACAAATGTCCTGTGATGGAAACAAACAAGCTTAAAGGATTCTCGTTACTAAAGGAAGGCCTGTGTGTCTGGCATATACTGAGAAAGGGTAGAAGTGATAAAAGATGGGATCCGGCAAGGAGGCAGGCACCAGATCGTGAGGATTCATATAGGCCACGTTGAGAACTTCGGATTTTATTCTAATTAATTAGGCTTTAACCTCTGCCTGGAGTGATTTCTCCTCACCTGGCACCACATTTTCGAAAAAGAACGTACTGAAATCCTATTCATCTTTCAAACTCTGTTCTAATGTCGTGTTTTCTATAAAGTCCCATACCCACCAGAAAAATCAGTTCCTCCCTGGCACTTTGATCATCCTATTCGCTGTGTACATGCTTGTCTCCTATATTCATTTTGAGTGCCTGAGGTCAGGGATTGAGTCCCATTCACTTCAGAAACACCTATCAAAGTGCGTGGCACAAATAAATATTCTTTGGATGACTGATATCAGCTTGGGTCCTTTAGTCGGATTTGCTAATTGAAAATCTGGACCCAAAAGGAACAATTTATTATAGCTCAGGTAGATTTCACCTGGAGCAAAAAGAGACCCTGAAAACAACAGGAAGAATGAGAGGACGCAGAAGGGAGGCGGCTTATAATGGGACTCCGTGTACTTTGATAGAGGCCACACCTGTTTTCCTCAGTTCTAACCCTCGCTCTTATTGTGTGAGCTTGGGAAATTACTCAACAAAAATTACTCAGTGAAAACCACCATGCTCCATTTATCCGGAAGGTAGACTTCTGACACCCTAATCTCCTTAATGTGGACAACACAAGACAAGACAAAAACCCAAAATGAAAACAAAACCCAATAAATCAAAAACTCAAAATAGAAGTTAAAGGAAAACAATCTTAGCCCGAAGAAGTAATCATAAAACCCAAGACCTCAGAGCAAGAGTGACTTCAGGTAATAGCCTATTTATTTCCTTTTCTTCCTTCCTTCCTCTCACCTTCTTCCCCAAATATTTACCGAGCACCTATCAACTGTCCAACACGGAGATGCTGATGGGGCAAAAGCAGTAAACATGACAGACGTGTCCCTGTTCTCAGGGAATTTCTTTCCCTTTTCCCTCCTGCCTCCCTGCCTCCCTGCCCTCCTCCTAACCTGCCTTTCTTCCTTGCATGCTTCCTTTAGTTATTGTAGTAAGAAAAGGCAACAGATTCTGAAATCAAAGTTTTAGAGTTCAAATTCTGACTGTGCCAATTAGTAATTGCTCTCTCCCCCCAATTTTGAAATCACTCTGTCAAACCTTGCCCCAGCTATAAGAAGTCATTAGGAAAGCATAAAAGAGGAGGAAACCAGAGGACTGGAGATCTAGGCTGAGGTCTTGGCTCTGGTATTTTTGACCTTGGGCAGGTCACATGACTTCTCCGTCTCTCCATCTCTAAGGGGCAACTACTGTCCTTTTCAACATTCTCTGTCTCTGGGATAAGTCAGCTAATATCCCCGCCTCCAGTGCTGGGGTATTTGATACAACTGGCAGATGCCACATCTACCAGCCTGTTACAACACCTCCAGGGAAAGAGCTTTAAAGATTTTCCCAAAAATCCAGATCTTTTTCATTTCTCTGATGAAGAGACTGACTTTAAAGCCAGGAAGAGAGAACTATGTGCAATTTGATGGGATTCAGAACATCAAAGGCAGTTGAGTTGGTGTTTGGAACAATCTCTCAGGTCAAATCTAATTTTATCTGAGCTGATGTTACCAAGCTCTGGTAATTGCTCCCAGCATAACTGCCAATTCCTTGTTATAAGGCCGTGAGCGCGACTGCTGCAGGGTCTCCAGTAGAGGGTCCAGCTGATGGCTTTTGTCTTTGTTGCTCTGGGGGCTGAGGCAATGGGCTAAATTTCAATCTTGGGAGCTATAGGCAGACAAAACAGAAAGGACACTGGACTTGAAGGCAGGACCTCTGTCTTCAAATTGTGGCTCTACCACAGAGCCCCAGAGATTCTACTTCCTAAGGACTTTTCCACTTGACCTCGACACTTTTGTGTACTGGTTTCCTGAAGACTTTGTGATGGAAGAGGGATGGAGGGAAGTTTGGGGTTGTGGAGAGTGGGGTGCTACCTAGGGTGGGCAAAGTTGACAGAGGCTCAAATGGCACAAAGGCTCTGCACACAGCGATTCCCCTGACTTAGAGAAAGGGTTTGAGCCTGTAAGTTAGGGGTCACTGAGAATTGCAGGAAGCTGCCGGTGTTGGGCATGGCAACATAACTGGGGAGAAAGGACCTGCAATGGTTAATTTTATGTGTCAACTTGACTGGGTCACAGGGTGACCAGACATTTGGTCAAATTTATTCTGGGTGTTTCTGTGAGGGTGTTTTTGGATGAAAATAACATTTAAATAAGTAGAATGAATAAAGCAGATTGCCCTCCCTAATGTTGGTGGGCCTCGTCCAATCAGTTGAATGTCTAAATAGAACAAAAAGCTGACCCTTCCCCGAGTGAGAGAGAATTCTCCTGCTTGATATGATGAACTGGGTCATCTGCCCTTCCTGGTCCTACAGCAGCCTGATGGCCTTCAGAGTTGAACTGGGACATCGGCTCTGAAGATTTTGGACTTAGCCTCCATAATTGCATGAGCAATTTTTATTATTCTTTATAATAAAGCTTAAAAAATAATTTCCTATTGATTTTGATTCTGCCCGAATAACATGGGGCACTATATCTGCAGCAGAGTTTCTTACGAGCAACAAGGAAAGTTGGGAAGAGAAGTTCAAATAAACACCTTCCGAGTCCAAGGCCACCACTCACTTGATCATCTGTTTTGAGTCTGGCAGACTCTATCCCCCAACCTCTTGCCAGATGTAGAAGGGAGCAGGTCTACTATTAGCCAAGTGCAGCAGAGTGGCCTCTAACTTCTGGAAGATTTCCTAATCCTTTATCCATATCTTCTTGCCCTACCTGGGTAACAAAGGCTTTTGTTTTCCCATCACAGGCATTCCTAGCCCATCATCTTAGCTCAGAAACAAGCCTGGAAGATAACCTCCCTACCTGGCAGATAACCTCTCCTCCTCTCATGCACATCCAGATTCCACTTTAGACACTCTGTGACTTTCATCTGGTCCCTGGCTTTTTGAGCAAAACATCCACAAAGTACATGGGGATGCCCAAGGGGCTAGTTTCTGGGCTAGCTCTGGGCTATAGGCAGAAGGTATGAGCAGAAGTAATTTTATCTGCAGGGAGTAATATTTTGATATTTATGTGTGTGATTTAGTTTGATTTCTCTTACCCTCTACCTTTCCCTTCATTACTGAAGAAAAAGTTTTCCATATACACTGTTCGTAGGGTACCGATGTACAAAGTGAACAAAAGAGTCAAATTCAGGGCTTTGGAACTTCTAATTAATCTATAGCAGATATAATAACCTTGAGTATCATACATCTTTATTTCAACTACCAGGTGCTTGAAAAGAAAAAAAAAAAAGATGTTTTGAATTCTAGAAAGCTTGGTTAAAAGATCAAGAGGTGAAGCCTGGAGAGAGAGGGCAAATTTTATTCATACACAAGAGATGACAAAGAGGAGCTTGGAGAACAGCTAAACCCCGCCCGAAAAGGAGTAAGAGCGACTGAGTTATAGGAGAGAAGGCAGAAGCGTAAAAGCATCCTAGATGCAGAAAAGTCTGCACAGCAGAACGAGGCTTGGGGAGGAGTGATGACAACCTGGCCGCTGCAGCGGTGAGTTTTGGGGGGTCAGGGGCAGATGTCCTCGGCTAGGGATTGCCAGCTACACCTCAGCCACTCCTACCGTGGGCATATGCTCACACCAGGAGGGCACAGGCCCCATTCTCCATCCCCTCCGTCCCCTCCCGTGAAATCACCCTCATGTCCAGAAAGATGAGGGGGGATGAGGGATAACCTTAAAATTAACTGAGCATTTATGTAAGTGAGATTAAATTTTAAACAGCAGTGAATGAATTGCCTTAAATCAGTAAGATGACATTTTCTACCATCAAGGGGGGATGAGCGTTTGAGACCTAAACCAAATCATTTTATAGATAGAGTTTTGTCTTTCCACCCCTGATCTTTTTTTTTTACTACAATACTTATTCTTGTCTCTATGCTATTGATGGGAACAGCCATATTCTGCTGGGCTGCATGTGCTTGTAATCACAGCTCTCAGAGGCTATGATCATCTTCAGGAGGGGAAGAGATCTGGTTGAAGAGATCAGATGGAATCGAGGCTGTCCTTCAGAAGCCAGCATTGTACATCCACCATTTCCCCTCTTAAGATTGCCTTTGTTCCTGTTAACTTTATTATTATCACTAGTTACTATTGACCGAGAATGTACCATTTTTCAGTCACTGTGCTAAGTGCTGTGCTTAGATGCTTATACTTTTGCTTGGGTTGCATCAGACTTGGCTGAGATGAATGTTACCACCTCTAGTCTATGAATGAGTAAATTGACAAACATACAGATTAAGGGACTGCTTTTCAATTCCACAGCTTGGGGCTGGCAACAGTGGGATTGAAATGCAAGTATCTCTGACTCTAAATCCCTTGCTCAAAGATGACTCGGTTATACTGAATTGAATTGAATTGATAACATGTACACTTGCCAGATCTGTCTGAAGTGTACATGTTATCAATTCAATGTACATTGTACATTGTGTACAATGTACAAGTGTACACTGACTCCCCCGAATCAATCTAATTGTTAAAAATTGAATGAATAATTGTCATTTGTTTTGCCTGCCCATCGTCTACATCTGTTTCTAGGTTTGAGAGATTTCCCACTTTGGGGTCTTGGTGGTAGAACTACTGGCAACAGCTTTAGGGGAACACCAGCGAGCAACACTTGGTACAGGCTGAGATTCAAGGGCAAAAGGGTCAGCAGCTTCATTGGTCTCCCATTCTCCCATCACCCTACAGAGCAGGACTGAGACCTGTCCAAGACCTGCTGGGCACACTATGGGGTCGAGCACCAGGAAAGGGCCCTCGCCTACCTTTTGCTCTTTCACTGTATAGGGCAAGCATGAGGGTGATTTTGCAGACCACAAATAAACATTATGGACTTGGGAACCAAATTGGAATTTAACTGGAAAACAGAGAGAATGCTCTTGTGTTCAGAGGGGGAAACAGTCTCCCAGGCCTGGGGTATCCACGTACGGCTTCCCAAAGACGTGGGAGACGCACCTTGAAGAATGACTCCATTTTATTAAGGAGATGTGAAGTGGATTATAGAACGTCAACTCCATGGAATATTATGGGATCATTAACATTACAATTAGAAAAACTGCGTAATAACTTGAAAAAACGGTATACTAGTAAGTGAGCACGGCAGAATCAAACTCTCTGCTATGATCACAACTCGGTAAACTCCATGCTTATGAGTGTGCGATGGAAAGAAAGCTGGAAGATAAAAACAAAGGATGTGGGCTTCCCTGGCGGCGCAGTGGTTGAGAATCTGCCTGCCAATGCAGGGGAAACGGGTTCAAGCCCTGGTCTGGGAAGATCCCACATGCCGTGGAGCAACTGGGCCCGTGAGCCACAACTACTAAGCCTGCACGTCTGGAGCCTATGCTCCGCAACAAGAGAGGCCGCGATAGTGAGAGGCCCGCGCACCACGATGAAGAGTGGCCCCCGCTTGCTGCAACTAGAGAAAGCCCTTGCACAGGAAGGAAGACCCAACACAGCCAAAAATAAATAAATAAATTTTAAAAAAACCAAAAACAAAGGATGTGTTTTTTGTGGTGCAATTCAGGGTGAATTTTCTTTTTCATTTCCATTTCCTTCGGGATTTTTTGTTCTTGTTATCAATACAATACCATTTTGAAAGCAATGGGGGCTGGCAAGATGAGCGTTCCTAGCCAGAGAAACAACCTTGTCATAGACTTGAGACTGTGAGGGCAGTCTGTTTGTATGCTAGGGTTTCTGCAGTTGAGTTTTTTGTCTGTTGAACAGCTGTGCTCAGACAGCACCACTAGACCAGAAACCAGGACTGTTTTGATGGAATGTTCCAGACAGGCACAAACTCAGGCAAGCAACTCGCTCCTTGACTTAGTGAAGGAGACACCAGAGTCTTAGGAAGTCCTTTCTACCTGGGAGGTGCAGGAGAAAGAGGGGCTCTTGGACTCGAGTGGAAGGTGTTTGGTGTGTGAGTCTTGGTGGGAGGGTGTTTGGGGGGCTGAGAGGACGTGACCAGAGCCAACCATCTCTGCTCTGGCGGTTTTAGCAGCAGTCACACCCTTTGTCTGGCAACATTTACCCGGCACCACTTTTTTCCAGAAAAACTGGGGAGTGGGGAGCTGCCTATCCAGCAGCCAACTAAGCTGTTTTCATTTTACGCTAATTGGCCCCAAACTGGTCAACAGGGGCATGGAGATGCTCCCTCATCTCACATCCCACGCCCCGGTCCATGGCATCCAGCGAGAGCCCCAATACCCCAGCCGCCCTCCACATCCAAGCAGCTCACCTGCACATGAATCGTGGGCCGGCTCAGGCTGTAAGGCACTCTCATTCTTCTTACAGAGAGCAACCTGGGAGAGGTGTCCTGAAGGTTGGAAGGACATGGAAATTCAAGAGGTCTCAAGCACTGGGGCTGCCTTCGTTTTCCTGGCTCACAAATCCGAGAACAACTTGAAAGGAAGAATTGTCAGGGCTGTCTCAGATCCTTGCGTCTGTCCCCCGATGTCCCAACCTGGGATTAGAAATGACGCTGCATTCGTGGGAACTAGGTACCCCAAGATTCTGGCTCCTACTCTCCATCTGCTTCCTGTAACTTCCCCAAAGCCCTACCGTTAGTGCCCAGGTCCCCCGGGGTGCTCACGATTAGCCTTCTTAAGTTCCTCCGCCCTGAGCTTCTTGTTGATATCATGACCAAGGGGCCTGCTGAGGCTGCCAGGGATTTCCAGAGTGCTGCTGCCCCACACAGCAGGCTGCCCACGGGTTCAGCAGAGCTGCAGGGACCTCAAGGCAAGTACCTCCGCCCTGAGCCCCTGCTCCACTGCACTGACCCTCAGCATGAGAGCTGGGCTGGCTTCCGCCCAGAAGCGGGCAGCAGGCCCACCGAACTCTCTGCTCTCCTTTGTCATTTGAGCCTGCAAGCAGCCTCGTGTGTGCCTGGAATAATCTAGAAGAGCAACTGCCTCTATTTTCACCTTCAATCTCTCTTTTTAGGTAGGCTTAGACATGGACCACGGAGTAGGGCGAAGGAACAGATGCCTGGACAGGTCCATAGTACGCTTTCTGTCACATCCTTCCCTCCCAAGAAGGTCTTCTTGACTCGAAGGCACTTTCCAAGCAGTTTATGCTAAGATATGTAAGTATCACCTGCCCCACACCCAGAATGCTTGATTCTTACTGTTAATCCCCCTCTACATGTCTTCAAATTCTCTAAACTCAGTCCTTCCTCCAAATATAGGTGCTGAATGAGAAGATGTAAGACATTACGTCACAATCACCATCACACCAATCATCATTACCCTCCTCTTCAAGGTGTGCCCCTGGGTACCACAGAGTGCAGCACCCCCTGATGCATGCTCTGGCCTCATTCAGCATTAGTGAAAAAGAGACCACAGGCCCTAAATCAAGTCTCTTGTGCCAAGTCTATGTCACCAAACCTAGACTTAATACCTAACCAGTTGCAGTTTCAGCCTCCCCGTGGAATGTAATCTTAACCAGTCTGTCTGGGATCACCTGGTCAGAACTAGTGGGGTAACCTGCCTGGTGGACCCCTACCTTCCCCCAAAGGAAGGTGACCTTGCCTGATACGATCCACTCTTTGCTGGAAACTTCCTTGTCCTGCGTCCCTCTGCCTATAAAAGTCTCTCATTTGGGGCAGCCCTTCAGAGCTCCTTCCTCTTTGATAGATGGGATGCTGTCTGATTCATGAATCACTGAATGAAGCCAATAAGATCTTTACATTTTACTGAAGTTGAAAGTTGTTTCTTAACAAAAAACAAAATTCAATTCAGTTAATTTATCTCATATTTGTCTGAGCCCACTGATACTCTGAGTTTGCTTCCTGAGCCCCTAGTGGGGTATAAGGATGGGCTGCTTTGAATAATTTCCGTGGACTCTAGGGCATAGGGGCTGTTCTAGTTGTCTGGTACCCGGCCCCCCAGTGGGGTGATTAGGGCAGGTGGATGGTGGTCTGGAGTGGAAGAGCTCCAAAAAGGAGGTGGTTGGAGAGAATGGGCCCTGGATTGGTTACTCTGCCTATGAAAGGCCCACTCAGGTGAGTTGTTTGCTATCGCTAGGAATTGGCCAGCCCTGGGAGGGGCAATCGCTCCACTGTCAGCAAGACCCCAGATGTCAAAGGGTTAGAACAAAAAGGCATGCTTCTACAAGGTGTCATACAGTTTTATTATAATGGTTGACCATTGAACAACCTTGCATCCTAGTTCCATAGCCTAAAAGTTCCCAAAGGGACGAAAACTAATAAGAAGGCAGAGGTCCAAAGAGTAAAGACAGTCTTGAGCCACCACAGGACATCACTGGTGACTTGAAGGAGACTGAGGTCACCAAAGGGCAGCCCAGGGAGTGTGTGGATAGAGGTGGAGGCCAGCAGCAATGGCTGTAGGGTGTGCACTAAAGGTCTGTGAACAGCAGTCTCTTATCCACCGGCCAGACTGCTGAACTGCTAACAAGAGGTGAGAAGTCCTCCAAAGGACGTGGCTTAAGTCCCACTACACTCTTCCCTGAACCGCTGGTCTCAGCATCATTGGCTCTCAGTCCTTTCAAGACAAAGACTCTCTGATGTAACCTGGCTGATTGAGACACGCTTCAATTGCTTTCCAGTTCTACAACTCGCTACCCGAGTGTCTGGTATTTAGTCACCTCTCTGCACCTCTGTTTCTTAAGCTGTAAAACAGGAATAATATCGCTGTTGTAGGCTCTTTATGGGAATTCAGTAAGATAAAGTACGTCAGGTGCCTGGCACAGAGCCTAATACGTATAGGGGCCCAACAAACTTGGTTTCTTTTCCCTGACTTTGACAAGGCAGTGAAGGTGTTAAAAACTTTTTTAAACTATGAAATATATAGCACACAGGAAAAATTGTGCAAAAAGAAAAGATAGACAGCTCAAAATTTTATCACAAAGCTGGTACCCAAACACCCATGGACCCAACACCCAGGTAAGAAAATAACGCATCATTAGCGCCTTAGAAGCCCCATTCATGCCTAAGCCCAAGCGGTGCCCACCCCTCCCTCCTGAAAGGGAACCATTCTCCTGATGTTTATGGTTATCCCGTGTGTGTGTGTGTGTGTGTGTGTGTGTGTGTATGATATATATATATATATATATATATATATATATATATATATATATAAAATATATATCTCTTATATCACATATGCCTATCTAAACTCTACATTTTAGTTTTAGCCACTTCTTAAACTTTGTATAAATGAATTATACAATATGCATTTTTTGTTGTTGTGTCTGCCTTTTGTTATTCAACAGTGTGTTGTCAGATAGCTTTAAATGTGTTTTCATTGAGAGATTCATGTAGCTGGTGCTTTGTTTTCCTTTCATTGCTCGGTGGTATTTCAATAGATGGATATACCGCAAGTGGTTTATCCATTTTTGCAGTTGATGCACGTTGGGTTGTTTCCAGTTTGGGGGCTATTACAAATAGTGGTGCAGCAAACATTCCCGTACATGATTCCTGATGCATTCCTGTTAAGTATATAGTTAGAAATGGAACTGCTGAGTTACAGGGAATGCAAATCCTCAACTTTAGCAGAAAATGCCAGGTTTCAAAAGTGGTTGTACCCATTTATATTCCTTAGAAATTTAGAAACTCGTTGCTCTATGTCCTCATCTACTTGGTAAAGTCAGCCTTTCAAATTTCAGCCACAGTTCTCATTAAGTATGCAGTGGCTTTGCGCTGTTGTTCTAATTCACATTTCTATGATTTCTAATGAGGCTGAGCATTTCGTGTTTATTGGCCATTTGGATACCTTCTTTTGTACCTGTTTAAGAGCATGTTGAAGTCTCTTGCCCATTTTTCTGTTAGACTGTCTGTCTTTTCTTTGACTTATAATAGTTTTTTTTTTTTAAAAATTCTGGATGGAAGCCCTTTTTTGACTTTATGCAGCAAATATATTCTTCCAGTCTTTTGGTTGCCTTTTTATTTGTTTTCTTAATGGCATCTTTGAACGAGCAGAAGTTCTTAATTTTTGAAGATAGTCAAGTTAACCTTTTCCTTTGTGGTTAGCAGTGTGTGTGTGTGTGTGTGTGTGTGTGTGTGTGTGTGTGTGTGTGTGAGATGTTTTATGTCACCTACCCCAAGATTATGAAGAGCTATCCTTTAGATGTTCCACTGTTTTACTTTGAACACCTAACATATTCTAAGTCCAGCTGGAGTTGGTTTGGGGTATGGTATGTGTGGTTAACACCAAAATTTTCTGTCTTTTCCCTTACATTTGCACATGAATATCCAATTGTTCCAGCACAATTGGCTGAAAAGCCCACCCTTGCTTCTTTGTGGTGCCACATCTGTCATCTGTCCATTCATGCATGATTCTATTTCTAGGCTCTTATTTATTCCATTGATCTATTTGTCTATCCTTGTCTTAATTAATCTCTTATAATAATTCTTAATATCAAGTGGAGTCAGGCTCCCACCCTTCATCTCTGAAAGTGTCTTAACTTTCTTTGCCATTTGCTTTTCTAGATAAAGTTTAGGATCAGTTCCCAATTCTTCCCCCAAAATAAAACCTTGAGATTGTATTGAATCTATCAATTGATCTAGCAAGAATTGACATCTTAAAAATATTGAGTTTCAAATTTGCATGGTATAACCCTTCATTTATTTGGGTCTTCTTTAATTTCTCTTTTTGTATTTTCTGCAACGAAGTCTTTAAACAACTTTTGTTAGATTGAATCCTTGGTATTTGATATTTTTGATGCTAATGTAAGGTGTATATTTAAAATTTTTTTTCATTTTATGGCAGGTATTATTTCTAATCTCAGAGGGAAAACTCTCAATAATTTGCCATTAAATATAAATATATATAATATAAATTTAGAAGATTATATCCCTATATCTTTAATCAGCTTACAGAATTTCCTTTCCACTCCTAGCTTACTAAGATTTTTGTTTTTGTGTTTTCAATTTAATGAACAAATGTTTAAATTTTCCAGATGACTTTTCTACATCTGTTATTTTTCCCTTTATTCTGTTAATATGGTATATTACGTTGATTTTTAAATGTTTACTTAAACCATGTATTCCTGAAATAAACTCAAATACTTAATAATAATATATTATCATATATATGCTAAATATATATACATATATACATATTTATGTATATATTGCCAGATTCAGCTTGCTAACATTTTCTTTAGGATTTTTGCCTCTCTGCTCACAAATGAGTATTTTCTTTTCTCATAATGACCTTCTCAGGTATTTGTTAAGGTATTCTGACGTCATAAAACAAACTGGGGAGTAGTCTCTCTTAATCTTTGTGCAAGATTGTCATTGCCAGTAAAGCTATTTGCTCCTACAATTGCATTTGTAGAACATTTAAAATTCTAGTTTCATTTTCTTTAAGTTATTAAAATATTCAGATTTTCTATTTCCTCCTGTGTCACTTTTTTACATTTTATTGTCTTATATTTTTTAAATTGAAGTACAGTTGATTTATAATGTTTCAGACATACAGCAATTACAAGATATTGAATATAGGTCCTTGTTCTGCCTCTTGGGTCACTTTTAATAAATTATATGTTTCTGGACTCATCTAATCTAAAACTTTGTATGTGTTGACATAAGGCTGTTGATAATATTCTCTTATTTCCTTTCTCTGCATGATCTTTGGTGACGTGCCCTATTTTGTTCCTGACATTAGATATTCGTGCCTTCCTTCTTTTTCTCGTGATCAATCTTACTAGACATGTGTCAATTTTATTAGGCTCCCCTTTCTGTCCAAAGTATAGCTTTACTGATCCTCTTTTGTAGGCTATCTCTGTCATAAATTTTTGCTTTTATATTTATTTTTCTTTCTTCTACGTTTCTTTAACATTTGTCATATATGTTTTTTTTTTAACATCTTTATTGGAGTATAATAGCTTTACATTGTTGTGTTAGTTGCTGCTGTATAACAAAGTGAATCAGCTATACGTATACATATATCCCCATATCCCCTCCCTCTTGCGTCTCCCTCCCACCCTCCCTTTCCAACCCCTCTAGGTGGTCACAAAGCACCGAGCTGATCTCCCTGTGCTATGTGGCTGCTTCCCACTAGCTATTGATTTTGGTAGTATATATAAGTCCTTGCCACTCTCTCACTTCGTCCCAGCTTACCCTCCCCTCTCCCTGTGTCCTCAAGTCCAATCTCTACATTTGCGTCTTTTTTCCTGTCCTGCCCCTAGGTTCTTCATACCATTTTTTTTTCTTTAGATTCCATATATATGTGTTAGCATATGGTATTTGTTTTTCTCTTTCTGACTTACTTCACTCTGTATGACAGACTCTAGGTCCATCCACCTCACTACAAATAACTCAATTTCGTTTCTTTTTATGGCTGAGTAATATTCCATTGTGTATATGTGCCACATCTTCTTTATCCATTCATCTGTCGATGGACACTTAGGTTGCTTCCATGTCCTGGCTATTGTAAATAGTGTTGCAATGAACATTGTGGTACATGACTCTTTTTGAATTATGGTTTTCTCAGGGTATATGCCCAGTAGTGGGATTGCTGGGTCATATGGTAATTCTAGTTTTAGTTTTTTAAGGAACCTCCATACTGTTCTCCATAGAGACTGTATCAATTTACATTCCCACCAACAGTGCAAGAGGGTTCCCTTTTCTCCACACCCTCTCCAGCATTTATTGTTTGTAGATTTTTTTGATGATGGCCATTCTGACCAGTGTGAGGTGATACCTCATGGTGGTTTTGATTTGCATTTCTCTAATGATTAGTGATGTTGAGTATCCTTTCATGTGTTTGTTGGCAATCTGTACATCTATTCTGGATATTTAATATAAATGGACTCATTCAATAAGAGGGGACTAGGTAATTCTCTGGTGGTCCAGTGGTTAGGACTCGGCGCTTTCATTGCAGTGGCCCAGGTTCAATCCTTGGTCAGGGAACTAAGATCACACAAGCCACGTGGTATGGCCAAAAGAAAAAAAAAAAATATATATATATATATATATATGGACTAAAAATTCAATGGCATAAAATGTAGGTTAATGGAAATCAGTATTTTTTTCAATCTATATTGCCACTATACTGTATTGTCATATACTGTACAATACTGATTGTGCACTGAAATAAGAAAGTCCCAAATGATTAAGGCTTTCACCTATTACTGTATCCTTCCTCCAATAAAAGGTAATAAAGTTAGCCATCCCTCTCTCCAAATGGGGTTGGCCAGAGGATGAGACAACCCAAACACCAATCATGTCTTTTCCAAATTCATGTTATTGTCTAATGTGGTATTTTAGGACACACACACACTCACACACACACACACACACCCAGAGCTTGAATTAAAATCCAAGGATTGCTACACTTGTAGTTGTAGACCATACCATCTTCTCTAGCTACTTGAAGTAGGGAGGAATTTATTAAATGGTATTTAGTAACTTAGAAACTCTTTGGAAAGGCTGATAGAACAGGCTTCAGGTTAAGTTCGGAAACAATTACGGGTGAGAAACAGAGCAGAAGCAATTACCTCTGCCATGTTTAGAAAGCTGCTCTACCTTCGTTTTTCTCTGTAAAATGGATGATCCCCACTTTCCTCTTAACTCTGTTTCAAATCAAAGTGTCACTGGGGTGCATCCGATTGGTGGAAATTCAGTTAAGTTGCTTGCTGTTATCATGGTTGATTTTACATTATTATCCCTTTAAATCCAGCACATTCTTATCGGCTGCTTGGGGATCAACACAGAAAGCCACCACAGAGGCTTGCACTTGCCTCTAGAACTTCCTGGGGCTCACGAATGATCCTAGGCTTCTTCTTACTGACTCTAGACCTTTCTTTTGTTGGCTCCCATCATGGCTGATCTCAATGGCTTCATACATTGACTCTCCCTCTCTGTCCAGATCTGTTTGAATCGGTGACCTTATTTTAAACTGCCTAGTTGAGTCTTAGGACACAGTTTCCAGGGATTGTGGCTCAGTTCCATGCACCAAAACTCTGGGAAAGTTTCCCTCCATCATCCAGGACACACCCAGGACTTTGAAGTACTTCTCCAGACAGCCCCACACTATCCTCAACCCCTCTAACAGGGGAAGGAGGAGACACTGTACTATTATTATTGCTGTTATTAATAAGAGAGAGTGTGCTAGCATAGGAAAGCTCCCAAATAAAATGAACAGTGTCCCCTGGATTTGTGCAACATGGAGATACTGACACAGTATCCATTGGTGGGAGAGAGAAAGAACTGGAAAGGAAGCAAGTGGTTATAACAGAAAGAAGGTCAGTGGAACCTGAGATCATACACGGAGACCAACACAGTAGCTTTAAGGGTTTTGAGGCCCCTAACACACTTCTCTTGCAAGCAGCAAAATAAGACTTCGTAATTTGTGTCTCTGGGCTTGCAAGCCGCGGTCCTTTCAATGACTGTCTAGGTGTGGGCGGGGAGGGGGGAGGATCATTAGACCCGCATGTTCTCAGTATTGTACCTGGAAGCGCCTTGTTCCTTTTGATCATCTTCTATTTCATGTACCGGTTAGCACACCGCATTTATGCTTACGCCTATGATCTTTTGAAGATCTAAGCTCATGAATCTCTGTAAAGGTCAAAGAAATCTCATTTAATGTTATCTCTATGTTGTGGGTGATTTTTTTTTTCACTTGATAATAAAGATTTTGTTTTTAAAAATAAGAAAAAATGTCTTTGATATCCTAACTTTGAGAATTCCTTTCAAATACGTTTTCACGTGTGCAAGTATGTTTATCCATGTCAGATTATGTGACTTTGAAGTGTTTTGTGTTTGTGGGTCCCAATGTGTGCATTCATTCATGTATGTGTGTATACACATACATGTACATTATTAACTGTCGCCATGAAGTAATGACATTGGTTTTCGTAACATGAATGCTGAAATGACAAAAGGAGCGCACATCTAGGGCAGTGAATCTCAACAGGGAGCAATTTTGCTCCCTGGTGCATGTGGGGGGGCATTTAGCGCTGTCCGCAGACATTTCTGGTTGCCAAAAATGGTGTTAGGTTGCCCCTGGCGTCTAGTACACAGAGGCCAGGGATGTTGCCAAACATCCTACAGTGCACGGGGCAGCCCCCTGACCCCCGCCCCTGACAAAGAGTTATTTGTCCTCAAGTGTCAGTAGTGCCAAGGTTGAGAAACTCGGTTCTAGACGCATAGTACTGAACAAATGTTTACCGGGCACCTATAATATTCAAGACTCTGTTTTAGCCTTGGTTCAGAAATAAGCATAATGCAAACATCTATTGGTATGCCCCCCATGTATTTAGTAAGGGAGTGTATCAGGCAGGGTCTCAACTGGAAACATTTGGTATGCACAGATTAAGGTAAGTTGAAGAACCAGTTACAAAGGAATGAATATAGGGAGAGCATAAGGGAGAGTGTGGTGGCCTGGGCTAGTAGCCGTCAAGGTGCTATCCTCCGCGGGACCTGCAGAGCTAAGGTGTGCAGTGGATACTGGAACCTGGAGGGGGATGGAGTCTTCCAGTGCAGCCACCGTGAAGGGAGCGAGCTTCAGTTGAGAGAGTTAACCTTGAGGTGACCTCCAAGGGAAAGAACTAGGGGACCAATTACCCCCACCTCCCTCCCACCTACTGTAAGGGCCCCCCATGGGCCAACAGAAGCCAGAGAACAAGGGTATCTGTTGGGCTTACAGCTCAGCCCAACAGGAAGCCAGATGGAGAACAGTGAGGGAGGGGGGCGGGCACCAGGGAACGTGAAGGCAAACGAAGGTATCTGGGCAAGGACTTACTTTGTAAAGGACTCTCACTGAAAGCAGATACCGGTAAGAGCCACCAAATCAAGGGCTCCCAGCTTTCGGAGGCGTGAGGGGCTCTTTCTAGCTTGGATGAGCTCAGGGAGGCCTCAGTAAAGGATGCGGCATTTGAAAGACAGCCTTGGGAAGCGACTAGAGTAACCCGCATGTCAGCCTTTTCCCACTTGGAAAGGTCACCTTCGCCTCGCGCACGCAGGGAGGGGGACGGTTTCGGCTGCAGGCCTCCCCAGCCTCCCCAGCCTGCTCTCCTGCCCACGGATCCCAGCCCTGCCGCCGTTCCTGGAACATTCTGCTGGAAAGCATCTCCCAGCTGGGACACTTCTCCCTGGGCCCGGCCACGCACACAAGGGGGGCTGGGCAGGCCCTGCTTCTCTCCATTAGTCTGTTTCTTTGTTCTTTGTAACACCACTATTTTACATATATATAAGCATATATATGTGTATAATACTTTCATATATATGTGTATGTGTGTATATATATATCAACTGTTACGTAGGATCGCAGTACCCAAAGGACATTTACATAATAGAGGAGCACAGATATTTAAAACCTTAATGTGACCTTCACCCTAGTACAAGGGAAAAACGCTCAACCAAGTTGAACCCACACAGGGAACGCCCTCCTGGGCTCCCCCAGCTCCTAGCCATGCTCTCCCGTTTGGGGGTCTGTTCCTCGTTGTGAATCCTCTTCTACTCTCCCTCCTATGAGTCTTTTTTAAAAAATATTTGTTTTATTTTATTTATTTGGCTGCACCGGGTCTTAGCTGCGGCATGCAGGATCTTTTTAGTTGAGGCATGCATGTGGGATCTAGTCCCCTGACCAGGGATTGAACCCGGCTCCCCTTCACTGGGAGCAAGAAGTCGTAACCATGGGACCACCAGGGACCACTCCTCTTCCCCTAGCGGCCTCTGTACGTAGTGAGTTGTTGACAATCCTCCTTATTCTATTGATAACTCATTGGAAAGCTGTGGGGTTTCTTTCCAATTCGGCCTCCACCATGGGCACATCCGCCTTTCCCAAGGATAAATATTAATTATCAGAGATATTACACTCTAAACCCAGAAGGTGGAAGAGAAGTATTTTTCTTACATCCCCAATGCTTTCAAAGCCTCCTCTCTACGTGTAATGAACACCTCATATCATTTACTTTTGAACAGTGTACGCACACCCACCCTTTCAAACTAGGACCCCCCTAGAGCCTGCTGGAAATAAGAAGTGGGCCCATTTTCCAGTGTTATGCCTCTTAAGAACTGCCCTCATGACTACACTAAGACCTAACGGGCTTTGTAATTAGTTCTTGGAAGAGCGAGATTCAGTTCCTAGCCAGCCAAGAGCATTCTCTTCCCCAGACTCCGAATGGAGAGAAAAAGGATGGTTTTGTTTTTCTAGTAACATAAGATTTTACACTGAGAGATGAGAGTTGGAGCATAAGGTCTGCTATTCAAGGTGGAAAGAACAGCGTGAGCATAGCACAGAGGTTGAAAATAATGCGCATAACCTACGGTTTAAATGGACATTGTTCAGAAATGTGAAAGCAATGAACTGTGGGTGTATACCTAGCAGGCACCAGGTTATAGGCGATGTTTAATTATTTCCTTTAAAGATTGATTTTGTAGGGGCTTCCCTGGTGGCGCAGTGGTTGAGAGTCTGCCTGCTAATGCAGGGGACACGGGTTCGAGCCCTGCTCTGGGAAGATCCCACATGCCGCGGAGCAACTAGGCCCGTGAGCCACAACTACTGAGCCTGAGCGTCTGGAGCCTGTGCTCCGCAACAAGAGAGGCCGCGATAATGAGAGGCCCGCGCACGGCGATGAAGAGTGGCCCCCGCTTGCCGCAACTAGAGAGAGCCCTCGCACAGAAACGAAGACCCAACACAGCCATAAATAAATAAGTAAATAAATAAATAAACCGAAAGTTAAAAAAAAAAAAAAAAAAACCTTTAAAAAAAAAAAAAAAAAAAAGATTGATTTTGTATTTTTAAAAATTACATGCTGCTGATTTAGAGAAGGATATTAACTCACTGGAATAGAATCACAAAAATCCGTTTGTTTTTCCAGTTTCTGCTGCTACTTGGGTTAACTCCTTCCCCCCCTACTTGATAGTGGAGTCCCTTCATGACATCATGGTTGAATTCCATAACTTTTTGTCCGTTTGGGTTATTCTGTCAGTCTGGTTTCCTTTCTCAGACTCCGTGTTGTTTATTTTAAAATTGTTAATTTCACGGTCATTCCAAAGTCCTCTTCCATCATCCCCCAGCTCTTCCCCCAACTACAGGGGCCAAACTCAACAACAGCGGCTTAGAACAGGGAGGGTGGTACACACCAAGCTGATGTTGGGGCCCTGGGGAGGGAGAGGGGTGGAGCTTCTCCTTCCTGGCTGTCCAGTGGGAAAGTTGCTTCTTTCTGTTGGCTGCTGTTTCCTCTCTAACACTCAGTAGCCAGTAGCCATTGGTTCTGCCTGAGTGTCAAGTTTCCAAGAGAATGTTGGTTACTTCGGGGAGGTTGTCTGTTGGTGCTTCAGGGAGCCCTAGGCGGCCCTGCCCCCTGCACGTTTCCCTGGATTCAACTCCTAGTTGTGATGTGTTCCTCACCCTCCTCCCAGTAGCCACTCCAGACTGTCTACGCATCCCATCTTGTTTATGGGGTCACCATGCCAGGTTTCAAGCTGTCTGGAGCTTTCTCCTTCACGCCTGGTCAGGAAACACACAGGTGTGCCACGTGAAATGAGGAGATCAACTGGCTCCCTACTGGCATATCCTTCTGCCCTCTGCACCTCTGACAGGAGGCATCGTCTTGTCCCCTTTCGAGCAAGATGATCTCCAGTCCCCAACCTAGTGGAGGGAGAGAAGGTTCAGGCACTTTCCTGAACCCCCTTGATTCTCCTGGTTGCTCTCCCTCTTAGCATTGTGGAGAACAGGCTGGAGCTCCTTTTCACGAACGTGACACTCCTTCAAAATGCCACCTCCTTTCCCTCTCGCCTCCTTTCATGTTGCCGTTGTGTGTGAGGAGTGGGTGGGTGGTACTCTCTTTACTGAATGGCATCCTTCTACACGCCCTGAAGGAAGGGGGCTGACCACAGAGCTGGTGGTCCTAGCAAGTCACAGAGCTGGTGGTCCTAGCAAGTGAGAAGGTGGGGTGCCTCGTAACAGCTGTTTTCAGCCGTGGACCTGAGTAGCCAATTGCAATAGGTGGCAACTGACAACACCATGTTCCTGTTATGACCACCCTTCAAAGATACGCGTATCCCCTCCCACAATTTGGTTCGGATGTCAGAACTGATGATGCCACACATTCACCAAGAAGGAATGAAAAGTTTTATTACTTAGGGATTTGAGGTCTCGGGGGAGAGCAGAGCAGGACTCTTAAGTAGACCCCAAATAACTTCAGAGATGGAGGAAGGGAGCCAGGCCTGGGTTTTTCAGGCAGTTAAGGAATGGGGGCCAGGGTGAGAGTTCTCAGGCTGGGGCAGGGGCTAGCTGGGTTTCACTCTCCTGCTGGCGCCAAGGAGGCTTTCTTACCAGTTTCCCCAGATGTGGGGTACAAGGGGTAGAGGGATGGGTGGAGCTTAAAAATTGTCAGTCGTTGAACATAAAAAACGGGGCCCACAAGCACATGAAAAGATGCTCAACATCACTAATTATTAGATAAATGAAATCAAAACCACAATGAGGTATCACCTCACTCCGGTCAGAATGGCCATCATCAAAAATCTATGAATAATAAATGCTGGAGAGGGTGTGGAGAAAAGGGAACCCTCCTCCACTGTTGGTGGGAATGTAAATTGGTGTAGCTGCTCTGGAGAACAGTATGGAGGTTCTTCAAAAAACTAAAAACAGAGTTGCCATATGATTCAGCAATCCCACTCCTGGGCATATATCCAGAGAAAACTCTAATTCGAAAAGATACATGCATCGCAATGTTCATGGCAGCACTATTTACAATAGCCAAGATGTGGAAGTGACCTAAATGTCCATCGACAGATGAATGGATAAAGAAGATGTGGTATATATCCACTATGAAGTACTACTCAGCCATAAAAAAAGAATGAAATACTGCCATTTGCAGCAACATGGATGGACCTAGAGATTACCATACTAAGTGAAGTGAGTCAGAAAGAGAAAGACAGGGCTTCCCTGGTGGCGCAGTGGTTGAGAATCTGCCTGCCAATGCAGGGGACACGGGTTCGGGCCCTGGTCTGGGAAGATCCCACATGCCGCGGAGCAACTAGGCCCGTGAGCCACAACTACTGAGCCTGCGCGTCTGGAGCCTGTGCTCCACAACAAGAGAGGCCGCAACAGTGAGAGGCCCGCGCAACACGATGAGGAGTGGCCCCCACTTGCCGCAACTAGAGAAAGCCCTCGCACAGAAACGAAGACCCAACACAGCCAAAAATATAAATAAATTAATTAATTAATTAAAAAAAAAAAGAAAGAGAAAGACAAATATCATATGATACCGCTTATATGTGGAATCTAAAATATGACACAAATGAACTTATCTATGAAACAGAAACAGACTCAGAGACATAGAAAACAATCTTATGGTTACCAAAGAGAAAAGGGGGGAGGGATAAATTAGGAGTTTGGGATTAACATATACACACTACTATATATAAAATAGATAAACAACAAGGACCTACTATATAGCACAGGGAACTATATTCAATATATGGTAATAAACTGTAATAGAAAATAATCTGAAAAATAATATATATATATATATATATATATATATATATATACACACACACACATATATGAATCACTTTGGGGGAATTCCCTGGTGGTCCAGTGGTTAAGATTCTGAGCTTCCCGTGCTGGGGGCCCGGCTTTGATACCTGGTCGGGGAACTAGGACCCCACAAGCTGCACTGTGCGGCCAAAGAAAAACAAACCAAAAACTGAATCACTTTGCTGTGCGCCTGAAACTAACACAATATTGTAAATCAACTATACTTCAATTAAAAGCGTTTGAAAAGAACGGGGCCAGATTCTTTCTTACAGTTACTGAGACATTAGAGAAAACTCAGATGGCTGCTCTTCAAAGTCATTGCTGCGGAAAGCTGGTCTGGTCCTCCAAGGAGCAGAAACCAAGATGGGATTAACTGTGCAAGGGTTTTTAGGAAAAATGCCTGCGGGGGAAAAAAAAATAGGGAGCAGACCAGACAAGCTGGAAGAGCCGCCATCAGACTGTGACACACAAGTTTGACCTTGAGTGAAGGACAGAAAAAGAGAAGGTTTGATGGAAATGTCCTAGGCTGCCATGTCATCTGCAAAAGGATCAGCAAAGTCTGGGGATGTTTCTGTGCTGAGGTCGGCCATCCCAGGAGTCCCCGCCAGGAAGGGGTCTGCCTTCGTGCCCCTGCTGCATGCGGGTCTGAGCTGGGAGGAGCCCTGGCCTTCGTGTGCCCAGGTGGCTTCCCCGGCTCTGCAGCTGGGCCCCTGTCAATTGTCCTTCCTATAGGTGGAAGACTGGGAGGCAGTCTCATGGCCACCCCATACAGACACCTAGTCCAATGGTTGTTTCATCGCTAAAATCATTTTGCAGCTCCTTTTCAGGGAGATGTCTTCACGGGATAGTATAGAAGCAATGAAAGGGCAGAGAGTTTCATAGCTTTTAAAAAGACCCTTTAGTCTTGACCAAAACCAGCATCGGGCAGCTAGAGTACCCCTCTTAGTATTTATCTGTGTGGATTTGGCTATTGCACACACACACACACACACACACACACACACACACACACCAAGAATCTGCACTTAAATGGTAAAAGTCATCATTAACGACATCCCAAGGAATATGCCACAGTATCTGAAGGCAGTATCTGAATTAAAAGGAACAATTCCAGACACCATTTGAACGATGGTAACATCATAAGAATAACTGTACTGCCTTCCAACGTGACTTCACTGAGGTGGACCATTCTCAGCATATATAGGATTTCGGGGACAGTAGTGAAAATTAAAAATAGCTCTGCTTTATACCTTCATTTCTTCTCTGTGTGTGCACGGGCAGATGGGTATGTGCGGGAATTATTCACCATGAAGCTGATGAATGGACTCTTCCAAAGCTCTGTGCTTAATTTTGTATTTTTGTTAATATTTGTACTTTTATTAATATTAATATTAATATTTGTACTTTTATATTCTCTTTATTTTCAAAGGGAGATCCCCAAATTTTATAACTTTTAGGATCCACAAAGCCTTCATCCACCCCAGGAATGTGTATTTGTGTCTGCACATCCTGGCTGTGTTTGTGTGTATTCCTACGGCTTCCTTTCCCCCATCCTCACACTTGGGTGCATATGGTTCTCCAGATGGGGTAATGCTCTCCTTCACACATGTTTTTAAATGTCTTTGGATTGTTTAACAAAAAGAAGTTAAAGGGCGAAAGAGGAAAAAACCTGCTTAGACAAATCTCTGAACCAAAGTGAGGGATGGAGGAGGGACATTTTTCTTTCCCTCCCAGGGAAAGTTTCCAGTTTAGTCAAAGTTCAAGCTTCAAGTTCCCACTGTAGTCAAATTTGGGGGAAATGATCTCTTTCTTCAGGCCACTAGAGGGCACCAGTGTGCAGACAATTGTCAGGTTTGGGAGGGGTGCTGAGCTCCACGGAGCAAGAGGGAAGGTGACTCTCACATTCCCATAGCCACCGAGTCCCTTTTCCTTTTCAAAACACCTCTTCCTACACTCAGGATGTTTCTTTCTGGATCTGAATCATCCTAGTATTTCCTCCTCGCCTACCCTCCTATGAGGCTACACACCCCCCTCCTCCAGATTCCTTGTTGTCGTGACCATCATCTCTGTGGATGAAGGTTAAAGGACCCCCAGGAGCATAGACCAGGGAGACCTACGGGTCCCGGAAAGAACACTGAGATTATTATCAGGATACCTGGACTCAAGCCCCGGATCTGTCATTGGCTGTGTGATCTTGAGAAAATCACTTTACCTCTCTGAACCTCTGTGTGCTTATCTGCAAAATGGGAGGGAGAGTCCTCTAAAGTTCTTTGTGTTTCTGAGAAAAAGACCGGATATAGTTAAGCATCCTCCTTTGAAGGCAAAAGCCTCGTTCTTTCCTGTCATTCTGAAAACCTCTCCTTCTAAAATTCTAAAACCTGCTTCTTTAGTATTCTTTATCAACTCCTGATGAATAAAATTTCAAATTAAGGACTTCTTTGGGTTTCCAGGCCAACATATAAGGAACTTGGATTTCTACTCTCCCACCCACACAACAGGAGAAAATATGAACAAACTGAAAATCAACAACTCTTCTTAGATCAATCAGAAAACTGACATCATAGGGCAAACTGCTACCCGCCCCGCCCCCCCAAATGGAAGAGACAGACAGGTAGACAAAGAATCACACCTTACTGGAGCTGAAGACCAGAAGAAGAAAACTCTGCAGGAACCAGTACTGGGTTCCTTTTATCTAGTTTATCACGTCAAACTTGCAACAAAAAATGACAAAGCATACTAAAAGACAAAAAACAGAACAAAACAAAAAACGACACAGGTTGAAGAGACAGGGCAAACATCAGAACCAAACTCAAGTGTGGCAGAGATGTTGGAATTAGCAGACTGGGAATTTAAAATGACTATGATTAGTATTCCAAGGGCTCTAATGGAAAAAGTAGACAACATGCAAGAACAGACTGGCAGATTGGTAATGGAAGCCATGAGATGGAAACTCCAAGAAAGAATCAAAAGGAAAGGCTAGAGATCAAAACACCATGACAGGAATGAAGAACGCCTTTGATGGACTCATCAATAAACTGGACTCAGCCGAGGAAAGAATCAATGAGCTTGAAGACATCAATAGAAACTTCAAAAACTGAAGTTCAAAGAGGAAAAAGAATGAAAAAGATAGAACAAAATACCGAAGGGCCGCAGGACAATAACAAAAGGGGTAATGTACATGTATTAGGATTACCAAATTAAAGACTTCCTCTCTTATCTATTCATAACCACACCACTTACATAGCCATATCACTCTACCCTGCAAAACCCAGAGCTGAACTAAGAAACCATGTTTTTGCTTGTATCTCCTAACATTGCCACACCTTATTAAATTATCTCTGTTTAAACAATGAAAGACTTCCCGAGGGATGGGTGAGAATTTGAGGCAGGGGAAAGGGGCTTACCTGGTTTGTCTGTAACCTCTTTGGACACATTAAACTGGGCTTGAAGTGACTTCCATCTTCTCCCATCTTCTGCCCGAATCTCCTACTCCTCAAAAGACAGCTCGTTCAAACCACTGGATTGTGACCAGTGAACTGATATTTCTTCATGGTATCAACTGGAAAGTCATATCCCGTTTCCAATGGAGCTTTGCCTGGAGCTGGAGAAAAATTGGACCAGAGAGTTTGGAGTAGCATGTGGAGAGGTAACTTCCTTGCTGTCTCTCCAAGGTCACAGGCTTGAGGTCTGCTGACTATACTTATTTCTCCTGTTCCATCACTTTCTCTTTATTTTAATCACCTTCATTATAAATGTCCTCATAAAAGGCCTGCCACCTTCCATCCTCGTTGCTACCCTCCCCCAGTCCCATCTGCATCCTGCTTAGGATTCTTCAGTAGCATCCTTCTTGAGAGGGACATTCAAAGCCATCTATGACCTAGTGAGTGGATCTCTCACTGCACCTCCCAACCCTTTCCTTTCTCACCAGCCACCATGTTCGTGCAACACTGAGCTGTTTGTCATTATCACAACCCAAGGCATCTTACTTCCTTGTCCTTACGTATGCTGCTCCCTCTGCTGGAAAGATTTCTCCCCTCTCTTGGACTAGATTATCAACATCTTGCTCTAAGATTCAGCTCAAGTGCCCCCTCCACCAGGAAGTCTTCCCTGAGAAGCCAGTCCAGGTTTCATGCCTCTCCTAGTTTCTCCCCCATAACACAGGCAGACCTCTGCTATGCCACTTCCCTGGACTATCATTGCTTCCCTAGTCACCTTCAAGTGCCTGCAGGGCAAGAATTGTGTCCCTTTCTCTAAGCTTATTATCTAGTACAATATATGGAACATGGTTTGTTACATGAATAAAAGTATGAAATCGTTGACAGAATGTAAAAATCTCAAAAATATATTGTGAAAAGAAGGTGAATGTGGATCATGAGGGAGAAGAAAAGAAAAAGAAGAAAAGCAAAGCAGAAAAGAAAGTAGGCAGGAAAGTTCTATGTACTGTTTTAAACATAATAATTGGAGGAATTAACATTTCAGTCCTGGTTCAGACTGTTAAGGAAATACAGTTTAAGAAATGCCTTTTGAAATGCATTTTTGAAAAACCTTAAAGATAAGAATCAGTAGAGCTTAAAACGAAACACGTCTTTCAAAATGCTAAATCCACTTGTCAAGCCAGAAAGCAAAGAAAACATAAAAAGGTGGAAAGCATAGAAAAAGATGACAGAACAAAGATCAAACATAGGAGTTGTATCAATAAAAGCAAATGGATCAAGCTTTTCTATTAAAAGACAAAACCAATGGGGTCAAAACCCCAAACCTGAGTATGTACTGTCTACAATTTACACACCTAAAATAAAATGATCCAAACAGACTAAGATAAAAGCATGGGAAAAGACATGGCTGAAATATTAAAAAGGAAAAATATGGAAAATGGAAGTTACCATATTAATAGAAGACAAAGTAAAAAAAATCTAAGGTAAAAGACATTATATGAGACAAAGTTTTTTGTTTTACTTTTTAATTAATTTAATGTTTTAATCAAAGTAAGCTAAACATGGGCACAGTCTAAATTTTTTTTACTTCTAAAAGGATATAACAAATATGTCAGGTCCTTATCCCTCATCCCCATCCAACATTCTAAAGGCAACATTTTTCAGTTCTTTTGGCTGTTTCTTATATGTAAGAAATATGTTAAAATAATGGACATAAACAGACCTCAGTTGATCAATGATATTAGCTTCTTATATTGCCAGCAAAGGATTTTTTGTATACCCATTTTACCCTGCTCTCATTCTTCTGTTGTAGTTATATCACAATTTGGAGGTTTGTCCATATCCACTATTGTATCAGTTAGGAATGTGCTTGGCTGCAAGTAACAGAAAACACATCTAGCAATGGCTTTCAGGCAGTCAAAAGCTGATGTGGTGGTTTTAAGATGGCCTTAGGGACCCAGGTTTTTTTAATTTTTCTGTTCTCCCATTTTAGGCTTGTAGTTTTTGCCCTCATGGTCACAAGACAGCTGCTACACCTCCAATGATGCACCTGTGTTTCAGGGAAGGAAAAAAAAAGGAAGGAAGAAGGGAAGCCAGAGGAGAAAGAAAAAGAAAAAGTTTCCGAGGAACACTTAGCTCGTGTCTCATTAGCAGGCTCTGTGTCACACACCTCCAACTGCAAGGTAATCTAACATCGCAAGAATTTTTAGATAGGCACATCGCTGCCTGAACAAAATTGAGGTTTGGAATCAAGGAAGAAAGGAGTGTAGACACTGGCAAGGTAACCAACAGTGTGTGTCACAGGTGTTTTTATTATTATCTCTATGTAAATAGTGCTAACTGCTTAACCAATAATTGTCGTAAGTGTTTTCTTTCTTGTACATCTTTTTGTTTTGCCTGGAGTCAGAGCTTGCCTCATTATTTTTCATTTGCTTAAGGTTTTTTTTCCCCTTGAACTTGTGGCTAACTTTTCCCATAAATACCAAAAGCTCTGTGAGATATCTCTCAACATTATCTTCATGTGCTTAAATCCGTCAGATAATCTATCATTTCGAACCTTTTTCAGGAGACATCACTACTTGAGCCCTCCATCCTTCTGCTCCATCTCTAGGTTTGAAGCCACACTGTCAGCTGGGACATCCCTCCATCCCCTTTCCCCACTTTTCTGAGTCTTCGGTCTTTCATTTTCTTGAATTACGATCTAATTTTGTTGGAGTATATCCTTTAGTTGCTTTCTGGAAGGAAAAAAAGAGAAAAAGACATATGCTAGTTTATATATATATTTTTTAGACTTTTGCATTCCTACCCTAACACTTAATTGCAAATCTTGCCAGTCTAGAATTCTAGGTTGGAATTCGTTTCTCTCCAATTTTTAAAGTCTTTGCTGCATTGCTTTTTTGAAGTCCAGTGCCATTCTGGTTACTGATTTTTGCTTGTGCCCTGTTTCCCACCCCACCTTTCATGTTTTTAGGTTCTTCCCTTTATCTCAGTATTCTAAAATTTCACTATTGTGTGTATTGATGTATTTTATCACCCACTGTGCTGAGCATCTGGTAGGAAGTAATCTGGAACCGTTTGTCCTTCAGTTCTGGGACAGTTAGTTTTATTGTTCCTTTAATAATATCTTCCCCTACACTGTCTTGATATTTGTTTTCAGAAACTGTGACAAAATTAGGAATTGGATTCTTTCCTTTTGTCTATTTCTTTATAATTTTAATCTAATTTCTTGAAGAATTTTCTACTTTGTTTTCCAAACTCTACTGAACTTTTCATCATGGTTTTCACATTTTTAATTTCCAAAGACTGCTTCTGCTTCGCTGATCACTGCTCCCTGTCCCCATTATAAACAGGTTTGTTTCATAGATGCACAATATTTTACTATTTCTGAGCATACTAATTACAGTTTCTTTAAAGTTTAAAGAAATGAAACTTTAAAACTCTCTGCATTATTTTCACTTCTGCTGATTTTGTTTTGATTCCTCTCTTTTGTATCAGAAGCCTTCTTCGGAGGTCTCGTGATTCTCTGCTCTTCACATTTAAGAGTGAAGCACTGAATAACTAATTGAAAACTACATCCAGGGAAGTTATTGACTTCACTGTATGGTAAACAAGTGGCCACCTAGCTTTTCCTTTGGGAATCGAATGTCAATGTGGGTAGGTCTTTTCTTTGGCTGTGTGTAGAAGGATTTGGTTTCTCCAGCCTCCCTCCCAGAATTCTGTGGCTGATAGGAAATGTTCCCACCATTCTATGAACAGACTTTGAAACCTTATTCCCCTATGTTCAGACCTCCACCTCACCTGGCCCTACTCTATGGTCAGTGCATCTGAGTTTAAAGGCTCTCAGGTGCAATTTTTGAAAAAGTATTTTTCTCTTGCTTTATATTGGGGATAATTGCTGACTATATAGGATAGTGGTAGGCAGGGTAGGGGACATTGGATCTAACTGCTTCTTGTAAAGACGTTCAAATAACCCTCTGGTTGTCAACACTACCTCACCCCTGGTTTCTTTGGTATTTGCTTTCTCTAATTCCAAAGGTTTTCCAGCTCTCAGCCAGGCAATATTTCCTGCTTCTCACCAGTTTCCCCTCTGCCATAAGTGGGATAAACCTTTCTCTCATTGCTAAGCCATTTAAAAGTCATCCATACATGCTCCCTTTTCATGTAACAATATTGTTTGGGGTTGTACAAGTCTTCTGCTTTCATCAAAGATGGAATTTGGCTTTCAGTTTCTCCTTGTTGTTTGGAATGATTTTGAAAAGAAATGAAAACCAAGCCACCTTTTCTCTATGATTTTAAAACTGGAAGCCTTATTTTGTTTTGACAAAAGTTACAACTCACAGAGAATGTGTCGCTGATAACAAACTTTTATCTGGGCAATAATGCTGCATCAAAATACATAAAAACAAAATATTTGCTATTCATGGAGAAATTGACAGAATTAGAATGGTGGTGAGGAAGTTATTATACTTCTTTAAATCTTTGACAGATCAATAGGCAAAAATAGGGAGGTTGAAGATCTGAATAATTAATTCATTTGATTTAAAAGATATGTTTCACAAAAGACCCCGAATAGCCAAAGCAATCTTGAGAAAGGAAAACGGAGCTGGAGGAATCAGGTTCCTGCACTTCAGACTATACTACAAAGCTACAGTAATCAAGACAGTATGGTACTGGCACAAAAACAGAAATATAGATCAATGGAACAGGGTAGAAAGCCCAGAGGTAAACCCACGCACATATGGTCACCTTATTTTTGATAAAGGAGGCAAGAATATACAATGGAGAAAAGACAGCCTCTTCAGTAAGTGGTGCTGGGAAAACTGGACAGCTACATGTAAAAGAATGAAATTAGAACACTTGCTAACACCATACACAAAAATAAACTCAAAATGGTTGAAAGACCTAAATGTAAGGCTAGACACTATAACACTCTTAGAGGAAAACATAGGCAGAACACTCTATGACATAAATCACAGCAAGTCCTATTTGACCCACCTCCTAGAGAAATGGAAATAAAAACAAAAATAAACAAATGGCACCTAATGAAACTTAAAAGCTTCTGCATAGCAAAGGAAACCATAAACAAGACAAAAAGACAACCCTCAGAATGGGAGAAAATATTTGCAAGTGAAGCAACTGACAAAGGATTAACCTCCAAAATCTACAAGCAGCTCATGCAACTCAATATCAAAAAAACAAACAACCCAAACCAAAAATGGGCAGAAGACCTAAATAGACATTTCTCCAAAGAAGATATACAGATCGCCAACAAACACATGAAAGAATGCTCAACATCACTAATAATTAGAGAAATGCAAATCAAAACTACAATGAGGTGTCACCTCACACCAGTCAGAATGGTCATCATCAAAAAATCTACAAACAATAAATGCTGGAGAGGGTGTGGAGAAAAGGGAACCCTCCTACACTGTTGGTGGGAATGTAAATTGATACAGCCACTATGGAGAACAGTATGGAGGTTCCTTAAAAAACTAAAAATAGAACTACCATACGACCCAGAAATCCCACTACTGGGCGTATACCCTGAGAGAACCATAATTCAAAAAGAGACATGTACCACAATGTTCATTGCAACACTATTTCCAATAGCCAGAACATGGAAGCAACCTAAGTGTCCATCGACAGATGAATGGATAAAGAAGATGTGGTACATATACACAATGGAATATTATTCATTCATAAAAAGAAATGAAATTGAGTTATTTGTAGTGAGGTGGGTGGACCTAGAGTCTGTCATACAGAGTGAAGTAAGTCAGAAAGAGAAAAACAAATACCGTATGCTAACACATATATATGGAATCTAAAAAAAAAAAAAAAAAAAAAATGGTTCTGAAGAACCTAGGGGCAGGACAGGAATAAAGACGCAGAGGTAGGGAATGGACTTGAGGACACAGGGAGGGCGAAGGGTAAGCTGGGACAAAGTGAGAGAGTGGCATGGACATATATACACTACCAAATGTAAAATAGACAGCTAGTGGGAAGCAGCCGCATAGCACAGGGAGATCAGCTCAGTGCTTTGTGACCACCTAGAGGGGTGGGATAGGGAGGGCCAGAGGGAGATGCAAGAGGGAAGAGATATGGGGATGTATATATGTGTATAGCTGATTCACTTTGTTGTAGGGCAGAGGCTAACACACCATTGTGAAGCAACTATACTCCAATAAAGATGATAAAAAAAAAAAAATCAAAACTGCCAGGAGTAAAAGAAAAGTAGCCAAGGGACTTCCCTGGTGGTCCAGTGTTTAAGACTTTGCCTTACAATGCAGGTGGCGTGGGTTCGATCCCTGGTTGGGGAACTAGGATCCCACATGCCTCACAGCCCAAAAAAAAAAAAAAAAAAACACCAAAACATAAAATGGAAGCAATATTGTAACAAATTCAATAAAGACTTTAAAAATGGTCCACATCAAAAAAATCTTAAAAAAAAAAGTAGCCAAAAGAATAATTTCTTGGGACTTCCCTGGTGGTGCAGTGGTTGGGAGTCCGCCTGCCAATGCAGGGGACACGGGTTCGAGCCCTGGTCCGGGAAGATCCCACATGCCGCAGAGCAACTAAGCCCGTGAGCCACAACTACTGAGCCTGTGCTCTAGAGCAACAAGAGAAACCACTGCAATGAGAAGCCCACGCACGGCAACGAAGAGTAGCCCCCCTCTCTCCACAACTAGAGAAAGCCCGTGCACAGCAACGAAGACCCAATGCAGCCAAAAATAAATAAATAAAATTAAAAAAAAAAAAGAATTTCTTGATTAGATTTGGAAATGGTAACATGTATGTAATATATAATGCATATATTTATAAAATATCTACCTACAGGCATATATATTATATATATAAAATGCATACATATATATTATATATGTGTGTATATATAATGTACATATGGTATGTATAGATATATTAGTCTGTGTTTTAAAAAACTGGGGTATAAATTACACACAGTGCAATTTTAAAATCTTAAGCTTGATGAATTATTTTTTGTTGAGGTGTGGTTGATTTGCAATGTTGTGTTAGTTTCTGGTGTACGGCAGGGTGATTCAGTTATACATATACATATATATCTATAATTTTTCAGATTCTTTTCCATTATAGGTTAATGCAAGATATTGAATATAGTTCCCTGTGCTATACAGTAAATAAATAAATAAAAGCTATGTTTCAAACTCTGTACTTCACAGAGAATAACAAGAAACAAAATACAAACCTCAGTGATGGATCCAAGACCACATGAGAATGTGTTTCATGATGAAGTTGGCATTTCAGATCAGTAAATAAGGGGTAGGTTATTCAACAAATGGTGTTGGGAAAACTGGCAAATGATCTGGAAATAAAGAGAAAGAGACTAATGACTTTGGTCTTTTAGTTATTGCTGCCAATTCTTGGCAGGCAGTTTGACTACTGGGGCTTTCCCCAAAGAGTCCTCGTTCCCTGGTCTTTTGCACGCCACTATAGGGTACTTTCTAGGCATTCCAAAGAATAATCAGAATTAAGCCATTTGACTTCCTCTGGTGACTTAAATGGCTGTGCTATTTTGAAAGCCAAGAGGTCCTTCATACTCTGCCCCTCTTAGGTGATTGCCTTGCATGCATTTGATAGCATGGAACTGCACATTGGATTCTTCCACCATGAGTTCGGAGGGGGCTAGCACATGGGCTGAGAAGGTTGGGAATCCCACATTACTGAGCAAAGGTAGCTTTCTATTGTCAAGCCTTCATAAAGCCCTCTAATGCTGTCTGAGGACTCTCGTGGGGCTCCTCTAGCTATTCCACTGCCTTCTGAATGCTCCCAGCTATGAAAAGGGCTTCCAGAGAGCCTGCCTTCTTTCTGCATGCCCTCTCCCCCCATCCAGAAGGGATGTGCAAAATATTTATCAACTTTCATTGTGTCATTGGCACCATGAATGATGGAATAGCCATCAGTCTAGAAACTAGGTGTAATTAACCAGCCAGACCTGTGCCTAGTAGGTGAACATCAGCTCTCTCTGTACTAGAGACAGTCCTCCTACAATTCTCCCAGGAGCATTTCCCCCAAACTTCATTTTGTTTGAGGTGTTACAGTCTCTCTTAATTTTTTCCTCCTTTATCCCTTTGAATTTATTGTATGGTTGTCACTGCCTTCTCTGACATGTCTGCCTGATAATAATTTTTGCAGTTTGATTTACTATGAAAGTCTCTTGAGCCAGTACATTTCCGGAGGGGGCAGATGCCTCTACTGGAAGAATAGAGAGGGGTGTGGCCAGGCACATCTCCAGTGGTTTCCCCATTTTGGAAGCATCTTTCCCTTGCTTTTCCTAAGCTAGAGCTCTCTGCGAACAGGGCTTTCTCTCTTCCCAGTTACTCAAAATCCTCTCCCAGTTGATTATACCATCATCTGTTAACCCTAAGAACCCATCTGGTTGTTCTGTGTTCTGATGGCTGAAGAGCAAAGAGGATAAAGGTGAAGGATCCCACAGGAGATTCAGAGCCAAGCCTGGACGTGGCCAGTATTCTTTCTGCCCACACTTCACTGGCCAGAACTCAATAGCGCGCCCTCTGACCACTGTCAGGAAGGCTGGGAAATATCATTTAACTTATTGATAGAAGGAAGAAGTGGGTTAGTGAGCATCTCATCAGTCTCTGCCTCACTATTTTCTCCATCCTGCGGGATGTGGTACATGTTCTAAATTGGTGACCAGTCTGTGATAGTTCTTCTTTCCTTTTTATGTAAAGGAGCATTTCCATTGGAGTAGCCATGTTCTTCTTTTAGGCTGCTTGTCCTTAAACCTTGATATGCATTGGAATTGCCTGGAGAGGCTTGTTAAAAATGCACATTCCTGGTGCCACCTCCAGGAATTCCGTTTTTCCATAAAAGTTAGGAAATAATGTCAGCCAGAACGTGACAAAAGTTTTCAAAAGTTGCACTGGCCAAAATGTTAATGGTGGTTGTCTCTGGATTACGGGTGATTTTCTTTTTCTTTCTCTTTGTACTTTCTAAGTTGTCTGATATGAACATGTGTTATTTGTATAAATAGGAAGAGGAGAGGCTCATTTGTTAAAGTTAATGGATGGACCTTTCTTGTCAAGGCACTAATGCCCTGCTTGTCCTCTTCTCCGTCTCCTCATCACGTCTCTCAGCAGCAGTTAGTACACAGTACTCTCTCTTTTTAAAAAAAATCTTTAAAACAATTTTAGCAGCTTTATTGAGGTATCATTTGCACTCCATAAAATATGCCCCTTGTAAGTCGCCAATTTTTAATGCATTTATAAAGCTGTGCAACCATAACCTAATTCAGATGTAGAACATTTCCATCACCTGAAAAGGTTCCTGCCTGCCCATTTGCAGTCAACCCTCACTCCCACCTCAGCCCAGGTAATCATTGATCTTCATTCTATGTAGATTTACTTTTTCTGGGTATTTCACGTAAACTGAATCATGCAATATGTGGTCCTTTGTATCTGACATCTTTCACTTACCATAATGCTTTTGAGGTTCAGCCATGTTGTGACTTGTGTCCGTAGTTTCTTCCTTTTGATTGCCAAATAGTATTCCAGTGTATGACTACATAATATTGTGTTTCTCCATGCACCAGCTGATGGACATTTGGACTGTTTCTACTTTGGGGCTTTTATGAGTAATGCTTCTATGAACAAATGCCTACAAGTCTTTGTACAGATGTATCGTTTTGTTTCTCTTGAGTGGATAGTTAGGAACTGAATTGACAGATCTTTTAGGAAGTTTAAATTTAATTTTTAAAGAAACTGCCGAACTCTTTTCCAAGTGGTTATATCATTATGCATTCCCAGCAGTAGTGCTTTAAGATTTCAGTTTCTCCACAGTCTCTCCAACACTTGGTATATTCAGTCTTTTGGATTTTAGCTATTTTAGTAGGTGTATGGTTGTATCTCATTGTAGTTTTAATATGCATTTCTCTAATGACTAATTGTGTCAAGCAACCTTTCATGTGTTTAACTAACCATTCATATACTTTCTTTGATGAATTGTCTATTTAATTATCTTGCCCATTTTTAATTGGGTTGTTTGTCTCCTTATTGAATTATAGGAGTTCTTTATATTCTGGAGATAAACCATTTTTTCAGATATGTAATTTGCCAATATTTTCTCTCATTCTGTGATTTTTTTTAACTTTCTAAACAACGTCTTTTCAGAGAAGACTTGTTAATGTTTAGTGAAATCCAATTTATTAATTTTTATCTTATGAATTATGCTTTTGATGTCCTATTTAAGAAATCTTTGCTTAACCAAAGTTATAAGATTTCTCCTGTTTTTTCTTCAACGGCTTTTTATAGATTTGGCTCTTAAATGTAGCACTATAATCCATTTTGAATGGATTTTTGTTTATTATGTGAGATAAGGACCTAAGTTTAGCTTTTAAAAAAATATATTGATATCCAATTGTCCCAACGTATTTGTTGAAAAAACCATCCTCAAAAAGAAAACACAAAACATTGTGGTAAAATATACATAGCAGAAAATTTACAATTTTAGCTAAAATTTTGAGTGCAAAATTTTCTTAGTGTAGTTTTAGTATAGTTTTTTTTTTTTTAGTGTGGTTCATTGGCATTAAGTGCATTCACATTGGGAGTTCTCTGGTGGTCCAGTGGTTAGGACTCAGTGCTTTCACTGCCATGGGCCTGGGTTTGATCCCTGGTCGGGGAACTAAGATCCCACAAGCTGCACAGTGCGGCCAAAAAATAAATTAAAAACAAAAAAAGTGCATTCACATTGTGCAACCATCACCACCATCCACCTCCAGAGCTATTGTCATCCTCCAAAACTGAAACTCTATACTCATTAAGAACAATAACTCCCCATTTCCCCTCTCCTCCAACCCCTGGCAACCACCATTCTACTTTCTGACTCTATGAATTTGACTATTATAGGTACTTCATATTAGTGAGACCATGCGATATTTGTCCTTTTGCGATTGACTTGTTTCACTTAGCATATCTTCACGGTTCATCCATGTTGTAGCATGTGTCAGAATTTCCTTCCTTTTTATGGCTGAATAATATTTCATTGTATGTATAGCACATACTTTGTTTATCTATTCATCTGTTGATGGACACTTGGGTTGCTTCCAATTTGAGGTTATTGTGAATAATGCTGCTATGAACATAGGTGTACAAATATCTGAGCCCCTGCTTTCAATTCTTTTGAGTATATACCCAGAAATGAAATTGTTAGATCATCTGGTAATTCTATTTTTATGTTTTTGAGGAACCATTATATTGTTTTCCATCGCAGCTACATCATTTTACATTCCCATCAGCAGTGTTCCAACACATCCTCACCAACACTTGTTATTTTCCATTCTTTTTTAAATAGTAGTCATCCTGATGGACGTGATTTAAAAAACATTATTTTTGACTCCCTCCTTTTTAGAACACTTTTTCACATGGCTTTGAGAAGTTCAAATGGCTATATTTCTTACTACCTGCTGGCCATCCTTCTCAGTCTCTTTGGATGTATTCCCCTCTTCCCCCGACCTAGCACTTTAGACTTCCTCTATGCTCCATCCTTACACCCTAAAGAATTTTTAAAATCAAAACCTATAAATACTGTTATCACTTATATGTGGAATCTAAGAAATACAACAAACTAGTGAATATAATATAAAAGAAGCAGACTCACATGTTTAGAGAACAAACTAGTGGTTACCAGTGGGGAGAGGGAAGGGGGGAGGGGCAACATAGGGGTAGGGAAGTAAGAGGTACAAACTATTAGGTGTAAAATAAGCTACGAGGATATACTGTACCACATGGGGAATATAGCCAATGTTTTGTAATAACTATAAATGGAGTATAACCTTTAAACGTTGTGAATCATTATATTGTACACCTGTAACTTATGTAATATTGTACAGCAACTATACTTCAATAAAATAAATTAAAACCCATAATTTTAATTGTGAACACATCCTGAATTTACTTGACAAACTCTCCAGTCCCAATCTTCACCCCAAATTCTAAATTTGAATATACAGCTACCCAAACAACACTTCTACTTTCATCCCTAATAAGCTGCTGAGAGTTGAAATATCCAAAGCATATTCTTAACTTTCACCCCTATTCTGTTGGGCACCCCTGCAATAAAGGGCAACATCATTTACCCATTTGCTCAGGACACATATCTTGGATTATCTTTCACTCAGACCCTCATCCCATTCAACAGAAAATCCTTCTAACCTACTTCAAATACATCCTGAATCCAACCGCATCGCACATCCTGCACCGCTGGCATCTTAGTGCATGCCACGTTAACACGCCACACAGACCTGTAACATCCTCCTATTGGAGTCCCTGCTGCTCCTCTCCTCTCTTCTCCCCTATGGGGAGAATTCCCCGCACAGAAGCCAGAGCAATCCTTTGAAAACATTGACCAATCATGTCCCTCCTGCTCTCAATCCTCCAATGGCTTCCCTTGACCCAATAGCATCGAAAATCCTTACCATGGCCCTCAAGACCTACAGGATCTCAGCTCTGGCTGCTTGTCTGGTCTCGGTTCTCACCATTCCTGCTCATGGCGTGTGCCCACACTGGCCTCCTTGTCCTTCCTTGAACGTGTCAAGGCCTTGGCCCCTGCTGTTCCCTTTCCTGGCACGCTGTTTCCCTAGATATTTGCATAGCCTCCTCCATCACTTCAATCTGGTCTCTGAACAGACTTCATTTCCCCAAAGAGGCTTTTCCTGATTAGCCCTTATAAATAGTCACCCTGTCCCATCCTACACTATCATTTTACTTCTGCTTTATCTTCCATCCCAGCTCTTATCATTAACTGACCCAACACTGTATAATTATGTATCTGTTTTCTCCCAGTCTTATCCCATGACAGCACAGACATTGTCTTTTCTGTTTATTTCTCTATTCCCCAGCACCTAGCATAATGCTTAGTCCCTGGAGATTTTATATTATCTTTTTAAAAACTAAAGGGAATTCCCTGGTGGTCCAGTGGTTAGGAATCGGCGCTTTCACTGCCGTAGCCCAGGTTCAATCCCTGGTTGGGGAACTAAGATCCCGCAAGCCGTGTGGCACGGCCAAACAAATAAATAAATATAAATTTAAAAAATAAATAAAGAAAAATTTTGAGGCTCCCAAATAAATTTCTCTAGGAACCAGTATTAATAAAAGATTTCCCTCTTTTTGTTTAATGCAGAGCTTTTACTTTCTGGTTACATATTCAATAATAATCATACAAAATGTCAGTCTAAGCCCAGTGTCCTGACATTCTAAACTCCTTTCTCTGTTAATACTTGAAAAATCTCCCTGAGTACATCGCTTTGCTCGCTCTTCCCGCTTGAAGTCATCAACAGGACAGCCCTGGTTTCCAAGCCTCTACCTTGATCTGTTCTCAGGCACAGCATCTGTGCCCTGCAGTGGGAGATGAAGAAGTCCCAGGAGTGTTGCTAAATCAGGAGACTGGCTTCATTATTATGCATCCCCAGTAAATCCTAAGCATGACTTATGAGACTCCTTTTAGGATGATTAAAAGAAAGAAAGAAACTAATGAGAAGATCACACACTTCATTTGTAGCAAACATTTTCAGGCAGTTTTCTTCCAAGATGTTTATAAAAGAAACCCAGGGGAGTGAAATGGGTCTCTACATCTTGATACCCTGAGTCAGAAAATTCAAGAGACCACATATTGACATCTTAGAGAAGAATGAGGGATGTCCAGTAGAGTTGAAACATAGTAATGAATGGTGTGTGGTGGATGGTAGTGTGTGTGTGTGCGTGTGTGTGCGTGTGCGTGTGCGTGTTGGGTGGAGAGCTGACGTTGGGGAAAGATGAGAATGAGGGTAGGCGTTGGCCAGGCGGTAAAGCATCTACTAGAATCTTCAGTGGTGAACTGTTGAAGGATTTTAAGCAAGGACATGCTTTAACGAAACTTGCATTTTGGGAAGATCCCTCCAGTTGCAGCGTGGAGATAGAGGGCCACACCAGAGACATCAAAACCAGTGACAAGGCCATGGTATTTCAGGGGAGATATAAAGGTAGCAAAGAGGACAGAAAGACATATATTAAAGTGGTAGAAATGACTTCATATCCTGGACTTCAAAGGCGCGGAAAGACATTTGAAAGGATTCCAACCTCCGAAGAGTGGCACATTGTCCTCCCTTGGAGAGATACGCAGAAGATGGAGAATTACAGCTTTATTTATTTATTTTTTGACTGGTTAGCTAGTGAAATTACATCTTTGTTTCAAGATTTTTTAAACAATTTTTATTGGAGTACAGTTGCTTTACAATGTTGTGTTAGTTTCTACTGTACAGCAAAGTGAATTGGCCATATGTACACATATATTCCCTCCTTTTTGGATTTCCTTCCCATTTAGGTCACCACAGAGCACTGAGTAGAGTTCCCTGTGCTATACAGTAGGTTCTCATTAGTTATCTACTTTATACACAGTAGTGTATACGTGTCAATCCCAATTTCACCATTCCTCCCACCACCACCCCTTCCCCCCTTGGTGTCCATATGTTTGTTCTCTACGTCTGTGTCTCTATTTCTGCTTTGCAAATAAGATGATCTATACCAATTTTCTAGATTCCACATATATGCGTTAATATACGATATTTTTTTTCTCTTTCTGGCTTACGAGAATTATAGCTTTAGATCTTTAGTTACCTCTGCAAACTCTAAGAACTTTCTCAGGGCACTAAGGTCTACTCTCTGCAGATAAGATGAGCAGAGAGTAGGTTCTCCTTAGGTTCTGATGATATGGACAGGCCTGTGTGGCCCCCTCAGGACCATGACCTATTAGAAGAGCTTTCCAGCAGGAGACAGAAAGTGGAGTTTTCCAAACCTACTCAGTAACCTACTTGTTCTCACCGACTTTCCTCAACCGTAGTAATGAGGGCAGTAAGCCAGGGAGAGATGGATGCCAGGAGAATCCTTTAGCATCCTGCCAAGCAAAGCAGTGGACCAACTTTGAGATGACAAAACGTGAGATGCAGACAGGTCACTGTGCTGTCAGAAGGCTGGCTGCAAGCCCCCCATGGCACCTCCTCCAGAAGCATCACACAAGCCCATTCTTCCGCAGGGCCAGACCCGGGACCCTGCACGGATCTCCGTCTGAGCTGCGATTTCCTGCCAACCAATCTTTCCTAGCATGCGCCTGCTGGAATAATCTGTCCCAAACCCACACGCTGGAGGCTACTGAGTTGTTTTCTTTTTAAGAGCGGGACTTCATACCAGACAGCAGCCCCATGTGATTATTCTCCGTCTGCTGACTCTTCTCCACCAACCTCCAACAGATTCTTCTCCACCTTTCTCTGCTCTGCTCTGTGTCCCATATCGCCCCAGGCTCTCTTCTCCACCTTTCTCTGCTCTGCTCTGTGTCCCATATCGCCCCAGGCTCTCTTTCCATATGTTTCTGATTGAGTTCAACTGATAGGAAATTTGGGCAAGAGGCTGGAAACTGGAGGAAAGGGAGGTCAGGATACGTCTTTCCTTCATCCTCCCATCTCGGGCACTTTGACTTCGGCTTCCCTCCACGACTGCAGCCCCCCAGGTGGTCCCTCCTCTACTGTTCCAACTCCTATGGGCTCTGCGAACAAACTTCCTCCCCATGTTGGCTTCAGCCCCAGGGATGGCCACGGCTTCTCTCTTCTGCTGGTGTCTGGGTAACTCCTCATCCCTTTTTGTCTCCCAAACCCAGGCTAGCTCTCTGGGAGTGGTCTCTGCATGTATTTCTCTTCATCTGAGCCATCTGCAGTGAATTCGGCTTCCTGCAGAGACTCTGACAGAGTACAGCTGCAGTGAATCACGCTTGTCACCCGCATAGTCTGTGGTGCTTCCCGTCCTGTTGAACTCAGGCAGCGTGGAAACTACGGGTTAGTACTCCAACTCACGTTGGCATTCACGTGCTTTCTTCTGGGCATCCACCTATAAAGGTTGGTCCCAATCCCTTAAAAATACACACATGCATACTTGGCGATTCCTCGGCGGTTTTGCATCGTTTCTTGGCTAAAAGGACTGGCCTCAGAGTGGTCTTCATAATTTCCCTTTTGAATCTGAGATGGACTCCCCAGTCCCCTCTCAAGCCACATCTTTAGTTTCCTCTACCACGTGTCGAAAAGTTTAACATCCGTGGCGATGATGCAGTTCTGGTCTCTTCTAGGGTGAAGATTTAGTCTGAGACGAGCTTGGAGGTTGCACCCTAACCTGAGCTATTCAGAAAAGTGTCCCCAAATGGAACTCAGATCCCGACTGGGAACGCCCTGCCTGAGCAACTGACCGAGGTGTCTGTCTTGCTTGTGTCAACGGGGTATAGAAATCAGACCCTAACCAGTTTCCACAAGAAATTTCATCAGCCCTAACATGCCATGATTCTTACAGACTTAACTGAAGTTTCGGGGAGTCACAGAAAGCAGTAGCATTCCATTGTGCCCACATTCTGCCCCTCATTCATCTTCTTTCTTCTGCATAACTTCTTCCTCCCGATTTCTCCCCAGAGGCTCACGATTGCCCTTCCTAAAGCAGAGTAACTTCCCCCTGGTGAAGATTTAGCTCTTGTCTTAGATTGGGTTTCCTGGATGGAGACTCTGAGACAGAGAGTTGTATGCAGGCTTTTTAGGGAGTAGCCCTGGGAGACACAAAAGAGTGAGAAAAGAAGGAGGCAGCGGGCAGGAGGAGATCGAAAGAGAGGAAAGGGGCTAAATTCCTCTCTGACAAGGAGTCAGTAGTAACTGTTGCATTATTCAAGTTGAAACTTCAGGAAATCCAGGTTTTAAGTGATTCTCAAAAGATTTAGAAGTGGCTACGGGTAGAAGGAAATAGACAGTATGGCTTCCACATGAGGCGAAGGACAGCAAATTAAAGACAACACAGATGCTCTCTAAAGATCCCCTTGTTCAAACTGCAGTGCGCGTGCCAATCACCCGGGATCTTTTTAAATGCAGTTTCTGACTCAGTAAGTCTGGGGCAGGGCCTGAGACTCTGCATTTCTAACTAACTTCAGGCGACGCTGCTGTGGCTGATCTGCAGCCACCCCTGTGGGAAGACACTGACGGCGACAGTGAGATCACATACCCGCAAGCCCTGCAAACCCTGCTCAGTGCACTAGACTTCTGAGAGCCCCCAGACGCACTCCGCAGTTTCCTACCTCTACGCCTTGAGTCACACTGGGTCTCCTATTGGGAATGACTTTCTGGGCACCGCCTCCACCGTCAGAATTCTACCAAGTGACCCAGGGCAAGGTCTATTCAATTCATACTTGCCCATAAAGCCTCCCTGATCCCCTAAGCTAACTGATCCCTTCTTTCACTAGATCCTTGCCTTACGGAACTGCCCACGTTCTACCACGTCGCAAGCTGTCTGTGCACAAATCTGTCCTAGTTTGCTCAGGAATGTAAGGATCTCAAGGTAGGAGTTCTGTAATCTTCAACACTGTTCACTCATAATACCAAACACAGGGCTTCACTAACGTGCAATGTTCTACATCGTTAGTTGAATTAAGTTGATTGAGAAAGACTCCAGGCATTGGCGAGAAGTATATGGAAGCAGGAAAAACTTGAAGTGCCTTCTCCAGTGATAACTTTTTTGGCTACTTGATCTGTTATTGCCCCTGAGGTCTCTCGGGAGAATTGGCTAATTAAGGTGGTAAATCTACAGCCAACTGATAAAAGCAGACAGTTTGTCCTGCATGCCAACCAGTCACTGAACCCGCCAATATGCAGAATGTCAGGGGGGTTGGGTGGGGGGGAGGAGCATTCTGCTGATTAACTGATTTCCCCATCTTGAAACCATTTGTTTGGCTTGATTATATATATACACAATAAATATCCATCCACAAAGAATCAATTTCCTTAAAATTTATGAGTTAGTTCTTCTATTCCCTTACTAACACATTTTCATTTTTCTCTGTCCTCAGTTTCTGGGGCAAATCTAAGCCTATATTTTAAAAAGGCTGAAAAATGAAAACATATAGCCCAAGATATGAAAGTCATTCAAATGAATCCAGAGTTTATTTTAATTACATTTCATCAGACTACTTGGGGACGGATGCTATTACATCAACTGATGACAGGGGAAAAGGCTATTCAACTTCTATTTTGTTCTTTTCTCTTCTCCATTAGGGAAATTATTTTCAAATCAGGAAGGCTAGACTAACTGTGAGTATGAGATGGCTAAAGCCCCAAATAGGAAGAAAGTCCTCTAGATATAGAGGACTCCTCATCAGACTCAATGAATCCAAGGGACTCGCGCCTTAGAAATTGCAGCCTCGAAACCAAAGGCATGTGCAGATGTTACTGAAGAATCAATACTTTCTCTGAAAAATTATGACGGATGAGGTAGGTGACAGAATGCCAAGAATGTGTAAACACTGACCTGGTTTTTTTTTTTTTTTGGAAATGGGAGAAAGTGAAATCTTTAAAATAGAGATCTGCTCCCCAACAAAATCCCATAATGGATTATTTACATGTAATTCATTCCCTACATTACAATTATTTGTGAGCTGCGGTTAAAGAAATTGAAAATAATTGAGAATCAGAATAGGATCCCCTTAGAATTAGGCAAAACAAACCTCCTTTTCCTTTGAGTAGAATCCCTGGTCTGGAAAATCAAGGAACTAAAAGATCAAATATCTGTTATCTCAGGAAAAGATGTAGCGTAGATTTGATTATATTTTGGGGGCTGATAAACTCAACCAAATGCACTGCTGGTCAATGAGCAATGTCAAAAGTCTCCAGTAACATATCACGGGGCTCTGTTTCTTACCCATTTCTGTTGAGCACATATCAAATGGTGAATTTTCGAAGGCATGCTGTAAGGTGGCCTCCCCCTGCCCACTCCTGGCCTTTGCTTTTATAACTTCAAGTCATCCTTTAGTTCTTGCTTAAATATTAACTCTCTGACTGTGACCTTCCCCATGATTGCTTAAGCCCCCCATTCCTATGCTTTCATTGCATTATGCAATGTCTAGAACCTCCGGGTTTTGCAAAACCTTCCCAAGATTCCGTTTCTTTATCAAATACCTTTTATCACTTCAGAATCTTTTTGCTTAGGACCGGTGGGTTTCTCAGGATGATGGGCAGCCAGTGCTGACACTGAGGAGGTCCTGGGTGAATTGGGGTGAGTCTGTCACTCTAACCTGAGGAATCCTTGCCTCCTCATTTGCTGTTTTAAAAAACCAGTAGGGGGCTTCCCTGGTGGCGCAGTGGTTAAGAATCCGCCTGCCAATGCAGGGGACACGGGTTCGTGCCCTGGTCTGGGAAGATCCCACATGCCGCGGAGCAACTGGGCCCGTGAGCCACAACTACTGAGCCTGCGCGTCTGGAGCCTGTGCTCCGCAACAAGAGAGGCCGCGATAGTGAGAGGCCCGCGCACCGCGATGAAGAGTGGCCCCCACTTGCCGCAACTAGAGAAAGCCCTCGCACAGAAACGAAGACCCAACACAGCCATAAATAAATACATAAATAAATAAAATTTTAAAAAATACCAGTAAAGGTTAATAAGTCTGCAAAAACTGAAGTTTATCATTTTGTGAGTTCCTTAAATAGTTTTGTTAGGGGAAAAGAAAAAAAAGCCGTTTGCTTTATTCACCATAGGTTTCAAAACAACTCTAGAGTGCTATTACCATTCCCCAGTCCAAAATTGACCTGGGATATACAAAATTAAAGGCATTAAGCTTTATTATCAATTTAATAGCTCTTCCTCTACAGTTAGTTTTTGCTAAAACAGCCCTGATTTTCTTAGGGTTGTAATATACCAAGCCCAGGCAAATCATGGATCAAGTCTGCTTCGAAGGTTTTGTAAAAGTTATTCCTTTGTTGATAAAAGAAGTGAACCATTGGAGGAAAGGTTTTGTTTGTTTTTCTTCCACCCTGGCTTTCTCCATTTCTCCCAGTCTCTGCCTCCTTCCTTTAAAGCAGTCTTGCTGCTTGTAGCTGCATCAACCATCTCTCAACCATAAAAACAACAAGCCGCATACTGGGGTTGGCAGAACAGAAAGATGGAAAGAGCCTGGGCCTTGTCAAGATGGTTGAGCAGCTGAGCCAGTCCTGGGCTTCCCACCTGTAGACTCTGTGCTCTGTGAGATAACCAAGTGTTTTTAGGCATCAGCCTCTGTAAACCAGGCATCCTGTTACTTGCAGCCAAAACTACTCCTAGCTTACAAAGCCCCCTTAACCTTACTTCTAGACCCATGCCTCAAGTAACTGCAGTGCAGAAGTTGACCTCACCAGATCTAAAAGCTTGACTCAGTCCTTCCTCAAGACTGTTTGTTGTTTGTTTTCTTTTGTCAATAATAAGGCTATTTCAAATTCTATATTTGACCTATGCATTTGTTAAGATATTTGCTGTACAAATTGTGAATATTTGTCATATTGGGAAGAAATCACTCCATAGTGATACCAGGGAAGGTATCATCAGACATGCTACTTAATGTAACAATCAGTTCCCAACAAATAATCAGTTCTCCCATGGAATAACTGGAATCCATAATGTTTAAATGTATGAAATAAAATCACAGATCCAGCCATACCAAATGTGCATTGGCAGGGGAAAGTACATGTAAAGATAAGTTATATCCCACTTTTAAAGAATTAAATCAGGGCTTCCCTGATGGCACAGTGGTTAAGAATCCGCCTGCCAATGCAGGGGACACGGGTTCGAGCCCTGGTCCGGGAAGATCCCACATGCTGCGGAGCAACTAAGCCCGTGCGCTACACGACTGAGCCTGCACTCTAGAGCTTGCGAGCCACAACTACTGAAGCCCACGTGCCACAACTACTGAAGCCCACGCACCTAGAGTCTGTGCTCCACAACAAGAGAAGCCCCTGCAATGAGAAGCCTGTGCACCGCAACGAAGAGTAGCCCCTGCTTGCTGCAACTAGACAAAGCCCACGCACAGCAACGAAGACCCAACAGAGCCATAAATAAATAAATAAATAAATAGATAAATAAGTAAAATTAAAAAAAGAAAAATAAAAATAATAAAAAATTAAAAAAAAAAAGAATTAAATCAGAACAGACCCAAACAAGAAAAAAATACATCATACAAACCAAGTAAACCCCCAAGGCTGACAAAGATAAAGCTTGCCAATTTATACCAACTCTTTGCAAAAAACGTTCTACGGTTCATTTTTCTGACAGCTGACATAATAAAGATTTAAAACTCTGAATAGGAGGGAGGAGGTGGTTTCCATCTGTGGTCATTACCTGATCCCGCCGATTTCAACCACCGAGACTAACTCCATGGGGCACATATTTTTTAAATTTTTGATTTAAAAAAAAATCATTTATTATAGAATATTTCAAACCCAGAGAAGAGTGCGGAAAATAATATAACATGCATCCGTGTACTCACTGCTGATATTTGACAAGTGTTAACATTTTGCCATTTACTTTGGGTGTTTTAAAAATAAAACTTTACAGAAACTCGGAAGTATCTGTAAGTATCCCACACAATCCTGTCTCCTTATTTTTTTGATTTGTTTTTCATGGCGCCTGTCTTTGCACAATGAGACCACCCCCCCTGCACATCTTATACTGAGGCAGCTGCCATAGGGAAGTCTGTCTTCAAAGCACACTTTGGTTAGCAGAGTTAAGCAGAGATGCTGCTGGGCCTATGGACACCCTGGGCTCCCTTCTCATGCCTGATAATCCACATTTTGCATAAGTGCCCAAACCGTTAAGACCACATCTTTCTTCCTTGGTCTCGGCAACCTTCCAATCGACTGTGGATCAGGCAAGTTTTAAGTGACTTATCAGATTCCTGGTAACAGAGCCTGAGGCAACCCTCAAGGCCACTTAAGATTCGGGTCAGCAATGCCAGTGTATGTGCTGGGAGGCGGGGTTCCTACAACAAGCAGTTCTCCAACACCAGTTGTGTGCTCTGCAGTTCGGCCCAGTTCTGACACTGTCTACCTGGAGATGGCGTCAGATCCCACCGTTCAGCCCTATTTGAACTGTAACCTGCCAAGGGCGTTAGAGCTGAACCCCCGCCTCTCCCACCGCCCCCCTCTTTCGGGAATACTTATTACAGGCCTGCTTCGTGCCCGGAGCTCTGCTGGTTGTAAAGGGTCCTCTGAAGGACACCTGGAGACTTTCAGGTATAATTCAGGGATTTTGGGGGGTCTTTAAAGAAATTTTTTTTCCTCTTTGATCTGATACCACTCTTGGTGGATCAAGGAGGGATCGTTTGGAGAAGCACCACCACTAATACGCTAGTATAGATAGATGATAGGTAGATAGATGGACAGAATATAGAAGATAGATAGCTTTCTCTCTATATGACTCCATAACTCTCTCTCTTGTCTGTCTGTCTTTCTGTCTCTATAGATATACCCACACCAGAGGCATGGCATGAATCTGGTCAAATACAAGCATGAGCTGGGCCCACAAGGATGAACAGAAACCCACAGCAGTTCTTGCGGCCTCTGAGCTGGGTGGGGTGGGCGTCTGCAGATGCCGGACCCAGATCAGGGAGCTGAGCACACACCCTTGGCCCAGGAGCCGGAGACGCTGCCGGAGGGGCCAGGGAGGGAGGAGCAGCTGCGGCTGTGGCCTCCCACGGATGAGGCGAGAGGGCAGAGCAGGGACAGCAGGTGGGAGCCTCCACATGGCTGCCATTCCTCCTCCGCCCTGTGTGGGCTCTGTGAGCCCATCCTCAGAAACACCCGGGAAAAGGAGTTCTGGGGAATACCGTGCAGCCTCACCAAGCTGTCATGTCCCCGAGCCTCCAGGCTTGGTGAGCTACAGGGACGTATCTCTGTGACAGAGAACGGGAAGACCTGATTTTCGCAGGTAGAGGATGTTCCAATCAGATAATTGGCCCTTCTAGCTCATGTCTTTTTTCAAAACCGAAGGGCTACAGACTCCAATTAAAGTTAGCTAACATTTCGTGAGTGATTGTTATGTGCCAGGCACTGGGCTGAGCATCTCCTATGTAACAGCCTCCTCGCTGGCCTCCCTGCCTCCACTCTCGGGCCTCTACAACCCATCCTCCATACAGTGGCTTTAAAACATCAATCAGATCATGTAACTCCACTGCTGAAATCCTCCAATGGCCTCCCTTTATGCCTGAAACAAAGTCCAGGCCGTTTCCCCTGGTGCCAGGAGCTCTGGCCCTGTCTCCTTCTGCAACCCCATCTCTTTCCGTGGAAACCCCCTCCATCCAGCCTCACCGGGTTCTCCCTGTGTCTCAGAACACGAGGCTCACTGCTAATGTTTCATTTGCTTAGATGGTTCTTCCCTGTTACCTTTCTTTTCATCTTTCAGATCCCTTTAAGAATAGGCTCTTTATCAAGAGGAATTCCCTGATCAACATAGAAAGGGCACACATCCCTCTTACTGTAGCCCCATCACATGCTTTCTTTTCCTGAATAGAAGTGTCACTGTCTGAAATGACATCACTCATTTCCTTGTCCTAAGTCTCCAACCCCACTAGAAGGTAAGCTTCAGAAGGATAAGACACTTAATTGCCATTCCTTCTTATGGGACAGGAACGCTGCCCACCACCGACTGTGTCTGAATAAATATCTGTTGAATCCGTGGTAAGTCTTCACAACAATACTAGAAGGTGGCAGTTTTTTGCCCTCAGTTTTACAAAGATCTGAGGAATCAGACAGATGAAGTCATTTTCTCAAGATAATCCACGGAGCTGGAGTCTGAACCCCTTCCTGTCTCTTGCCTCTCAGCCATTCTAAGATGAAAAGCTATTCTGAACAACAGCTCAAGTTATTCAACTATTCTAAAGTTATCAATTGTGTATATATTCCCTAACTTTTTTTTTACAGTTTTTTTTTTTTTTTTTTTTTGGCTGTGTTGGTCTTCATTTCTGTGCGAGGGCTTTCTCTAGTTGCGGCAAGGGGGGGGGCCAGTCTTCATCGCGGTGCGCAGGCCTCTCACTATCGCGGCCTCTCTTGTTGGGAGCACAGGCTCCAGATGCACAGGCTCGGTAGTTGTGGCTCATGGGCCTAGTTGCTCTGCGGCATGTGGGATCTTCCCAGACCAGGGCTCGAACCCGTGTCCCCTGCATTGGCAGGCAGATTCTCAACCACTGTGCCACCAGGGAAGCCCTCCCTAACTTTTTAATGGTTCAAAATAACTATTTCTTCTAAGGGACTTTGTTGGTCTTTTATAACCCCACCCCAACCAATACACACGCTAAACACCATTGCTCAAAGTTAGATGTTCTGGGGATGTTTTGTTGAGAGTTACTTTAGCAAAGGAGGGTGTCTGATTTGTCCTTCCTTAAATATCCTTGATTCAACTCCGTCTCTGACTTTGTTTCTCTTTCTTTTTGTATTCTGTTTTGAATGTATTCTATCTTGTATTTCAGGCTACCTTCAATCTTTCTTTATAAGGTGGGCATACAGAACATAAACAGTTAAATGTGTATTCCTGAGGGATGTACTCAAGCTATATTATTCTGAGCAGCACTAACATTCAATGTAAGTAAAATAATGAGATAAAATTTGAGTTTCGGCATTAAGAATTCAGAGGGTTAGCCATTAAAAATGGTGATCACAAAGACTGTAACACTGCAAAGATGCTTACAGTGTGAGGTGAGGAGGAAAGATGGGTGCAAAATGTTACATTCAGTACTGGTCAGAACAATTCTCAAAAGAAGACTGGAAGGAAATTAAAAATGTACTCTATTTTGTACAAATCTGAAGTACGCAGATTTGAAATGGTGTGATATACAAATATAATACCTCACTTTACAAAATCAAACTTCATGATTACTCCATTTTGAACTATTATGGAAAATCTAAAACATACACAACACAAACAGAATAAGGTAACAAACCCCCATTCACCCACCACCCAACTTCAACAACCGACTTCTGCCAGTCTGTTTCATCCCTGTCTCCACCTATTCTCCACTCTTCTTGAGCATTTATTTGTTCAATTTACATATGTTGAAATGCATAATGTATGATTTTGACATCCACGTAAGCCATTCCTATGATTCCAGAAATTTCCCTAGCATCCCTTTCTAGTTAATCTTACCCCAGCAGAGGAAATCACTGTTTTGAAGTTTTCCACAATATATTCGTTTTACTTATTCTAGAACTTCATCTAAATAAAATTATAAAATCCACACTTTTTTGTGTCTGACTTCTTTTGCTTCTTTCTTGCCTCCAAAATTAGCTCATCACTCTCTTCTGAAATAGGTTGTGTAAACTTGGTCTTATTTCTTCCTCAAATATTTGATGAAATTCTGTAGTGAAACCACTTGGGACTGAAGTTTTCTCCATGTTGAGGTTTCTCATAACCAGATTAGGTTTTTTTGGCAGATCAGAAGGCTGTTTTGTGTCCATTTTGATAATTTGAGTTTTTCAAGGAACTGGCCCGTTTCATCTACACTGTCAATTTTGTTGACATAAAGCTATCCACAACATCCTCTTTTAATCCTTTTGATAATTATACCATCTGTAACAATAATCCCACTTTCGTTCCTGATATTGATCAACTGTGTTCCTTCCCTTTTTTCCTTAATCAGTCTTGTTTGGGGTTTATCCGTTTTGCTAATCTTTTGATCAAAAGAACTAACTTTTGGCTTTGTTGATTGTTTTCCAATTTCATTGTTTTCTGCTCTTACCTCAGTTATTCCTTTCTTTCTACTTATTTTCAGTTTATTTTCTAAGTCTTTATATAATTTCTGAAAGTGGACACTTAGACAACTGATTTTAGACCTTTCTTTGTGTCTAATATAAGCATTTACAGCAATAGATTTCCCTCCAGAAAGACCTATGATAAGGGAAAGAGAAAGGAAAGCCAAAGTAGTAAATTCCTTGGGTGAGCAAAAGGGACCAGCACTCAGGACAGCAGTGGAAGGATGCAATTTGGGCTAGTGGTGAAATGTTTTCTTCATTACAAAAGGAAGGGAAAAGGAGAAGGTGGGTAAAAATGAACACTTACAGATTTGCTGATGGGAAGTTGAGAGCATTTCTGCCTGATGACTTACATTTTCTCAGTAAGCATGAGGGGAGATCACCAACCAAGAGTGTGTGGGAGAGGAGAGGGTGGGGAAGGTATGAGCAAAAAGGAAACTATGAAATAGTCATCTCAGGGTGTGGAGAAGAGAATATAGCAGTGAAGGGTAACACATGCATCAGGCAGAATGGAGGGCTGCCATGGGGATAACAGCTGTGATTTTTAAAGCAAAGAACTTAACCTGGATCTGTGATTTTCTACACAAAGCTCAGCTGCTCACGTGATGGCATGGGGAAGGCAGGAATGTGGGGTTCCACCATGGCTGGAATTTACCATGTGAGCAAGACAGTGAGATGAGGGGAGAGGTCAAGGGACTGGGAATATTTGCAAAGACGTGATTATTAAACTAACGAACCATGGTTTTGTAGCTGGGCGATTAGAAAAGTGAGGATAAGATTTGAAAGTACCCATGAAATCAAAGGATTGTAGCATTGGGGGAAACCAGAGTAAAAGACCCAGAAATGTTGATTATAGGGTTGAACTCAAAGTTCGAGTTTTGAGGGAGATACGGTTATGGGGGGTGAGAAGGACTAGGTGTGACCACAGAAGACAGCAGATGATGCAGAGTTGGAAAATATCTTGGGAGGTGATGAATCAAGGGACTGAGAGGCCAGGGTGCTGTTTGGGTCATTGCCATAGACGTTCCTCTCATCAAGAATGTTGGCAGGAGGGCTTCCCTGGTGGCGCAGTGGTTGAGAATCTGCCTGCCAATGCAGGGGACATGGGTTCGAGCCCTGGTCTGGGAAGATCCCACATGCCGCGGAGCAACTAGGCCTGTGAGCCACAACTACTGAGCCTGCGCGTCTGGAGCCTGTGCTCCGCAACAAGAGAGGCCGCGATAATGAGAGGCCCGCGCGCCGCGATGAAGAGTGGCCCCCGCTCGCCACAACTAGAGAAAGCCCTCGCACAGAGACGAAGACCCAACACAGCCAAAAATAAATAAATAAATAAATAAAATAATAATTAAAAAAAAAAAAGAATGTTTGCAGGAGTAGAGGGGACAGACTGTAAGACCTGACATCTTCAGTGGGTGATGGGCAGTGACCGGCAGGCTAATAGATGGCAGGAATGAGAGGCGAGAGAGAGTAAGAGAGCTGTGGAGCATGAACTTGAAATAAGAAAGAGTTTTTGTAGGAGGGAGAGGAGCAAATGGTCTGGAGGTGGCAATGGCGAGTTAGGAGGACACTGAAATTACTTCCTGACCCTGAAGTCCTCAGGCTGTGAAAGAAAGTCCTCAGGCTGTGAAAGAAAACTCAACTCCTGCTAAAGTGGCCTTCAGAGACACCAGGGCTTTCAGAGGGTGTCCAGCATCAGATAAGGAACATTTCAAGAGAAGACTGAAGTTAGAGGGGAGATAGCTGGTCTTGGAGTGGGTGGTCCAGAGGACACAGCGACAGGATTTAGGCAAAGCACAGGGGGGGAATATCGACCCAGATTTGGAAGTGCAAAAAACTAGGACAAGACTGGGAAAGGAAGAGGTGTGAGAGATGAGTTGAAAAGGGTGGTTAGGACCACAGCTGTCAGATACGCCCTAGAATGTCTTTTATGGAGCGTGTATTAGTTTTCCACTGCTGCTATAACAATTTACCACAAACTCAGAGCTTAAATCAACACAATTTATTACCTTATAGTTCTGGAGGTCAGAAGTACAAAATGGGTTTCAATAGACTAAAATCAAGGGGTCAGCAGGACTGAGTTCCTTCTAGAAGCTTTACGAGACAATCCATTTTCACGCCTTTTCCAGCTTCTAGACACGGCTTGCATTCCTTGGCTTGTGTTCTTTTCCTCCATCTTCAAAATCAGCCATCCCTCCTGTTCTGATTCTTCTGCCTCTCTCTTCTCCTTTTAAGGACTCTTATAATTACACTGGACCCACCTTGATAATCCAGGATAATCTCTTTATTTTAAGGTCATCTGATTAGCAATCTTAAGTCCCCCTGGGCTGGAATATAACATATTCAAAGGGCCCCAGGACTAGGATATGGACATCTTTTTTTTTTTAAAAGATTTCTCTCTTTTTAAAAAAGTAATTAATTAATTAATTATTTTATTTTTGGCTGCATTGGGTCTTCGTTGCTGCGCGCAGGCTTTCTCTAGTTGTGGCAAGCGGGGGCTACTCTTTGTTGTGGTGCGCGGGCTTCTCATTGCGGCGGCTTCTCTTGTTGCGGAGCACAGGCTCTAGGCGCACCGGCTTCAGAAGTTGTGGCTCACGGGCTCTAGAGCGCAAGCTCAGTAGTTGTGGTGCACGGGCTTAGCTGCTCCACAGCATGTGGGATCTTCCCGGACCAGGGCTCGAACCTGCATTGGCAGGCGGATTCTTAACCACTGCGAGGATGTGGACACCTTTGAGGGCCCATGCCTACCACAGTATCTTGTCCAGGATGAAAGGATTTGTGTAGCCACTTAAAGGAGCCATGCCAAGCAGAACAAGAAGTGATGGAAGCAGGGGAGGTGAGAGGGAGGAGAATCAACTACTGCTTGGTTTCCAGGGAGAGAGTCACAGTGGCCCAGGAACTGTTCCAAGACCTCAGCATCCAAGGATGGAACCATGCTGTAAAGCACTGGTTCTCAAACTTTACGAAGCATCCAAATCACCTGCAGGGCATGTTAAAACACAGAGTGTTTCTCCCTCTCTCCATTTCTGGCTCAGCAGGTCAGAGGTGGAGCCTAAGATCTGCATTTCTAACAAGTTCCTAGGTGATGGTGAGGCTGCTGGTCTGGGAGCTGCACTTTGAGAACCATTACCCTAATGTGCCCTTGCTTCAAAAATTCTGTGATTGAAGATAATTTGTGTGTGTGTGTGTGTGTGTGTGTGTGTGTGTGTGTGTTGTGTGTTGTGTTTTTAGAGCATGGATTTCAGAACCCATCTTGAACCCCAGCTCCACCACTAATTTACCATAGAACCTGTCTATTCCTTAGTCTCCACATCTGTAAAATGGGGAGAATGACAGTACCCACTTCATGAGGAAAGTTATGAGGATCAAATGAATTAATAACGTAAAGCATGCACTAATGCCATAAACGTGTTAGCTATTATTTAAGACCTTGATCAGCCAAAAAAGAGAAAGAACTAGAGGTCTTTAAAACAGAAGGACTTGTATTCAGGGAATTGGTTACACAGGTGTTAGAAGAGCTGGGAAGTCAAGATTAGTGACAGTGGAGGTCACCGCTACTGTAGGGGCGGGACCACAGAAGATGTTTCCAGAGCTCAGAAGCTGGGGCCATAGTGGGGGCCGTCCAGTAGGAGCAGAGTAGAGGGAAGGGTGGGAAAAGGTCTGCCAGCAAACTGTCCACTAACTTACTCATAGATCTTAGCTAGGGATAAAAAGAGAAAAAGGAAAACTCTTTCTGCAGAGTCCCCATAATCCCAGTTGTCTCATTTGTTTCATCTCAAGTGAGTTCAGGCAATCCCCATTCATTTCCCTCTGTTGGAACGAGGAACTCAGAAACAACATTTAGAGCAGACACCAAGAGAACATCTCCTCCCACGTACAATCTGCCCTTGTGCTCAGTTCTGCACAGGAGACGTCATTAGACCTTGAAGGCACACCGGAATCCTCCTGGGGCTCTGAGAGTGTGTGCTGGGGCTTCCCGGGGAGAAGCCCTCGCCGCACGTGGAGGAGGCCAGAAGGTACTTGGTGAGACACGGCACGTGGAACAAACCCAAGAACACGGAAAGAGACAGAGACAGGTTCAGGATGTGTCTGAGGCCGGGCGAATTGCAACGTCTGTCTCGTTGGTTTTCTTGAATATGCTTCAGGAAGATCATTTCTCTCCAAAGGGCTTTGCTGTATTTCATGAGCAAAGTGTCTCCTTGTGTCACTGTGATGAGTCACCGTCATAGGCTGTGAGGCATCTTTTACAGAGGCCATCATGCCTGATACTAGAGGCTCACGTCGGAAAACAGGGCCACGTGAATGGCACTTGGAGAAATGAAGACACTGGCGTTGAGAATGCTGTCCTTACAGGCAGCTGTCAAATCAATCTGAGTGAGCTGGGCCTGGACCTGGAATCAGGTAGACCTCAAGGTATGATCCAGACCAGACAGGAGCAGGACATCAGAGTAAGGGAAGGAGTGGGGCATGTGGGGATTTGACACATGGGTGAGCGCACACTGGATGCAGCCTGGAAAGACCCTTCCCACACTCAGCCTCCTGTGATATTGTGATTTATAATAAGAAACAGATATTTTAGTCTTCACCCAAAGAATTCCTGGCACAGGGCTCCTAATAATACCCTTGGAATTTCCTAAGGGATAAGAGCCATAAAAGTGTCTTTTGTTATTTATAACAAGCCCCCTTTCAGCCAAACCAGAGTTTATGTTAATGAGGTGACTTTTTGGGGAAGCCCCTAGGGATGGGGCTGGTTGCCAGGGGAACCAACCACGTGATCAGAGGGTTGGTTGGAACTTTCAGCCTCCTGTTCCTTCCCCACCTTGACCTCCAGGAAGAGAAGAGGGGCTGGTGATTTAGTCCAGTCACCAAATAGCCAGTGATTTAATCAACCATCCCCGTGTAATGAAGCCTCCATAAAAAAATCCGAACTGAGGGGTATGAAGAACTTCCAGGTTGATGAAGGCATGGAGATTTAGGGAGGATGGCAAGCCCAGAGAGGGTGTGGAACCTTGCTCTCTGCATCTCTTCCATCTGGCTGTTCCTGACTTATATCCTTTGAAATAAACCAGTAATCTAGTAGGCAAGCTGTTTTCCTGAGCTCTGTGAGCCATTCTAGCAAAGGATGGTACTTTAGGAGAGGGTTGTGGGAACCTCTGATTTATAGCCAGTTGGTGACAACCTCGACTTGTGAAGGCGTCTGAAGTAAGAGCAGTCTTCTGGGACTGAGCCTGTGAGGTCTGTGCTAACTCCAGATAGACAGCTTCTGAACTGAGTTAAATTGGTGGCAGAGGACTGGAGAACCGCTCAGTGTGGGGAAAACCTACACACCTTTGGTAACCAGAGGTATTGAGAGTCTTCTGCGAGCAGACAGAACACAGAGGAGTTTTCTCTTTACATCTCCCATGGTCAAACAGGGAGGAAGATGTAGTGATCAACCTTTGGCAGGGAGGCCAGGGACAGCGTCTTGAGATTAACAGGCAGACGATGGAAAATTCTGTTTGGCCCGTGTTTTTAGAGATCTCTGAATTTCTAACCAGAATCTCCTCTACCCTGTGATCTGTTGTGAAAGCACTTTCTTCCACTCCATAGATTCTGGAATCAACCTTATCCTTAAAGAGACCAAATAGAGAAATTCCTTGATCAGTAGTTCTTTAAATCCCATCCACGTTACATCTGCTTATCCCTCCAGGCCCTGCCTCTCTCCCTGTGATGGAGTCGCTCGCTGTTACCCACTTGGAGGGTCTGAGTTTCTTGTAATTGGCCCTAGATGCCCATCATTAGCTTAGATGCCCATCACTGGCTCATTGCGTCCTGCAACTAGACAACCCCACAGCATCCTGGATCTCCACTGCCACATGCCCTGTCTCCCTACATGTTATCGACCCTGATTCTGAGGCCGAGCTCAGCCTTTTGATGAATGGTACCTGCGGTTTGTCCATATTCCCCACACCTCCCACTTTGAAATTGATTCCCAGGCTGAGACCTACATTTTCCCTCATGTCACTGAAGTTGTATGCCCGGCCTCTGGACTTGCCACCTTCATGTTTGTTAGGAAGATGTAACAGATATATTAGAGCTGAAGTCTGGGAAATAACAGCTCTCCCGCACTCCCCTCAGGGTACCCAGTAACTGCAGGATCCACAGGCGTGCTTCCGTGCCTGGGTCTCTACCAGCTAAAAGGCACTGTTTCCCTTCAGTGTAGGGGTCCCTTCTGGCTGGGGAATGGCCGGGGTGGTCCCAGAAAGAACAGAAGTATCTCAGCGACGAGGCAGCTGGTGAGCCAGCACAGAAACCCGAGCCAGGAGTGGCACATGTGCTTTTGGGTGGCTGAGTCCCCTGTGTTAGGTTTCTACGGAACTTTAAGCGAGGTGGTGAATTGACAAGATGCATGTGGACACTGGGGAGGAGAGGGGATCCCTACCAGCTACACAAATAACTCCACAGCCCAAGAACTGGAAGACGTGAACTTGTCCCTGAATGGTTCTGTCGAAGATGCTGGCTACATCAACTAACCTCATAGAGCTATGGGTGAGATAGTAAGTGCCTGGAACAGAGTAAATGCTCCACAAACGGAAGTTATTAATAATGTGATTATTATCATCAACTCTTAGAGTACTTTTCCCTTTCAGAGGATGAATGTGGAAATTGTAATAGTGATTATTATTAAGCATCTCTATAAGAACTTTCTGCTCTCTCTAGGTGACACTAGCTTTTCGCAGGTTTGGGGGTACTGAGAAAAATGTATTAGGTTTCAGATGAACCCCAGGCCCTCCTCTGGGAATACTGCTTAGAGCTATACCTCTTGCATAATTACATTTGTTGAAAAGTTGGAAGCTATGGGGTAGAGGGAAACACCATTGGGTTCAGAGCCTGAAGGTGACTTGGAATGTGTAGGGAGTTTGAGGGATTTGGGGCAGATCAAGGGGAGGTAACACACAAGGGGCAGTAACATACAACAAGCTGTATTGGGCAGTTGCAGGAAGGGGAAACTTTTCATAGGGAGAGAGCTCAGAGGCTTAGGAGATAGGGGCTGCCATCCAGAAGGGGAGGAGGGCAAGGAACTCCGGGGTAGGGGGCAATCAAAGAGGGGGCTTGTATCTAAGAGTTGTCACTTAGCAGCAAAGTGGGGAGTCTCTGGGCCAGAGAGTTCTGAAGGGCCAGGGCAGTGTGGGGTCTTCATGGCTGGGGGCTTATCTTGTCAATTGCCAACAGATGTGGGGTGAGGTTTCCCGGAGTGTGCAAAGAGGTGAGCTCTAAATGGCTAAAAATCTGCTTGTTTGGGCTATTTTTGGAACAATTGGATGTGCTGCCTGTAGGGTGCACACGTTGTCAGTGCCTTTAGGTGATGGCACGGCCGCCACTGGAGTCCGCTGCCCAGTCAATACCACCACTGAGCCGCCTCGGTTCTTCCCTAACGTGCTGGGGCACAGCAGACGCTGAGCCCGCCCCCTGCTTTCCTATGCAGCTCGCGGTGGCGTGGTCTTCACAGTTATGCTGTCTCCCGTCTTGCAGTCTTTCTCTGCTTGGCTCTGGGGTCCTTCTTCTTTGGCCACATTTTTCTCTCCACACACAGAAGCCTTCTTGTACACTGCCCACAACAGTACTTGTAACTGCCTCTCCTGAGGCCAACCTCATAATCTCATATCCAATTCACTGTCTTCTTTCTTATTTCTCTGTCGCCTTCACTTTACCCTTGCCCAGAGCCCGCCTTCCCCTCTCAACACAGGTCATGTCTCCAAATACGCCAGGTTGGCCGCAACCCCCTTCCCGCCTATATAACCTGAACCTCCTGTTCTCTGCCTTTATTAACTTCTTTATCTGGGAGCACATCTCATTTATTATTAAATTTCATTTACACAGAAAAAAAAAAACAATTGGATGTGTAAAAATTTGAGTTTGGTGCCAGTGGGCTTTTGAGCAAATGGACCTCAGCCTACAGTGAAGAAATAACCTAGCGACCAACAGACAAGAGGTCATCTTTGGCTGATTTATATCACAGAATGCCAAGACGATCATTTCCTGGCTGTGTCACTTTGGAAGATTTCCTTAATGTCTTTGAGGCATGGTTTCTTCATCCATGAATGGGTGGCAACTACCTCGAATATTTACTGAAAATTAAAATCAAGGATCCAAGCCCAAGAATTTAAAGCAACTTCACAGCTAGTCATTTTTGTTTGTTTGTTTGTTTGTTTGGGGCCATTTTCTTTTCACTTGAGAAAGTGAATGTCAGGTCTTCTTTTCTAGAAAGTCTTAAAATGAGAGGAATGGGGCCCTGAAATTGAACCTGTTGCCCCATCTCACCTCTTTAACCCTGACATTGAACACATCATCCTTACCCACCTGCTGCTTAAACTATGGAAAAACAGAGGATAGGAAAAAGTTGTCAAGGAGAGGAAGAGGAATACGAGAGAAAAGGGGTGGACACAAGGAGGTCCCAGGGGCCCTTGGCACGTAAGCAAAGTCAAGGAAGGAAAATTCGCAAGACTCAAAAGCAAAACCAGGTGTGGCCCTGTCCAGCTCCCCTCTTGCTCCAGCCTCATGGATGATACACCTTGGACAAAGAGGGTTGGTCCTCCTCACCTGTCACTTCCCCACCATCCCGCATCTGTGCTGCAGGGGCAGGACTTAGTGTAGGAATCTGTCCAGCTGGCTCTCTCCTGGTCTGAGGGTATCAGTAGCATGTTAATAGCACTGCATTTCCCCTTATTCCAGGGTTTCCCAACCTCAGAGCTCTTGACATTTTGGACCACATAATTCTTTGTTATGGGGGACTATTTTGTGCATTGTCGGATGTTTAGTGGCATCCCTGGCCTCTACCCACTAGGTGCCAGTAGCACCTCCCAGAGTGGTGACAACCAAAAATGTCACTAGACATTGTCAAATGACCTCCAGGTGGAGGAGAGGGGGGCAAAAGCATGTCCAGTTGAGAACTACTGTCTTGTTATACTCTCATTTCTGTTTTCGTTTTTTTTTTTCTGTTTTCTTCTGGGATAAATTAAAATCCAAGAGGATGAAGTCTCCAGCGAGTAAAGCACTTTGCAGGACATCTAACATATGAGCGCTGGCTAAAGGCAACACCTCCGTGATGTTTTCTTGAAGACCCCTATTAGAAGCAAGCACTCCTTCCTGAAAATTTTTAGAGCACTTTGTCCTTTTGTCAAATTACCTTTCGTATTGCACTTGTGGGAGTAAAAGCTCTGATAGTATCATCATCAATATCATTCATCTTCAAATCTCTGGAGAACCTAGCGCGGTGCTTGAAAGGCAGTCACACAGTGGTTTACTGTTTGGCCAGCAGGGATTCCATTCCCAGTCCCCATTCTTGCTGGTTTTTGTTGCAAGCAGTGCTCTATCTCATTCCTCTCCGAGTCCCCAGCTCTCACACAGTCCTGGCCCAGATGCAGTGCTCTGGACCTGGTTCTTGAATCAATGTGTCTCCTTGATGCTCTGACCCACTGATGTCTGGTACCGCCAAACCTTCACAAAGTCTCCATCTGCCAGAGGAAAGCAGCTGTATCTCCCTGGAGCCAGAATCCCACCACTTCTCAAAAGTTGGCTTTGCTTTGTGGGCCAGCCAGCACCAATGATTAAAAAACATTTTTCAGCAAAATCTAGAGCCATGATATTCCCAGCCCATCGGCAGGGTTCCCTCACAACTGAGCTTTCTTCCTATTGGCAGGGGAGAGAAAATGAGAATCATGGAAATTTAATATCTTTGCATTATGCAGATCTGATTTAATCAGAGATGAGGGTGAAGTGCAATAAAAACTATAGTTTCATTAAGTTTATGACTTTCACACCGTTATGTCAATTTTTCTGTTTCCATGGCCACCAGTGGTAACAGCCTCAGCACGATTGTTTCCCCACAGAGATAGTAACAGGAGAAAATATTAAGAGACAGGACTGAATTTCCCACTGACAACCTTTTCCTGTCTTGTTGGTTTCTGGAAAGGAGTAAATCAAGTTGGGAGAGTCTTGAGGATTCCTTCTCAGAGGAAAGCCAGGCAAAGAATGGAAAGCCAGGAGGGAGGCCATGTCTGTCTTCTGGTTTTCATTTGTTCCAAGAAAACTCTTACAGACTCTTATCTTCCTGGAGCAATACTGTGGCACGCGGGCTCAGTAGTTGTGGCTCACGGGCTCTAGAGCGCAGGCTCGGTAGTTGTGGCGCATGGGCTTAGTTGCTCCGTGGCATGTGGGATCTTCCCGGACCAGGGCTCGAACCCGTGTTCCTGGCATCGGCAGGCGGGTTCTTACCACTGCGCCACCAGGGAAGTCCCCACAACACTTAACCAGCATTCATTTGGAACTCCACTTTACAGGGTAAGTTGTAATTTAGCTGATTACTAAGAAGTGTTTAAAGAGCCCCCTTTGTCGATTTAGCTTGTGCAGATGCGCAGCTGGCTTCTAGGTGCCGTGTGTCTGTGGCTGCCCTTCAGAAGTGCGGTGCTAGTTATGTCATTAGCTCCTACCCTCAGAATTCCTTAAGAATTTAAGAGCTCCTAAGATAGGTCTGGCTGCTGAAGCTCCCACCTCACCGGCTCTGTGTGGATTAGTGCTACAAAACGGAGAAGTGGACTTCTCACCTTCATCTCTATTACAAACCGAGCATCTGAGGACCCCCTCCGTATTGCTCAAATGCCCCCATCCCATCAAATTGTAACTCACTAAGATACATACACAATTTGAACGCACTTGGTTTTATGCACATGTTCTGGATACACGTTACGCTACACATTCACAAGGAGCTCCTCCAGAAGTGAAGATCAGAGGCTTCCGCTCGCCATTGACGACAGTGATGCTGAGGGGGGCAGGAGGTGTGGAAGGGATAAGTAAAGCCCGGAGGTTCTCGGGTCACAGAGGTGGACAGCTCATGGCAGAGAGGGAGGCTGACCTTCAAGAAGCCTAACACGGCCTGTGCTTTGGGGCTCTGTGAACCACCTACTCTCCGCTCCACCCCTTACTGTCCCGTCACAACACGTGGAAACCCGGAGATAATGAAATGCCTCTGTGCTTGTAGGAGTATCTACCAGGTCATCTCCTGGCGTCAGGAGATCTGTGCTCTCGTCTTTCCTCTGTCTCTAACCAGCCGGTCATTTACCTCTGGGTTTTTGTTAGTGTTTTAATGTAGAAAAAAATGGAAACCTCTACCTGGTGCAACTTCTCAGCCTCTAGACTGAGTCAGAGGAAGGAGAAAAGCACTCAGATTTAAATGCCACTACGTGCCAGGCTTTTTATACATACAATTTCATTTCACCTAGATGCAAATCTGTGAGATAACTGTTTAGTCACTATTTCACAGATGAGAAAGTGAAGTCCAGGGTCCAGTCACCTGCCTGTTTCCCTCTCTCCAGATGGCGCTCTCACACCCTCTCTGACCACCTGAGACGAGAGCGCCTGCCACTCTCCAGGTGTCTATTTGGGGCTTTTCATAGTCTGGTACTTTAGTGCTCCCATCATACCTGTGCTTATTTCTGTCATTACGTCACAACATATTGTAATATTCTGGTTGAATACATGTGTCTCCTACTCCTTCAGGGCAGATGCTCTTAATTACCTTTGCATGACCAGGTTTTGTACTGCCAAGCATATAGTAAGTGTTCATTAAACATTTTAAAGTAACATTTGTTTCACTGCAGCACTATTTACAATAGCCAAGACATGGAAGCAACCTAAATGTCCATTGATAGATGAATGCATGAAGAAGATGTGGTGTATATATATACAATGGAATATTGGCTATAAAAAAAAAGGAAATAATGGCACTTGCAGCAACATGGATGGACCTAGAGATTACTATACTAAGTGAAATGAACCAGAAAGAGAAAGACAAATGTCATATGATATCGCTTATGTATGGAATCTAAAAACAATGATACAAATGAACTTATTTACAAAACAGAAAGAGACTCACAGACATAGAAAACAAACCTAAACAAACCAAAGGGAAAAGAGGGGGAGGGATAAATTAGGAGCTTGAGACTAACATATACACACTACTACATATAAAATACATAACCAAGAAGGACCTACTGTATAGCACAGGGAACCATACGCAGTATCTTGTAATAACCTATAAAGGAAAAGGATCTGAAAAAGAATAGATATATACATATATATGTATAACTGAGTCACTTTGCTGTACACCTGAAACTAACACAACATTGTAAATCAACTCTACTTCAATGAAAAATAAACAAATAAAATTTAAAAATTAAAAAAAAATAAAGTAACATTTGTTAGGTTATGTGTGTATTTTTTTAGCCTGGAAAAATAGGAAGAAAATTTAAATGATTCTTAATCCTATCACTCAGGTAACACTAGTAACCTTAAAATAATAATAAATGTATTACATGTACATTATTTTTAAAAATCCAAATAGTACCCAAAATGGAAAATAAAAGTTTCTCTTCCTCCATAAACCCCAATTCCTTTCCATAAAGGAGTCAGACCAAAAATAAAAGTTGCCTTTCCTGGGTATCTTTCTAAACAATGTATATACATGCATACACGTATAAACATACATACATACATCTGTATGTATGTGTGAGTGTGTACTCTTAGTATATGCATGGTCTAGAAAAAAGTATATGCAGACATGCATTTTGCAGGCTAAATACATTGATCTGTACGTTGCTTTTTCACTTAATAGTATAATTTGGAATTCTCATACCAGGTGAGAGAGAGCTACATCATGTTTTCAGCCTATGCATACCAAAGTATTTCATGATATGAATATTCCACACTTCATTTAACCAGCCCTCGACTTCTGAATGATTAGGTTGTTGGCAGCTCCACCCCAACACCCCAGTGATTTCTACAATAACCACCCTTCTCCAAGCACCTTGATATCCTTTTGTATCCCTATCCATATCTTGGCATTGACGATGTTGATGACGCTTAAATTATGCCCTGCAAAAATATCAACAATCTTTTGTCTAAAAGCTCGTTCTGGAAGCTGAAAAACAACCCAATGTAGTTAACAGTATTATGATTGTGCAAGTCTTGTTTATTGCAGAGCCAGATAGCAGTCTAGGATTATAATTCCTTCTTTACACACGATGACAGTCTGATGTGTCACCTTGGTTAGGCTACAGTCCCCAGTTATTCAATCAAACACAAATCTAGGTGTTACTGTGAAGGTATTTTGTAGATGTGATTAAAGTCCATAATCAGTTGACTTTAAGTAGAGGTTGTGTAGATAATCTGGGTGGGTCTGAATCAATCAATTGAAAGGTTAAGAGCATAACTGAAGCTTCCCTGAAGAAGAAATACCACCTGTGGACAGAAGCTTCAGTTCACACCCAGGGGGCCCAGCTGCCCTGCCTGATGGCTTGCCCTTTGGATTCTGGACTTGCCTTGCTAGCCATCATATTTGCATATCCCAATCCCTGGCAAAAAATCTCTTAATATATATCTCTTACTGGTTTTGTTTCTCTCGTTGAACCCTGACAGATACACAGGCCCAATGTCACAAATCTTACAGCACTCAATATAGGCTTATTTCAAGCACCCAGATCAAGTGGCTTATCTTTTCTTATACTTCGTCAATAGCTTAAATCTATGCTTCATTTTATTTTACTTCCTATCTGGATTATGATTTTTTTAATATGTTTGCTTTTCCTAAAGTCTCTAATTGACTTTCTTTTCTCTTGCTGACAAAAGAAATACATACTTTCTTTACCGTGTTGTTATAATCATCCAGCCACTTAATCATTCTATTGCTTGATTCATTTCCATTTTCTTTCATGAAGACATTCTTTTTGGATTTTTTTGCATATTTCTGCTTAATTTTGGCCTGCTGCACAGCTGTCATACTAGAATTTCTTTTATTTACATTTCTCCATTTCTCGTTACTTACATCTTCTTCTTTCTTGGCTTCTACTCAAGTTTTTCTGGAGTAAATACTTAGCCTCCTCAGAAAGGGACCACAGGAGGTAAATTTTAAGTTTCAGAACATTTCAGAAGGCCTTTTCCTCTCCATCTCCATTTGACTGATAGTATAACTGATTATAGAATTTAGGTTCAAAATAATTTCCCCCAAAACCTCTGCCTTCTAACATTCAGTGTTGCCATTAAGAAGTCTGCTGACTGGCTAGTTCTGGTCTCTATCTATGACTTTTTTTTTCTTTGAAGTCTTTGAGAATTGTCTCTTTACCTTTACGTTTTGTTTTGTTTTTAATATTTATTTATTTATTTTTATTTATTTGGCTGCTCCAGGTCTTAGTTGTGGCATGCAGGATCTAGTTCCCTGACCAGGGATCTAACCTGGGCACCCTGCAATGGGAGCGTGGAGTCTTAACCACTGGACCACCAAGGAAGTCCCATCTTTACCTTCGTTTTTCTGGAATTTCACATATGTGTTGATATGGATCTTTCTGGAAATTAACATGATGTGTCAGTGTGGTTCTTTCTGGAACTTTACATGATTTGTGACAGCCTAGATCTTTCTTCATTTAGGCTAGTCTGCGCTAGAAAGGCCCTCAGAATCCCCAAACACATCTCTTTACAGCCTTGGAAATGCTGTTACTTCTATGTATCAATATTATTGTCTTGCCCTCCTTCCTGTTCTCTGTAGGTTCTTTCTGGAGCTCCACTTGGAAGGCGTGTCTCTTGAATCCGCTTTATTCTCATGCTCCTTAACCTCTCACTCAGATTTTCTATGTCTTTGATGTTTTGCTCTGTGGTCTGGGAGATATCATTAATAGTTTTTTCCAGCCCTTTATTGGATTTTTAATTTTAGCCACCAGGTGTTTACTTTCCAAGAGCTTTCATATCTTTAAAAATACTATTTTTTATGATACACTTTTGTTGTCTTATGATTACAATATCTTCCCAAATGGCTATGAGGTTACTAATTGGAGCTTTTTTTTTTTTTCAAGGTTTTCTTTTTTTTTAACTTATCTTGTTTTTGACACTGACTGTTCTATTTGTTCATTTTGGTCTTTCTCTTCAGTGCCACTGTTTTTATCATATGTTTAGTAAATGAGGGACTGGGTTAATTTTTCTAGAGAGCTGTCTATTGCTGCTATTTATATTGGTCAATTTTCCACTGGGTCTGTTCCATGAATGGGAAGGCTAACTGGGAGTATGTAATGGGTGAAGCTTGTAAGTGAGCAGGTTACTATAGAGTGAGCAGGTGAGAAACCATGTTTTTCTAGTCCACCCATTTTCTCCATTCTCTTAGATGACTATTTCAAATATTTCCCTCTCTTCTCAAACCTCTAAGACCTCCTTCCTCATCTTACTGTTGGCTGGTGATCTTGTTTCCTGTTTCACTGAGAAGAGGGCAGCACTCAATAGAATGTTCATATGCTTTCCCTAACGTTACTTCTACATACCTATGGGCTCCTATCCCCTTGACTCCTTTTCTCCAGTTATTGTGGATGAGCTATCTATTCATCAGCTAAGACCAGCTCTTCCACTTGTGAAAATCCTGCTGGTGCTAATGTCACTATATATTTAGAATCTGACTACTTCTCACCACCCCCAGTGCTACCATCCCGGCCCAAGCCACCATCATGGTTTATTTCAAGACTCCCCCCTTTTAGTTCATGGTTTCTTCCTTATCACTCAGAGCTTATTCTCAATGCAGCAGACAACATGATGCTGTCAAAATTCAATTATAGCGTGGCATTTCTTCATCAAAAAGCCTCCAAGGGCTTGCCATGTCATCGTAAAACCCCAAATCTTTACTATGCATGTATGATATATGATGATTTAACTGTCCATCACTTCTCTGAGGGCATCCCCCACGATTTTCCCCCTCATTTACTCCAATTCAGCAGCAGTGGCCTCCAGGCTATTTCCGGAACACACCTGGCTACCTGGTGCCTCAGAGTCTCCACCCCTGCTCTTTGCCCACATGTACAAATGGCTTACACCTTCACTTCTAGATCTTTATTGAAAACTCACATTTTTAAGACGAGTTTCTTGCATCACGTTGGGGTTTTGGATCCCCACAATCTAAATATTTTTTATTTTAATATGTAAATTTATACCATTAGCTTTTATTTATATAAAACATTTATAGGATCCTAATTCTATCTTGTTACTTTTTTTTTCCTTGAAGTCTTCTCTTTTTTGGGGACTTCCCTTGGTGGTGCAGTGGTTAAGAATCTGTCTGCCAGTGCAGGGGACACAGGTTCGAGCCCTGGTCCGGGAAGATCCCACATGCCGCGGAGCAACTAAGCCCGTGCGCCACAACTACTGAGCCTGCGCTCTAGAGCCTGTGAGCCACAACTACTGAGCCCACGTGCCACAACTACTGAAGCCTGTGTGCCTAGAGCCCGTGCTCTGCAACAAGAGAAGCCACCACAATGAGAAGCCCGTGCACCGCAACAAAGAGTAGCCCCCACTCGCCGCAGCTAGAGAAAGCCCGCATGCAGCAACGAATACCCAACGCAACCATAAATAAATACATTTATTAAAAAAAAAAAGTCTGCTCTTTTTTCTGTTTTCCTATATAAGCCCTGGTTTCTTTGTTTTGAGGGTGGGTGCCATCCTTCTGGTTTTAGAGTGTTTATAGTTAGTCCTTCTATGGTCCCTGCTTGTACCTTTGTTCCCTTACATCCTCCAGTTTTCTCAGAGGGTCTTGGCTTGTGTACTTTCTCTTATGTATTTGTCTTCTGTTTTTATAAATTCCTGCTCATTCCTGGGGATAATTAGCTCCCAGCAATTAGTATCATTCCACTGTCTGTCTGTTTTTTCCAGTCTCCGGTGGGGAGTCTTGTCCCTCCATCCTTACGTACCTACACCCTGGAATGACAGCATAGCTCTCAATCTGCCTCTCCCCACATTGAGGGCAATGAGTAAATTTTGTAGGATTGCTTCATTTGTCCTTTCTTTCGCCCCCTCCCAACCTCAGGTAGTATTTCTGGAAAAAAGGACATGAGTGGAGGGCGTTCCAATCCCATCATAATGCACCAAGCTATGCAGAATCTTGGGATCTTCCATCTTATTTCTCTGACTGGCACTTTTCAAGGGTTATGGCTTAGAGTTTCTTTTTATTGCTGATGGGAAAGTTTTTTATTTTAATTTTTTATCTATTGTATTGTTTGGTGGAGATAGAATTTATAATTTCCCCATAATGTTGCTCTTTTACCCTGGAAGAAAATGAATGTCCTTTGGAAGAAGCAGTGGGGTGAAGTTGATGGGTGTGTCCTAGGTCTGTTTGCTGAGTTTGGCATCAGACCTATGATGGTGGTAGCTGCCACCAGGGGTTCGTGGTGCCCATTTAGGTGACTTATCAGTCAGTTGTACTCTCTCTTAGAAGGAAAACTTTTTTCCTATAAAGATAACTGTTTATTATCAATCTGTTGAAACATGAAAATGCTTCCCACTGCTACTTAAAACATGCAAAACTAAGAAAGTTAAGGTGGAGGCTAAATAAATAGAAATAGAACTTGAATTGATTCAAGATGGTAACTGTGTCTTGGCAACTCTCAATATTTGAAAACTACTGCTTGATTGAAACCTGGCTGTCAGGTCCAGGGAGATGATCTAAGTTTTCCTTGAGCTGTCTCCAGGTTTAGGGCCTGGATGGATGCACGTGGCATCTGAAGTCAAATGTCGTTATTGTAGCTTTGTATGGATAGCTTCCCGCATGAGTTTTCCCAGAGTCTGCTCTAACAGACGTTTAACGTGGTGCAGCTTCCAGAGTTAAACTATTACTCCTCCTTAGACAAATCGCTAGTCTGGGATAAAATTTGGAATCTCCTTTAGCATTAACTTTCTAATTCAAAATTTTTCCTCTTCAATAAAATGATGTGTTTTTTCCCCTAAAACTCTTTACATCCCACATAAATTTACTTGGGTAATTAATTGGGGGGGGGGGGTTGTTCCTCACCACAAATATTATTTCAGCAAAGGTTTTGTAAATGAGGGAGCCATTGAGTCCAATCATAATCTGATCCATAAAAGTTGAGGGCTGACCACTTCCTTTTTTTTTTTTACCATATTATTTGAATTTAACAAAAGCTTACGTTGGGCCATTTTAAAAACGTTATTTGACAATGCTGACTGTATGGACTAAATGTTTGTGTCTCCGCAAAATTCATATGTTAAAGCCCTAACCCCCAATGGGAGGGTATTAGGATGTGCAGCCTTTGGGAGATAGTTAGGTTTAGCTGAGGTCATGGAGGTAGGGCCCTCATGATGGGATTAGTGCCCTCATAAGAAGAGAAAGATACCTCTCTCTCTCTCCCTCTCTCTCTCTGCACTGATATTTTAAAAACTAAAATGTGGAAGATTTATATTTATCTCTTTTTACATTTCCTACTCTTATTTAAATCTTTTCATTTACATAAATCTTAAATCTTTTTATTATAACTTTTTCATTGTTCCTAAGGTGAGTCTTGTTAAGTTAGAGAGCTGAGGGAGGGGCCTCAGTCTTAGACTGGGCTGGAAAACAAAAATTTGCCTAACAGCCCAAACATGGGGGATGAAATGCAGATTGGATAAGACAGATTGGATAAACCAGGTTTACTGAGAAATCGTTGTACTTCTAAGTTCCTGGTTCTGCATATCTTCACCTACTGACATTCCATCACAAAGCGTTCAAGTCATTTGCAGCCTAAAGAGCTGACTTGCCCGTCTGACTATATGTTCTCTGTTGTAGTGAAGGAGAGTATAACATGTGATCCAGGCTGCATGAAGGGTGTAGAAAAAGGACACATCTAGCCTACTCAGATTTTCATCTCAGCCCTGCTGTGTGACCTTGTGTAACTTATACAATATCTCTGAGCACGGATTATTTTGACCTGCATAATGCAGAACTTTGCTCCACATTCCCTTCCAGCCCTTGGGTTCTAGATTTCTAGTGTATAAATGTACAGAGAGATGGGATTGGAGATGCCAGCATGTTCCAAAGGAGAGCAGGACAAAGGTGTACAGAGGAGCCTTTTCGATGCATGAATAACTAAGAAAGGAGAGAGTGATTTTGCAGCAAACAGCCCCACCTGCTCTCTACCCTGAGCCACCTGAGTCAGTTCTTGTCGCTGCCAACACATCCCAGCGGGTCCCCCGAATTTCTGGGGGATGTAAGAGACGTGCATACATTCCAGCCCCTTTCTGCTGATTCTGGGATTGCACAGCAAGCTGCAGCCATTATTTTTATTGCTGATGCCACTTCCTATCGAAACAATTTGGTGCTAATAAGCCCCTATAATAGTAAGCAATGGTTTGGCTGAATAATTGTCACTAAATACCATTCAAGGCTTTGTTGCTTCTTGGGCATATTGCTAATTATTCCGCATCTGAAATAACACCCAGAGGCCCACTGAATGCTAGTAACCTGGGTTTCTTCATGCTCCTGAAGCCTGATGCTGGGTGTGATTAGGAATGTCAAGGCTCTAATCCAGTAAACAATGGCTGCCTCATAGTCTCAGCTTCTACAAAATCACAGCCTTCTGCAAGTTGTACCGGAGCTCAGACAAATCAAGGTGTCCGTCTCGTGCCAGAATTGGTGGAGGAGCTGTGGTGTGGGTGAGGGTCTCCTTGGAGCTCCCCAGGAGGGCTTCTGGGTGGTGTTTGTAGGGGGCTGGAGTGAAATCACGAGATCTGGCGGGACCACCTCACAACTGGATGGATGCTACAGTCCCAGCAAGGAAAAGCAAGGTTGGTAATACAAGGGGAGTAAATAAATACTGGGGGCAGGGTGGAGGTGGGGAGATTAGAATATCCACATCCAGAGCAGTCTATGCAGACTTTGTTTTCACCTGATCAAGGAAGCAGGTGGTCGTGTCTTCCATCTCCTGACACAGTGCCACCCCCACCCTCAGTCTCCCTGGGGCCCCGGGAGTGTGGTGCCCACTCCTCTTCATCCTCAGGATGCTTCAATTGGCCCAAAGGCCACGCTGGGGATCACAGGGCTCTGATCACACCGGGACTCACAGGGAACTAAGGCAGGATCCTGCGGAGGAGCACAGGGTCATGGAACTAACATTTGCTCCTACGTATGTTCTCTGGACATTTTACTTCTCGATTTACATATTTTTTTCCTGAATGGTCTCAGATACTCCTATTACTTTATTTGCCATCTGTATGCTGACAGCTTTCAAATCTCTGTCTTTAGCCCAGCTTTCTCTCCTGAACCACAAACTCAAATACCCAAATTTCTACCCTGTGAGCAAAAGTTAAACCCAGTATTGATGGTGCCACAGGAATCCTTTTACACAGAGAATGTAAACATGCATAATTTTGGAGGTTAATCTGGCCATACTACCAAATCTAAAATTAGGCATAATATTTGCACTTAACTTTCCACTTTTAGGTATCTATTCTATAAAATATTCCATTTACACGACACAACTAAAGTAATCAAAGTGGGGGTGGGGGAGGGATAAATTAGGAGTTTGGGATTAGCAGATACAAACTACTGTATATAAAATAGATAAACAACAAGGTCCTACTGTATAGCACAGGGAACTGTATTCAATATCCTGTAATAAACCATAATGGAAAAGAATATGAAAAAGGATATATATACATAACTGAATCACTCTGCTGTACACCAGAAACTAATACAATATTGTAAATCAACTATACTTCAATTAAAAATTTTTTTAAATAAACTTACTGAAGCAGAAAATAAAATGGTGGTTTCCAAGGGATTGGGAGAGGGGAGGTGTTGCTCAATGAGCATCGAGTTACTGTTACACAAGAGGAATAAGTTCTAGAGATCTGCTATACGACATCATGCCTATAGTTACCAATATGGTACCATGCAAGCAAAAATTTCTTAAGAAGTTAGATCTTGCGTTAAGTGTTCTTACCACACACACAAATAAAAACAAAACAAAGGGACAAGGAAACTTTTGGAGGTGATAGAGATGTTTATTACCATGGTTCTTGTGATGGTATCATGGGTGTCTGCACATATCCAAATTAATCAGATTGTGTCTATTAAATATGTGCAGTTTTTTTGTATATCAATTATACCCTAAGAAAGCTGTTAAAAAAAAAAGAACTGGAAAAATATGCACAAAAGTGTGCAAAGATGTACACATAAGATTATTTTTTGCAGGATTTTCTACAAAAGTGCAAAATAGGAAATAGTCTAAGTAACTACCCCAAATGGATGGGAGTCAACAAAAATTTTCCTGTTAAAGGCCAGATAACAGATGTTTTCGGCTTTGCAGGGCAGTTTTTCTCACAACTACTCTACTCTGCCCTAGTAGTGCAAAGGCAACCATAGATGAAATGTAAATGAATGGACTTGGCTGTATTCTAATAAAACTTCATTTACAAAAAAAAAAAAAAAAAGAGGTGGACTGGGGTTTACCTGTAGGCTGCAGTTTGCTGACCCCTGATCTATGGGTTTTCTTTCAGCCCCCGCAGATAGGGCAGCCCAAAGTGTCTGGCAGCTAATGCTACCAGGCACAACCATCATCCAATGATGGAGAGGATTTGGAGGATAAACACTCCAGGTTCCTTGCCGTTTGGAGGGGAAGCAACTTGAGATTCCTGTGAGGAATGAGTCTGAGTTGCCTACAGCAGCAACTTGACCATTAACATAACCTCAATTGGCTTTTTTCCTTTCCCTGCCTCCGTCCTCACTCCCTGAGGGGACTTTCTGAGATTGTCTCCTCAATGAACCACTTGAACTCAAATTTTTGCCTCAGAATTTGTTTCTGGGGGAAACCCAGCCCAAAATGGTGGATAAAAGAAGTGGTCCTAGGAAGCAGACCCTCAGGATGGGTTTCTGAGGTTGGATCCCTCTCCAACCGTACGACAACAAGGGCCCTATTTCTACTTCTGATGTTAAGGAGGTATGGTCAAAAGCACCATCATGTGGTAGAATCACCTTTACTAGTAGTAATGATAAGGATTATAGAGTTGGGTGTTGTTTACTGCCATAGAAGCTCTACGGGAAGAAAATAACAGAATCAGGTCAAACAATTATCAACTTACAGCATGGGGAGAATGCCAGAAATTATCCACCGCAATATTTAAAGGGACTCTCATCTCCTGCAAGCAGAGGGCAGACTATGCTGAAAATCAGACCCAAGACTTCATTAGAAGAGTGGCAAAATTATCAAGAGGCTGAATGCACAGCCCAGTATGTCTCCTGTGCTGATTACTGAGAACCCTGAACCACTATAGCCCTCTGAACTCCATAGGTCAACAGAAGTGGCTTTCTCCTCTTGCTGGAGGAGATCGACCTTATTACCTGGAGATCACCAACGGGGATTCATAAGGAACATGCCTTAAAAGAGTAAGCTTGTCCTTCTCAAGATCTGCCTCTGCTTTCTCTCATTGTTTCAAGACCAATAATAAGAATCAAGATTCAGCATGACTCAAGCAAGAAAGTGCTATTCCTGCTGCTTGAAGAAAGTGATTGTTTTCCAAAAGCGCTGCAGGGCATGGCTCATGTGTACTGGAATGATTTGACAGAACATAGGTGGGTTCCAGAGGGTGTTGGACCAAAGAAGCTGACATCTAAAGGTAAGAGTAGAAAGTTTATTGATACAGAAGTATGCTCTCCATGGACTGTAGACTTAACATTCTGGTGAGGATACTTGGAACTGGGGAAAAAAATGTTGGAATGGCTTCTTCTTGAAGCTTGGAAACAGTGATGTTTTACGGAAGAGGAAGCAGAGATACTGGAATTGCCTTGGCATAGTTTTGAGGAAGATATCAACAGGCTCGGAGGCACGCATGCTAGAATGGATTTTTAAGGAAGACCAGACAACTCACCAGCTGACTGTGTTCCCTCAGAGGATCCAGAGAAGAGGACTTCCAGGAAAGAAATAAGGAATGCGCTGGCGTAAGGGACTCCATCCTTGGTAAGGAGCTCAGTGGCAGCTTCCTCCAGAGCCCAGGGTTGACAGGTGGAGATGCTGCAGTAGAGCTAGGCTCCTTAGGACCCACGGAAATGACAGGATTCCAGAATAGCACATGCAAGGTCGTGCCTTGTAACCATCAGAGGCATGGCGGATTTATGATCATAATGGACAGTAATGCTGGAATACCAACTAGGAGGCCTCAGACTGCAGGGTTCTGAGGCAGAGAGTCATAGACCGTGGTATTACTAGGGGCAGCTTGCTGGGGAGCCAACAAGGGTATTGCTTGGTTTACAGACCCAAACTAGACCAAGGGCAGATGATCAGAGGCCGAAGTTGGCTGCCTAGTGAAATATAATAATCCCTCATCCAGTTTCCAGATCTGAGCCAGTTCTCAGATCCAGAATCCTGTGATTGAGACAGATACTAGATTCTCTTGCAGAAAATCCTACAAAGACTCAGAAAGTATATGTAGTACTAATTGCCCCAATCCTTCTCCAAAGGGATCTACACTGCAGAAATGGGAAATACCCATAGAGTAAACACTGCACTGTGCACTGCAGAAAGTGAAGTACCCACATATTTCAAGGGCTCTTGGATCCAGGGTTTGAGCTGACACTAATACCAGAGAAACCAAAGCACCATCTTGATGACCTTGTTAAGAGTGGGTGAGTAAAAACTAGCTGATAAATGGAGTCTTGGCCCAAGTCCACTCCATAAATGCCCAATGAGTCTGCCAACCCACACTGTGATAATATTCATGGGTTCTCAGCACTTAATTGTGTTGGATATACTTAGCAGCTGGAAGAACCCTCACATTGGTTCCTGACCTGCAGAGTGAAAGCTATTACAGTAGAAAGGGCCAAATGGATGCCCTGAAACTGCTCACCATTCCAGCCAAGATGGTAAATTAGAAGCAATAACTCATCCCAGCTGAAATGGCAGAAACTAGGGCTACACTAAGAGACTGAAAGGTTGCAGAGGTGGTTGTCCCCATATCTCCGTTTGATTCTCTGGTATGACTTCTACAAAAACCAGATGGATCATAAAGGAGGAAGGTAAACCTGTGTAAATATAACTCACTAAACAGTAGATCCAGTTATAGCTGCTTTGTATCCTTACTGGAACAGACCTACACAAAGGGAGGCTCTTGGTGTACAGCTATCATATTGTATTGTATTGTACTGTATTGTATTGTATTGTATCGTATCGTATTGTATTGTACTGTACTGTATTGTATTGTATCATATCCTATGGTATTGTATCATACTATATTGCTAGTAATCATATTATATTAATCATAATCATATTATATTGTATCGTACTGTATTATATTGTATCGTATCGTATTGTACTGTATTGCATCAAGGGATGTTGGTGTGGACAGAAATTAGAGAGTGGACGCACTAAACCCAACACAGGGGTGGTTCTAAAATAGTGGTAAGGGAAAAACCTCCCGGGGGGCAGAGCTTAGAGCAGTACACCAGGCCATCAGAGAGCAGTGGCCTGAGAAAAGGATATATCCAGATTCCTTGGTGGTGGCAAACGTCCAATTGGACATAAAAAGAACTGCTTTATTTATTTTATTTTTGGCTGCATCAGGTCTTAGTTGCGGAATCATTGCAGTGCTCGGGCTTCTCTCTAGTTGAGGCGCGTGGGCTTAGTTGCTCCGCGGCATGTGGGATCTTAGTTCTCCGACCAGGGATCGAACCCACGTCCCCTGCACTGGAAGGCGGATTCTTAACCACTGGACCACCAGGGAAGTCCCAGAAGAACTGCTTTAAAGCACTGGTAATAAACACCTAGGAATTAATTTTTCTGAAAAAACACCATTCACTACGAGATGCTTCGGAATAAATTTAAGAAGAAAGGCACATAACTTACATCTTAAAATTTACCAAATCTTACTGAAAAACATAAAACAAGATCCAAACATATAGAAATAACCATGATAATAATAACAGCAACTAGCGCTAATACAACACTTACATGGCAAATATTATAGTAAATGCTTTACTTATCGTGGTTTTGGATGGGAATACTTAAATGTCACCCAATGTCCATTTTCTCTAAATTAATGTTTAAATTTACTGTAATCTAATCAGGATCCCCACAGGCATTTTTAAATTGTATAAACTACTTTAAATTTTCATTTGGCAGAATAAATTCCCGAGAACAGACAACAAACACGCAAAAGAAGCCTAGTGAGGAGAGCTGTCTTTACAGTCAATGTAATCAAATCAACATTGGCTTTTACAGAAACATACAAGTAGGTAAGCGAAACAGAATTGAGACTGAATTATATATACGTAATATATATTTACATATACAGTGATGAATGTAGTACTTTAATTTAGTGGGGGGAAATCATGGTTTATTTAATTGGTATGCTTCATGGAGTTTGGGCACAGAGAAGTATAATGGGAGGTACCTAGACAGGTCTGCCCCATGAAGGCAGATCTTTCAGTGGGTTGTTTATCCATCAGAGGGAGGGAGCAGGGAGAGAATGACCTTGAAGGCATGAAGAATGTTAACACAGTGACCATTCCCACTAATATTTGTGGACCAAAAGGTATCTCCAGGGATTGTTCAACCAGATTAGGGACTCTATCATCTGTGTGCGAGGAAAGGTCTATGGAAGGTAGAGGGGAAAACCACAAAGGCGATTGTCAGAAGGGTAAGTATGAAGAGGGTGCTAAAGTCTCGCTTCCTCCATGAGAAGAGAAGGAAGGCTTGGCAGAGTGGCAAAACCATCCCCTCAACTTCGACCTGCACTATTTTTCTTCCTTTAACCCAGTGGCTCACACACACACAAGCCATTAGAACCAATCAATGAATTCAATAAAGTTGGCAGGATACAAACTCAACATACAAAAATCAGTTGCTTTTCTACACACTAACAATAAATTATCGAAAAAGGAAATTAAGAAAAGAATCTCATTTGCAATAACTTCAAAAGAATAAAAGGCTTAGGAATAAACTTAACCAAGGAGGCAAAAGACATGTACCCTGAAAACTACGTAACACTGATGCAAGAAATTAAAGAAGACACAGATGAATGGAAAGACATCCCGTGTTCTCGCAGTGGAAGGCTTACTATTGTTAAAGCGTCTAGCCTGAGCTGACTAATATATCACCTGGGTGGATAATATCAGAGGATAGAGTATGATATTATACGATTTGTGTTAATCAGCTTTCGTTTCACTTCTGGAACAACTCACACTGATTTCCCTGCAGGAATGTCTTTCCCTTTCTCTCTCTCCTCCTTTCTTCTTCTCTCTGGTGGCTTTTTGGTTCCCATTTCCCCTCTACCTTGTCCCTGCTTTTGTTTATTTTCCCCTGCTGGCTTATAATCTTTATTTACTTAAGGCATCCATGAGTGACCTTTTTTACTTATTCCAGAGAAAGAGGAAGAACGGAGTCAGATGGTATGAGAGGAGCAGGGGTGGGAAGATTCGGAGGGTGAGAGGAAGAAGACATGGGCACCTGTGTGCGCCCCTGTGACAGTCATAGGCATCACGTGGGCCTCTCCTATCTCCTGAAATGTACACATGGAATCTCAGTGAGTAGGACAGTTGCTGTTGTCAAAAAGCTGTGAGTAAATTTCCAAGGCTGGCAACGATAGGTTCTCATCTTCTAGAGAAAACATCCCAGTCAGGCAGAAGCTCCCTCAAGAGATTCTTAAGAGCTAGACCTGGCCCATCATCACCCACCAAGAGGCCAGAAGGCATCCAGGGAGGAAGTCGGGGACGAGAATGCTATGACTTTCCTCTCTCCCTGCCATGCTTCACCTCACCCTAAATCAGCAGAGGGACGGCACCAAAGAAACTACTGGCAGAAATTGAGGTGTTCACAGACAGTAAGATTAGGATCTCATTCCAGTTGGATATTCTCTGTTCCTATGAAAAAAGGTGTGGGATTGGGGAGGGGGGAGACAACTGGAGCTCGACAGCGGATGGCGGGGTGCAGAGAGCAGTCAGCAGTGGAGCGGTCGACTCACCCATCGGTCGTGGCAAGAAAGTGCTGGTTTCCCAGGGCCTGGGCTTAATCGGTCGTGTTGTGATAAGGAAGAACAAATCTGACTGCATCTTAGATCTGTTTCTTTTACTTTAACCTTTGTAACCTATTGCTTTTGCTTCCAGTTAAGAATGTTGCCGAGCGCCTGAAATATACAAATCTCAAGGCTCTGACTAAGGGTATCACGGTTTTCCATTCATACAGAGATAAAAAGTTGCAGAACAGAGAATAACATTTGTCTTGTTGGAGGTTTACAGGAACATCAAGAACAAAGGATTTCTACACCAGGAAGTCTGCCACAAACAACCACACCCCTCCCCTCACCTTGCTTTTAAAAACGCTTTGCTGAAACCCTTCTGGAAGTTCAGGGTCTTGGGGGGCATGAACCACCTGTCTCCTTGCATGGCCCTGCCGTAAACCTTTCTCTGCTCCAAACTCTGACATTTCAGTATTGTTGGCACGGGGCACATGAACTTGCATTCGGTAACATCGTTACTCTGCCCCAGACGGCTACTTGACCTAAACAAAAACTTTTAGATGTCCCCAAAGGAGCAGAAGCTCAGGGAGCCCAAAATGGTCAGCCAGAGCAAATTCCCGCCTCCTGGCTTCTCTCAAAGAACTCACTGCCCAGCCCCCTCCTCCCCCAGACCCAGGAGAGAACCACCGGGAGCCGCCCAGACGGCTGAGACACGGCTGAGACACAGCTATGCGGCAGCAACCACCTTAAAAACTGTGTTCCCTCCTCTTCTCACCCTGCATGCAAATCTCAACACACCAGGGGAGGAAGAAGAGGAATGAAGAGAAAAGTCTGCTGACTCTGCCCACGTTGAGGCCCCGGCTGAAGCCTCGCCAGCTCCAGAGGAGAGAGGAGGTGAGCACAGGCTGGGATGAGACTGAAGTCCTGGTGCTTCTTTACTATCACAGTGACCAGAGACTAAGGGATCTGACGGAGACGTTCGTAAGGGACACAAAGGGTATATTTGGCACAGTTTTTTGAAGGAAGTGATTGGACCGAAAAACAAATTTCTGTTGATCCCACTCCCAGCTCAAACTTGGCTCAAATTAGAGTACTAATAAAGATCATGATCATTTATATTTACAGAGTGCTATGTGCCTGGGGCTGTGCCAAGCACAGAGATTGTCACCTAGCTTTGATGTGGACCCTGCCTTGAGATCACTGCAGGGACCCGCTGAGACTCAAGGTTCGGAAGCAGGCAGTCCTGCCTCGAAGACCACGCTCTTCCCCACAAGAGCCACCCCTGAGCAGGTGCGTTGCGGCTTCAGGTGGTGGCAGGTATGTGGGGAAGCTGAAGTCTGGGGCCATGGGCACCTCTGGCTTGAACAGCCTCACGTCTTCATCCCAGGTGCTATCATAGAGTTATTTCTCTGGGATCCACGTGCGGAAAAAGTAGGGCGAGCAGTGCTCCAGAGGAAAGGCAGGGACTGAACTCGCAATTATTAAGCATCTTTTTCACGTGCCGGGCACAGTGTTGGGAAGATCCTGTGTGTCATCCCTTTTGATCTTCCTAATAACCCTGGGAAAGACGAGACTGGTGTAGTAAGAATGCAGGTTCAGAGAGGTTAAGTAACTTGACCACAGCACTGTGTTTTGTGTCCCTGGGTCTTAATTTCTAAAGGTGACTGGGTGATGAAACAGAGTGGTCAATGTCATTGAAAGAAAAATTTAATGTGACTGACAGTCCCACTAAAAACAGGAGGCCAGGCTCACAGCGCAGGGCCACAGAAGGAACACGAGGGTTCCCTGACATCCTCCATGACCTGGGGAGACGGGGAAGGCAGATTAAGCCAGCTTGTGAAGACCTCCAAAGGGTGGGTTGCTGGCATTTTCCTCCTCTTATGTTCTGACTCTAATGAGGATAGGAAGTGGGAAGTCAGAACTTGCTTCCATCCCTTCACAGTTAAAGGACCGGAGAATAGTCTTAGTTAGAGAAAGACTGAACTGAGTTTCAGGAGGGTCATTAGCAGATGCTGCCTGGTGTAAGTGGCAGATAAGGAAGGGCCTTTAAGTTTTCTTTTGTGATTTTAGACTTAAGTGGAAGAGGTCTGAACAGCCAGACAACATTAATTTAAAGGTGCCCACATTCACACACACACACTACTTATACACATTGAGACCACCGTTCTTACCAGCCCAGATCTTACAGTACCATGGAGGGCCAATCAAGGTAAGACCCACACTGTCTGAACCAACTGACACAGGCAGCTTGAGAATAATACAGATTTCCATCCATCTTCTCTCTTTTTGTTATCTTTTATATATTTCTTTTTGACAACTTATTTTCACCTTGTGCAGACAGCTCCTATTTGTTCTTTCCTCTATTTGCTCATTCATTTATCCTAGACACCAACTGAGTTTCTTTTTCTGTTCTAGGACTCATGTTGGAACTGAAGAGACAAAATGCAATGTTCCTCCATGATTGGGATGTGGTATTTGGGTCCAGTAATGCTCTACTTTCTGCCATGCAGGCATGACTCTAATTGGTAGATGCTGTGTTATTTGTCATGCAAATGTGATTTTACTTTGAACAGGATTTAAAATGGATGACTGAACTTTTTTTTTATCATAAAAGCATTACACACACACACACACAAACACACAACTATGTTTTCTTCATCACCAAACATAGGCATTCTGCCAGATGCTGATGGGGACGGCCATCCTCCTTTGAAATTAATTAAAAACACATATAATTAAATAACTTTTTTGTAGCAATACTTTTTCTAATGCCAGGATTAACTTTCATGGTTTGGCTTTTTTTCCTTTCCTTTTATTTCAGCATCATATTATGCTCTGAGGTCCTCAAGTGACAGAAAAGCCAGAATATCGATGGCCAATATTTAAGAAGCACTTCGTTTTCTGCCAGGCACTGCTCTAAACACTTCTCATGTATCGCTTCATCTAGTCCTTACTGCTGTATAGTATAAACCTAGCGCTATACACTGTATTACCTCTGTTTAATGGATGAGGAAACTGAGGCACAGAGGGGTTAACTTGCTCGAGGCCATACAACTAGTAATTGGGCAGAGCTGAGATTCAAATGCACGCTGCCTGGCCCCAAGAGCCCACTTCTCCGTTACAGTGCTATACTGCATCACAAAGCAAAAGTCAACACTTTTGGAAATGAAAAATGGAAAGACTGAAGGGTAAAGTAGCCCCCAGACAGGCAGAATTGAAAAGATTTCCGCCTAACGTGAGCAGAAAACTGAAATTAGACTAATTAGACAGATAGGGCTGAAGCTTAGTGGGAAGTTACTTTTGCTCCTCAAAAGAAAATACCTCCCTCTGGCCCCGCGTATGCTTACTGCAATTAAACAGAGTCCCGAAAAGTACGTATAAGGTTTCCAGCTTTATAAGCCTTTTACAATGATAAAATTTAGAAATCAAATAAGAACAAAATAAAGAATTAATCTCAAATTACTTACATAAATGTCATGGGCTAGGTGATGCCTTGCTGAAACTAAATTGCCATATCCAGTGTGACAGTGGTCCCAAGTGCCACAGGAAGGGCCCTCTGAACACACACGCCTAGACTACCTTGTGCTATGTGACTGCTCAGTCCTCCTACCCACCCTCTGCCCTGGGGCTTTGGCAAAACCTTTGTTCACACAGAGATCCAGGGCACCACGTGGCCTCACTTGCTGGGAGTGCCTCCATTTTGTATGGAAGTAAACTGTTGTTCTTTATTTAGTAACTTACACAATGAAAGAAATACTACTTACGGGGACACTGAAATTGCATTTTTTTCCTAAGAAAGGGAAAACTAATGCAACGAAATGAGTTTTTCTCGGGTTCTCATCAGGGTTCATTTTATCATGTTTGGCACCCAGTTTTAACAAACGTAGTTGTCTGGCTTCTCAGCCTATACAGCAGAATGGAAGCAGCAAATTAAAAGAAGGGAGAAATACCGCCATAGGCAAGAAGAGTGAAAACAGTAAGAAATGCCTGCTGAAGGCAAGAAAGAACAATATCAGTCGTGGGGCCATTTAGCGTCAGCCCAAAATGCCCCCAGTACAACCGGTCCCATTATAAAACAGTACAATAACTGGCGCTCCCAGTGACGACTCTGAGTCATAAAGGAAAGCTTAAATGGTTCCCTTCACGCTACATAAGATGTCAGAAAATGTAAAATGCATTTGTAGAAGATGTTCAGTGAAGACGACTGAAGTAAGAAAGGGTCTCGACGTGAAGGGCAAGCTCCCTAAACCGGCCCATTCAGAACAGACCAGCTCCCGAGACATCATAATTGTGGAGGATTGTTAAAATTATAATGTCTCATCTGCACGTGCTCTCTCGTGTTAGAACGTAAGGGACTTGAGAACAGGGACTGGGGATATATTTCTGGCTTCTGTGATACCTGAAATAGCCTGTCATTCATAGTGGGAACCACATGTTGTCGTCATCATAATCACACTGTACTGTCCCAGGCGCCACACTCGTGAGTCCTTAGAACAAGCCTGCGGAGTGGTCCTGTGTTTAGCCCCCCGGTGTGGCTCTGTGAGTGCCCACCTGGCCAGGCTGGACTACCTTTCCCAGAGTCCCCTCACAGAGTGTTTCCGGTTGGGATGGGCCATGGGATTTGAGGGCAGAAGTGAAGCGGGGGTGGGGTGGGGCTGCCAGTTTGTTTTTACTCTTTCACATGGCACGTTGGCGTGGGGCAGCTGTGGGTCTTGCAGCTGCCCCCCCTTCCCCCGGACCCTCCTTCAGCTCTGCATTTCCTGGTGTCAGGTGTGTGATGAAGGGGGACAGCTTCTCTTGCAGGACACCTGCTTCACTGAAGCTGGAGGCAGCGCGAACACGGGTTCAGGTTGGTTTTAGCGGGTTCCTCTTCATGTCCATGGCTTCCAACTCGACCCTGTTCTTCTCTGCTTACATCTGTCTACCTGCTCTGCAGATCTCAAGTACCAGCATTGGAAAAAAAGGCAAGGACTTTGCAGAAACTGTTTAGCCAGATCCCACGATTGAAAACCCCCAATCCTGGATAGATAGGTAGGTAGGTAGGTAGATATGAATAGATAGATAGAGTGGTTCTGCTTCTCTGAGTCGTAACTGACTGATAGACCCCATTTTACAGACGAGGAAAGTCAGGCTCAGGGAGCATAAGTACCTTGTGTGGGACCACAAAGCAAGTGAAGGGGGGGGGAGCCAGGGTTAGAATTCAGTCTGACTCCAGCACTTCTGTTCTCACTCATTAGGCTACAGGGCCTTTCTAATAAAAATTCACTAAATGAATGAATTCAAATAAATAAAGCATCTGAAATGGTAGGAGCTTCAAAGTCAAGAAGTCGTTTCCTTTCTCGAGTACCTACTTGGTGCCCAGAGAACCTGGTCCTGGCAGTGGGCAAACCAGCGGCTCTAGAATCTAGTTTATGAACTATCACCATGGGACCTTTCAATCCCATCTATGATTAAACAATTACCAGTCAGATCTAGCCAGAGCCGTAAGCATGGCTTTCTCCTCTTTGAAAACACTTTTAGAAGCATCCCCACAGACACAACTGTCTAGTAGAATGTGAAGGCAAAGATAAACATGCATACATTAGTGTCAGAAAGGGCTCTGGGGCAGTGATTTTATTTTCCATTCAATGTGCTTCAGTTAGTGAAATACATGACTAGTCATTTCTACTTAAAGTAACAATAGAGAAGATTAATCCAGACATGCCGTATCTTTTGAATAGAGGCATGCAATTTGCATATACCAATGTTGCTAAACTCTAAAAAACAACTTGACATTTACTTTCATTTAGGATTTTTCAATGGAGATGTACCTCACTTATCCTACTATGGGAATTTCTAATGTCAGGGTAAATGCTCTGACCTGGACTCAGAAGATCTCAGGTCTAATCCTGGATGTACCATTAATAGCTGTGCAACCCTGGGCAAAGCACTCCCCTTCTCTGGGCTTCGGTTGGTACATCTATGAAAGGAAGGTCTCTAAATTACACCCAGGGGCCCTTCTGACTCTTTGTAACATCTTCCAACTTGGCTGATCATTGCATTTGCCATCCAGGTATAGGACAATCAAATGAGAACTTAAAGTTTTATAACATATGTTCCTTCCAGGAAGTATGTGAAAATCAAATAAAAACAAATTGGTCATATGTAAATCCAATCCTAAAGTGATAAGAGTACTAACTCTTCACATGGACCTGATCTTCTAAGGACTGCCCCCCCACTAGGAGATCTTGCAAGATCTTTTTGATGGACAACTGAGTAAAATCCTATCTGATTAATTCTTGAACCTCAAGGAAGGCCCAGGAAGGGCAAGATATAAAAGAGATGTCTGTCTCTGTAATTTGAAGATGGGATTTCAAGTCTTTCGAGATGGTCCAACATCTGGAATTACATCAACATCTGGTTTCTTCTTGTTCATCTAATATGTGCTAGAACTGTAGGTCTTTGTAAGTAACCAAGAAAAATATGAGGCATAGTTTCTATCTGCAAGGAGCTTATGATCATGGAATTTGTATTGATGAAACAGGCTCTTAGATTTAGAAGGGGCATTAGAGAAATGGTCTAAATCAGTGGTTCTCAAACTTTAGACTGCATCAGAATCACCTGGACATCCTGCTAAAACACAGATTTCTGGGCCCTACCCTTGAGTTACTGACGAAGTAGATCTGCAGTAGCTCAAGAATTCTCATTTCTAACAAATCCCCACATGATTGCTGATACTGCTGGTTCAGGGGTCATACTTTAAGAACCACCAGGCTCGGAGGCTCCGCACCTGTACCCAAGTGCCTCTAATGGAGATTGTGAACATTCCAGCTGCTACTCTAGCTTTTACAATCTGGCCTTAAACACTTGGAAGGTTTATAAGGAACCACCCATTGGAATATCAATAATAAAGAGTAATTTTTATTAGCACATTTCCTACAAAGGTTTATTTTCCATGGTTTGGTTCCTAAAATTTCCTATTGAGTTGAGCCAAAATTGACAAGGTTTCTAGATTGCTTTAAACGTTGACTTGTTCATTTTAAGGGTCAACTTCAGTTAGGACTGAACCATTGTCTTTTCTCCCGTTGAATATTTTGAATCTGACTCAGACCATGCTTAAACACTGAGGGAGAGTTCAGTCTATGGCTGAATAGCTTTTCCCAAAGTGAACCGCAAATCCACCTCCCCATTGGTCCTGGTTCTCCCCTTTGCAACATCACGGATCAAGTCTTTACCCTCTGCTGCTTAGAAGTTGTTTCAATAACCAACGGCAGCTGTCATGTCCTCGCATAGACACATCAGTCTCTCTTCTAGGTTTATCACCTCTGGTTATGTCTTCATCTCAACTGGGACTATATGACTTCACCTTAGCTGTTCCTGAGCTCATAGGGCTTTGGGGATAAACTTAAACTAAAGCTAAGTTTTTCATCAATCCAACAATATTTACTGAGAGCTTCCTACATGCCAAGCACTATAGAAGGTTTAGCTAGAGATGAGAAAAACAGTCTCTGCCTCAATCTTCATGGGGTTCACATTCTCATGGGGAAAAATGAATATGTTGTACACTGTCCTTCTTGACCTTTTATTTCTCTCTTGCAGAATGTGTTGAATTTTTCTATAACTTTACCACCTTGACATTCAGTTTCTCCCAACATTTTAGTATTATTTTACCTGGTGAGATACACTGAGATTCACTCAGGAGTGTAGTGAAATGCAAGATTGCTGGAGGAATCCTTCAGGAACTTTAGAGTGTGGTGGTTGAAGTGAACTGTAAAACTGTGATAGTTTTAAAACATGACCCCAAAACTCTTCAACACCCACCAGCAAGAGGTGGGCAGGGGGGGGTGTCTATGCCCTCTCCCCTTGGATCTTGACAGGTGTGTGACAGGTTTGACCAAAAGAGTGCAGCGGGAGAGTTTTCTGTGCCCGCCAGAGCTGTGTCATAAAAATCAATGCAACTTTCACCTCGTTCATTGGAACACGCTTGCTGTAAAGTATAAGCCCCATATAAACAGCCTGACTATCCTGAGGCTGCCATATTGTGAGGAAGTCCAGGCTACTTGTTAAATACCTGTGCAGGTATTTCAGTTGAGGTTGCCCCAGCTGAGATTGTGGTTTGTAGCCAGTGTCAACTGCCAGACATGTAAGTGAAGACAGCTCCGGATTATTCCAGCCCCCAGCTACAGAGTCTTCCCAGCTGAGTCGCCAGACATCTTGGAACAAAGACAAGTCATTCCTCTGGGGGCTGGACCCACAGAATCTGTGAGCATTAATATAAGTTGTTTTATGCCATTAAGTTTTGGATTGTTTATTATGCAGCAATAGTCAACAACAACAACAAAAAATACATTGGTTTTGCATTCATTGGTTCTCATCCTCGTAAACTAGGATCAGAGCTTTTCCACATCTTCCAAATCTCTATCCCCACTCCTTTTCTACTTCCATCGGCTACCCTATAATCAACCTACCTCTCTCCATCTCCCTCTCCCCACCCCCAGTCATCTTCATCTTCAAATACACCTAGTTCTCCCCGAAAGTTGTTAGATCCTGTTGCCTCTTTCAGCCTTTGCCAGACTAGGCAGTGAATATGTCACAGGAACAGAGCAGAGAGGAAATCATGTTATAATTATCACACCTATAAGAATCTACCCACTGCAAAATGATTTCCAAGCCCCAGTGGATGACCTGCTTGTCTCAAACAGTAGTTGTAAAAAACATTTCTTTGGTCCCATGGAGAAATGGCTCTGTCCTATGATCTCGAGGTAATTTAGAGACCCTATGGTTCTTAATTAATTTCCAATATTCCGTCTGGGAAAATTGATATGAATTATCCCTTGTGAGGCCGGGAATCTGAACGACAACTTCCTATTCTGAGTTAGGATGCTTCCAATTCTGCACTCAGATTAAACCTATATGTTAACACTAATATAATCTAAACTACCTTTTTTTTTTGCTTTTGTTTTCTGAGCATACAACACTTACAACCTTAGTGCTCGATGGAAGATGAGAAAGCTTCTGTTAAAACAAGATCACCTCTAGAAAACTGCCAGCATGGTAGCTGAAACCTGAGGACCCTGCAGTTACCACGGCCGGTGAGTGAAGAAGCTATGACGCAGAGGAAGGCAGAATCCACCATCATGAAGCGGCCCGTGAATCGTTCACGGCAGTGATTCCGCGAGAGAGGAGCGGTGGTAGAAGTACTCACTTGCGCTCACATGGTTGGAGTCCTGGTCAGAATGTGAGAGAGGGGATCCCCAAGGAAGCCTCTGGAAGGCTTGGCTGCTCAGAGAACTGTGATTCCATGAGCAGGGCAGGACCACAAAGGGTGAGATGCCTATCCCCCAACACACACAATGTCAGTGGCTGCTGACTAACCAGCATCAGTTTCAAGAGGAAAGAAAAATCACTCCGATGTTGGCAGTTATAGTAACAGAGAAAATGACACCTGAGAAAAGCTTAAAGGCCAGGTGGCAAAAAACAATGTCTGCCACAGGTAAAAACGGATGACAATTTATTAGCTCTTTTTTATTTTTAATGTATTTATTTTTGGCTACGTTGGGTCTTTGTTGCTGCGCACGGGCTTTCTCTAGTTGCGGCGGGTGGAGGCTGCTCTTTGTTGCGGTGCGTGGGCTTCTCATCGTGGTGGCTTGTCTTGTTGCACAGCACGGGCTCTAGGCAGGCGGGCTTCAGAAGTTGTGGCACACGGGCTTCAGCAGTTGTGGCTCGCAGGCTCTAGAGCGCAGGCTCAGTAGTTGTGGCGCACGGGCTTAGGTGTTCCGCAGCTTGTGGGATCTTCCCGGACCAGGGCTCGAACCCATGTCCCCTGCATTGGCAAGTGGATTCTTAACCACTGCACTACCAGGGAAGTCCCTCATTTATTAGCTCTTATGGATATAGAACCCTTATTCCTGATGGCATATAAATGCACAGGGTTTGTACATATCTATGTACATTATTCACAAGTGTATACATAAATCAAAATTTGTCAAATTGTACACTACATGTGCAGTTTTTCATGTAATAAATATATCTCAATAAAGCCAGCCACACACACACACACAAACCCCACAGATTGGAACAAAAAAAGGTAACTTCTGTTTATTGGAGGTACTTTCTGCATCGAAATATGTCATTTGATAGCTCCTGAGAGTACCACTCAATTCTAGGGAAAGGTAGAATAAAATTAGCAGCTGGCCTCATCTCAGTCTTTCCTCCAAAACCCTTAGACAAGATTTTTCTTAAAGGAAAGAAATTCTTTTGTCTCTTTGACATTTGGTTGAAATATTGAAAATAAAGTATACCTAGCAGAGAGCGCTTGGCATATTCAGTTATCCATATCTGTCAGGAAAGAAAGACAGGCATCTCGCTATAAAGTGTGATTTATAGCAAGAAGAACATGAGAAAGTGTGTTGTCTTCTTGGTAAAGTTAAAGGCCTCTTGCAATTATTGGAAAAAAGGGCTCGTTTCTGAAGAGTCGGGGACAGGAAGCGATGGTTGCAAACACCATGTCCCCGTGAGGAGTGGAAGGCAACATGTTGGGAGCTGTGGCTGTTCCGTGGTTTTACAAATCAGAAGGACCGTCACAAACAAGACACGCAGCACAGAAAAGAGAGCATAGGAAAACTGCAGTTCCCACATTCGTTCAAAACTGAGAGTCCAAGTAGAGCACCATGCTTTTTCTTAAACCAAAGATAAAGTACCTCAAGTTCAAAAACTGCTGTTTTTTGTGTGTGTAAGTCTCCTCATTCAATTAGTTCCTTTATAAGCACTTACTGAACTGTCTGTTGGATGTCAAGAACACAGACGGGATAATAACACTAAATAGAACACATCCTTGACAACTTAGAACTCGCATGCTCACTGGGGAGACAGAAGAATAAGCAATTAAAAGACAGTTTACCAGATGGTAAAACAGAGATATGTATAAGGCACAACAGAAGAAATAACTCTAGCTGGAGAAATCCAAGAGTGCTTGGCATGAAAGAGGACCTTTGACCATTGACTCATGGATGAGTAAGAGAATACAGCAGATATATTGAGGGGAGACCTTCAAGATGGTGGAGGGGTAAGACATGGATATCACCTTCCTCCCCATAAATACATCAAAAATACATCTACAGGGCTTCCCTGGTGGCACAGTGGATAAGAATCCACCTGCTAATGCAGGAGACATGGGTTTGATCCTTGGTCCCAGAAGATCCCACATACCGTGGAGCAACTAAGCCCGTGTGCCACAACTACTGAGCCTGCGCTCTAGAGCCTGCGAGCCACAACTACTGAAGCCCGCATGCCTAGAGCCCATGCTCTGCAACAAGAGAAGCCACCTCAGTGAGAAGCCCATGCACTGCAATGAAGAGTAGCCCCCACTCGCCACAACTAGAGAAAGCCCGCGTGCAGCAACAAAGACCCAACACAGCCAAAAATAAATAAATAAATAAATAAATAAATAAAAATTTAAAAAATTAAAAAAAAAATACATATACATGTGGCACAACTCCTAACAGAACACCTACTGAATGCCGGCAGAAGACCTCAGACTTCCCAAAAGGCAAGAAAATCCCTACGTACCTGGGTAGGGCAAAAGAAAAAAGAAAAAACAGAGACAAAAGAATAGGGACGGGACCCGCACCTCTGGGAGGGAGCCGTGAAGGAGGAAAGGTTTCCACACACTAGGAAGCCCCTTCGCGGGCAGAGACTGCGAGTGGTGGAGGGGGGAAGCTTCGGAGCCACGGAGGAGGGCACAGCCACAGGGGTGCGGAGAGCAAAGCAGAGAGATTGCCGCACAGAGGATCGGTGCTGACCAGCACTCACCAGCCTGAGAGGCTTGTCTGCTCACCCGCTGCGGTGGGTGGGGGCTGGGAGCTGAGGCTCGGGCTTCAGAGTTCAGATCCCAGGGAGAGGACTGGGGTTGGCTGCGTGAACACAGCCTGAAGGGGGCTAGTGCGCCACAGCTAGCCGGGAGCGAGTCCAGGAAAATGTCTGGAGCTGCTAAGAGTCAAGAGACCTTTGTTTTGGGCTGCGCGAGGAGAGGGGACTCCTTCCCAGTGTGCCCACAGAAGGCAGAGCACCGCCTAACCGAACTCTAGAGATGGGCGTGAGCTGCGGCTATCAGCTCAGACCCCAGAGATGGGCATGAGCCACTAACGCTGCTGCCGCTGACACCAAGAATCCTGTGTGCAAGCGCAGGTCACTATCCACACCCGCCCTCCCCCCCCCGCCACAGGAGCCTGTGCATCATGCCACTGCCAGGGTCCTGTGATCCAGGGACAAGTTCCCCAGGAGCACACACGGCATGCCTGAGGCTGTTGCAATGTCACGCCGGCCTCTGCTGCCTCAGGCTCACCCCGCATTCCAGTTATGACTACCGTACCCCTTCCTCCCCCGCAGCCTGCGTGAGCGAGAGAGCCCTAATCAGCTGCTGCCTTAACCCCGTCCTGTCTGGGCAGGGAACAGACTCCTGAGGCGACCTACACGCAGAGGTGGGGCCAAAACCAAAGCTGAACCCCAGGAGCTGTGTGAACAAAGAAGAGAAAGGGAAATCTCTCCATGCAGCCTCAGGAGCAGCGGATTAAGTCTCCACAGTCAACTTGATAAACCCTGCATCTGAAGAATACCTGAATAGACAACAAGTGTTCCCAAAACTGAGGCGATGGAGTTTGGGAGCAACTGTGGCCGTGGGGTTTGCTTTCTGTGTCTAATTTTTTCTGGTTTTATGTTTATCTTAGTACTTACTGCTTATTATCATTGGTAGATTTGTTTATTGGTTTGGTTTCTCTCTTCCTTTTATATATATATATATATTTCCTTTTCCTCCTTTAGTGAGTGTGTATGTGTATGCTTCTTTGTGTGATTTTTGTCTGTATATATTTGCTTTTACCTTTTGTCCTAGGGTTCTGTTTGTTCATTTTTTTGTTTTTGTGTTTTTCTCTCTTCCTTTTCTTCTGAGCCGTGTGGCTGGCAGGGTCTCGGTGCTCTGGCCAGGTGTAGGGCCTGAGCCTCTGAGGTGGGAGGGCCGAGTCCAGGACATTGGACCACCGGAAACTTCCTGGCCCCATGTTATATCAATCGGCGAGAGCTCTCCCAGAGATCTTTGCCTCAACACTAAGACCCAGCTCCACCCAACGGCCAGCAAGCTCCAGTGCTGGACACCCCATGCCAAACAACTAGCAAGACAGGAACACAGCCCCACCCATTAGCAGAGAGGGTGCCTAAAGTCACACTAAGTGCAAAGACACTCCAAAACATACCACCGGACGCAGCCCTGCCCACCAGAAGGACAAGATACAGCCCCACCCACCAGAACACAGGCACCAGTCCCCTCCACCAGGAAGCCTACACAGGCCACCAAACCAACCCCACCCACTGGGGACAGACACCAAAAATAATGGGAATTACAAACCTGCAGCCTGCAAAAAGCAGACCCCAAACACAGTAAGTTAAACAAAATGAGAAAACAAAAAAATATGCAGCAGATGAAGGAGCAAGGTAAAAACCCACCAAACCAAACAAATGAAGAGGAAATAGGCAGTCCACCTAAAACAGAATTCAGAGTAATGATAGTAAAGATGATCCAAAATCTCAGAAATAAATGGAGAAAATACAAGAAACTTTTAACAAGGACCTAGAGGAACTAAAGAGCAAACAAACAATGATAAACAACACAATAAATGAAATGAAAAATACTGTAGAAGGAATCAACAGCAGAATAACTGAGACAGAAGAACAGATAAGTGACCTGGAAGATAAAATAGTGGAAATAACTGCCGCAGAGCAGAATAAAGAAAAAAGAATGAAAAGAATTGAGGACAGTCACAGAGACCTCTAGGGCAACATTAAATGCACCAACATTCAAATTATAGGGGTCCCAGAAGAAGAACAGGAAAAGAAAGGGTCTGAGAAAATATTTGAAGAGATTATAGTTGAAAACTTCCTTAATATGGGAAAGGAAATAGTCAATCAAGTCCAGGAAGCACAGAGAGTCCCATACAGGATAAATCCAAAGAGAAACACGCCAAGACACATAATAATCAAATTATCAAAAATTGAATTCAAAGAAAAAATATTAAAAGCAGCAAGGGAAAAGCAACAAACAACATACAAGGGAAACCCCAGAAGGTTAACAGCTGATCTTTCAGCAGAAACTCTGCAAGCCAGAAGGGAGTGGCAGGACATATTTAAAGTGATGAAAGGGAAAAACCTGCAACCAAGATTACTCTACCCAGCAAGGATCTCATTCAGATTCAACAGAGAAATTAAAACTTTTACAGATAAGCAAAAGTTAAGAGAATTCAGTACCACCAAACCAGCTTTACAACAAATGGCAAAGGAACTTCTCTAGGCAGGAAACACAAGAGAAGGAGAAGACCTACAATAACAAACTCAAACCAATTAAGAAAATGGTAACAGGAACATACATATCGATAATTACCTTACATGTAAATGGATTAAATGCTCCAACCAAATGACACAGACTGGCTGAATGGATACAAAAACAAGACCCGTATATATGCTGTCTACAAGAGACCCACTTCAGACCTAGGGGCACATACAGACTGAAAGTGAGGGGATGGAAAAAGATATTCCATGCAAGTGGAAATCAAAAGAAAGCTGGAGTAGCAATTCTCATATCAGACAAAATAGACTTTAAAATAAAGATTATTACAAGAGACAAAGAAGGACACTACATAATGATCAAGGGATCAATCCAAGAAGAAGATATAACAATTGTAAATATTTATGCACCCAACATAGGAGCACCTCAATACATAAGGCAAATGCTAACAGCCATAAAAGGGGAAATGGACAGTAACACAATAATAGTAGGGGACTTTAACACCCCACTTTCACCAATGGACAGATCATCCAAAATGAAAATAAATAAGAAAACACAGCTTTAAAGACACATTAGACTAGATAGACTTAATTGATATTTATAGGATATTCCATTCAAAAAAAACAGACTACATTTTCTTCTCAAGTGCTCATGGAACATTCTCCAGAATAGATCATATCTTGGATCACAAATCAAGCCTTGGTAAATTTAAGAAAACTGAAATCGTATCAAGTATCTTTTTGGACCACAACGCTATAAGACTAGATATCAATTACAGGAAAAAAACTGTAAAAATACAAACACGTGGAGGCTAAACAATACTAAATAACCAAGAGATCACCGAGGAAATAAAAAAATACCTAGAAACAAATGACAATGGAAACATGGCAACCCAAAACCTACGGGATGCAGCAAAAGCAGTTCTAAGAGGGAAGTTTATAGCAATACAATCCTACCTCAAGAAACAAGAAAAATCTCAAACAACCTAAACTTACACCTAAAGCAATTAGAGAAAGAGGAAGAACAACAACAACAAGAAAAACACCCAAAGTTAGCAGAAGGAAAGAAATCATAAAGATCAGATCAGAAATAAATGAAAAAGAAATGAAGGAAACAAAGCAAAGATCAATAAAACTAAAAGCTGGTTCTTTGAGAAGATAAACAAAATTGATAAACCATTAGCTAGACTCATCAAGAAAAAAAGGAGAAGACGCAAATCAACAGAATTAGAAATGAAAAAGGAGAAGTAACAACTGACACTGCAGAATTACAAAGGATCATGAGAGACCACTAAAAGCAAGTGTATGCCAAAAAAATGACAACCTGGAAGAAATGGACAAATTCTTAGAAAAGTACAAACTTCCAAGAGTGAACCAGGAAGAAATAGAAAATATGAACAGACCAATCACAAGCACTGAAATTGAAACTGAGATTAAAAATCTTCCAACAAACAAAGCCCAGGACCAGATGGCTTCACAGGTGAATTCTATCAAATATTTAGAGAAGAGCTAACCCCCATCCTTCTCAAACTCTTCCAAAATATAGCAGAGGGAGGAACACTCCCAAACTCATTCTATGAGGCAACCATCACCCTGATACCAAAACCACACAAAGATGTCACACAAAAAAGAAAACTACAGGCCAGTATCACTGATGAACATAGATTCAAAAATCCTCAACACAATACTAGGAAACAGAGTCCAACAGCACATTAAAAGGATCATACAACATGATCAAGTAGGGTTATCCCAGGAATGCAAGGATTCTGCAATACACACAAGTCAATCAATGTGATACACCATATTAACAAACTGAAGGATAAAAACCATATGATAATCTCAATAGATGTAGAAAAAGCTTTCAACAAAATTCAACACCTATTTATGACAAAAAAAAAAAAAAAACTCTCCAGAAAGTGGGCACAGAGGGAACCTACCTCAACATAATAAAGGCCATATATGACAGACCCACAGCCAACATCATTCTCAATGGTGAAAAACTGAAACCATTTCCTCTAAGATCAGGAACAAGACAAGGTTGCCCACTCTCACCGCTGTTATTCAACATAGCTTTGGAAGTTTTAGCCACAGCAATCAAAGAAGAAAAAGAAAAAAAATGAATCCAAATCAGAAAAGAAGAAGTAAAAATGTCACCGTTTGCAGGTTACATGATACTATACATAGAGAATCCTAAAGATGCTACCAGAAAACTACTAGAGCTAATCAATGAATTTGGTAAAATAGCAGGATACAAAATTAATGCACAGAAATCTCTTGCATTCCTATACACTAACGATGAAAAAACTGAAAGAGACATTAAGGGAAACACTCCCATTTACCATTGCAACAAAAATAAAATACCTAGGAATAAACCTTCCTGTATGCAGAAAACTATAAGATACTGATGAAAGAAATTAAAGACAATACAAACAGATGGAGAGACATACCATGTTCTTGGATTGGAAGAATCAACATTGTGAAAATGAGTATACTACCCAAAGCAATCTACAGATTCAATGCAATCCCTATCAAGCTACCAATGGCATTCTTCACAGAACTAGAACAAAAAATTTTACAATTTGTATGGAGACACAAACGAACCCGAATAGCCAAAGCAATCTTGAGAAAGAAAAACGGAGCTGGAGGAATCAGGTTCCCTGACTTCAGACTATACTACAAAGCTACAGTAATCAAGACACTGTGGTACTGGCACAAAAACAGAAATATAGATCAATGGAACAGGATAGAAAGCCCAAAGATAAACCCACGCACCTATGGTCACCTTATCTTTGACAAAGGAGCAAGAATATACAATGGTGCTGGGAAAACTGGACAGCTACATGTAAAAGAATGAAATTAGAATACTCCCTAACACCATACACAAAAATAAACTAAAAATGTACTAAAGACCTAAATGTAAGGCCAGACACTATAAAAGTCTTAAGAGGAAAACCTAGGCAGAACACTCTATGACATAAATCACATCAAGATCCTTTTTGACCCACCTCCTAGAGAAATGGAAATAAAAACAAAAATAAACAAAGGGGACTTAATGAAACTTAAAAGCTTTTGCACAGCAAAGGAAACCATAAACAAGACGGAAAGACAACCCTCAGAATGGGAGAAAATATTTGCAAACAAAGCAACTGACAAAGGATTAATCTCCAAAATATACAAGCAGCTCATGCAGCTCAATATCAAAAAAACAACCCAATCCAAAAATGGGCAGAAGACCTAAATAGACATTTCTCCAAAGAAGATATACAGATTGCCAACAAACACATGAAAGAATGCTCAACATCACTAATCATTAGAGAAATGCAAATCAAAAGTACAATGAGGTATCACCTCACACTGGTCAGAATGGCCATCATCAAAAATCTGCAAACAATAAATGCTGGAGAGGGTGTGAAGAAAAGGGAACCCTCTTGCACTGTTGGTGGGAATGTAAATTGCTACAGCCACTATGGAGAACCGTATGCAGGTTCCTTAAAAAACTAAAAATAGAACTACCATACGACCCAGCAATCCCACTACTGGGCATATATCCTGAGAAAACCATAATTCAAAAAGGGATATGTACCACAATGTTCATTGCAACACTATTTACAATAGCCAGGACATGGAAGCAACCTAAGTGTCTATCGACAGATGAACGGATAAAGAAGGTGTGGCACGTATATACAATGGAATATTACTCAGCCATAAAAAGAAACTAAATTGAGTTATTTGTAGTGAGGTAGATGGACCTAGAGTTGGTCATACAGAATGAAGTAAGTCAGAAAAAGAAAAACAAATACCACATGCTAACACATATATGAGGAATCTAAAAAAAAAAAGGTTCTGAAGAACCTAGGGGCAGGACAGGCATCGAGACGCAGAGGTAGAGAATGGAATTGAGGACACAAGGAGGGGGAAGGGTAAGCCGGGACAAAGTGAAAGAGTAGCATTGATATATATACACTACCAAATGTAAAATAGATAGCTCGTGGGAAGCAGCTGCATAGCACAGGGAGATCAGCTCGGTGCTCTGTGACCACCTAGAGAGGTGGGATAGGGAGGGTGGGAGGGAGGTGCAAGAGGAAGGGGATATGGGGATATATGTATACGTATAGCTCATTCACTTTGTTACACAGCAGAAACTAGCACAACATTGTAAAGCAATTATACTCCAATAAAGATGTTAAAAAAAAAAAAGATATATTGATATAGTCCCAGCATAGGAAAGAGCACGGGGTTAACATATGGAGGCTTATGTGTGAGGTATGTGTTATGTGTGGGTTAACACAAAACAAATGAAAATGTGATGAACCCTAGGGAGTTCTGTTTGTCGAATACAACACAAGTGGTCACAGTGTTGCTGAGTGAGAAGTTTCTTCTTGATGTGGAGGGTAGCAGTACCTGAAAGAACAATGGAGAATTTCAAGGGCAACCACATGGATAGACCAAGGTGTGGGCAGTTACACCAAACAATGGGCTAGAGACTGCAACAAAATACCCCGTTACCCCACAGAACAATACGGCTCATCCAGACGTGATGGACCAGGAATGGGATCATTTGACAACTAAATACCCAGCTCGGTGGCTCTATCCAGAAAAGACACTGCCTATTCATGAAATTGCCCTTCTGGTACTGTCCATAGCTGTAGGTGTCAAGTCCTCAGGCTACCCTCAAGCTTAAGACATTGAGATGAGATGATTTCAGAAGAATCTACTCATGTAGTTTGGTAAAAAAGTTCTAGACACAGACAGAAGCTTTGTTGTTCAAAGATGAAAAAATAGAAACAAAATAATACGGGACCTATGAAAAGATCCTAAACACAGATGGATAGTATAATACTTACAAAGCAATAGAAGAACAGTTTTTAAAAAGATTTACTGCAGGAAACAGACATAAATTTTAAACATTTGTCTTGTATTATCAACAATGTTAAAACAGAAGACAACACAGTGAGATCAAAAGGCAGCTGCTAAGAGGGAGTTATAAAAGGGGAACTCGATGAGATAAGCGCAGAACTTTTAGCCATGTGAAAATAGATTTTTTTAATTGCATAAAAAATTTTAAAAAGACTCAGTGCAAAAAAAATCACATTAGCAATGTGGAGGACAATTCTGAGGAACTCAGAATCAAAAGGAAAAGGAACAAATAAAAATTATAAAAGGGCTGATGCTACAAATAGATAAAAGAGAGATCCTAAATACAGTTTAATGGTGTATTCAGTGGAAGAGATAAGACAAATAGAGCAGAAGCAAATACCAATGATTAAATAAAAGAAAAACCTCCTTAAACTGAAGACCTGAGCTGCAGAGCAAAAGGCTTCAATGGATATTAGTGTTGCCACCAGATACAGATGCATTGTGAACTTAAGGGTGAAAAAAGATAGATGTCACAGGTGACCTACCTTCTTATTTTCTAAAATCACACTAACTTCAAAATTACGCATTGAAACATTAATGCCAACAGTAATAGCAAAGTTATGGTGGAGACGGGGCAAGACCAAAATATTCTTTATGCACCAGTTTTAGTTAAGATGCTTCTTATTACAAGAGACAGAAGCCCTGGGACTTCCCTGGTGGTCCAGTGGTTAAGACTTCACCTTCCAGTGCAGGGAGTGTGGGTTTGATCCCTGGTCGGGGAGCTAAGATCCCACATGCCCCATGGCCAAAAAACCAAAACATAAAAAACAGAAGCAATGTTGTAATAAATTCAATAAAGACTTAAAAAAAAAAAAAAAAAAGAGAAGCCCTGAGGAGGAGGAACTGTGTTGGCTGTGCTCCCTAATATTTCCCAGGACTCTCCTCAACTTGGTGATGCAGATGAGATTTGTGGTGTCATGAGGTGCAGAATAGTTGGCCCTACTAATCATGTCCTCCTCCTTGAAATATTTTTCTCACTTGGCTTCTGGGAGCCATCACTCTGCTGATTTTCCTCCCACATCACTGGCTACTTTTAAATCCTCTCTGCTGGTCCCCATTTTTCTTCTTAACCTTCACAATTTGAAGTTCCCTAAGGCTAAGTTCTTGGACCGCCCTTCTCCTCCCTCCTCACTTATCCCACTCCCTGGTGATCCCGTCCACTCCTATGGCTTTAAACTTTATCACTTGATGATCCCCTGGTCCGTATTTCCGGCCTCAATATCTCCCTTAGTTATCCAGTTGCTTTCTTCCCACATCTCCATTTTTGTATGACGCCTAATAGGTTTAAACGTGAATTTTTGATTTCCCGTCATCTCCCATCCATTTTTTCCTCCACCGACCTCCTCACCGCAGTTCATGGTAACGCCATTCATCCAGTTTTACTGACACCAAGAACACCCGCATCATCTAAGTGTGGCCTGTGAGCAATTACCATCAGCTCTACCTTCAAGGTTCAGCTTGAATCCAGTCACATCTCTGGAGACCTCTACCAGTACCATCCTGTTCAGGGTACCATTATCTTTCTTGGACCTCTGCCATGGCCTCCTGCCTGAACTCTCTGTTTCCAATTCTGCATGTTCTCAATTCTTCACCCAGGAGTCAGAGTGATCCACGTAGAACATGAACCAGACTATGTCACTCCTTGCTTTTCACCGTCCAGTGAGTCTCGATCTACTTAGACCAACTCCAGAGTCTGACTGTGACCTAAAAGTCCCTCAGCCCACCTGTGCAGTCTTACCTCCTCCCGCCTCCCCATCACTCACTGGGCTCCTCTGTGTTCCCTGCGCCCTCTCACCTTCGGGCTTTCACATATGGCACTTCTTCCGCCTGCAGGGAGGGCCTTCCACTGCTTCCTTCAGGTCTCTGCTTCAACCTCACTGCCTCAAAGCAGCCTCCTTAACCATTAAAAAAAAAAAAAAAAACCCAGCCCCCATTACTCTTTATAACCTTACTCTGCTTTATTTTTCTTCGGAGCATGTATCACTATCTGACATAATGATTTTCAGGTACTTAAATCTTTTTTAGTCTCTCCTATAAAAATAAGACATCATGAGGGCAGCGACTATGCCTGCCTCACTCGCTGCTGTATCCCCAGTGCCTGGCACCATGTCTAGCACAAAGTAGATGCTCAATAAACACTGGTTGAATAGTTGACTGACTGAATGAATGAATGCCTAGTTCTATTTTAAGAGGGTTGAGGAAAGAAAAACCCATGGGACTCAAACAGAGTACACAGGAAAACAATGGCCATCTGAAAATGTTACATGAGTTTTGGAACAAGTTGAGAGATATTGGGGGGAGGGCAGGCTGGGGAGAAAAAAAGCAAGCTGCAATTTTTTTAAAAAGTGTTTACAGTGCCCTGTTGAAAGGAAAGAGGGTAAAACAAGAACAAAGAATAAGGATATTGGGCTAAAATACTTCTTGAGACAGCAGGAACCCAGAAGTGGGAATGGATATAATATAATCAGGAGGACATTTTAAAAGGGTAAAACACATCATGGAAAAGCAGGGGGAGAAAGAGGAGATGGAAAAGAATAAAACTATCCCTCTATTGTGTCCACAACGAGCCGTGATATCCGTAACTGGAATGCTTGTGTAAATGGTTTTGGTTTTCCTGGTGGTGGGAAAGGAACTGCTAATACTGTATGTACACTATGGAAATTCATCTTGCAATTTTTGAAAAGCCTGTGAGAAGTGAATGCAATAACAGATGTGAAAGTATAAAGAGTTCTGCAAATGAAAGGTATTGTCATGAAAAGAATAAAAAGCGACACTGCTAGGATGTGAGAGTTAACTTGGGAGAGCCTGCTTCGAATTCCAAGTAGCCCAGGATCTAGGGCCACGAGCAAACCCAGAACTCCTGTTGCTGGATAAGTGAGGTAGCCAGTGATGACTTTCCGATGTAGTTGCTGCTAGTGGGAGGTGGGCAAGGAAGAGAGAGAGACGCCCCCTGAAGAACCCTTGGCCCTTCAGAATGCTCACAGCTAATCTAGCTTAAAATATCAATACACCTTCTGTGCCGTCTCACCTGTGCAGAGGCACCCCTTTGGCAGTACTGGTTGTGAATCAGGCAGGTGAACAGATGCAGACAGGTGCACGTGGGGATGTGACTCAGGAAGTGTCTAACAGGCAGACAGTGTTCCTGAGCGACCAGCAGGTGACAGTGACAGTTCCTGCCAGAAGGACGGCTTCCGTCCTTCGTCCGAACGCCCTCCTCCTAGGTACTAGGAGAGAGCTGTCCTTCCTGCCTTCTCCCTCAAGGTTTGGCATTGAACTCTGAAAGGCACAGGCTGCAGCCCTGCTGGAAATGTCGCTGAGGGCTTTACAGCAGCGGCAAAGGCACTTACAGGAGGGCTCTTGGAGGCCAGCTCTGAAGTCCTGCAATGCCAGCATCCACCGTCCATCCCGTGTTCATCCTGTGCATCTTTACCGTGATCTGGAGGCAGAGCTGAGCTAGAAGCACCAGTCTTGGTGCTCTCCACGCTGGAGGGAAGGGACCACCCTTTACCCTTCAGAGGACACTCCCTGCTTAGGAGCAGGGCTGGGACAACCAGGGGAGGCCCAGCCTCTGCCCTTTGTTGGCATTTTCCTTCCCCTTGCGTCTTGGAAGCAGCGCCCTGGGCAGCCTCTCTGGCCGGACACGGGGTGATGCCTGCCTCCTTAGCGTCCCCTCCCACATCCTGATGCACATGCCTACATCCCCCCGCAGCTCTGGCAGGCCCAGCCTCCCAGCTGCCAGCGGAGGCTGGGACCTGGAGACCGAAGCTGCCTTCTGGAGGAACGCTGGGTGACCTCGTGTCCTCATTCAAACTCTCTGGGCCAACGTTACAGGCACAACCCTACCATATGTCACTTTCCCAAGCCCGACACATTTTCTGGACACGTTTCCAGGACGAGCAAATGAAACAGCAGTCATACCTCCACTCGGGTCCTGAGACAACACTGACAGCTTCCCCGGTCCAACTTTCCAGCCCAAGAGAAGAACCTTCCCCCAGCTCTGCTTGGGAATGAAAACTGATGGACCCAGGAAGATGCTTTCTTTCCCCGTGTGCTAGGACTCTCCTGGAGACATGCCACCAGAAATCTCTCCAGTGCTGCAAAAACAGCCATTTTTAGACTAAAAGGGCAGATTTCGTTCCTGCTGCAAAGTTTATACAGTTCTTTTAGATGCCTGGGGCAGGCAAGAGGAAGGATTAGGTTGGCAACTGCTCCTTTCTCTCAAATATCTCAGGAATTTGGAGCCTGCATCAGTCGGAACAGGTTAGGTTATGCTGCAGTAACAAAAACACCTCAAATTTCATTAGGTTCAAACAATAACATATATTGCTTGTTCACGCTGTGTGTCCACTGAAGAGGGCTCAGCTCACTGGAGTCACTTAGGAACCAGGCTAATGAGGAGCCAGTATATTAAACGTCCTGCTTTATCATGTCAGAAGGAGAAGAGATCTGGAGAGGGTCTTGTGTCAGCAGTTAAATGCTCTGGTCTAAAAGTGACACCTGTCACTTCTGTTCACAGTGCATTGGTCAGAACGATTTACTTAGATGCATCCAATCACAGGGGGTCAGGAGATACAGTCCTACCCAGCTCTGGAAGTAAAGAACCAGAAATGGCAAACAGCACTAATGGTGACCACAAAGTACACAGCGTTAGGAAGCCAGCTCCTGGGCGCTGGCGCTCCAGGAAAAAGACCCCTCTTGGTTCCAAGCTCAGAAGCAGGCCCTCATCTTTTGCTATTAAATTTGAAGCCAGGAGAGGCCCTGTAATGATCTTAGTGGGACGGTCAAGAGGGGAAGTGGTGGCCAGAGGGCCCTCTGTAGGAAAGATTTTGTTACCCTCTGGTGACATTTATTGAACAACACTTACTATGACGGATGGCTCCTGGAAGCATGACATTTAAATGTTTATCGATCCCACAGTACACTGGACAGTACCCAGGAGATGCTGAGAACCGGGCACACAGCCAGGATGGCCAGCTGCACTGTATCAAGAGGGGTGGACAGACGCCCCAGAATCCAGCCCGCTAAGGGCACAACATCTTCCTCACCCCTGCGGACTCATGTGAAGACTTAAAGTTCAGTTCTCCCCGCATAAAGGCCAGGCTGCGTCAGCCCGGAAGGACGAGTCCTGTGACGAGCTTTTCTCTTGTCTTGCTTCAAATACACACCAAGCGTTTCTTTTCTTGCTCACTTTTCAATTGTGCAATTAATGTGAGTGGTAACAGGGACAATGCCTGCTACCCAGCTCCTCCCCAGTCACTTGCCCAAGGCTGGGAGCACGTGCCGACTCCGGTCTCCTTCCATGCTCCTCCTGAGCCTCCGGAAACCAGGATCTCACTGCGAGCAAATTCTCCCTTCTTTCTAAGTGACGCCAAGGACCGAAGGAAGCCCAAACGTGAACGTTAACAGTTAAACAGGCACAGTGGAGTGTGGGATCCTGAAGCCAGGCCGGTCTGGGGAGGGAAACACCTGGAGCTCTGCAGAACCAAAGCTGAGAGGGAAGGGGCGATTGAGATCTCTTGGGAGTCGGAGTGAGGCCCCTGGGCAAGGAGGCTGGAACCGGGCAAGAGCAACGCAAGGACCCAAAGGGGTCACACACAGATCAGCTGGCATCACAGGTCGGACCCCGGGAACCATGCCAAAGCCAGCCTTGCCACCTCGCAGTGGGGAAGCGCAGATAGAGGGTAGCAGTGTGCCTTTCCCAAGTTCACGCAGCCAGCCGGTTACGGGCAGAATATGGGCAGAATGGCACCCTTTGCACTGCTGCCAAGTGGGAGCGGGGTGCTGTGGACCCCAGGCAGCCAAGATGCAGCCACGTCATCTCTGGGCTCAGGGAAGTGCCTGAGAGGCTAGCAGCTCCGAGGTCACTGCTCAAATTCTTTTCATTTTATTTATTTATTTATTTACTAAATTTTTGCATTTTATTTTATTTTTATACAGCAGGTTCTTATTAGTTATCTATTTTATACGTATTAGTGTATATATGTCCCTGCTCAAATTCTTGAAGATGCTGAAGAAAAAGGTTACAGGTGCCCCAGGGCAGGGGAGGAACAAAGGTAACATGAAGCTGTTCCCTCCATAAAGATTAATCCTACTTTGATTTCTCCTTCAGGCTCTCAAGGGAGCTTCCATTGAAATGGGGTTTGACTGCTCACATATGGTTGACAATGAATAGTTAAGTCCCAATTTTTGACCTTGAAAACCTTTACCTGGAATACTATATTTGTATAGTATGATATTATAGAACTCTTTGGGTTGTGATACACACAAGTTGAATAGGATCAGGGAGGGAAAAAGTGAATTACTGGCCAAATAACTGAAAAGTCAATGACATAGCTTGATGAAGGTATCAACTCAGGACTATTTCTCTCCCCTTCTCTGTCTCTCTCAATCTCTCCCTCTCCCTCCTCTGCTTTCCTTTGTTTTTCCTTCATTCTCTTGAAGCAACAACAGAGCTTCTGGCAGGACAGGATACTCATGCTCAGAACCTAACACCGCCGCAGAGAGAGAGCCGCCCTTACCCTAAGGTCCCAGAAAACATCGCATGCTTGCCTCTCCTTGGCCCGGCCTTGGACCTTTGTCCATCCCAAGCCAACAACTGTAGTCAGACAATGCAGGACAGTTGATCAGCCACCTGAATCTGGAGCTGGGTGTTGAGGGCTCAGCCTCCCTGGGTAGCAGAGGACTGATTCCTGAGAAAAATAAGGCTGCCCATTCCCAGAGGGAAAACAGACGGGGAGGCAGGCAGAAACACCAGCCGTTCACTCCCAACACCTGCTAACCACCCGTAGACCTAGACTGTGAAACTCTGTGCTGCACCTTGCTCCCTCCCTAAGCAGCCCTGAGTTACTATTAAAGGGCTGTTTAGTTTAGTTCAGTGAGGTTATTGTTGGGTCTGGAGAGGCTGAACCCAAACAAGACACCGACTGTCCCCGCCCCAGCTCCTCTTTTGTGCTCCATGGTGGTCAAAACCCAAACAAATGAAAAAGTGAGTTTCCCTCTCCGGTGATCCCCGCGCCTGCTCCCTGGGAGGGATTCTAGTCATTTTAGAAGGAGATGCAGGACCTATAACTACCAACTACGGGGCTCAATTGAGGTTTTTAAATTGAGGTTTTTAAAACTTTTGAGTTGTTTGTAAAATACAGTTGCTTTGTCCAAATCTTCTACATTCAAATTAAAATCTCTGCTTGCCTACTTGTTTATAGAAACCCTAGCAAATGAGAATAACATTTAAAAAAAGAAAGAAAGAAAGAAAAGACAACAAGATAATTAAGCCTGATTGCTCCAGAGCAGGTCGGTGACAGCCCTGGAAACGTGCCAGCACTAATTGACTGGAGATATTTCCCACACAGTTAATTGCAAACGGTCATTGAAAGCCCTTGAAATTCTCGCAGGTCCCCTGAGTTGAAGTGTGGAGAAGGGATTTAGAAGTGTGAAGGAGACCGGGCTTTGGAAAGGGGACCCGCCAGGGACGTCTGGTCCTGCCCGTCCTCAAGTGCTGTTCATGTCAGTGCTGTCAAATCTCGTCACTTCTCTGGACTGAGGTCCTCTGCACTGTAAAATGGCTGCGGGTGCTGAGGATGCAGAGGTCATGCCAGAGACAGAGGGACGATCAGACCTTCTCTGACCTCCTCCAGCTCTGGTTAAACCTTGACCACGTGCAAGTCTTGAGCTGGAAACGGCAAGGACACAAGTCTTCAAGTCGCTTGAGTAGACCTGCAGCGGGTAACTTTAAAAATGGCAGAACGAAATGCAGAGGGCTGCCGGTAAGAGGATGCTGGCTCTGGGAGAAAGAAGGACTAACCAGGCAGGGAGGAAGGGCAAGAGGATCAAGGAATACTTAGCTGCGAAGATTCCCTCCAAGTGAGGTCTTGAAGAATAAGATTCAGGTGCACGGAGGAGGGGAAGGGAGGGGCGATCAGCCTGAACAGAGAAACAGCAGGGTGTTAAGGGAAGACAACACGTGAGTGAGGCTGGAACATTCTGTCCACTGAGGGTGCGCTCTACTCTTTTGGTGCCAAGGAATGGACGCCCCATCCTGCTTATTGGCAGGACTCACATGGGACCGGGAATCCTGCAGGGACCTGGGACTCCCCAGGCTCAGGAGGCAGACGTGTTTCAGGGCACAAAGCAGCTTGGTGACCAAGTTTCCTTGCAGCTCCTTCAGTGGAGATGTTTTCTGATCTCCACCCTAGTGCTTGGCTGTTAATTGACTCAGCTCTGCTCTGCCTCTGGATCCCTCCCTGGGACGCTGAGCTTCAGCTGACTACCCGTCACCCTCACAACTTCAGCGTACGCACGGCTTCTGCCTCCTCACATCTTCTGCCTCGTGAAAGCTGTGTATTGTCCTCTCTCTCTGCATTTCTTTTCTTTTTTTTTTTCACTTTGGCTCCCCGCAGCAATGATTTCCTACCTACGTATCCAGTTGAAATCTCACAAAGGTGAACCTCATTAGCCTTGATGACAGATACCGGTCGCCAACCAGATTTTGACCATGTTTCCAGTACTGGTCAAATTGGACACGTGTGGTAGGGAACGTGGACACCTGCCAGGAACTTGCTGGAGCCATATGCCTCGACAAGCAGCTACGGGAAAGGACTTCTCAGAAGGGGTTTAGGGTGGCAGGCTAATCTTGTCTGATGCAAGAAGATATAGAGACAGAAACAAACTTACGGTTACCAACGGGGAAGGGGGGAGGGATAAAGTAGGAGCATGGGATTAGCAGGTACACACTACTGTATATAAAATAGATAACCAACAAGGTCCTACTGTCTAGCACAGGGAACTATATTCAGCATCTTGTAATAAACTACCATGGAAAAGAATCTGAAAAAGAATATATATACACAAAAATGGTATTGTGGGATTGGGGTCTGCTGTATTAACAGTTATTTACTTTAAAAATCCACTTATCTGTCAGCATTAGATTCATTAAATCAATAAAGAAATACCGACTGACTGTTACAGGTACTTTCATTTGTATCTACACACATTAAATATAACAGACTTTCTGGTATGTTAGCATTGCTTTAATAATTACATTTTCAATTACTAGGGGTAATCATGCTTATTATTCATCATTTACATTTATCAACATGTCTATACTTCAGTCTAAAAATAGCAGTTGCTTTACAGAGAAATTGTTAACACTGAGAACTGTAGCTTGTCATTTATCCATTACATATTTTTAAAAAACCCCACAATATTCTGACATATGAGTCTATTTCAGACATACAAAATAGAACTCATCCTAGAAGCCACTTAATAAAATCCTTAGGGCAAATGAGTATATTTGAAGACCTGGTTACATCAGAAGATCATCAGTTCCTGAATATGTTCTTTTGGCAATTGAGATCATCTCCTGTTACTGATCCTCAGTTTCATGCTTCAGGGAATTTATAATAGGTTGTTTTTTGTTCAGGGCTCCCTATAATATTCTACCTGCCCTGGATTAAGGAAAGTCCCAGTTAGAGGACTACAAGGCCCTAGGACAAAAATCCCTTTTTTCCAGTAGCGTACTATTGCTATTTTTATGAATCTATCATTTTCATAGTTTTAAAAAATGTAATCTGAAGGTGTAACCTCAGGCTTTAAAGTAATGAAGATAGTAAATGAATAAATAAAATATTCTCAATACCCATCTTTGATACCTCTTCAAAAGGAAGAAATGGAACTTCAGACAGAAGAATCCAAACTTCAATAATATAAAAAAAAATCACTGACCAACCTAAAATAAATATTTATGGGCATCTAAATTGAATGAATCAAAGGGCAAAATCTGGGCCATCTCTATTCTATGAAAATGATTCAGAATTTCATAAATGAAGAAGTTAGAGATAAAAAGAAAATGCAAAGCAATGTCAGACAAAAGCTAGTTCTACAGGAAGGACTTTCAGGCATTTCCCTCTTCTAAGCATTCATTAATAATTTTTACTACTCATTATTAACAATCATTATCCATGTTGAATATTCAAAAAAAAGAATATATATATATATATATATATATATACATACATACATAGAGATACACACACACACACACACACACACACACATACATAACTGAATCACTTTGCTGAACACCTGAAAGTAACACAACATGGTAAATCAACTATACTTCAATTAAAAAAAAAAAGATATAGAGAGACAAAAGGCAGGAAAATTGGCTTAAAGTAAGTTCATGGAAGAACTTGAATTCTAGACCAATGATCCTCAAAGTTGACCGTGTATCAGAATCACCTGGAGGGCTGCCCCCAGTTTCTGATGCAGTAGGTCTGGGTTGAGGCTGAGAAATCTCATTTCCAGCAGGTTCCCAGGTTGTGCTGATGCCACTTGTTCAGGGACCAGGCTTTGAAAACCGGTGACCTACACTGATTTAGACTCCTTCCCCTGGACCTACCTGGCCTGCTGCCTGTGTGTGTATGGCCCTTGAATGAAGAACTGTTTTCACATTTTTAAATGGTTGGAGAAAAATTAAAAAAATTTTTGTGACATGAGTATTATATGAAATTCAAATTTCAGTGTCCATAAATAAAGTTATGTTGGAACACAGCCATGCTCATTTGCTTACGTATTGTCTACGGCTGCTTTCAGGATATAGTGGCAGAGTGGAGAAGTAGCAACAGAGACCACAGGACCCACAGAGTATTTGCTATCTGGATTTTTATAGATGAAGTTTGCCGACCCCTGCTCTGGACTAAGGGGTATGATATTCTAAATGCACTGGCAATTTTTCTGCAGAAAAGAGATATACATAATTCTAGAAATTCTCTTGAGGAATTCTCTGACTCACTAAATGATCTGGTCCTCAAGTTTCTGCTTCCTGGGCTCAGGGTGGAGTGCCCACTCCCCGCCAGGACCACCTGTGGACAAACCATCTTAGCCCCCGATGAGAATCTACCTCTTGGAATCTGGGTCCCGGGAACTGAGTTTCTGGGTGGTCAGCAGAGCTGAGTCCTCCCCAAAGCACAGCTGCTCTTTACAGGCACTGGTTTAATAGATCATCATCTATTTCCTGCTTAAAATAATCACTGGGATTGTGGCCTGCTCCCTGGGCCAGTCCCAGGGCAGGGGATAAATATGAGCAGGGTGCTTCCCGGCCATCTGGGCGTCGTTACCCTGCGTTCCCAGAGCGAACTTCTTGGAACCTTCTGGCTTTTACGCTGACAGTCTCTGATCCGTGAGCTAACTTAAGAGATGCACAGGGGTGCGTGGCTTTCTATTCCTTCCCCTCCACCCGCTTCAACATTTGCAACACCGACTCCCCCTCCTCCTCCCCATCCTCTTCATTCCCCCTGCCCCAGCCCTTAGCTTATTAAATAAGTCCAACAATAATAATAACTAACCCTAAGTGAATGCTCATTTTGCCGTCAGGTACTGTCCTCAGCCTTGAGTGTAGGTTATCATAATTAATCCTCACAAGAAAACCATGAGGAAGACAGGATTATCACCCCTGAAAAAAGTGAGGCACAGAAACGTTTAGCAACTGCTTAAAGTCAAACAGCTGGTAAGTGGAAGACTCTGGCAGTCTGATTTCAGATCCCTGCTCCTACCATTATGGGGCACTGTCCCTCAGCCATGCTATAGATTCACTGGTCCTGAGAAAAATTATCTCCAGGAGATAAAAAGAAGCTTACATCAGCCTCTACTTGAAATGTGAAGGGTAAAAATTAATAAAGCTTTTCAAGGAAAACATCTTTGTGACCTTGAGTAGACAGAGATTTTTTTAAACAGGACATGAAAGAGCTAACCATAAAGAAAAAAAAAGGATAAATTGGTGAATGTTAAAGTTAACAACTTCTATTTAGCAAAAGACGCCATTAGGAGAGTGAAAAGATAACCTTTTTTATGGGCAAGATATTTGAATAGACTCTTCATAGAAAAGGATATTCCAGTGGCCATTAAATATACAAAAAAAGTACTTGACTTTATTAGTCATCGGGAAAATGCAAATTAAAACAGTGATGTGACACACTACACCTCCACCAGATGAAAAACAAAACTAAGCTTTTGTCTTTCAACATCTAAGTGTTGGCAAGGACGTGGACCAGCCAGAACACTCATTCGCTGCTGGTGGGCATATAAAGGCATGCATTCACTTTGGCTAACTGGCAGCAGCTACTAGAGCTTAACTGAGGCCTGGCCTATGACCCACCCATTCTGTTCCCAAAGAAATGTGTGCATATGTTCATCCAAAGAAACCTACCAAAAATCTCACAGCAGCACCACCTGTAATAACCCCCAAATGGAAAATACCCAAAGCATCGACAGTAGAATGGATAAATAGGGTTATATACACACAATGGAATACTACATAGCAATACAGTAGCATAACTACTCACAATATGGATTAATTCATCTTACCAACAATGTTGAGCAAAGGAAGACAGACACAATTCGTATACAAAGAAAGATAATCTACGCTGTTGGGAGTCAGGACAGTGGTTACCCTGGTGGGGTTGGGGTGGGGGAGGTGTCAGTAACCAGAAAAGGGGGCTTAAGGGGCTCCTGGTCATGTTCTTTCTTGCTTTGGGGGCTGATTTTACAGCTATGTTCAGTTTGTGAAAATCATTGTCTGCTATTCTTATGTGCACTTTCTTGTATGTAGACTGTGTGTGCATTTCCTGTGTGTATGTTGATAAAACATTTATAAAATATCTCTATTGGACATACAGGTAAACTACAGTTTGTACCTGATCCAACTGTCCTATGGTCATGACATGCTTGGATTTCCTAATGCCGTGTGTGTATATAGACATGAGAACCCATTTATGGATTTCTCATTAAGTGAGAAGTTAAGCTCAGAAAAATCCCCAGTCACCTGACTTGGAGTAACAAAGATACCTATCCTGAAGGCAATTTCCAAGCACATTCCAAGCTGAGTTAAATCTCTCAAACATCTTATCTTACTCTGGTTACAGGGAGAGAGGCTTCTGTAGTCTGATCCATCGCCCACATCCTGATTGTCAGCAAGCTTCCCTTCTTTATTCAGGGAAGAAACTCTCTTTCTGACTAAGCTAATAGGGAGAGTATTTCCTGAGCCTTGGCTCTGCATGGTGACATCCAAACAGACATGAACTAGCATTACTTTTCACTCCCTAACACTCATGAAGATTAGCGCCTGGAAACGAGCAAGTGTATCTGCCCTAGCAACTTGCCTTGTTGGGCTCCACAGTACTCTATGTTAAATTTGAATTGGTTGCCGATACTTAAAAATCAGATTTCACCTAAAATTCTAGGGTTTGGGCTTCTCTGGAAAAAATCAAGTGCCATCCATCTCCCTGCGGCCCGTAACCAGCCCTCTCCCTGTGGCCACCTTAGGTCCTGGGCTCTGCAGATATGAGGCTGCAACTCGCAGTGTAGAAAGTTGAAAAACTGCAACAGAAGGCTCCTGTTCTGATGGACTTTATAAGATATGACATTGGACATTGCATCAATTGGGTCAACCATTATTGATGGGTCAGGCCCTGTGTCAGGGGCAAAACCAGTTATTTAAGCATTTTGGCCTTAAGTTTCACCGTCTTTAAAATAGGAGATTGAGCTAGAGATTTTGTACAGTCCCCTCCAGCTTTAAATTCCTACTCATCTGTGACTTCAGTTAACTCTGGAGAAGCGTGATGTAACTATGTCTCACGGGGAGGCCAGTCATTCCAAAATAGCATGCGTGAGTCTGTGCAGGTGTAACCAGCTCCATCATGGTCCCTGGGGTCCAGCATGGCCCTTCTCCTTGAGTACCTGAGTCTAGGAAAAGAGACCTAGTGAAAGTCTCTTAGTAGCCCTGGGAAAAGAGACCGTGTAAGAAGACATCCATCCTCCAGACTTCTACCTAAAGATGGCATTGCATAGTTTTATTCTAGAAGCCTCACTGAATTTCCCCATCTTTCACACCAGTATCTGGATATTGCCAACTGCCTACACTCCAGACCTACTGAATCAAAGTCTGCATTTTAACAAGATCCTTGGGTGATTGACCTGGCATTCATGTTCCAAACAGGCTGTTTCAGAGGATCTCCTTGGTTCTAACTCTGGGTTCCTTACGAATCCATCGTTGTCCCAGCCAACAGTCAGGAGGAAAGACAGTCAGCAGTCCTGGTCTCAATCTTCCTCCACTGGCCTCAGACATCACGGATGACATTCACACTCACGTCCCTGGGGTGGGTTAGCCCAACTCCCAGTGGCGCCACCCCTTCCTCTCCTACTCAAGAAAGCATCTTGGGATCCTAGTGAGAGGAAATGATTGCTTCGATTTATTATAAATTTTCAAAAGCAAATCATGCACATGCTTTCCTCCTGTCACCACTACCAAATGACAAACGGCTGTGACCCTCTTCACAACTGTTCACGACACACTCGTGGAGGGAGACACACAGCAGAGAAGGGCTAGCGTGCGGCCTGGGAAGGAGAGGCTGGCTCCGGGAGGGGAGAGCAGCGCTGCCCGGCCCCTTGCAGGCAGATGCTAATGAGCCTCGCCAGCCCTAACCTCCCTGCCAGAGGAGCAGGCCGGTAATGTGATGAGCTCTCACTATTCATTATGGGGACAACTGACGGGTCCAGAGGTACCCACAGGCTTAAGAGGGGGGCTGTGCTAGGGACAGAGGGCCTGAAGAAGGGGGTCAGGGAACACAGAGAGCCCACCCCCAGGTCAGCTTCTGCCCTGCGTGTCCGCTGGGCAGCTTTTGCTCACACAGGCTCTGAGGAAAGGCTGCTCAACAAGAGGGCTTGTTTCCTGCTCCCTCCCGGCTGGCATGGCAGGGCCTGCGCGCTGGCCAACCGGGAGAATTGCTCTGGGAGTCACTTGGACCACACCAGCAGCTCTAGGACAGGGGCCACTGGAGAGAAGAGAAAGTAGAATGAGAGTGTGGACTCGGGAGGGAGGACCAAGCCTTTCTGCTGGTCTTCACCAGAATTCCACTCTCCTGCAGGTGAATCCGACACCCCGACACCCACCCCATGTCCTGGGTGAGTCCCTGGGTCCTGGGCCAAACCACAAGGTTTGATCTGTTCCAGATCCCCATCATCAGGAAAAGAATAGGTATCCCCTGGTCACAGGTGAGGCCACCGAGGCCCCAGATGGTCAAACGATGCACCCAAGGCCACTGGACCGAGACCGTGTGGAAAAGGGAAGAACTAGACTCTGTTTACATTTCTGTCCCTCAGTCCTTCTCCACATCCACACCCTCAGTCCCATAGCGGGTCACTGGACGGCCACGAACATGACTCCTTGCACTGCCCATGTCCTTTGGCTCCATCTGGCTCCACTTGGGGAGGGTCGCAGGGGTTAAGTCCCTGCAGGGCACTCAGCTGGAGAAGGCAGCTCACGTCTGGATTCTAAGGGAAGCGTGGGTCCTGCCAGGCCCTGAACCACAGTAGGACAGCACTTGTTGGGAGAGGCAGCGCAAACCTGGGAATCCAGACGGGGAGGAGAAGGCCGAGAAGTCTCGAGGCAGCCATCTAAATTCTGGGTGAAAGCCAAAAGGCCCTGAGGAACCTGGAAGATGCCAGGAGCACTCAGTCCTGAGATTAAAGGCAGACACAACCCCACGTGTTAGCCGGGGCAGGACGTGTCCCGCAGGGCGCGGTGCCTGGGCAAGCGAGACTCCAAGTCCGTGAAAGCAGAGGCGGCAGAAGCAGCAACGGGTAGGACCACTGAAGCAAAATCAACGCTGTGGGTCTCTCCCCCACGTGCTTGAGGAAGGCAAGGCAGAAGAGCGCCGTCTCTGGCTCGGGTAGCGCGGCCAAGGTCTCTTGGCATCTGTAGCCAGGAGTCAGGGGAGGTGTCTGAGGAAGTGAGACTAGGAAAGCCAGGAAGACAGCTAGGTATGCTGACTAGAGACACAGCATGGCCAGCTTAACAGGACAGTGAGTGTAGGCTGTTGGGGGGGGTGGTGCTGGGGGAGCAGCGTGGCAGAGTCTGATGGGAACACGTTTTGTTTGTGATGGAACAGAACACCACCCGCAGTATGTAAAGTACTGAGCCAACCGGATGCTTCAAGTGCCTCATCAGAATGAAGTCGGCAAAGAGCCTAGAACTTTCTCAGCCCTGATTTTCTTGTACAGCTTTGGAATGGACTCACACAGACAGTGAATATAGGGGCGCCGTCTAAAGACTAATTTTCTCAAAGCACTCTGGTTGACAGAGTAGAAAGAAAAGAGTTTGGCTAGATTAGGGCAAATGTAAATGAGTATAAATTATATGTTGGGTGGTTTATCAGTTTGAGCGGGAGAATTAATCTATGATGTGTGTGTCTCTGGATGCGTGTGGACATATAATTCAGAAATGGCAGCGAGGCAGCATTAAGGTTGAGAAATGGCGCAATTAAGAGAGTCAAGAATCACCTCTGCGACGGCTCCTGAATCATCATTAATTCAGCCACATTACCTTCCACAAACATCGCACGAGGTCTTGTTTGCAGCTTCCAATGACTCACAGAGGAGGACCAGCTGCTGGTGGCATTGCCCTGGTTCCTTGGGGAAATTAGTGATTTTCCTATTTGACCAGCCTCTAAGTGAACTAAGTCCTGCTCAGCACAGCTGCAACTGTTTATATCATATAATCCTGGATGAGATTGCAGGGGGAAAAAATGAGAGGGCTGTCAGCTACTCAGTGGTGGCCAAGGTTTCTGGGGTTGGGCCTGAGATGCTGCATTTTTAACAAGGTCCTGGGCGGTGCTGGTGCCAGACCGCCTCTGAGTGGTGAGGCTCTAGATGCTCTGGGTCAGAAGCACTGAGGTTGCTCAGGAACTTGCAAACTCAATGTAGGTCTCAAGCCCCATCCCAGACTTCCTCAGTCGGGGTCTGCATTCGAACAAGATTCCCGTGCCTATTTGTGTTTGGCAAGCGTTGTTTTAGAGGATCTCCTTGGTTTCCTTAGAAAGATCTGTGGCATCCCTGCAATGAGATGCAAAATTGCATGTGTGCACTTGTGAGCGCTTGGGGCATAGATGGCATTCCGGTCCTTGAATCCTGTCACACATTTCGCCTTCCTTGTGGGTTTTCAACTGAAGGAGAATTGATCAAGGAAAAATAGCGAAATAGGGAATTCAATACATTAAAAAAAAAAAAAAAAAAGCCTGTAAATCAGAACTCATGAGGCAGCATCTGAGGCTTCCCAGGGCAGAGCTCCTCTGATGATGCGGGCTGATGCACAAGCCCAGAGACCCCGGAAGGATTTCCTCATCTTACAGAAATGCTGGGTCTGTGGTGCACACCGAGCTCTCTTGCCCCATTAGCCACACGAGCAAGGACCGCCTGCCTGCCTCACCTCCCAGGTACAGCTGCAGATGCTGGAGCAGACATGAGGGTCTGGCCAGCCAGCCTGGAAAGGGAGTGGGGCCTTATACTTGACGCGCAGGGACGGCGGTAGGGGAGTGGGATCCACCTTGCCAGGAGTCAGAAGTAAAAGAAGAAAGTGATCTTGGGTCCTGTCAAGACAGTCATTAAACACACTGATATAGAAAAAGGCCATCTTTTTGTCATGATGCGTCAGAATCTATGCATTGGAGTTGATGTGTTTTGGATTAGTGTCACAGCATAAAATCATGTTACAAGACTTAAGGATTCAGGGTCTCTTTATAGAATTATCACAGCTCTACATTGAACGAAAGCCACCATGCTTGTGCTTTGATTGGAAATTCCTTTGGTGTCAGTTGTGTGGAAGTTAATGATGTTTGCCACTGAAATTCACATCCATAGACGTATTATACTTCCATGGAACTTTGTTTTAAGTCACACTATGCACACAGAATTCATTTCTAGTTCTTGACAGAAGTGTACTTAATTCTCAGTATTATTCTTGACTTTTTAAGGGCTGTGCTATAATGAGGATATGTTCTATCTTACTGTTAAAATCTAACTACATATACTTTAGAATTTTCTAAGACAGTCCTTTGGATCCTGTAAATGTGAATTTTGATGTAATAACTGCTAATAAAATTATATTGAAACAGTAAAAAAAAAAGAAAAGGGGGGCCGTCAGATCGGCAACGCCTCTCGCCTCTGTGAGAAGTCTGTAGGTGGGGTTGGCAGAGAGATGGAGTCCCCTCCCCCAGACCGCCCCCGGATGGGTACAGAGAGCAGAAGTCTCATTCCCTCTGGGCTGGAGAAGAAACACTGCGAGGGAAGTTCCCAGGGGACTCCGGGGAAAGAGTCTATGTTCCCGAAGGGATCCACACAGGAGAAGAGCTTGAAATGCTCCAATCTGGAGCCTTCCTTGGCCACCACCTGAAGCCTGGAATGAAGAGGGAGCAGCCTTGAAAGATGCCCTCGGCCAGCTGAGCCTGCTGGTGGGTCCCCAGACTGCTGAGCAGAGATGCCCAACCTGCTTGATATGGGATCAGTTGTGGGGTGGCTGCCTCCCCAAGAGCTTCCTCCCTGCAGCCCAGGGATGCTCCCAAGGTGGGGGGAAGGGTAATTACCCCCCACGACATCCTCTTTCCTGCGACCCGCTGTCAGGCGCCCTCACTGATGCCTGTCCCACCTCCTCCCCGCAGCGATTTCCCACGAAGCTAACGAAGCTTAAGTTTCAGGGTCCCCCACCCCTGTAGAGACCCTGTAATGCTGGGAGTCTCTGGGGGTTGCAGAATGTTCCAGGAGGAGTGGGGACACCAGGGTGTCATCCGAAAGTGTTTCTATTTAAGCTGTTCTTTTTTTTTTTGTAAATTGTCTGAAGAGACTTAAAAAAAAAAAAAAAAAAAAGGTAGCTAAGTTCCCAAGGCTCTAGAAATTCGTTTTGACTGTTTTCTCTTTCTAAGTAAATATTGGTTCTTCTACCAATTTTTTTCTTCTTCTCAAAGAGGCCTCCCCAAATTATATAAACTGCAGGCCTCCATTCCTGCCCCTACACCCTACCACGCTGCAATCAAGAGAAACAAAAAATAGCCTCTGTCCACCCAAACCTGAGAAGGTCCGCTCCAGATTCCCCTCAGCTCCATTCCTGTCTAGGAAAAGAATGATGAGAAGGATGGAAGGCCACAGTGTCCATAAAGGGCTCCCAGCAGGCGGGTTAAAATTCAGATCCTCACAGAAGCATTTCAGGTTCCCCCCACCCCCTTGAACAACGTCTAATTAAAAACAAATCAGAAGAAGCATCAGCACCAAGCCCTTCATGCTGCTCATGCTTTGAACACCTCACATTTGTTTTCTGCTCTTTGAAGCTCAAGTGTGCAACTCGTTCCCACCCCCATCAAGGTCGCCTGGAAGCCTGCTTGCTCTTCCCCGTCACTTTCTAAAGACCCATCTTCCTGTCTTGACTTCAAATCACACCTCTCTCTCCAGAGAATGGTAGAAAACAACAGGCCAGGGCTCACTCGGGGCAATGAGTAAGGGCAGTAAGCCTATGACTCCCCCTGATGAACTGTCCATATCTGGGAGGGAGGGAGAAATGCCTTCAGTTGGCTATTTGAGGGAAATTCAGATGGCCCAGACTAGAGATCTATTAGAACTGGTAGTGATCATTACTCACCTGGATTTTCACCTGGGATTGAATAATGCACTAAACTTAAGCAGAAAACCTGCATTTAAGCACTAGCTCTTTATCTATCATCTGCCTATATTAACTGTAACTAATTCACAGCACTGATGAGGAGATTAAGGGAGATTAGCACAGGGGGACTCTTTATAAACTGCATGAGTCTTACATTTATAGACGCAGCATGCCTCACCATTTTGGACCTTCCTCCATGACAACAATCATTGTGGAGAGATTCTGATGTGCTATTTTGATGTGTTTTTCTCATACTTATTTCATCATTCGGCCAGCTAGACATTCTACAGAGTTGCCTCAGGAGACTGACAAAGTGGGTAAGTCTTGCTGTTGAGCTTTGGAACGTGAGGTCTCAGGAGGAAGGGGGGAACTGTGGGACTCCAGCGACAGATTTTGTACAGACTGGGAAAGCAAGGCTCTTCTCCATTCACCCTCAATGCCAGGCTGGGAAAGGAAAAAGAGAGAAGTAGAGTCTGGATGAGACCCAATGGGACCAGGCAGAAAGGTTAAGGAGTCGACGTGAGGATCTTCCCAACGCTCACCCCACGTCGTAGAGAAAGCTCTGAAAACTGCCAGGACTCGGGAACAACGTGGGCGCCAGGTGAGACCCTGCAGACCCCCAGTCTCCATTTGCGTGAGGACAATGGAGAAACGCCATTCCTGCCCCCCATTTATATGTCCAGCAGTGTCCAACAGATCATTGGATGACCACCCTGCAGAAGTGACACCTGCTATGCCTGCTATTTTTATTTTTGGGTTCCATCTAGCTTAGCCCACGAGGAAAGCCCTCCTTTGAACATTGCAAGACACTTCTAAGGGTCTGACTCACGGGATGGGGCAGAGATATACCAGTGAGGACGGTGGGGCATGGAATGGTATCCCCCTGCACCTGTGCCTCTGTCAGGCTTCATAGAACAATCTGAGATCTTTCTTGGCGTGAATACAATGGCGAGACAAGTACCACCACCCCACTTCAGCAAGATAAGGAATCATAGGAGCCCCACCACAAAGAATGGAGTCCTGGAGAAATACAAAACCCAAGGGCAGCAAGAACATGAATTGCCCTGCAAACAAAAGTGAGTGTGTTCCCTGTGTTTCTCTAAAGAATGGAGGAATATTTTTTTTTTCATCTTATTCCTTTTTTTTCTCCAGACATAGCATGTGGCCTGTTCTGTGATCATTCCTTATCCTATCCATTATCAACACCTCACCGCTAAGAACTCTATTCAAAATAGAAGTATTTTGGGGGTAGAGCTGATAGGACGCACCAGTAGATTGAACAGAGAAGGTAAAGGAGGGAATTCCCTGGTCGTCTAGTGGTTAGGACTCGGTGCTTTCACTGCCGAGGGCCCGAGTTCAATCCCTGGTCAGGGAACTAAGATACCACAAGCTGCATAGCCAAAAACAAACAAACAAACAAACAAACAAAAACAGAGAGAGAGAGAGAAGGTAAGGGAAAGGCAGGAGTCAAGAATGACTTTAAACACTTTGGCCTCAGCAACTTGGGATATAGAGGGAGGGGCAAGTACTGGTCCCTAAAAGTACAGTATGTTATTTATTAAATGAATTACTGGTTCTTTTCTGGCTCTCCTACTAAACTATATGCTGTATGAAAAAAGGGACTTAGTCATTTTTACTTTATCTTGTTCTCTGCTGCTTAGAGTATAACGCTTGGAATAATGATGACACTGAATACACACACACTGAATGAATCAACTGTGGGAACCAAAGGTAAGAGCGACGGGAGTGGGGGAGAGAAATCGGTTTGGCATGGGGAATCACAGTTCGGTTTGGGAAATGCTCAGTTTAAGAAGCCCAGGAAATATCAGATTGAAAACATCATGCAGTTTGTTGGATGTTGGAGCTCGGAGCTGAGGAAGGGGTTCAGGCTGAAGAGGAAAAGCTCAGGGTATCAGCGTCCACTTGGTATTTAGCACCATGAGACCTGATGACGTCACCTAGGATAAGGTCTCTTTGGAGATGAGAGGGAAGAGCCCTGAGGGCCCCAACATGAAGAGATCTAGGGAAGAATGAAGAGTCAGCAAAAGAGTTCATGGTTGTGTAGGGAGGAAAAAGAGGGACAGTGCTCTCTCAGGAGCCACGAGAGTAAGGGCCTTCAGGAAGGAGGGATCACACAGCTGCATCGAATTCTACAGAGAAGATGCAGAAGATGGGTGTTGCCCCTTTGTCTTCTGCTGACCTGCAAGCTCACTGAGGGCCAAGCTTGGCTGTTGCCTTGTTCTCCGCCCCGAACAGTGCCATCCCTGCCCCTGCTATGATAAGGAGCACCAGTGAGGCAGATGTACAGAGGCCCTACCAGGGAAACATGAGAGAGACACGGGTCCCAGCCCCTGCTGACGACACTGGGTACCTCTGATGGAGAAGCTACTCCATGCTTGGCACTGTGCTAGGAGCACAACGAATTACACCCCATGTAGCACTCACACCAGTTCTATATGGTACTTGACAATTTAGAGATTTAGAGCCTTCCCAGAGTCAGGGTGCTGGTCCATGCCGGAGACGGGGGTGACCAGTATGCCTTATGGCGTGGTGGTTAAGAAGGTAGACTTTGCATTCAGACAGACCTGCATTTGGTTCCTGGTGCTGCCTCTGTTGGGTAACATAGTCTCATCTTCCTGGGTCTCAGTTTCCTTACCTACAAAATGATCTGATGGGATGAGAAAAATCACCGTCATCCTTTGATTGTAGGTTTGTTCTTTGAGGGCACAGTGCAGAAGGAGAGGTGAGTTTCTGGGGAATTCAACCCATGCCTGACAATTAGTCAATACCCAAAGGTGTGTCCTGTCTGTCACTAAACTGTCACCAAATTGTCTTCCCAAAGTCTGCTTGAAGACAGATGACCTGTTGTTACTGACACCACTCTTGGGACCAAGGGACCGAGTGCGCCTCCTAGGTTGTTCCTCCCTCAGTGGCTGCCAGACAGCGTGTAAGCTGATGGTGTGGTGAGGGACAGATGTCAGCCCTGCTGGCCTGATGCTGGGTAGTGGAGGGGGTGGCTGGAGGAGCAGCAATCAAGGGTTGTCTGCCTTTTTCTGGAAAGACTCTGAGATCAATGCATTTGTTGGGAATAATGAGCAGGAACTCTTATTATACATTTTAAGGGTAAACAGTGATGTTTATCGTGGAGAAGAAGGGAACAAGGAGAGGCAAAATGCTGCCTTCTGAGCATAACCGTTTCTCGCAATTGCCCACAGAGCTTTCAGTTCACTGAAGGCTATCATGCACGTTTTCTCCAAGGGACAAAGCTGTGAAACAGAAGGAAATTCATCCTCTATTGCTCCAGAGAATGAATAAGGGCCAATGAGGAGAAGTCACGGGGGAGGTTAGTTTCAGCCAAGCGTCAGAGACAGAACAGCAGAGTAGCTACTGCATGAACTTTGGAGTCAACCAGCTGTATGACCTTACGCGTGTCATTGGACGTTCTGTATCCCAATTTTCTCATCTATAAAATGGAGGTAAAGTATTTAAAGTGTTTAGCATTGTGTTAGAACATATTATCTTTGTTTTCGTTAGAATTAGGAAGAGCATTTTAATGGCGTGCTCTGACAGCTGGCAAGACAGCCAGGTCAGGGGTCCACCTCTGAGTCTGGAAAGGTTTGGATAAATGATCATCTGACAAGGAAGAAAGATCTCAGAATAGAGATGGGCCCTGTCTAACCCCAGTCTGGGCAATGCTTCTCTGTGCAGCTCACCAACTGCAGGTCCCCTCTGAGTTTTTTTTTCTAAAACAGAGCTCTTGTTTTGTTTTGCTTTGCTTGTTTCCCAGAAAAAGGGCAAAAGAGCAGGAAAATGTACCAGAAGTATAGAAGTTCTTTCACATGGATCCTCAGGGCAGCAGTTTCTGAGGTCTCTAAATGGGAAAAGAAAAGACCAGGGTGGCCATCTCCAGCATCATGCCTGCTATAGGCTGAGCAAGGAGAGGCTGCCTGGTACAGTTGCCTATAGTACTGAGTATCACAGGATTGTCTCTATGGCAACCCATGGCTAAGAGGCCCTGGCTGCCACATCACAGTTAACCTCTCCCTCACCAATGCCAGAAGACCCAGCCAACCCAATGGATGCAAAACCTTGGTCTCCATTCTTTCTCAACTAAAGTATCTGAGGAGATACTACAGCCTGTCAAAATAGTTATCTGAGGTAAAAATTGGTATATAACATTATATTAGTTTCAGGTGTACAACATAATAATTTGATATTTATATATGCTACAAAGTGATCCCCACTTTATGTAGTGATCCCCATAAGTCTAGTTACCATTCATTACCATAAATTGACCCCCTTCACCCATTTCTGCCCCCCCCAACCCCCTTCTCCTCTGGTAACCAACAGTCTGTTCTCTACCCAATAATCTGTTCTCTATATCTATGAATTTTGTTTTGTCTGGTTGTTTCAATTTTTTTAGATTCTACATACAAGTGAAATCATATGGTATCTGTCTTTCTTTGTCTGATTTGTTTCACTTAGCATAATACCCTCAAGGTCCATCCATGTTGTTGTAAATGGCAGGATTTCATACCACATCTTCTTTATCCATTCATCCACCAAAGGATAATTAGGTTATTTCCATAACTTGCCTATTGTAAATAATGCTGCAATGAACATAGGGGTGTGTTTATCTTTTTGAATTACTGTTTTTATATTTTTCAGGTAATACCCAGAAGTGGAAGAGTTGGATCACATGATAGTTCTATTCTTAATTTTTTTAGGGACTTCCATATACTGTTTTCCATAGTGGCTGCACCAATTTACAGTCCCACCAACAGTGTAGGAGAGTTCTCTTTTCTTTATGTTCCATTTGCAGAGAATACCTTTTTCCATCCCTTTGCTTTCAGTCTGTGTGTGTTCTTACCTCTGAAGTTGGTCTCTTGTAGACAACGTATAGATGAATCTTGTTTGTTTGTTTTTCTTAATCCATTCAACCACTCTATGTCTTTTGATTGGAGAATTTAGTCCATTTACATTTAAAGTAATTATTGATAGGTATATACTTATTGCTACTGTGTTGTTTTCTGGTTGTTTTTCTAGTTCTTCTCTGTTCTTTTCGTTTTCTCTTGCTTTCTTCCCTTGTGGCTTGATGACTTTCTTTAGTGTTATCTTTAGATTCCTTTCTCGTTATCTTTTTTTTGTATCTACTATAGGTTTTTGCTTTGTGGTTACCATGAGGTTCACACATAACAGCCTATACATACACCAGTCTATTTTAAATTGATAACTTAGGTTTGAACACATCTTAAAAACTCTATATTTTTAGTCCCTCTTCCCATGCTTTACGTTTTTGATGTGATATTTTACATCTTTTTATTTTGTGTATCCCTTAACTAATTATTGTAGTTATAGATAATTTTACTTTCTCAGGTTGAAGCTCCAGGACAAGTAAATAGACTTTTTTCAAAAGCAGACTGGAGTTGTGCTTCAGTCTGCTGTTTGTGCAGTGCCCAGTGTGTGGCAGTCTGCCCAGTACAGTTTTTCCAATTGTTATAGCCCCAGGAGGCCCAGGAACGCAAGCCCCTCTGGCCAACAGGGCCAGGTGATCAAGGGGCATCCCCTGTCTGGTCACTCACTGGCTTTAGCAAGGCTGTAGGAGACTGCTGGGGGTGGGGCATGCCTGTAACTGTAGAGGCAGGGAAATATTATTGGAGGTGGGGCACACCTGCTGTTTAACCGTCTTAGACTGCCCTGCCTCCAAATCAAGAATTTCTATTATAGCAGCAGAACCTGTTCTTTGTATGCTGAAGCACATGAAATAGGATAAATTGTCTTAAATGCTCTGGTCAAGGACAGGATGAAGAGACTGCACATTCTCCCTCCTCTTAGATGGTTCACGAGGCATTTGTGGATTCAGCTCAGAACATGGATGTTGAGTGCTGAAGAGTCACTTTAAAAATCTGCTTCCATGGATGTGTGATCAGTGGTTGGAGTTAAAGTCACATCTGAAAGGAAGGTGCCCCCCACCACCCTTTGCCATTATGATTGATCACAGTCCAAGCCATTAACCAAGCCATATTTATACGTGAATGGGGTCAACCAATTTGAAAAGAATAAGCAATAATCAATCAATCAATCTCTTCCCTCTCCTGCCCGCCCCTCCCATGTGGCAGGATTGATGAATGAACTCAGAGCCTGCCTGAGACTGACAAAGTCTCCTCCCTCCCACACACCTGAGCACTCATCCTTGCCATGTTGAGAGGCACTAAGACCCCAGGACTAGCGTGCTGGCTCTGGGAGGAGATGGAAGCCCAATCTGAGTTTCAAGTTTTATCATTCAATTCTGCTCTTTCAGAGAGCTCTGCATTGGGGTGTTGGGTACAGAGGGGTTCTTTGTTCCCCAAAGAACTTCCCCTTATATGTACCTCTTTAGGGGAAGAGGTGATGGACCAGAAGATGAGAATATGGGCAGTGCAGAGACTCTTGCCCTGAACAACATCAAAACCTACTCTTGACCTAACAATATGCTGTTCTGAGATGGGTGAAGGCATCATAGAGGAGGTGGCATTGGAGCTGAGCCTTGGAGGATGGGTAGAAATCTGACAGGCAGACGAAGGTATTTATTCCTCAGGCTCCCTGAGAGGCAGGGAGGGGAGTATGTGGGGCAAGGTTGCCCAGGAGCTTTCCTACAGCCACAAAGGCATACTCTGCTTCTTTGATGTTCTCACCATCTAATTTGAGTTGTCTAAGTGATGGATAGGCTGGGAGGGCTGTTTCTCAGCGGGTAAGGGATTCTGAGTCTGCTGGGTCAGCATGTTTTTGGCAGGCTGTCTGTCTTGATTTGTTGCTTTGAAGGACCATTGCTCAGAAAGTCTTTGTTATCAGCAGAGCCTGGGGCTGCTGGGTCATGTCTGTTTCTGTGCTCTAGCAGGCATGCCATGCCAGGCTCAAAGCTCTGTTATCTTTATTATTCAGCCTATAGTAACTCCACGCCTGGAGGAGGGATAGCTCCAGCTGACCCTTGGGCAACTCTGTCCATTCAATATTTGGCAGGCTGAAGATTCTGAGATGGGGTGTGATCTTTGGGTTTACTGCTGGGGACTTGTTGAGTAGCTTGTGAACTCAGGCGGAGAATGAGACACTTGATAGAGATAACATAATAGCAAGTAGGATTGCCATGCATTGTATTACATCCATGCATTCAATCACTCATGCAGCAAACATTCACCAAATTCCTATTTTATTCCAGGTACTGGGCACAGATAAGACATGGTGCCTGTTTTCCCCAGGAATAAACCAATAAACCTAGCATGTGAACATGCCATGTCAGAGGGAAGCTCAGGGGCCCTCTGGAGCATGGAGGAGGGTTTCTGTCTTAGCCTAAGATGGGGTGTGGTGTGATGAGGTCAAGGAAGACTCAACCTCTAAACACCCAGCACACCAGATAGGACTGTCATAAGGACCCAAGGACTATTTCAAGGATCCATAAACATTGTGTAGATGGTAAAGCAAAAGAGAAGAACAGATTTTATTGTTTTTATTGCTATCTCTGGCTACACAGCACAACGGAATTCTTCAAACAACTGTGGTGCCTAAAGATCTGATTCAGATTGCCTGTGCCTCTAAACTCCAATATCCAGCATTTTCCCACCTCGTGTCACCTTCTCAAATGGTTTTCTCCCAACCCTCTTCTTTACCAATCCCCAAACCACATATTCCTCAATAGTACGTTTGATCTAGCTTCATATGGAAAACTTTTCTGAGCACACTCATTGCAATGTCTCCCTCCCGCCTCCCTCACTAGACTCCAAGTGACCCTACCTGCCAAGCGTGCTACTAGGAAGGACGGCAGGCTGTGAGGGAGGACTTGCTCGCATTCCTTCTGGCCTCAAGCCCCAGCAGTTCAGATGCCTGCTACAACCAACATGACTTTCCAACATTCTTAATGTTGTCCTCCATTTGTTTTATGAATGTAAGTCTTATCTTTCCCACTCTATTATAATCTACTCAAGGCCAGGGCCAATGCCTTTGGATGCTTTTCTGTGCTCTACATGAGCTGGCATTGTGAGAAGCACTCAGTGTTTGTCATCTCTTTATCAGGAGGCTGATAAAAATGAGGCTGTTAATTCCATCTTTGTGACTTCATTTGCAATTAAATGGATGGTGATGCCTTGGTTATGGCTTAATTAATAAATTCAATAAACTTGAATTAAGGATCTATGATGAGTCAGACTCTGAGCTAAGCACTGGCTCAGCAGAGATGAATGGCCGGCCTCTGCTCTCAAGAAGTTCATAGTCTAGTAAGAAATGAACATGTGCAAACAGGTATTTATAATACCGAGGGTAATTGCTAGAGAATAGGTTTGTTTAAAGGACTGTGAAAACCCAAAGGAGGGAGCAAGAAACTATGCTTGCTGACATGATGGATTATCTTGGTTTTGAAGGATGCAAACAAAATTTCCAAAGAGGCAGGGGGAAGCATTCCAGGCAGAATAATAGGGGGCGCAAAGACACAGAAGCACGATGAGCGCACCCGGAGTCCACCATTAGCCCCACAAAAGAGCCGGTAGGCTCCAGTGCTGGGTCGCCTCAGGCCAAACAACCAACAGGGAGGGAACCCAGCCCCACCCATCAGAAGACAAGCAGATTAAAGTTTTACTGAGCTCTGCCCATCAGAGCAACACCCAGCTCTACCCACCACCAGTGCCTCCCATCAGGAAGCTTGCAGAAGCCTCTTAGACAGCCTCATCCACCAGAGGGCAGACAGCAGAAGCAAGAAGAACTACAATTCTGCAGCCTGTGGAACAAAAACCACATTCACAGAAAGACAGACAAAATGAAAATGCAGGGGACTTTGTACCAGATGAAGCAACAAGATAAAACCCCAGAAAAACAACTAAATGAAGTGGAGATAGGCAACTTTCCAGAAAAAGAATTCAGAATAATGATAGTGAAGCAGATCCAGGACCTCGGAAAAAGAATGGAGGCAAAGATCAAGAAGATGCAAGAAATGTTTAACAAAGACCTAGAAGAATTAAGGAACAAACACCTAGAAGAATTAAAGAACAAACAAACAGAGATGAACAATACAATAACCGAAATGAAAAATACACTAGAAGGAATCAATAGCAGAATAACTGAGGCAGAAGAACGGATAAGTGACCTAGAAGACAGAATGGTGGGATTCACTGCCGTGGAACAGAAAAAAGAAAAAAGAATGAAAAGAAATGAAGACAGCCTAAGAGACCTCTGGTACAACATTAAACGCAACAACATTCACATTATAGCGGTCCCAGAAGGAGAAGAGAGAGAGAAAGGACCAGAGAAAATATTTGAAGAGATTATAGTCGAAAACTTCCCTAACATGGGAAAGGAAATAGAAATTAAGAAAATGGCAATAGGAACATACATATCGATAATTACCTTAAACATGAATGGATTAAATGCTCCAACCAAAAGACAGTCTCGCTGAATGGATACAAAAACAAGACCCATATATATGCTGTCTAAAAGAGACCCACTTTAGACCTAGGGACACATACAGACTGAAAGTGAGGGGATGGAAAAAGATATTCCATGCAAATGGAAATCAAAAGAAAGCTGGAGTAGCAATACTCATACCAGATAAAATAGACTTTAAAATAAAGAATGTTACAAGAGATAAGGAAGAACACTACATAATGATCAAGGAATCAATCCAAGAAGAAGATATAACAATTATAATTATATATGCACTCAACATAGGAGCACCTCAATACATAAGGCAACTGCTAACAGCTAAAAAAGAGGAAATTGACAGTAACACAATAATAGTGGGGGACTTTAACACCTCATTTACACCAATGGGCATATCATCCAGACAGAAAATTAATAAGGACACAAGCTTTAAATGACACAAGAGAGCAGATAGATTTAATTGATATTTATAGGACATTCCACCCAAAAACAGCAGATTACACTTTCTTCCCAAGTGCACACCAAACATTCTCCAGGATAGATCACATATTGGGTCACAAATCAAGCCTTAGTAAATTTAAGAAAATTGAAATCATATCAAGCATCTTTTCCAACCACAACGCTATGAGATCAGAAATCAATTACAGAGAAAAAACCGTAAAAAACACAAACACATGGAGGCTAAACAATACGTTACTAAATAACCAAGAGATCACTGAGGAAATCAAAGAGGAAATCAAAAAATACCTAGAGACAAATGACAACGAAAACATGATGATCCAAAACCTATGGGATGCAGCAAAAGCAGTTCTAAGAGGGAAGTTTATAGCAATACAATCCTACCTCAAGAAACAAGAAAAATCTCAAATAAACCATCTAACCTTACACCTAAAGGAACTAGAGAAAGAAGAACAAACAAAGCCCGAACTTAGTAGAAGGAAAGACATCATAAAGATCAGAGCAGAAATAAATGAAATAGAAACAAAGAAAACAATAGCAAAGATCAATAAAACTAAAAGATGGTTCTTTGAGAAGATAAACAAAATTGATAAACCTTTAGCCAGACTCACCAAGAAGAAGAGGGAGAGGACTCAAATCAATAAAATTAGAAATGAAAAAGGAGAAGTTACAACGGACACCACAGAAATACAAAGCATCATAAGAGACGACTACAAGCAACTCTATGCCAATAAAATGGACAACCTGGAAGAAATGGACAAATTCTTAGAAAAGTACAAACTTCCAGGACTGAACCAGGACGAAATAGAAAATATGAACAGACCAATCACAAGTAATGAAATTGAAACTGTGATTAAAAATCTTCCAACAAACAAAAGTCCAGGACCAGATGGCATCACAGATGAATTCTATCAAACATTTAGAGAAGAGCTAACACCCATCCTTCTCAAACTCTTCCAAAAAATTGCAGAGGAAGGAACACTCCCAAACTCATTCTATGAGGCCACCATCACCCTGATACCAAACCAGACCAAGATACTACAAGAAAAGAAAATTACAGACCAATATCAATGATGAATGTAGATGCAAAAATCCTCAACAAAATACTAGCAAACAGAATCCAACAACACATTAAAAGGATCATACACCATGATCAAGTGGGACTTATCCCAGGGATGCAACGATTCTTCAATATACACAAATCAATGTGATACACCATATTAACAAACTGAAGAATAAAAACCATATGATCATCTCAATAGATGCAGAAAAAGCTTTTGACAAAATTCAACACCCATTTATGATAAAAACTCTCCAGAAAGTGGGCACAGAGGGAACCTACCTCAACATAATAAACGCCATATACGACAAACCCACAGCAAACATCATTCTCAATGGTGAAAAACTGAAAGCATTTCCTCTAAGATCAGGAACAAGACAAGGATGTCCACTCTCACCACTATTATTCAACATAGTTTTGGAAGTCCTAGCCTTGGCAATCAGAGAAGAAAAAGAAATAAAAGGAATACAGATTGGAAAAGAAGAAGTAAAACTGTCACTGTTTGCAGATGACATGATACTATACATAGAGAATCCTAAAGATGCCACCAGAAAACTACTAGAGCCCATCAATGAATTTAGTAAAGTTGCAGGATACAAAATTAATGTACAGAAATCTCTCACATTCCTATACACTAACAACGAAAGATCAGAAAGAGAAATTAAGGAAACAATCCCATTCATCATTGCAACAAAAAGAATAAAATACCTTGGAACAAATCTACCTAAGGAGGTAAAAGACCTGTACTCAGAAAACTATAAGACACTGATGAAAGAAATCAAAGATGACACAAACAGATGGAGCGATATACCATGTTCTTGGATTGGAAGAATCAATACGGTGAAAATGACTATACTACCCAAAGCAATCTACAGATTCAATGCAATCCCTATCAAATTACCAGTGGCATTTTTTACAGAACTAGAACAAAAAATCTTAAAATTTGTATGGAGACACAAAAAACCCCGAATAGCCAAAGCAGTCTTGAGGGGAAAAAATGGAGCTGGAGGAATCAGTTTCCCTGACTTCAGACTGTACTACAAAGCTACTGTAATCAAGAAAATATGGTACTGGCACAAAAACAGACATATAGATCAATGGAAAAGGACAGAAAGCCCATAGATAAACCCACGCACATATGGTCAACTAATCTATGACAAAGGAGGCAAAGATATACAATGGAGAAAAGACAGTCTCCTCAATAAGTGGTGCTGGGAAAACTGGACAGCTACATGTAAAAGAATGGAATTAGAACACCCCCTAACACCATACACAAAAATAAACTCAAAATGGATTAGAGACCTAAATGTAAGACTGGACACTATAAAACTCTTACAGGAGAACATAGGAAGAACACTCTTTGACATAAATCACAGCAAGATCTTTTTTGATCCACCTCTTAGAGTAATGGAAATAAAAACAAAAATAAACAAATGAGACCTAATGAAACTTAAAAGCTTTTGCAAAGCAAAGGAAACTACAAACAAGATGAAAAGACAACCTTCAGAATGGGAGAAAATATTTGCAAATGAATCAACCAACAAAGGATTAATCTCCAAAATATATAATCAGCTCATGCAGCTCAATATTAGAAAAACAAACAACCCCATCCAAAAATGGGCAGAAGACCTAAATAGACATTTCTCCAAAGAAGACATACAGGTGGCCAAGAAGCACATGAAAAGCTGCTCAACATCACTAATTATTAGAGAAATGCAAATCAAAACTACAATGAGGTATCACCTCACACCAGTTAGAATGGGCATCATCAGAAAATCTATAAACAATAAATGCTGGAGAGGGTGTGGAGAAAAGGGAACCCTCCTGCACTGTTGGTGGGAATGTAAATTGATACAGCCACTATGGAGAACAGTATGGAGCTTCCTTAAAAAGCTAAAAATAGAATTACTATATGACCCAGCAATCCCACTACTGGGCATATACCCTGAGAGAACCATAATTCAAAAAGACACATGCACCCCAATGTTCACTGCAGCTCTGTTTACAATAGCCAGGACATGGAAGCAACCTAAGTGCCCATCGACAGATGAATGGGTAAAGAAGATGTGGCACATATATACAATGGAATATTACTCAGCCATAAAAAGAAATGAAATTGAGCTATTTGTAGTGAGATGGATGGACCTAGAGTCTGTCATACAGAGTGAAGGAAGTCAGAAAGAGAAAAACAAATACTGTGTGCTAACACATATATATGGAATGTAAGAAAAAAAAAGGTACTTAAGAACCTAGGGGCAGGACAGGAATAAAGACACAGACCTAGAGAATGGACTTGAGGACACGGGGAGGGGGAAGGGTAAGCTGGGATGAAGTGAGAGAGTGGCATGGACATATATACACTACCAAATGTAAAATAGATAGCTAGTGGGAAGCAGCCATATAGCACAGGGAGATCAGCTCGGTGCTTTGTGACCACCTAGAGGGGTGGGATAGGGAGGATGGGAGGGAGATGCAAGAGGCAGGAGATATGGGGATATATGTATACGTATAGCTGATATACTTTGTTATAAAGCAGAAACTAACACACCATTGTAATGCAGTTATACTCCAATAACGATGTTAAAAATAAATAAATAAAAAAGAAGATGTGGTACATATATACAATAGAATATTACTCAGCCATAAAAAGGAACGAAGTTGGGTCATTTGTTGAGACATGGATGGATCTAGAGACTGTCATACAGAGTGAAGTAAGTCAGAAAGAGAAAAACAAATATTGTATATTAACGCATATATGTGGAACCTAGAAAAATGGTACAGATGAACCGGTTTGCAGGGCAGAAATAGAGACACAGATGTGGAGAACAAATGTATGGACACCAAGGGGGGAAAGCGGCGGGGGGGCGGATGGTGGTGGTGTGATGAACTGGGAGATTGGGATTGACATGTATACACTGATATGTATAAAATAGATAACTAATAAGAACCTGCTGTATAAAAAAATAAAACAAAATTCAAAAATTAAAAATAAATAAATAAAAGCCTTTTCTATTAAAAACTATATATATACATATATATAGACATATATATATAGTAACTAAACATGAATATCAATTAGATTAGTTACAGACACAAGGAAAAACAATTTAGAAAGTAAATGGCTAAGGACATCTTAGTGCCTTTTCCGTTAATGTGTAACTATAATGGATCATAGCATAGTTTGTCCTGGTCTTCTCCTCGTCACGTGTAGAATTAATCCATAGCAAAACTTTCTTGTACCCAAACCTGAAGGTTTGTCCACAGCTGTCCAGTTGTGTCCGAAGTTTACCTCGGCAGCTTCCCTTCCATCCTGGGGTATCCTTTCCCTAGCATTCCAGACGATGAGCCCTCCTCTCTGATTCTCCACTATTGCTGGAGATAAGATAGATGGTACGAAGCATGCCAAGGGACTTCACAGGGTGGCGGCATCTCATTGGGTCATCAGAATCCAAATTTTGCCAATTCATTAATTTACCATGAGAAACACAACTGCCAGAGGGAACAGTCTCTTATGCCCTCCAGACCAGCTAGCACATTTACTGTTTTGACATTTCCACAAGAAGCCAAATTACAACTTGGAAGTTGCATGGTGAGCAAGGAATCACAGTAAGGGAGGTAGATGCATGCGCAAATGATGGATGCCGCTAGGTAGAGCTGTCCAATGTCTCCATATCCCTCAAAGGAATTTTCCCACCCAGACACCCAAGCAGCACCCATCTCGCGGTGGCAATTTACCCAAGTTGTAGACAAAGCTTTTAGGAAAAATATTATCTGAGATGCTTGTGTTACTGACTGTGGAACCTGAAAAGGAGTGGGCAATACCAAGCCGCAGAATTAAATCTGATTACTTTGGTCTATAGTTCCAACAGAAATTGTTTCAACGTTTAGTCAACATGTGCCTGGCATGTTCTAAGTGCCAGGCACCATGCTATAGCGATAAACAAGACAGGAACTCTGCCGTCAGGAGTCTCAGAATTCAGTAGGAAGCAGACATGTTGGCTGGCAGTTATGATGCAGGGTAGTGTTGGCTGTAACAAAGTCTTGTTCTAGATACAGTGGGAGCTCAGGACAAAGGGCCTAACCCTGCCTAAAGGTCAAGAACACCTGCACAGAGGCCAAGGAGCTTTAAGCTGATCCTACTTCAGTATCTGATTTTCACAATGAAAGAAAATGCATTTTTATGATTATATATTACCAATAATACAATCATATAGAGAACTGCTGTTAGTCTTATGGTATGTTTCTGTTTAATTTTATACATTAAGATTTGTACATACAAATCTGGAATCGCACAGTGTCATGCTGCTGTCACTTAGCATGATGAACATGAGCTGCTCTCATGCGATATAATAAAAATACATTTAAAAAAATTACTGCTTGGTATTCTATCATCTGGATATATCATGACTTACTTAACCAAACCTTGTTGTTGAACATTTAGGTTATTTTCAATTATTTAATATTATAAATAAAACTGTAACTGAGAGGACCTAAGAGATTATGTAGTAAAATCCTCTCACTTGGCAAATGAGAGAATCGGATTCCAATGAATTTAAATGACGGGCCCCAAATCCTATAGCTAGCTCATTTACGAGTTGGGTTTGGACTCCTGATGAAACACGCTTGCGGAAGGAGGGAGGAAAGCGGGTTATCTGAGGGTTGATAAAAATGAGAGGCACTGGGAAAGCACCACGGGCAGGCAGAACCGAGGACCCCGAAATGGAGAGGAGTGGGGAGTGCCAGGGTTTTGATGGTGCCAGGGCTCTCTTGTGAAACACTGCCCACTCAAAGATTCTGACACCACCTCTCAGTGTGCAGCAGTGTGTATCAGGAACCTTGAGAAAACCCTTGAAGAGCACGGCCCAGTAAGTCCACTCTTGTCATGTTCAGGGGTAGTCATTGAAACATTGTTTACAATGCAAAAAAAAAAAAAAAGATAAACCAAATCAATAGGATAGATGGACAGAGCCTGAATACAGGCCCACAACAGACTGGGTGATGCCCACCCACATTGGGGAGCGCCGTCTGCTTTACTCAGTGCATTAGAAAAACGACGCAGTCCTCCTCCTGAGTTAGAAAAACCTCAGCCTTCCTCCTGTGTGTCTCCTCTGCTCCTCACACAGGACACTCACAGCACTTCTGGTCACCAAAGATGTGCATTTCCTCCCACCAAACAATTCACAACCCCAGCGGGGTGTCCTACAATTTAACTCGATTCTGACACTACCTACCTGGAGATGGCGTCCGATCCCACAGGTGAAGAACTCTGTCCTTCAAGACTGCTCCCCGCCCCACATCAGATGCCAACTGACCACACCTTAGATGTCAACCACAAGTCCAGTTTGTCACCTGGGCTTCTGACCAATCGGCTACAAATCGGAGGTTCCCACGACCCCCTCTTCAGATTCGATGAATTTACTAGAGCAGCTCACAGAACTCGGGGAAACACTTACTTACATTTACTAGTTTAACAAAGGGCATCATAAAGGACACAGATGAACAACGAGATGAAGAGACACCTAGGGCGAGGTCCGGGAGGGTCCCGGGCACAGGGCTCTGTCCCCGTAGGGCTGGGGTGCATCTCCCTCTGGAGTGGATGTGTTTGCCAACCTGGAAGCTCCCAAACCCCCTACAAGTGGGATTTTTATGAAGGATTCCTCACACAGGCATGATCAATTATTAACTCTATTTCCGGCCCCTCTCCCCTCTCTAGAGGACGGGGCGCAGGCCCCGGGATAGGACTGAATATCCAAGCTTCTAACCATGGCTTGGACTTCCTGGTGACCAGGCCCCCATCCAGGAGCACACCCAGCGTCACCTCAATAGAACAGAAGACAAGCCTCGTGCTCTGATGACTTAGAAATTTACAAGTTTTAGGAGCCCCTGTGTCAGAGACAAGATCAAAGACAAATATGGAATAATAGATGCTCCTAGTGTTCTTATCACTTAGCAACTTACAAGGGCTTTAGGAGCTCTAAAGGGTTTAGGGCACAGAGACCAATGCATATATATATATATATATATATATATATATATATATGTTCTATTATTTTCTATTCTGTCACACAGTCTACTGAGTCAAACGTTAATCTCTTCTGGAAACACCCTCACAGACACACCCAGAAATAATGTTTAGCCAAATATCTGGGGACCTCGTGACCCAGTCAAGTTGATGCATAAAATTAACCATCACAACATTGCATGTCAGGGAAAGGTTAAGTAGATTATGGTACCTTCACAAGAGGCTGTCGCGTTCTGTGGTGGCCTCTTTTTTCTTTCCGACGTTTGCTTTTTCTGGCTTGGCTGGGCCTCACTGCACATCTCGCCACCAGACTGCAGCTTTCCTCGTTCAGTTCAGTCTCTATCTTGGGTCTTCCAAACATGCACTGTGCTCTTTTCCCTCTGCTAGGGTAGTGGGATCTGAGGAGAAAAAAGAGATAAACACATATTAAACGCACTATTTAGGTGGAAGGGCATTGCTCTTTAAGTAAAAAAATGTTAAGAGTAATAAAAACATTTATACTCCTTAATCCAGGAATCCCACTTAATGTAAGTAAATGATTAAAAAACAAAACAAAACAGGAAGAGCTAAAACTAGCAATACTACCACACTACAAAACTGATAGCAATTTAAAGTCCAACAGCATGTAATCAGTAATTTAAAATACAGTGAGTGCATATAAGATAGTACTGGGTAGCTTTAAAAAAAAATATGTGATAAGACTTAAGATGAAACCTGGGAACATTCTTATGTTATAATGTTAAGTAAAAAGGCTGGTTACAACTGTGTAAATATTCATTAGCACAGGGGGAAAAAAAAGATCGAGAATAAAGACAAATTTTAGAAATTGTATAAGACCTGTGATATTTCATGTGATATGTTTCCTTCAGTTCTGAAAACTTTCTCTAATGAGGTCACATTGGTTTTGCAATTAAAAATAAAGAATACTACCACCAGCAGCCATTATAACATGGTTATTTTTGTGTATCGAGACATTGAATGAAGTTCACTTGAACACGGCCATTGCATGAGTAACTGGTCCAAGGTCAAAGTCAGCAGCTGGTAAGCAGTGACGCTGGGACTCCATCCCAGGCTACCTGACTCCAGAGGCCATGCTCTTAGCTCCGCTCTGCTGCCCACTGAGTTTACATCCACCTGTAAGACCCGCTTCTGCCTTTTGGAGTCAGACCATAAAAGGGGGCTTGACTCCCCCTCTACACGCTAAGTATTCAAATATCTGAACATTGTCTTTCTACCATCCCTTCCTTAGGCGCTTCCACTAAGCCCTCAGCACACCAAGCCCTACATCTGCTCAGTCCCACCACTTCACTGCTCAACTAAGCTTCACCAAGCAGAATCTCATTTGTTTTCATATATAGGATTGTTCCACACGGGAGCCTCTGATGGCCAAGTCTCCCAAGGGTAATAAACCAGATGTATAATTCCCTGCCGCCTCTACCTCAAACCCTCCAGAGGGGATCGGAGGGTCTGGAATCATTCAGAAAGGGAGGCGAGAGCTGTTAGTGCATTAGGACAGAATTTCTCCATCTGATTTTGAAAGAAGACTGGCTTTTCATTTCCCCAGAGACTTAATATAACTACCAAGTGAGGAGGAAAAAAAGGGGAGTAATAATTTGTAAAGTTCCCGAGCAGGAAAGGAGCCACTGCTATCTCTGCTTTCCACATCACCACTGTAAACCCTGGCACCTGAAAAAAGTGGGAGGGGTGGTTGTTCTGACTGTATAAATTGCCAAATGCTGCTGCTAAACTCTGACCTATTAGTGGGAACCTCTCTATTAGAGCTAAGTTTATGATATCCATGGAAAGAAACAACGTGAAGGAAAACAAAAGCCGGCAACCAATCAGAACAGACACGTGGCCCATCAGAAAGGACGCTGGCCGATAGGATGCAGTGTTTCTACCGACTTAATGACATCCAACATAGACCTTCTAATGAGTAAGTTTGGTCAACATTCAAGCCAACGATGTTTACTAAAATTTTTAAATTACCACAATTTTCCCCACACAGTTAAAAAAGAAAGTGTCTTTTACATCAACAATGTTGTTTGGTTTCTCTCTCCTTTCTCCCTCCCTCCCTCCCTCCGTCTCACCTTATAGCATCCTCTCCCTTTCCCGTGTGTTCTGATATTACATGATGGTAGATCTTTTATTTTTTCTTTTCTAAAGATCCATTGAGATAGACACTGAGCTTGCCTTTTCAATCTGGAAACGCATACACCTCAGATGTGGAAAACTCTACTGAAATATTTCTTCCGAAAATTCCTCCATCCATTTTCTCTGTCCTCTGCTATTCTTAACCCTGCCAACCGATCCCCTATATTTCTTGTTTCTTTTATCTTTTTACTCTATTTGTGAGGGAGTCTCTCAACATCATCTTCCAAAATCTATGTTGAGTTTTTCATCTTCTATCATATTTTTAACTTCCCAAAACTTTTTATTTCTCACTTGACATTCCTTTCTTTAAAAACAGCATCCTGTTTCTGTTTTACTGTACAATATTTTTTCTTATGTGTCCATAGACATTAAAAAAAGGATTTTTAAGGTTCAGTTCTTCTGCCAAGGTTGTTTCTGCTTCCTCTGAGGGTCTTTTTTCTGCTCTATCACGTCCCTCACAAAAGAGGTTTTTTCTCCAGGTCTTGGCTGCCCTCAGTACCAAGGCGCTACTAACCTAATAGGAATCTGTGTGCCTGAGTAGAGCTTTTGACTAAGGCAATCTGGTTAATGTTGTTTGGTTAAGAGATTCTCAACTACTGATTTCAGAATATCTTTCTTCTTGGTCAAGCCACGTTCCTAAGAAATGATTTTGCTGTCTACTTCCCGAAAGTGTAGCCTGGCTGGCAGCCTTCCACAAGGCAAGGGGAATGATCTGATCATTCAATATATATGTTTCTATTTTTTCCCCTATTTTCAGTAAGATACCCTATCCACAGCTACTCTTAGACTCTCTGAGTCCAGAATCCCTCTGGTTCAACTCTCTAAGAAGGAAACCCCTAATGTTCTTCCAGAATGTTGGATGATGTCACCTGGCAGCAGAGGTTTGGGAGGGAGTCTTATCTAACTGCATCTTACACAGAACTTTGTATCTCCGATTTTCAGCTTTCACTGCATTCCCACTTTCGGATGGGTCTGACACCTCCGTTTCTGAGATTCTGGAGTTCTGAGAAGCTAACGGTCCTGGCAAATTTGCTATCACCCATTTGCTCTCCGGCTTTCAAAATTTGTGCTACTGCTATTTTCTTTCCCAATCTCTTTGTTCTTTGGGTTCCATGCCTTTTTGACCCCTGTATTTTTACTTCTGAGGGGTTTCAGGAGGGAAATGTGATTTAAAAAATACGTTCCACCTGATATATTTAACAAGGAGTCACAAGCAACAAGCCTTTATCTCTTCCTTCATGCCAACAACTTATAGGAAGGAAATGGCAGTAGTGGTAGTGGTTGCCCCTAGGGAAGGAAGACTAGGAGAGGAACGCAGACACTTCTCTATATACCCTCTTGGACGGTTCAAATTTTTCACCATGTGCAAAAATTACCTTTGCAAAACTAATTAGCCAATATAACAAAAACAAAACAAAAAAGCTTCTGTGAACATCTTTCTCTCTATGACTAGCACACGTTAGGAAAGAGTATCGTTGTCACGGCTCATGCCACCATACAACTTGCTGCAAAGACATAACCCCAAATTGCATTATTTTATAATCTGCATAATTTATACAATTTCCTTCAACCTTGAATCAAGGTTAGAGGGAATGTTATTGATCACCAAAGGCTGTCAGTGGCTAACATCCAAGCGTGGCAGACATCTGGGTTGACATCCAAGTGTGACCTCTCTTAGTTAAGGACAAGGATCTGACCTGGCTGCAGCCACTGACTCTACCTGACTCTGGCACACTCTGCAGTCTCCAGCAGGGCTCACAAAGTCATGATTAATTCAATAAAAATTGTATCTTCCATAACATGAGTTTTCAGTAATCAATAGGAAAAGACGTTGAACATATCTCCCTCCTCCATAACACGCATAGGCCAAGAATCTATTTATACTCAGCAGATCAGTGGTTTTGTGCAACTATAATGTAAATGTCACTTGGCTTACAAGCGAGAGAATAGTAGTGGTTCCATGTGTTATCCATTGAGAACCTACAACCACAAGGAGTATCTTCTCCGGAAGGAATGCTGCCAGTAGTTTCTTCTGCTTTCGCTCTGTGAGCATAAGATTTGTCATTACTTTTGCATCTGGTTTTACAAGATTCTCAGCAATGGTGTGACTTGTACCTGTTTTTGCTATCAGAGATGCAGCCTTGAATGATGCCTCTGTAATGTTAGCCTTTTTTTTTTTCCCCTTTAGAAATAAGCTCCACATACACCAGACTGGAATATATTCATTTGTGCTTGTTCTTTAAACATTCAATTAATTTAGTGAAAGGCCATAGGCTTTGTTTGCAAATGACACAAAAGCTTTGATGGCTTCATACCACAATTTGTGACAGACCTTAGATGGAGCACAGGAGATTGGAATCCACTGGAGTGCCAGTGCAATAAAATCCTGCTTTCAGAGAGTCACCATCTTACTTCTTGTTCACCTTTTCCTTTTTCGGTGGCTTGTCCACAATTATTGAATTCATAGAGTCTTGCTTACTATTTACTTTTATGACATTATTTTGAGACCTATAGTATTTCTATTATTCTTTTCATTACTATTTTTAATAACCTTTTCTAAGAATAGCTTTAGATTTACAGAAAAGTTGTGAAGATTGTACAGGGAGTTCCCATATACTACACATCCAATTTCCCCTATTGCCAACATCTTTCGTTGCTATGGTACATTTGGCCCAACTAATGAACCAATGGTGATTCATAATTGTTAACTAAAGTGCATACTTTATTCAGATTTTCTTAGGTTTTGCCACATTACATTTTGTTGTCATGTCTCCTTAGGCTTCTCTTGTTGGTGTCAAGTTTCTCAGGCTTTGCTTGTCTTTTATGACCCTGACAATTTTAAAGAGTACCGGTCAGGTAATTTGTAAAATATCCCTCAACTGGGGTTTGTCTGATGCGTTTCTCATAATTATACCAGGGTTATGGGTTTGGGGGAGGAAGTCCACAGAGGTAAAGTGCTATTCGCATCACACCATATCCGGAATTCATGCTATTAACGTGACATCGTTTATCACTGTGGTTGTTAACCTTGATCATCTGGCTGAGGGCGTGTTTCCAGGCGTTTCCACCGTAAAGTTACTCCTTTTCCTCCCCTTTTCCTACTGTACTCTTTAGAAGGAAGTCGCGATGCACAGCCTGTACTTAAAATGTGGGAACTTATGTCCCATCTCCTTTTACGGAGACTATCCACATAAGTTATTTGGAATTTCCTCTGCACAAAAGATTGTCTATTCTCTCCCATTTATCTATTTCTCCAATCATTTATTTATATCAGAAAGGGCTCGTGGATATTTACTTTATACTTTGAGTGATCATTCAATGTTCCTTTATTTATTTTTCACTCAAATTGCTCCAGCTTTGGCCACTGGGGGCCCTTTTATTTGGCTCCTGTCCCTTTGACATACCCATTTCATTGTGGTTTCTTTGAGCAACTCTTCATTTTCCAGCACTGCAAGATGCTGCAGGGTCATCTTGTATATTTCTTGCTACAGCTAAGAAGCAGCCATTTCTTTAAGGAGGCTTTACTCCTTTTATTGGAGAATGGTATTAGAAACCAAGATATGGGCACCGAGAGTGCTCAGGGTCACTGAAGTGTCATTGCTTCCAGGCCTTCTCACCTGACAGAGGGAGGAAAAATAAGTATGTATACTAAACTATGTATATCTGCATATGTATAACTATTTTGATATGTATCCGCCTGCAAATATATTAAGCTAAACATGGTGTCTCGAACTCTAATCCAATGCCACATGGGTCATTCTGGCATGCTCCTCATGCTTGTCTGTAGTCTCCCATCCCAACAGTGGAAACCCTGGCTCCCACGGGCCACCATCCAGGTATTTAATTGTTCAATTCCAGTATGCATGTGTAGTGGCTACAGCGTTGTTCATCTGTACCCTTGTGGGGAAACAAAAACTTTACCAACTAGAATACAGTGTTTATATACAATTTCTTTGCCTTTAATCTTACAGATACCACTAATCTCCAGCTACTTAAGTCAGCAGCTAGTGCCCTCACCCTACCTTCAAGCTCACTGATATGTTTATCTATTGTGTCAAGCCTACTGACGAACCCATCATCCCTGTTAGAGTGATTTTTATTTCTAGCACTTTCCTTTGATTTTTTTTTCCCTTAAAGTTTCCAATTATAGTTGTTTCAAATTCCTTATCTGATAATTCATATCCGAGCCTGGTTTTCAGGATCACTTTGTCTATTCAGACAGTGGTTATTTCCTTTGGCTTTGTTTGAAAGCCAGACATGTTGTATCAGGTAGATAGGTCTTTAGGTTTTGTTAAGCTGTCTAGGAGTGTCAGGCTGTATTCAGCGTTTGTTGTAGTTTTAGGTACCAGAGGCTTCAAATTCCTCTAGGGTTCTTGTTTTTTGTCTTCTCTCTTGGCTATGTACAGATGCTGCGTCTTGCACCTGTTAACTCATGGTTATGATGCTGGAGCCCTACTAATGTGGCAGTAGGGTGTAGGGGAAAGGAGAGAGGCTCTGTGTAATCTCCCAGTTAGATCTCAGCCTCTTAGTGGGGCTGCCCTGGGGCTGGGTCTTCACAAATATTTCTATTCCTCTTCCTATAGCAGGGCATCCCCCAGCCCCACTCCTCCCCTCCTGCCCAGTCACCTCGACCCTTTCTTTAACCACAACATTCTGTTTCCTTAGAGCCCTATCCCGTCTTGGCTTTTCGTTTCCCTCAGGGGGCTGGAGTGGTGAGAAATTCTTTTCCCCCAAAATTTCAGAACTGTGTTCAGGCACAGTCCTTTTCCCTGGAGAGTGGGCCTTTGTGACTGAGAAGACTCTCAGCGGGTTTTACGGTAGCTTATCTTTCCCTCCTTCTGTGAGGGTCATGAGGGATCTTTGTTGGACCTTCACCATGAGAAATCTGGCAAGATTCCCAGGAAGCCCCATGAAAGTGTAGGGGAGCCCTAGGATGGTGGCCCCCATGAATCTCTCACTCTCACAGTGAGTCCACACTCAACCTCCAACAATGTGTCAAACTGATCATTTAAATATTCCTGCCAGTCTACGGCTCATAACTTCTGCTCCAAGGAAGCAGATCTCAGTTACTGTGTCTCCCAGGACATTCCTGACTCACCAGGTTTCAGGATGGCAGTTTGCCCTGAGATCTCCGCTCTTTGATGGATTCAAGGAAAGTCACTGATTTCTTCATTTGTCTATCCTTTTCTTTTTTTAAGGATGACGGTGACAATTTCCAGACTCTTGACATATCAGAGCTAAAACTGGAAGTCTCTTTATACTATTTTTATACCTCAGTGAATCACTATATGAGTCACTAATCCACTTTTGTGCATATGGGATAAACACAACATGACCACAGAAGGTAAACGTAATGAACATAAATACAGCTGTCCCTCAGGATCTGTAGGGGATTGGTTCCAGGAGCCCCCAGGATACCAAAATCTGCAGATGTTCAAATTCCTTATATGAAATGGCATAGTATTTGATGTAACCTATGCCCATCCTCCCATACACTTTAAATCATCTCTAGATTCTTCTAATACTGCATACAATGTAAATGTTATCTAAATAGTTGCTTACATGCGGCAAATTCAAGTTTTGCTTTTTGGAACTTTCTGGAATTTTTTCCAAATATTTTCGATCCGTGGTTGGTTGGATCTGCAGATGCGGAACCCACAAATACAGAAGGCCGACTGTAATTACAAATACCATGAAGCTACAGTGGTGAGATAACTTCACTCCGTGAATGGCATTTTAGCCAAGATGGACTGAGGCATACGTTCCTTGTGGTGCTTGTACAGGCTTCAAGGTTTTCATGACTTATAAAGGAAGAGAATTTCTAAGAAAAATCATAAGCCACACATTTCCTTTTTGTGAAATACGTATTTTTCACAAATAAAAAGAGGTTTTTTTTCCTCGTAGTAATTTTACCACTGAAAGTGCCAAAACATCTGTGGACTGCATGATAAAAATCCTGGAAATTACACTGAGAAAGTCCTCACTGGATAGTCTTGGCAGTTTTCCCCTGAAATGTGTTATCTTGTAAGCAAAGACAGCATTAAGGGAGACAAAGTGATGGAGAGTCAGGTGTTCATATATATATATTCATTCATCTACTATATTATTATTATTAAATAGAATATATTCCATATACCCCAAGGCACAGGGGCATTGCAGCTTATTGTAATTGTGACACTCTCTGTGGCTTACTGTAGAGGAAATTCATTTGTTCAAGGGTCAAATAAGCATTCCCTTTGTCTTCAAACAGGATCACTTCTCTTTCTGGTTAAGCATCAAAAAACTATGATAATTGTCCTAATTATGGCAAACTAACTGATCATTATGGGCCCAGAAGCCACTCATCACCAGCTCTTTCTTTACCACCATTTGTAGGAACCACATGTAATTTGAAAACATCAGCACGTGGTCACCACCTTCATCTCCGACCTGATCACAGGAAGAAGGGTTATTTCTTTCGTTAAAACTGGGCTCAAGTGTTTTGTGAGCGCAGAAGAGAAACGGAGTCCGTGGTCACTGGTCAGCACTGTGTTGGCCAACCCCTGCTCAATAGGAGAGAGGTATTTTCAAAGCCACCCACTTTAGAAGGGTACTTTTATACACATTGATCTTGTTATAACATCAACTACTAAAAGTGGTCTCAGTGGACAGTTTGGTAATCTAATCATTGCCAAATCAAAAAAGAAAGCTTGACATCCATTGCTTTCAAATAAAAATCATCACCTTTGGCAGATTTGCTTCCTCTTATTTGGATTATCTCCAACACTTTTATTCAAAATTCCAAGAGTGATTTACTCATGTGTAACTTACAACTAACTTATCCCAGAGGCTTGCCATAAAGCTACGTTGCTAAATATTAGACTGCTTTGGAGGAAATATATATTAGTGGTGAAAAAAAAATCAGTTTTATAAAGACTTATTATAAAGCTATGATAATTAGGACAGATGGATATTTCCATAGGATACTTGAATAGAACAATGGGACGAAACAGAAAGGCTAGAAACAAATCTACATGTGTAAGGCAATTTTATATGTAATAATCATAGATTTGTGAATTAATGAGGGATGATTATCAGTCAATAAATGGGGCTGGGTCTATTGATTTTTCATAGTTAAGAAATGAAATTGGAACCCGACTCACATCCTTCACATAGATCAGCAGAAATCAGACGATGGCAAGCGTTAGTGAGGGTGTGAAACAATAAACAGGCCCTCTAAAACACTGCAGGCAGCTTGATTTTTTTTAATTTCTATAAAAAATATTTTTTTCCAAGTAAATTTGAAGATGTACATGCACTACTATCAGAAATTCCACTCCCAACCATCTGTCCTAGAGTGACAGTTCGCAATCCTATCAGGTCAAATGTGTTCTTTTGATAATAAATAGTTTATAACACCCTCGTTACTATCCTTATGAAATTCATAAATAATACAACTTACCTACACACATAATTTCAAGAAGTCAACATAAACCGGAGAATCAAGGCTCTGCTGTGAAGCAAACTAAATTGTGGCACGATTTTGAGTAAGTGATGGAGAATAAGAAGGGAATTTTGCTTTCCCTTGAGGGTAGAAACATTCTCCTTTGAAGGGCATTAAATCTACGAAGAAGGAAAGGTAATTCTAGAACACTACCTGATTCTTCCATTAAAGATATTTACAAAGTCATTAAAAAAAATCAACATGAAGGAATTCCCTGGCGATCCAGCGGTTAGGACTCCGCGCTTTCAATGCCGAGTGCACGGGTTCAATCCCTGCTCGGGGAACTAAGATCCCGCAAGCCGCGCAGTGCGGCCAAAAATAAATAAATAAATAAAGGATAGTTTTTAAAAAATCAACATGATACCTAACTGTAATTTTAAAAGGAAACAGAGTATAATAAAATAGTATCATTTCAATATGTAAGTACTTTATCTTTTTTTTAAGAAAGTGTAATTTTTTATTGTGGTAAAATATGTATAACATAAAACGTACCATTTTAACTATTTTCAGTGGCACTGAGTACATTCAGACTGTGGTGCAACCATCTCCAGAGCTTTTTCATCTTCGCAGTCTGAAACTCCATACCCATTAAACAATAATCCTCCATTCCTCCCTCCCCCAGACCCTGGCAACCACCATTCTACTTTCTTGTCTCTATGACTTTGACTGGTGTAAGTACCGCATTTAAGTGGCACCAAACAATATTTATTCGTTTGAGACTGGTTTATTTCATTTAGCATAATGTTTCAAGGTTCAGCCACATTGTACATGTCAGAATGTCCTTCCTTTTTAAGTCTGAATACTATTCCATTGTATATCCATTCATCTATTGATGGACACCCGAGTTGCTTTTCTTTTTTGGCCTTGTGAATAATGCTGTTGTGAACATGGGTGTAGGAATGTCTGTTTGAGTCCCTGCTTTCAATTCTTTTAGGTATGTACCCAGGAGTGGAATTGCTGGATTATTGGTAATTCTGTTTAATTTTTTTGAGGAACCAACATACCATTTTCTACAGTGGCTACATCATTTTATATTCCCAACAGCAATGCACAAGAGTTCCAGTTTCTCCACATTCTCACCAGCACTTATTTTCTGCTTTTTTGATAATAGCCATCCTAATGGGTATGATGTGATATCTCACTGTGGTTTTGACTTGCACTTCCCTAATGATTAATGATGTTGAGCATCTTTTCATGTGCTTGTTGGTCTCTTCTTTGGAGAAATGTCTATGCAAATGTCCTGTGCTCATTTTTAATGGGGTTGTTTGGTTATTGCTGTTGTTGAGCTGTAGGAGTTCTTTATATACCTGTATATATATTCTTACAATTATGATTTGCAATCATATTTGACTGCAAATATTTTCCCCCTCTCCATGGGAAATACTTCAAACTAGCAGAACCATCACAAATACAGCAAGTTACTAAGGCAGACTGACAACAGGCATGTTGAATGGGCAACTTAAGTGCTACCAGGGGAACTGCTGTTGGTGACATGATTTTCCAAAATGGTGAATACTTGGTAACATTCTGAACCAAACAAAGTGTTTAAAAAACAAAACAAAACAAAACAAAACTCCATAGCAGTTACATTCTTGGAAAACTCATTAAACTATGCAAAATACCTTGTGTTTTTATGTAAATTTGGGTTATTTTCTAGATAATTATAAACTGATTTCTCACCTGAAGGTCAGGCAGGACACAGCAAAGTGACATGAGATGTAAGAGTGAGTCTTTGTTTATAAGACAGAGAAGTAATTATAAAGCCATGCATGGGAATGATACCAGTTTCAAGAATAGTGGCTATCTTTGGAGGTGGGTGTAGGCAAGAGGAGAATGAGACCAGGGAAGAGTGTGCAGGGGTATAAACTTTATTCCTAATATTTCATGTCAAAAGCTGGGCAATAGTAACATGGGAGTTTAATATATAACTTACATCCTTCATGTCTAAAATGTTTTTAAACAAAAAACAAGAACAAAGATTCATGCAGTCTCTGCTTCCAGAGAGACCTGGTTTTGAATCCTGGCTCTGTTACTTACAAGCTGTGTAATCCTGAGTAAATCACTGAAATCCCCTAAATGTTAGTTTGCTTTTCTGTAATTGGGGATAAAAATAGAAGCTAGCACATAGGAATGCTATAGACTATTGAAATAACAGGATACATTTAAAGCTCTTAGTATACTGCCCTGTTCTAGAATAAGTGCCAAAGAAGAATAACCTCTGTTTAAACATGCTTTAAATAGCCTCCTTGATTTTTAACAATCTTATCCTACCTTCTGTCTGATCTGTGTCCAAATGCACATACCAGCTCTTAATGGAAACACTGAATAAGATGTACTCCAGTTACTAGTCAGATAACTCTCCGTTGTCCAAATCCTATCAAAATCCTATTTATGAGAATAGATATTTATGGGGGAGTGCCTGAAGGACATGCTATTCATCTATTCTCTAGAAATGATAAATTTTACCCTTGGATCAAATCACACCATCCGAGAGCTGTGTACCTGGATGGCATCATTCTGACTGTTGTCAAGTTTACTTCACAGAATTGAACTTTGCTTGTTGTTCCGATATCGGCTTGCATTGAGGGATGCTGTAAGAAGCAACCCAGCAAACTTTGCTCTTCTATTTATTGCTGGGATGGAGTCCAGGATGTTATTCTCTGGATCAGAAAGTGTTTTCTTTGTGAAAACCCAAGGGAGGACATTTTTCTCAGGCCAGCAAGATGAAAACCTTTAAGAACTGGTTTGTCTTTATCTTGTGGACAATATGGATCTTTTAACTGAGTCTATTCCTCTATTTACTTGAGTCTCCAGAAAATGTACAGCCCAATCTGCGGCCCATCTCTGGTATCTCTACAAAACCATGTGGCATACATTGCTGAGAGGTAGGTACATGTACCTCGGGACTGTTTTCTGACCCATATTACCTCTTTGTCCCAACATTTTCAACGATTGATTTCCCATGCATTTTTGGAAGCTGTCCTCTGTTTATGAAACAAGATAGGAAGAGAGAAAATGGAAAAATGGGGCTAGAATAAAGGAAAGTGGGGGTATAAATAAGTAATAAATCAAATAGATAAAAGTATTGTGTTGCTTATTTTTGATATTTCCCAGAGCACCTTGCATTGAACTTTATGACTAGTATATGGTTAGTCAATGTTAGAGTTAAAAAAGGATAAAATCTCAGCTTCCACACCATTCTTTTTCCTGTTTGTGCATAGTTATATGTTGGGCTGGACATAAGAAAGGTTTGATTAACCCCTGAGAAGCAAAAGAGAATACTTTGATAACTTCTGAGTGATGTCTGACATTTCCTGAAGGAATGTCCTAGCCACGCCCCAAAGCTCACTGCAATGTTATCTAATTTATGAAAACACCTCCAAATTGTAAATGAATTTCCCCCCTTCTCTGAACTCCTTCAGAACCTACTGTCTTTAAGCACTCATGTAACTTACCTTGAGATATAGATTAAAAAATACATAAATAATAGACAGATGACAGGTAGATATTTGGAAAGGGAAAAGATCAGGCTTATTGACATTTCTTTGTATTTCTAAGCATATTAACGATCATATATTTGTTGAATAAATACTTAAATAGGTAAATGAAAATCTATTTCATTGATAGATTTTTTTTTTTGACAAACTTGCATTAAAACTCAGTTCACATGAAACAATATGAATGACTCAACAGGCATTATGCTGAGTGAAAAAAAAGCCAGACTCAAAAGGCCACATATTTTTGATTCCATTTGTATAAGATTCTTGCAAAAGCAAAACTGTAAGCATTAGCAAACAGATCAGTGGTTACCAAGAGCTAGGAGTGAGATGAAGAGTTGATTACAAAAGGGCACAGGGGAGTTCGAGGCGTAATGAAACTCCTATGTATCATGATGGTGTGGTAGGGGTTACATGACTGTAAATGTTTGTCAAAACACTCAGAACTCTACCCTCCTAAAGTGTGGATTTTACTGTTTGTAAATTATGCAAAAATATAAAATAATGAGGAAAAACTTTTGTTCAGCATCTGCTGAAAATACAAAGAAGATTTTTCATTGTCATTCATCTAGCAAGTTAATCCAGTTCCCAGGCCATCTAGACATGTGCTGCCTCTCTTCTCTATGCCCACAGGAGATACTGCTAATCAATTAGGACATTTTTTTCACTCTGAAGCAAGAGAGTGACTCATGCAGAATCTTCAACAGAACGCCCCAGGCAGCCACCAACAATCTTTCAGAACCGACAGGAGATAAAACCTATTTGCTGCCTGGGACCCATGTCATCCCACTATCCTACTATCACTTGCTTAGTTATGCCTAGTCGAAGTGCAAGTGTAATGCTTTCAAAGAGTTAACTTATTTTCAGGTGACTACCTTTGTCTTCTTTATCTTAATTTAGTGTCTATTAAAAAAAACAGGACGAATATAAATGTGGCACAGAATCAATATTTTGTAAGCTACATCCAAACATAATTTTCAGAAAATGTGTCTGCAGCCATAAAGGTAGAAGATCAAATGATCTCAGGATGTGACTGTGACACAAGGAAGGAGATTTGGGGAACGCAGGAAAGCTCTTCTTTAAGAAGTGACTTTTAATCTGAAGGCCATAGGAAGCAGAGGGATTGGCCTAGTGGGCTGGGCGAAGATGTTCCAGGCAGAAGCCAGTGCTCAGATCTTGAAGTGGGAGAAAGTATGTAGACTTGGCCTAATGAAAGACCACCAGCGTTGTAAGAAAAACTGTCCTAGGAATAGGGCAACTCAAGCTCAGGCAGGGGAGGTGGGCAGGGACCAGGCCCCCAGAGTCCACTCAGAGGATTTGAAAGGTATCCTAAAAGCACTGGAAAGCCATGAAGTCAAGTCAAATTATCATTAATACTCTGGACCAACAGCCATGATGAAACTTCAAGAAAAAAGAACTTTCAAGGTACTCTCTAAAATGAAGTAAAATTCAAACCTTAGCAGCATGAGCTCCCCTAGTATTTTATGCCAAACATTTGCATATTACTAGTCACACTGTCTTAATAAGGGATCTACATGTGTCTTCTCTGCTCGACCATGAGCTTCTAGCAGTCAGCGACTACATCTAATGAATTGTTATATTCCCAGGTTTTGAAGCATAGTAGGTGCTCAATAAATATTTGTTGAACTGAAATAAAGTAAACTAATATACAGCATTCCAAAGCCAGTTTAATCTATGAATTCCCTGCTATGTCCGAAAGTACTGAGAGATTCAAAGTTACAGACGCATCTGCCTAAGGATAAATAGCCTTTTTGGATCTGTCATAAATATATGCCGATTGGAATTACGCTGAGAATCTTCTGTCATGGTTCCAGCAATGTGGAGAAAAATGAAAGACAACATGGAGATAAAATTACAGGTTACAAAGGATTATTTTTGGAATTCATTCAAAAGCCACGACAGACACAGCAAAAATATAAGAACACCCAACTAGTGGTAAAATTTCCCCTGGATAGATCAAGGAGTCAGAAAAGGTAACAGTAGCTCAAGAGCAGAAAATAAATCAACCCAAACTTCTGAGAAAGGAAAAGGGATGGGGAGCAAGTAACTGAGTTTTACAGAGAATTTGGAGATCTTTCAAACTAAGCATTGGCAGAGAGCGAAGTGGGGTAGAAGTAGCAGCAGAAAGAAGTTACTGGCAAGGTAATTGTTACAGGTTGAACTGTGTCCCCTCAAAATTCATATTTCTTATAAAAAGGGGAAGCTGAGACACAGTGGTTTTCATGGAGGGAAGACGCCATGTGAAGAAACATAAAGAGAAGACATCCATCTACAAGCCAAGGAGCGAGGCATGGACCAGATCCTTCCCTCACAGCCCTCAGAAGGACCCAACTGGGCTGACGCCTTGATCTTGGACTTCCAGCCTCCAGAACCATGAGAAGGTAAATTTCTGTCATTTAAGCAAGTCAGTTGTGGTACTGTGTTATGACAGCCCTAGCAAAGTAACACAGTAATCAACCAGAAAAATCTTTATTTACTGGAGGATTAAAAAAGTAAAGGCTCCCCAGGCTCATATTTGCATGAAATAGGTTTTTTCTGGTAGAAATTCACTCACCAGAAATTATACAAGGTTGGGGTCTGGAAGGGTAATGTAGACTACTAACAATGAATGACAAGGATAGGTCTTATCACGTGCCAGGCACGGCATCGTGTGCTTTATGTAAGTTATCTGATACGATCCTTACAATCACCCCGTGAGTAGGCTGAATTATTTCACAGATGAGAATACTGACTCTCAGAGTACACTCCTCCTTAAAATATCCCATTCCTTTGCTTCTAGAACACCTCACTGGTTGGTCTTCTTAGTCTCCTTTGCTGGTTCTTCGTCTTCTGTCTGACCTCTTCAGATTGGAGAGTTCCAGGGGTCAGGTCTTGGTCCTACTGTCTTCTGTATCTGTACCCACTCACTTGTTGGGTTCTTAGAGTTCCAAGGCTTTCAAAATTCATCTATATTGAATCTCAAATTTGTATCTCCGGGAAGACCTCTCTTCCAAACTCCAAATCCATATATTCAATTGTATCCTCAGCATCTCCACCTGGACGTCTAATAGATATCTCACACTTACCATGTCCTAAAGTGAATTGCTGATCTCCCCCCCTCAAAAAAACCTGCTTCATCTGCAAACCAATTCCCCATCTCAACATAAGGTATCCTTCCAATTTCTCAGGCCAAAAATGTGGAGTCATCCCTGACTTGACTCTCTGAAACTCAGTATCCCATCCTCTGCTTCTGATGCTCTAGCCCAAGACAGTGACTTAGCTAATCCTCTCCCTTCCTTCAAGTCCTTGCTCACATCGCCTGCTCAATGAGCCCACCCTGACCAGCCCTGTGTAATATGACATCTGCTCACCCTACGTCCCCGAGCACTCTTGATCTCCCTTGTACTTCTGTTCTTTTCCTTTTGCTCATGGCACTTAACTTCCACCATACCTACAACTTACTCATTTAATTATTTTCACAGTCTGTCTCTGCTGGGCAGAGAGTTTCATCTGTTTTGTTCGCTGATATATCCCAAGCACGTAATACAGCGACTGGTGCCTAGGAAACATCCCATAAATAAGCATACACGTTAAATGAATGGAATTATTTCTGTTTTTCGAATGAGATAGTAAACTTCAGTGCGGCTAATAAAAATGATGACCTGGAGTCCCAGATATGCTTGATTTCCAAATCTTGGTGCTTTCTATCATTGTCTTTTCTCCTCTCTTTAGATTCCATGCACCCCAAAACTGGCTACACACCAGAATGACCTGAGGAACTTTAATGAAACACTAGACCCCACTCTGAGTTTCATTCGGTCAGAGGTGGGGGCCCACGTGTCTGTGTTTTCACTCTCCTAAGTGATGTATCTGGTGAACATCCAGGCTTGTGGACCACTGCTGTAGATTCGATCCTCTCCTGTGGGCATGTTTCCCTTCCAGAATTCTTGCAGAATTAGATGGGTGTGTCTGGGAATAGTTAACTCATCAACGCAGCCACAGTCATACGGCATGGTGAAGGAACAAGCTGCCCCATATTCATCAATCTATAAAATTAGAGTCTCCCTTTTTGAACATGAAAGTCTTTTTTTAAGTAAATCATTTCAGATCCAAATCTTTCTGATATATAACGCCACTTTAAAAAAATAGCGTGCTCACTGGATTTTAGCTTGTTTTTAATCCATGTTCTTCCTTCTTCCCAGAACGTCCCATGTTCCTGGATAATTCCCACTCGTCCTTTATGACTAAGCCCAAGTAGCCCCTTTTACTGAGATCTTTTTCCCAAATCCCGCAGATTGGGTGAGGCTCCCCTCCCTCTACTCCCATGACATTTCTGCGCCTTTTTATCGTCACAACATGTTATAACAAGTGATCAACTCGTCTAGCTCCCCTACTTTACTATGGTATCATTAATAAGGACTATTTTTATTTCACAAGACAGAAACCCATCTCTAATTGGTTTAAGGAAAAAAAGGCAATTGATTAGCTTGTGTAGTTGCAAAATTCCTGGGTAGATCTGTCACCCCTGGATCTAGGCGCTCAAATGATGCATTCAGAAATCTGACCCATCGCGACACTCAGTCCTGTTCTCCTTTGTTCTGGCTTCGTTCTCCAGCAGGCTCCCCACCAGATGGTAGCAAGGACGGCCCTCAGAATCTCCAGGCTTCCACCCTGCCTTTTAGCAAGGCTGGCAGAAGGCAAACTCCTCAGTGTCAAGAATTCTAGCAAAAGTTCTAGGACCCACTCTCTCTGGGGCTGACTTGGGTCATGCTTCCTCCCTGAACCAATCACTGGGAACTGGAAAAAGTGAAACTGTACTCGATTCGCTGGACCTTGCTCACCTGCCCAGCCCTGGAGCCAGGGAGTGAAATCAGTCCCTTCCTCCAAATCCCTGTGGGTAGGAAATGGGACGGGGGAGGCCCTCAAGAGGAAATGAAAGTGTGATCATCAAAAGAAGGAGAAATAGACACAAACACCAGAGGTCCAGTACAACCAGGTGCCTTGAGAGCAGGGGCCTTGCCTTCTCACTCAACCCCACCCCTTCATCTCCTAACATGGTACCAAGCAACACGCGAGGCAGCTCATGTTTAATAAATCAATCAGCTGAACAAGTGAATGCAGTCAGGGTTCTCATGAAAACCACCATTACCCTGTGTCATCACACACTGGATGTGGGCTTCATTACCATACGGAATATAGGCCTCTGGGACAGACACAAAGAGGCTATTTTAATTTAATTTTTTTTTTTTTTTTTTGGTCACAGAGACATAATACTCAGCTCCAAACAGGACTATTGGTAAAAGAACCGCCAGTCCTTTAATTAGGTATCCCTGGAGACCAGGCCCGGGAAGTTGCAGGATAACAAAGCCAACAGGAGGGGAAGTGGAAATGTCACCCTCGTTAGCGGGGTTATTCACAGGAGGAAGGCCCACCCAGGGCCCTGGTGAGTGTCAGAGGGCAGGTTCCTGCCAAGAACCTGCAGTGAGAGTGGGAAACAGCAGCTGTGGGGCCTTGGAGGACCAGGGATGAGTTCAATTCAGAAGGCAGAGGGAGGGAGCCGCATCTCCGGGGCAGACCCCAGCCCATCTCCCTCCATAATCCCCCGGGGGACCCAAAGGACTTTTCTCCAAGGTGATCCTGGAATGTGCATGTTGTGGTTATTGCTTATTTATTTCCCATTTATATTAATGGACTCTTATTATGTGCAACTTCTAACGGTTGCAGACGTGAGCCTTCTACCAAGCAGAAGGGCAGATAAAGGTGGTTCTGAATCGCATTCCCTTCCCTCCCCAAAACCCTGCCAATGCTCCCCCTCCTCCCTCTGTACACATGTCCCCAGCCAGCCCACACTGCCATGCCAGACTGCTGGCCCCAGGCGCCTCTAGCTGCTCCCTGCCGCAAAGCAGAGGGCCTGCCTGGCCACAAAGTTGCCAGAATGTTCGGCTGAGGAATATGTGGGCTTGTAGCAGGAAGAACAGGGTCTCCACCAAAGTCCTGAGCTCGAGTCCCTGCTCTGTCACTAGCCAGCCAGTCAGCCCAAGTCTGACCTCTCAGTTTCCCCTGTGTTAAAAAATCAAACAAGAAAACACGAAGGATTCTGTATCTATAAAGTCCCTGCCCTGGAACGAATAAAAACTGTGATAAATGAATAAAAGCCCTCACTGACAGGACCAGACCCAGATCTTTTGGGTGATCCAGTTTCCTAGCTGTAGGAAACAGAATCCAACTCTGGCTAAGTTAGGCTCAAGGGATATCGAGGTCATATAGGATTAAAGGGAGTTGGGAAGGCCAGGCTTGAGAGTGGCAGAAACCAGAGAAGATCCAGAGCAGGGCCCATCACCACACTCGTCCCATTAAAAGAACGCCTGGCCAGGATCCTGCCACTGGGGTGCAGGGGAACAGCAGCCATGTTCAGGGGTCCTGTCTCTTTGCCAAGGAGGAAGCACCTCCTTGGCCTAGATTGGGTCACGGGATGGCTGGACCCTGATGACGTTTCCTTTAGACTGTATCTAACAAGGAAGAAACATTTCCTCTAAAGAAATCAGAGGACCCCTGGGAATGGAAACAGATGCCAAGCATCTAGAAGACATCAGTGAAGATGAGAGACAAAGGCTGCCTTTATAGGAGGAACTCCTCTTTCTCCATGAGTCTAGAATCCCAATAGGTCTGGACCCCATGAGCACCCAGGGAGAGCCTTCAAGGTCACAGCATGCCACCTCAGCCCCCAAACAATAGGTCTACCTCTATCTACTTCCTCACTGCCCTTTGCAGTTTTTCCACAAAGACCAAGAGTCCCTTGGTCATTAACCCTCCATCAAGTAACTTAAGGAGAACCCTTCTGCATGGTTAATGAGCTTAGCTAAGCAGACATCACAGGTAATACTCTGATGGCAAGTGGTCTACCAAGTTGCACTGATAAATAATACATTCAAATGGTGGTCTCTGTTGGCTAGGGACAGCCCCTCTGGAATTTGCAGTGGAGGTGTTGGGTATAAGATCAAGGACCCGGATCTGAGTCCTCACTGGGGGTCTTCTGCCCCTTAGCCCCCAAGCTGGGTAGCAGCTCTGTTCTGCCATCCCTGTGGCTGTTCCACTCTCCATCTTCCCGACCCTCTCACTCCCAAACCACCCCCCACTACCCGCCCCCTTCCACCACACACACACACCTTCACCCTCCACAATAGTTTTTAGCCTCTCTGTTGGAACCCAGCATCAGTCTCTGAGCCTGGGCCAAGGACCTGCCTCTCTGGGCTGATGAGAACAGACACCCTCCGCCTCCCTCTCCCCACCCCCTGGTCTTTGAGGCTGCCCATGACCCCTGCAGGTTAAGCAGAGAGGAGATTAGAAATTATCTAAATCACAACAATTCCCTGGCAGCTTTTGTATGATTGCAGGCTCTGGTGAACTAAACTGTCCAGCTGGATAATTGAAGGAAACATATTTACTGAAATTCACATGCTTACGGCTATACTTAGCCCCTGGATATCAGCAAAGCTGACCTGAAAGAGGATAAAAAGCCCCTTGCAGCATTCCAAGTAATCATTCCATACAGGCCCTTTGGGGTTTAACTCTCTGGTGGCCAGAGAGAGCTTTGATTTTCCACATTCCTGGTGCCTCTCAGTGGCTGCCAGCTGCCAGCTGGGCTGCCAGGGCTCAGGCAGGATATGAAAATGAGACCCACCAATGCTGACATTCCCCCCTCACAAAAGGCTTTAGCCGAAAGGTGTCAGCATCATGGCCTTACTTTTCAGATTTCATTTTCTATTCAGGAAGTGGAGGACTTTGATCAGCTGGTGAGCTCACTCTGAGTGACAGCTGCAGTTAGTAGCAGATGGGTCTGTAGCATAAGCACCTAACACAGAAGAGCCGACCCGGGCAAGGTCACGCTGGGCTCTGCGCAGCTTCACTGAGACAAGCTGGAAAAATATGAGGCTCAGGCAGAGCGTGGCACATACAAACAGATGTGCTTTCTCTTCATGTAAAGCAGGACTCACGTGGACCTTGCTTCACCAAGTTAGAGAATCACAGAAACCCTCGAGGTCATCAGAACCTATCTTCTGCTAGATGTTGGCATCCTTAAAGCCCCTATGTCTAAACCAGGGTTGAATTAGGTTTTAGTTCATAGACCCATCCATAATCAGTGGGGCTCCCTGGAGTTGCGGTCTGGGAAGCCATATTTAGGTTTATCAAGAAAGAATGTCATGTAATGTCAGGCAAAGGCTCTGGCGGGAGTAGTTGCTACATTTCTGCAAGGTATTTGCTCTCTCTGAGTTTGGCTGTCAGTAGTGTTGCATGATGAGACCTCTTCCTGCTAAAGGGGCCTGGTCCCTGAAGCCACTAGGATGGCACATGACAGGCAGAAACCAGCCTGAACAGAGAACTGTTAAAACTGTTGGCCCCTTGGTCAGCAACTTAGAAGTAAGTAATGGGACACTTCAAGTCCAACGATCAGAAATATATCTTGACAAAGGTTTATGTAGGTCCAATGTCCCAAATTTGGAGATATATTTCCCATCCAATAATCTCATCTTCCTGTTATGGGTTTTTTAAGCACCTTATGACATATTATAGCACCCAACCGTAAGCGCTGGAAAAGTCTGGAGGGATCCAGAATCCTGGCACTGGGACTATTTTCTGGATCCACGCATAATCTTCCAAAACAAGCAACAAAAGACAAGACAAATGCCAAATGACACAAATCCTACCTATTAGGGGATGGTGAAAGTAAACAGTGTAACATCAAAAGGAATGCAGGATAGAATCACTAGATAGCCCATCTGTACGTAAGGAAATGCAGAATTTTCATGAGCAGCAACAGAATCTAACCCACAGGAAAAAGAGGAATGAAATACTAGCCAAGGGACACTTGACTTCAGACACCTTAATGGGAGCCCAGGGTGGCTCACCCCAGCTCAGACCCAGTGGTCCCCAAGAAGCAGCCCAGGCCCTGTGACTGGAAAGTTAGTGGATTGCTACTTGAAACTACCCCTTAACCTTTTTAGTCAGGCCTCTCCTTGGTAGTAAAGTTCATGCTTGCATTCCTTGCAACAAAAGGGTTTGCAAAGTAAAATAGATTGCACAAATCCTATTTAAGGGAATTACAAGAACAAACTGATTTTAAGGACTTAGAACATTAATCATTGGAATAAAGATGGATACCACCAATTACCACTGGGTTTCAGAGAGTTTCCAAAGTGGCCTCTAGGGCCTCCACTCAGAAACACACTGTCAGCAATTAGTGGTGGTGTGTGTATCTGAAATTTGGTACAAGAAGTTAAGGGCTTTTTTAAAAAGTAACTCAGATTAGCCTACTCCCCAACAGGGGGTTTATTCTGCTTTAAACAAGTCTAATCTACAAATAAAACCCAGATTTATAAAGCAAATAATATACTATAAAAGAATTTGCTGTGATAGTTCTATAAATAGTAATTTTCCCCACTAAATCTAAAATTTGACTTTTTCCAAAAAATAGGCTTAAAGACATCTTCTTGGAAAGATGTCAGTTATATAAAGTGACCCATATCTATGGGGCAGAGTTACGTCAGCAAGTCTGAGATGTTTTATAGGCTCTGTGGGACCAGCCCAGTGAAGACCGAGTCTGTTGGTTTCTGTGGGCAGTGGTTGCGCCTCGTTTGTATGGGGATAACAGCTCATTCTGCTGGCTGTTCATTGGAGTGTGTGCGCCTCTGCAGGAGTTTTGATCCATTTATACACCCAACAAGTGTGTATTGAGCACCTACTATGCATATAATATATTCATGTAAATGTACATGAACATATACATGTGGCATATGGAGTGTCCAGGAAGTGAGCTCCAATTTTGGGTGACTGATAGTGGAAATTTACTAATGTTTTTGGCTGACTGGCATCAATTTCCATGTCCTGACAACACACTAATTTCCTTTTAAGGAGGCACTTCTTTCCTCCCGGATTCATCGTGGAGGGCTGTATCCAGAACGCCCACCCTCTTCTGGTCAGATACGGGCCGGGCCGGGCCCGGCCAGACAGGCGTTCCCTCCCTGAACTTAACTGAAAGCGTCGGCAATTCCTGGACCACCGTTTGGACCAGGCTCTCTCTGCCACAGAATGGCAGCCACACTTCTGCTCTCCACCTGCCGGGATGGCTGGGGCCAACTCCTCAGCCTTCCCTCCTCCTGTGAATGTCTAATAGTCGTTCAGTATAGTCCCTCCTGTTAACATCAGTGGCAGCCACGTGCTGTTGCTTGGGACCAAATCACTGCATGTGCCGGACCCTGAACCACTACGCGCTGCTTCAAAAACTTCCTCTAGCTGCCTCCACAATCTGTGCATTTCTAGCTGCCTTAAGTCACCCGAATCAGGCCTCCTTCCCTACAATTTTAGAGGAAAGTGTCCCTCCTCCTAGAAATCGATCCCTTCACTCGGTATGGTGATCAATTCATCCAGGTTTGCCTGGAATTCCCCCAGTTTTCCCACTGAAAGTCCCATGTTCTGGGAACTCCCCCAGTCTCAGCAAAGCAGGATGGTCGATCGCCCGAACTTAGAGACTTTCTCCCATCTCTTTCCACGTAATAGTGGTGGAAGTTCTCTCCTCTCCAACAAATCGTTCAATCGTCTGCTCTCATTACTCTCCACTCTTCCCACCCTCTCAGAGAGATTGTGGAGTTCCTGCTAAAACTCTGCATCTCCAGCCTTAAACCTTCACCCCATCTTCTCTCCAACACCTACAAGGTATTCAAGTCGAGCTGCTCTGTGCCGACACTTCCAGGTTGAATCCATCCTCTGCTCACAAACAACACTTCCCCAGGTAGGTGGGCACTGCTGCTTTGGAGGTGACACACCCAAATGGCAATGTGACAGTAAATACCAAAATTTTTAATATGCATGCGCCGTTCAGAGAAACACTCGAACATGTATACAGGAAGCAGGTACAAGTGTCTTCATTAGAGCATTATTTACAGTGGCAAAAACGGAAACTACCCAATAGTATATCAATAGAGAGTAATGTATAAATCAACTATGGTAGATCCCGACTGTGGAATCCCATGCTGCAAATAAAAAGAACAATAACTGTCAACTTATATAATGCTTTCTATTTTAGGCCACTGTTCTAAAGTGTAAAGAGAAAGGCCTAGAAAAATACATATCAAAATCATAACAATGTTTATCTCTAAGAAGGGAATTGGGAAGTAATCAGTAATAACTGTAAAGTTTTCGTGTATTACTCAGAATAATATTTGCATTTATTACTTGAGTAATAAATATTTATATTTAAAAAAGCGATTCTCCCACTCAATTCCCCATAGCAGCTAATATTGCCATTCTTCTTGAATCACTCAGACTCGAATCCATCATATTAGTCTCTGACACTTCCCTTCCCTTTATTTCTTCGCTGTAACTAAAGAGTTTTCAAACACCGTCAAATCCTTCTGGCGATCAATATCGGGGTCAATGTGCTAGAAATTGCTGTTAATAGGCAAATGTTACCTGAAAGGAATGGCAGATTAAATGTGTAAACATGCAAATCAATAACAAATACCTTGCTTGGAATTAGTTTGTCCCGTCAGCGCGCACAGACTCAGCAATGGCACGAAGGAAACACAGTCGGTGGGAGATGGGAAGGGCAGGGGTCCCTGTCCCTGGGAATCTGATGGGGTTGGGAGGGGGCTTTGGAAGGATAAAGAAGGAAGCACTGGGGCTAAACACCTGGAGAGCGAGGGTATTCTCAGGAGGGTTTTTAAATCAGAGCACAGAGCAAATAGTATATGACTAGAAAGGTCTTAGAAGTTGCGTCATCTGACCCACCAGTGGGTGCACAGCTGGAAGCCAAGAGCTGTGCCTTATTTCTCGGTGTGCCTGACACTTGGCAAGGCCTGGCGAAGACAAGGGCTCAGTAAACATGGGCTGAATGGAAAAAGCATGCAGATGAGGGAACCAAGGTACAAGAGGTGTAGACATTGGCCTCAGCTCCCAGAGCAACAGAGGGTGGAGCCGGGAATCACCCCCAGTTCTCCCCATTCCCTGATCCAAGCCCCCCTCCCATGCTGACGCACTCAGCCACTTCCCCTGGAGCTGCCAGCCTGTCTTCTACATACAAATCCTTGGCAGGCGCAAGGCACAGCCGCGCAATTTTTTCCACGCCGCTGTCTTAAGATTCACTTGTAAAGCGTGAGTGTTCTCCACGCTTCTCAGTGGCCAAATACCAGGGCTGCAGCTGCTTCCCGTGCTCCTTGCAGAGGGAAAGGGTGGTGTGCTCTGCTCTGCTTTATGAGTACAGCACGCAAAGCTTCCAGAATCCTACGACTCCCTCTGACTGCTTGCGAGGTTCCCCAAAGGCCCCAGGGTGACAGGAAATTAGAAAGTATATTCATTCAGTGAAATAAAACCGTTCCTCCCACCTTGCCTTCGGCTCTGATCTCCAGGCAGCGAGCAGAATAGAAGCTCTGTTTCTGGACCACAGGCTCTGGCCGGGGGGCAAGAGTCACATAGACTCCCAAAGAAAATAGAGTGTGTTCACCTGTTCTCCCTGTTTCTGAACCCCACCAAGTCTCTCCTTTCTGAGCCCACGGAGAGACTCCTATTCAGGAATCTTTGTCCTGTCCTAAGAAGGCCTTCCCGCTTCCTCTCAAAGCCAAATGCAATTGCTCTGCCTGGACACTGCCAGAGAAAATCTGATTTTTTCTGGAGGTAGGACCTATGTCTCTCAGCACTCAGGGTTCGTCATGCAACCCAGTTGCATTTTTCGTGAGGTGCAAGTGGGCACAGTTTCTTAAAACCCTCCCATCAGAGACGAGCCGGAATTGCTATGTTATACTGAATTCTGAAGAATATAAATCCCCATGTGAAAGGCTCATTTCCTGCTTGGAAGAAGTGGCTTTGACCCAAAGAGTCTACTCTTTGGCCTGCAGAGAGCAGCTTCCCCTCTCAGGGACAAGAGGCTTCGAATCCTGCCCATCCTCACCTTTGTTTCAGGGTAGGGCTTGAGGCGAACAGTGGTGAAGGGGAGAAGGATCTGCTCCAGGCAGAGCCCAGCGCTGGGTGAAGACGTCACCCTCTCCTGGGACCAGGTCACAACATGCAGCTCTCCGGTGCTGCCCATCGCGGCATTCACCACGCCTGCGCACCTAGAACTCCAACATCACCCCTCCTGCTTCCTCAACTCCCTCAGTCTCCACGGAGAAACTCAGCTATGGGCCAGGGAAACAGCAGGAAGAAGGCACTAAGTAAGAAATATCTGTAGCGCAATGACAGCTTGTCATTTAACAGATATAATCAATATTTGAAGAATCCCAGGCTTCAATATGAAAAGAAAGAAGGAAGGAAGGAAGGAGGGAGGGAGGGAGGGAGGGAAGGAAGGAAGAAAAGAAAGAGAGAAAGAGAAAGAAAGAAAGGAAGGAAGGAAGGAAGGAAGGAAGGAAGAAAGAAAGAAAGAAAAGAAAGAAACAAAGAAGCTTCTTTAATTTCTAGGGCTGAGCACCCAGTCTTCCCTGGAGCAGGTAAAGAAATATAGTTCATTCAGAGTTTTTGTATTCCAATGTGATTTTTTAAAATTAAATCTAAGATCATTAACTCATTCCCAGTCTGATTTAAAATATAACAAAGCCCTTCCTCTCGGTACCTTCCTTTCATTTTCCCCAACCAACTCTAAGCTCCCTGGGGCACTGTGCGGCCACGCCAGCCACAGCTGAGCAACGGCAGAGAGGTCATCTTTGTGGCTTGCCTTATACTGGTGAGGATGAGGGGGATCGGTCAGTCTTAGTCTCCTGCAGGCTGATCCTTTCCTGGTCCTCTATCTGTGCTCTTAGCACCAACCAGAGGCCTGGCCCTGGCCACTGGAAGCCCACAAGTTCTCCTAGGGAAGATTAATTTCCATGGGCCTCATCAGGCTAGACCCCTGTACGATCCCTAGATGGGAAAAACTGTTTCCTTTCTATACCCACAACACTTCTGACACTAACCACCCAGAGTTAGCACAGACCCCAAGGTTAAGGGCTCAGTCCCATAAGACTGGCCCCACTTCAGGTGCCAATCACAAGTCCAGGCCTCCCATACTCCTGAAAAGCCAGCTATAAATCAGGGGGTTGACAGTTTGCTAGAGTGGCGTACAGAACTCAGGAAAGCTCTTCATTTACTATTACCTGTTTATTGTAAAGGATGCAAACTTGGAACACCCAGACGGAAGAGATGCACAGGGCAAGGTATGGGGGAGGTGTGCGTGGAGGCCCACGCCCTCTCCATGGCAACATCCTCCCAGCACCTCCACGTGTTCAGCAACCCAGAAGCTCCCTGAACCCCTCCGTTTAAAGTTTTTATGGCAGTTCCACTACACAGGCATGATTGATCAGATCACTGGCCGGTGGTGAATAACTCAATCCCCAGCCCCTCTCCACCCCCTGGAGGTCCCGGGATGGGGCTGAAAATTCCCACCCACTAATCAGTCATTGGTTCCTCTGGGAACCAGTCCCCTCCCTCCTCCAAGGGCCACTTTATCAGCATAAACTCAGGTGTGGTTGAAAGGGCCTCATTATGAATAAGAAAAGATGTTCTTCTAAAGCTTGTCACTCAGGAAATTCCAAGGGTTTTAGGAGCTCTGTGCCAGGAACCTGGGACAAAGACCAATTCTTATTATAGCACAATCTCCACTCTCCTCCACCAAGAGATTCTGGGGCACTTTCCATCCTTTTTATCTGACTCTGGCTGCATCTACCCTGAATACCACTGCTGTGTCTCCCTGGGGTCCACCATGGTGATCTCTGGCAATCCCGACAGACTCTACTCTCGGTGACGCTTCAGATGCCTCAACTCAGGACCAAGAGAAATCTGGAGAACCTTCTTCTATCACCTGTGATGAATGGGCAAATCTAAGACGTGGTCTAGGTCTTATGTGTATATCCTCCGCACAAACTGGACTCCTGGTTGAAAGTTTCAAACTAAAATGCCACTCTCCCTTATTCACAAATACTTTCTTATATGACATAGGACCAGAGGAGTGGGGCAGGCAGAGACTACCTCCAAGGTGCATTTACTGTGATGCTAAATAAGTTTAAGCTCCAATGTCCCTCACCTGTCCCTCACCCACAGGCCCCGTCTAAGTTCCTGGGAGGAACCTAGTGATATTTTTACATAGTCGCTTGTCATCGTGAAATTTGCAAAAGTCAAATATTTTTAGCTCGGTTGGTTAAAACCACTGTTTTTTTCTACCCTGACTTCTCCACAACTCCTCTCACATCTGGTGGCACTGGGATGGCCATGAGTACAAGTGGGGAGACAATTAAGGGTAAGTTGAGTTGGGACTACATTTGGGGTTTTGTGGGATGTAAGTAAGTGGTTTACAATCACTTCCATATACAGTAAAGTTGTTGCTAGCCATCCTGACACGGGAACGGCTTCCCTGTTGTTCACTGTGGCATCACCCAGGTCCTGACTTTGTACAACAGGGTGCAGGGCTAGAATTATGCCACCATAGGAACATGCCCTGCATCTCACAACAGACAAAGCACAAAGTACAAGGACAGTGGAGGAAAAACAAGACTTGAAATGTTTGGAGCCATAAGCTAGTCTGTGGGACATTCTCCCCATCCCATAAGATGAATAATTTTGTAAGCGGAAGATTTATTTTCCATCAATTCTTAGTCAAGACAGAAGTCCTCTCTTATCAGAAATATAATTGGAATAAAGGAAAGTGCATTTCCTAGCAGGAGAAGATATTCTTTCTCTCAAAGCCACCCTCCAATTTAGGGGCCCGGGGGGCCCCTGCTTCCCACTGCGTTTTTCTCTCTTCTGCTCTCCTCCCTCTCTTCTCTCCTAAACTCTTCTTCCCATCCCTCCACTCTCCTTATCTAGCACAGGGTTTCTCAGCCTTGCCACTATTAACATTTGGGGCCATAACTCATTTGACTGAAAAGTTCATGTGGAAAAATAAAACATATGAGAATAGCAAGGACAACTCTAAAAAAGCAAAACATGACCAGGTACAAAAAAAAAAAAGCCTCAATAATGAAAATAATGAAAGCACTATAGTGTTGGTCCTTGAACAGAAAGGAAGACCAAGCAATGGAAGTGGAGATCCAGCCACTTCCAGGAGATCCAGGATACTTCAGCTTATCCTACAGCTGGATGGATTGATTCTAACCCTCTCATTTTAGAGATGACACAACTGAAATTCAGAGATGGGAAGAAATGTGCTCCCTTTTCCATTGTTACTGGTGGTGAGATAACATTTCAAAGTATTAGTCAATATTCCTCTTACTGATATACACCAGACACGTGGTAGAGCCCCTCTATGGTCATGTTTTTCTTTTTCAGATTTGTCCTGGCTATTCTTATGTGTTTTATTTTTTCCACATGAACTTTTCAATCAAATGAGTTCATAAATTGATTGAGTTAGTTTCAGTTCTGATCTTGAGCGTGAAACCTGATCCCTCCTAATACTGACTTATCATCTGTAAGTTGAGATCATAATGTTCCTCTTGCAAGTTTACTGTGAGAATTCCATGAACTAATGCAGTGAAGGGTCTTGCACAGAACCTAGCATGTATTAGGTGCTCAATAAACAAACACCATTATGATTATTTCTTTAATGTCCAAATAAACAAAGCCAAAATCGTCAAACATGCCATTATAATTTCACCTAAAAGCAAGTCGCTTCTAAGACACAGTTTCCACATCTGCATTGTATCTAAAAGTGGGACTTCCTGTACCATCAAATGTGGAAGAATATGATGGCCCAGTAGAAACTCTGAACTCTGGGGGAGAAACACTGAAAAACTTTCTGCAGATGTGGTTAAACTTCCAGACACAGGAGGAAGAGGCAGAAAATTGTCCATACATTTCCTCTTATTCAGAAAAATATGAGCTAAAGCAGGAAGCTCAATTCCTATTGTTGGGAGCAGCAGGGACTATTAGGGGCTGTGTGTGCTGAATATATTTTTTGCGTATTATAAAGAGTGGCAAATTTGGCTTCATAACAGTGAGATCAAGCATAGCAAATTTACTTATATTCTTGGAGTGCATTACGGAATCACACAGCCTTTCTATGTATTTCACCCCTAGAAGAGGATTTAATAACCTCTCTGCCGCATTCTTTGTCTGGGTAAAAAGCAATGGAAAAAGAGTATGAGTGGATTTGATGAATTACAACTTGTCCTGAGCATAGGACAAGCTCATTTGGTTACTGTAGAAGCAGAAAACTGGCAACCCTTGTGAGTGAAAAGGCTGGTGTAGCTTAGGAGAAAAGGTGAGCTTGCCCTCTTGCCTAAGAAGCCTTAACAACCCGACCTGTGGGCTCCAGTGCTCACCTGGACAGGTGCCCGCAAGACTAGAGAGCGGGGAATGTCCTATTTGAACAGAAGGAATAAAGACAAATGTCTGAACCTCGACTTTGAGTGACTGAAGGGCACGGGTGGGGGCCGAGCCCATTGGCAGAGCTTAACAAGTCTTTGATTCATTGGGGCTTAGAATTGGTTAGGTTATAAAGGACGGTGCTGAACCCTGAAATCTTCTCCCAGTGAAACTTAACCCACCACGATTGAAGCAGATTCACAATCCCCAGCACGTCACTTTCGACCTCTCTCCAGGTGAAGATGGGGTCTAAAGTATGTGAGAGCAAATGCAGGCAGACGTGAAGCACTGGCCCAGAGGGATCTTCACAGTGGTGTGCACGTGGCGGAAGCCGTTCCCCTGGGACGTCACTGCCAAAGAGTGGCTGGAATTCCCATCCTGATTCTAGGTAGCAACACTGCCCTCTTTAGAGAGGGTGAGCGGCCCAAGCAGCCAGAGGTCCAGGGGGCCCAGCAGACAAGCCCAGACATCACTGCCCCAGCCCTCCCTGAGTTCGTCCATTCTGATAAAGGATACTTCAGCTTGCCCTACAGCTGGAAGACTCTGGGATAGAGAAAGAAATCACTGTCTCTAACACTACTGACAACGTCTCCAGATTTGCAGGAATTTTCCATTTAGGGAGGATTGGTTATTTAACTTGGTGAAGGTTAACGGATCAGGGGGCTTGCGTCTGCCTAGATCAGTAGTTCACAGTCCTGACTATCCATCAGAAAATCCTGGGGAGCTTTTAGAAAATGTCAATGCCTGCAATGCTCCACCACCGGAGATTCTGATTTAGATGGACTGGGGCGGGGCCCAAAGCATCTGTAGCTTCTGAAAGCTCTGCAGGTACTTCCAATGGACCCTGACTGGCTAGAGAAAGGGTGGTGGAGTGCATTCAGAGGGAGAGCCAGGGAAGCACTGCTCACCACATGTGCAAACACCAGCCCAGCAGCCCCTCAACTGCAGGACCATGAAAATGTGTTTATTTTGCAGCTAATGAAGGAAAATAGACATGCCCTGAAATTTTTACTTAGAAGCCTTTGAGCGTCCCCATTTACTGAGAACCAACTATTTAAGGGTATAGCCTAAGAGTAAAGGGTGAGCAGGGAGGAAGGAAGGTCAGAGAGAAATGAAGTTCGGGAAGGAGTGTTCAACAGTCAACATGCGTACCCAGCCCAGCGATCTCAGTGATGCAAAAGACAAATGGTGGGGATTTCCCTGGTGGTCCAGTGACTGGGACTCAGTGCTTCCACTGCAGGGGGCCCGGGTTCGATCCCTAGTCGGAGAACTGAGATCCCGCATGCCGCATGGCCAAAAGTAAATAAATAAATACAAGTTATTGATTGGAAAAAAAAAAAAAAAAAAGACAAATGGTGCCTCCATATTTACCAAGAACCCCTCTTCGATCCCTCAGGCAGCGTGCTCTCCTATTGCCACACAGACTAGTTCAAGCAGCTTCTCCTGGTGTCCTTTCTAATCCCTTGTCCATACTTTCTTTGACTCTATCGCTTCCCTTTTCTCTTTCTGAATCTGAAATGTTGTGTTCCCCTCTCCTTCAAAGTCTGAATCAACTTAGACAAATTCAGATGGGAACCACAACATTAAGTCTATCAGTAGTGAGTCACATTGTCCTTACTCCATAATAATTACCCCGCCCCCATGGAAAATACCTTCCAGTTCAACTTTAGGTCTCCTTCTCCCGCACTCTTCCCATCGCACACCGCGGAGGGTGGCAGGGCATGGAGAAAAACGGATGGACACAAGTCAGGATCCAAGAGAGAAGCAAGAAGGAGACTGAACTACACAGGCAGACTTCCTCCGTTTTTAGCGTTTGGGTATGTCGCTCTTCCCCCGCGGAGAAGAAACAGCAATGAGGTTGGAGAGAAGGATGGAAGTTTGCTTCCAATGAGAAGAGGGAGAAAACAGTTCCCTCCTACAGCAGCCCTTAGGTTCACTGTGGTTTGCCTGGAGGACTGCTTTGGGGGCAAGTGGAAGATAAGCCCACAGCATCCACTGGATGAAGAGAAGGAGCAAATCGCTGAGGGCTTTGCATGAGAAGAAAAGAATATTATACTCTCCTTCCCAGGACAAAATGGCAGTCCCTTCTCTAGGTGGAAAGGGTGCATGAAACTTGCTAATAAATGGTGCCATTACTGCTTCTGGAGTTGTGGTACCCATGAGGGAGATGAAGTGGGGAGAACCCGGTCTGTGCTTTGAGTTCAGTAGCCAGAGAAACGCAGGCCCTCTATTCATTCAGCTCCAGAAACATCCACGTTGCGGGGAGCCGCAGCAACGCTCAGGAACCAGCGTCTACCGCCTTGAAGAGAAAGCCGACTTCACAGCACCCACTGGTTGGCCACTCAGCAGGACTGCCTGACAAGTCGTTCTGCCTTTTCCTCCCCTTTTCAGAGCAGGTGTAATATTAACTAAACCCTTAATATGATCATTTGGGGCTTGAAATGGCATGGTCATTCTTAAAGAAGTGTTTCATTTTTCTGTTCCTAAATGACTTCTCTGGCTCAAAATCGAAACTGCCACATTACTGAAACCACTTCTTTCCAGATGGGAGGGAAATTATGGATTTTAACAGAAAGGAGACTGCCTAATTGCTCAGCAGTAAAAATACATATATAATTCTGCGCAGGCTTTCCCTTCCCCCTTTCTCTGTGTCGCTGGTATAAGAGAATGGCTTGAGCTTGTATTCAACACCCGCGCCCCCCTCGAAACAAAATAGTCTTTATCATACGTTTCACAGGGCTTCACATCTGGGGTCAACTCCCACAGACCCCACCCCTACCCTGCTTCTCTCCCTCGCCCTTTCCCTCTCTTCTTTCCTTTCTTTCGTTTCCTTCCTCCCTCCCTCCCTTCCTTTCTTTCTTTTGTCCATTCAACAATATTTCTTGAACTATGTGCCAGCCACTGTGCTGAACCTCGTGATTTCACGGGGAATATTCCCCGAGCTCATGGAGTTTCCATTTAGGGACCAGAGATTCCGTTTCTCAGCAAACGCATCAACGCCTTCCTGTTTTCTCTTTCTTTGAAAGAGAAGAGCAGCTTGATGTGCAGGCCTGACCCCCAACCGAAAACAAACTGTCTCCCCCCATAAATAAAAGCAAACCCCAGTGCCCGCTCAGTCCCAGCTGATGCGTCGGCTGGTGGCGGCAGGACAGTGGGGGAGGTGTAGGGGGAGGTGAGCCACCCTCTCCGAAGCCCCTCTGGCCCCATTCTGTGTCCCTGTGACTCCAGGTGAAGTGCAGCTGGCCTTGGAGATGCGTCTTGAGGCCCTGGCCGCTGGACTCCCTGCCTCCCGGGCCAGCTGGCCCCCCCAGCAGCATGGAGCCCCAGGCCACACCAGCTGGTGTCCCCACACCTGCAGAGGCTGTTATGCTGACACAGGTGCCACCATCAGCCTGCACTCGGATCACAGGAAATCCTGAAGCTCATGGCAGAGCTGAGCCGGCGGTTCCTGAGGTGGTTTCTCCGTGCCCTGGAAATGTCACCGTGATTCAGTCTTCCACCACGTCCCTCATGGGGCAAGTGACCCATGAGGGTGTTAATTATGAAAAGCACCACCTTCACTCTCCCCTCGTGTCCCTCTGCTTCCGGCGACGTAGGAGCCCCTCCTCTGACAGCAGGGGTGACGCCTAGTTTCCAGGGCGTGGCGCTGAAATATGGGCCTGGGAGGGCAGCTGTGCGAGGTCTCAGAGAGACACAGAGCTGGAGAGACAGCGAGGAGGCCGAGCTGGGAACGCACAGACCCAGACGTAGGCGAGCAGGAGAGCAGGATATCTGCCCACGGACCAAACTCATCTTGCAGTTGTATTTTGTTTGTCATGCACAGTGTTTCTGGAGGTTTTGAATTACATTTCAGTACTTAAAAATCAGAAGGTTCTCCTTAAAATGTGAACTCCCAGCTTCTTTTGAAAACGTAGAAGATGGGTCATATCTGAGCTGTAGCGACAGACTGGAGGAGAGCGGTCTTCTGCCCCTGCTGACGGACACAGGCTCTCAAGTTTGCCACCGTCCTCACTCAGCCCTTGCACCCACTCGAGCAATCCGTCTGGCCCCTGCTCACACTTAGCTGCCTGTGCAATTGCACTTTTCAACTGCAGGGATTGTCCTGACTCCTTGTAATGTCGGATGCTACTAATAAGTTACTAATGGCGGTTAGAGAATCCGTGCTTACAAGTACTTTACTTTTAAAACTAATCGGAGCAGCACCAAAGTTCTCCTTGGAATAACTTTGTATTATGCTCAGTCATTTGTATTCCGATATGCTTTTGAAGGGAGCGAGGAAGTTGGACAGTTAAAGCCAGGATGTAGGGTGGGCGCAGGTGTGTCGATAGCATCTGTCTGTGTTGCAACAGGTGTGGGGTTGAGACTGACAGGTATAGAGAGCTGGTCCCATTCCTTGGATGGAGAAGGATATTCTTAACAGCCTCAGAGGGCGGCTGGAGGTGGTTGGTTGACCTCCCATGAGACAGCACCAGGAGACCAGTGAGGCCAACCCCGCCATAAGAATCCAAGATCGGAGTCCTAAGAGCTGGAGGAAGGAGGCTGCCCCGTCTCACACAGGGCCAGGTCTGCCCTTAGCTGAGTCCCACACATGGTCCGTCTGACAAGACGTGGTCCAGCTCCGGTGAGGTTAAGAAGGAAACAGGGTGAGAGCTGAGAAAGCCAAGCGGCTGCAAATTGAGGTCCTCGGGCTGATAAAGACCGAGCAAGGCCCCTGTCTGGTTGTTAGCAGATATCAAGCCCCCAGCCATCCCGTTCACCTCACTGTCTCTCCTGCTCGGCCAGAGCTCTTTGAGAGAAGGGACAAACTTCTGTATCTCTCTACAATCATCTGCCACTCGGTCCTGTGAACATGCCTGGCTTCTAGCGAGCGTGAGATCAATATTAGCCTACTTTCCTGGCTTCATTTCCTGTAACTTTAACTCACTAAATGTCAACTAACTTTGACTGCTGGTATAAGAGAGGTCTGCTGCCCCCCTTCGCAGGAAACTCCCTGAAAGAATAGTCTAGACTCACTGGCTCCAATGCCTCTTCTCCTTTTCTCTCTTAAACCCACTCCAATTAGGCTTTGCCCCAATCATTCCAACAAAAATGTTCTGGTCAAGGTTACTGCTAAATCCAAAAGGGAACAGAGAAAGTAGGTGGTAGCTGGTAGGGAACATGGGGTCAACAGGAGGCTTTCTCATTAAGATAGAACAAATTACAGTAGGTTTGTCTACTGATGAAAATGATCCAGTAGAAAGTGGGGAGAGTGAGGCTGGAAAGAGAGGGGCCAGGTTGCTGGTGTGATGTCACAGAGTAGAGGCGAAGCGACAGGATGAACGTGCGAAGGCATGATTGGCACGTGTGGGCTCACAGGCAGGTCCTCTATACACACAGGCAAGGCAGAGCATATGGTATGGATGCCGGGGAGTGAGTAGATTTGGTGGTGGGAACCTGAGAAAACCCTCTTCCTATTGCTTTACTTTCCCAGTGAGAGAGGAAGCAAGGTCCTATCTGAGAGTGCGGATAGGTGAGGAAGTTTGGGAGATTTCGAGGTAAGAGAAGGTGTAACATAGAATCTTGGAGAGAAGGCGAGTGAGCGACCAGGGAAACATGATAGGACTGCTGGCAGCACTAAGTCTGTAGTTATGCATCAAAACAAAAGAGATTCAGCTTCGTTGTGACTGTGGTTTTATCTAACAGTCATAGTCAGCTGATGGGTGCAGGCATAGAGCAGGGACAGTAACACAAAGTAAAAACGACAAGGTTGTCAAGGGCACATGCAAGGGAGTAAAAATAATGTTCAACCATGGAATTTAAACCAGATGGGAGGGAAGCAGTAACATCCAAAGGGTATGAGCAGGGGAAAAGTGGTGGGATCAATGGATTGAGCGTCTCTGTGAGACTGAACGATCGCCAGAATCAGATACTATTTAGATGGAGTGGGTTGGAAAACAGGTGGTGGTCAGAGAGAGTTGTATGAAGCAGAGAGTATGGAACGTGGCAATGATTGGTCATGACAAGGCCATGAGGGTGAACTGCCAAAGGAGAGTGGAATATAAGCTTGGAGGAGGAGGGGAATTTAAGAACTAAGAGAATTACCTGAAAGTATGTGGAAATCACCAAGAATTAAGATGGGACTGGTGTTGGAGAGAGTGAAACAGCCACCCAGGACACAAAACTGTCAAGAAAAGAGAGGCGAGACCAGAGGAGCTGGCAGAGGAAAGTAGTGCTAAAGGGTCGGGACTGATGTAGCCTGACAGCAGGAGAGTAAAACGAGGGTCTTAATGACTGTGGAAGGAAGGCTGGTCTGGAAGCAGACACGAGAAACCAGGAGGCCCAGAGGTACAAGGGAGAAGGACGGGAGAGACACAGTCGTCAGTGAGAGAGCTGCAGAGGGAACTGGCCTCAGCGAGAGCCAGGTTCCCTTTAGAGCAAGAAGAATGAGGGGACCCCTCCGACCCAGACAAGATGCTGAGGATACAGAGGATTTTGCTGAGATGAACCTGGAATTCCAGAAGTTACAGTAGACAGTTTCCATGAGTCGGGGAGGGGTGGAAGATACAATCGCAATACAGTAGCGATGTGGGACCGCTTTAGGGATTCCATGAGCCAGAGGTAAGATCTGGGAATCTGGGGCTTTGTATATGGTGGACATGAACAGAGAAAGGAAGACACGAGATTAGTGTGAAGGACTCAAGGCAGTAGTAGCGGGGCCCAAAGTGCTGAAACCCAGAGAAGTCTGGGTGTCAGGGGCTCACTCTGGATCCTGTCACCGGACAGGAGGAGGTTAGGGGAAGCTAGGTCTTACTCCAGAGTCTGAAGCCCCCTCCCCAGGCCCTGTCGATGGTTGACAGGTCTCCTGGGAAGGTGAGATCCTAGATGCCGTGCGCATGGGGCTTACTCTCAACTCCCGTTGAGGGAGAAGGTGGCCTTGCCTCATTTTCCTCGTGTGAAAAATGAGGCATAATCATAACTACTTCATGAAGTTGTTATAAAAATAATGAATGTAAAAAGCTTGGCAACACTTAAGAGGCTCTGATGGTTCTCCTTTCTCTCAATCACAGCTCCATCAAAAAAAAGTGCTATGGGTTTCCCTGGTGGCGCAGTGGTTAAGAATCCGCCTGCCAATGCAGGGGACAAGGGTTCAAGCCCTGGTCTGGGAAGTTCCCACACGCCATGGAGCAACGAAGCCCGTGCGCCACAACTACTGAGCCTGTGCTCTAGAGCCCGCGAGCCACAACTACGGACGCCCGTGTGCCTAGAGCCCGGGCTCCGCAACAAGAGAAGCCGCCACAATGAGAAGCCCACGCACCGCAACGGAGAGTAGCCCCCGCTCGCCGCAACTAGAGAGAGCACGCACGCACGCAGCAAGGAAGACCCAACGCAGCCAAAAATAAATAAATTAAAAAAAAAAAAAGTGCTACGAAATGATGGAAGAGTCGCGTTTAGTGAGGACAACGTGGAGGTGAGCGGGCCGTGTGCTAAGTGCCTACTTTTTCTAGGCACGCACTTGGAAGGCCTAACAGCTGGCTCCATCCACAGCCTCCTGGTCTCCAAATGGAAGCTAATCAAATGCCCAGGTCTCTGTAATCGGTCTCTGTAGGACTGGTCTAAGAAACCACACTTTTTAAGTGACATAGATTCCAACTGGTGGCTTACTAAATCTTGTTGATTGCTTGGGAAGACAGCGAGGGGCTGGAGCCTGGCTGATGGCTCTGTAATGATTGTGGCTTTTAGCCAAGTTATTAAGTGGCTGGAGAAAGCAGGTTGGATGGCAGAGGTCCGCATTCCCTCTCCACCCTCTCCCCTTCCCTGACATTTCAGTTTAAGTCACGGCATTTCCCAAAAGGGTATTAGCTCTTGCGGACAAAGGGCCCGACTGCATTAAGCAAGACAGTCTTTAGTGCACGGATCAAATTTTCATGTGCTGCGAGGGGTGCCTGGGCTCGTACTCAGAGCAGCCCACCCCTCGCTTAGAAATCTGAGAGGAGGCTGTGTGGCTTGGGCGTTTTGAGAAAGAGCAAAGAAGTCACCTTCAGAAAGGACTCACTGGGTCTTTGGCCTCCAGGAGCAGGGAAATTACGATGTACAAACTGCTGCACCCAGAAAGTCCCTCTTTCTGGGTCAGGAGGAAATCAATGTATCCATGGGATTTCCCCCTGAACAGAGCCAGGTTCTGTCTACTTAGCATTGATAAAATCCATACATCCATCGGGAAATGAACAAAGGGACCAATATCGCTGGGTGTGAACTAAAGGCTAGGACTGGCTTGGACATTTTCCCGCACAGTCTATCAGGTTTGGTTGGTCTCTGTGCGAGCCTACGACACTACAGCAGTCTCACCCTTCTCCTTCTGATAAACTCCACGAGCTCATTATCTTGTCTCATCAGAGCTTTCTGGTTTATCTGGACAGAGGAAGACACGTCCAGCTCCTCTCCCGTAATTACAGTGGGTCTGATATCTAGACGTCGAGCTATAAAGCATCTTGCCCACTGGGTCTCCTCTTGGGGAGTGAGCTCTATACTGCAGGAAGATTCCTCCTTTGCTGAGTGTGAGTATGTGGGAAAAAGATGAAAGTGGCACCGAGGAACGTGGATGGGACCCTGCCTGTCTGGGAGAGGGAGCCAAGGGCCCAAGCACAAAGGGGGACCCTTCTCCAAGCCCCTGCCTCTTTGTCCCAGTTGGAAGACTCTTGACCTTCAAAGGCAGTGGTCCCTTGTAGATAAATCCCAACGCCTCCCTCCTCATGCTGAGTCCAGCCCTTGGGGACAACTTCACAGGCCCGGAGGACAGACTGGAAGGGAGGTGATACATACGCAGGAAAATTCAGACGGAATAAGATGGACAAGAGTTGGGATGGAATGGAGGGTGGGACTTGGTGATAAAGACTTAGTTATTTCAACTTCGCACTCTGCCCTTCCGCTTCCTTTCTGCAGGATTCTCAGTGATTTATAGCCTCACAAGGCTCCAGGAGTTAAGGGTACCGGGGACAAAAATCCAGAAGGATTAAGTCACTGAGCCCAAAAGGGAAGAGAACACAACAAAGCTTTTAGGACAGAAACACTGAGCAGTGGATGTCTGCTGCTGAGCAAATGCCCACCCAACTTTGTCTCATGGCAGGCGGCCTAATTTCAGAAGGCAGCCTTTCTGTTCTTACAAGAGAATTAGGATTAGCAGAACAAAGACCTCCAGGGTGACCACCTGCTGACAGGAGAGAGCCTTCCAGCTGGCAGAGGAGGGATAGGGGCTGGAGGGCGTGGCAGAGCTGTGTCCTATCCGGAAGGGTTGGGGCCAAAGCCCAGAGCAGCCTCAGTCTCCGTGTGGCTGGTGCCACCACGCCAGTTCAGCCTGGAGTCGACCAGCCTGGGCGCCTTGTCACCAGGAACGCAGTGGCGATGGTGTGGCTTGCAGGTGCAGAGCTCGCCCTGCACCTGCTAGCCCAGTCCAAGCAGAAGGGAAAACCAGTAAAGCCCAGGAAAGGAGGCTCAGTGGGGAGGCAAAGGGAGAGGTCTGCGCCCTTCATTTCTATATTTTCTGTATTCTCAGCGCTTAGCACACAGCTGGCCTAATCAGATGGATTAATTCCTAGCTCTGATGGTCTCTCTGTGTGTGAACCTGGATTAAGCCTTTGCATATCTGAGACTCAGTTTTCCCACCTATGCAATGGGGTGGATATTTTGTGTGTGTGTGGTAAAATGCACATGGCATAATATTCACCATTTCAACCATTTTAAAGTATACATACAATTCAGTGGCATTTAGTACACTCACAGTACTGAACAATTATCCGCACTGTCCAGAACATTTCATGGAAACCCCACTCATTAAGCAGTCATTGCCCATTCTCCCCTCCCCCAAGTCCCTGCAGCCTCTAAGCTGCCTTCTCTCTGCAGAGATTTGCCTATTCCTGATATTTCATGCAGATTGAGTCATCCATTACGTGGCCATTCGTGCCTGGCTTCTTTCACTTAGCAGGATGTTTTCTGTTCATCGGTGCCCTTTATCATATCCTTTATAATAAACTGGTAAACGTAAATAAGTGTCTCCCTGAGTTCTGTTATCCATTCTAGCAAATTATCAAACCTGAGGAGAGGGTCGTGGGAACCCCTGATTTATAGATGGTTGGTCAGAAGTACGAGTGACCACCTGGGACTTGCAATTGGTGTCTGACATGGGGGACAGTCTTGTGGGACTGGGTCCTTACAGAGTCGGTACTGAGTCTGGGTAGCTGGTGTCAGAACTGTTTAATGGGAGGGGAGAACCCAGCCATTTGGTGGCAGGAGTATTCTGTGGGTAGAGAAAGGGTTTTCCTTTTAAGTAGTATATCCCACGATAAAAAATATTGTGGACGAGGGCTCAGCAATAAAGAGAACAAACTGCTAATATACACAATTACATGAGTGAGCAAAAGAAGCCAGACACAGAGGGACGGGCAGTGCGGGATTACAATGGACGGTCGCATTTATGTGAAACTCTAGACCCAGCAACACGGATCTCTGGTGACAGAAATCAGAGCGGTGATGGCTGGGAGGCACGGGTTGACTGGGTGGGACACAAAGAACTCGCCGGCATGAAGGAAATGTTCTCTGTCTTGCTGGGGTGTGGGTTACATGAGTAGATACAGTTGTCGAAACCCATCAGAGTATGAGGCTAAGATCTGTGCATTCACTGTTGGTAAATTTTATCTGAGTGAAAAATAAAATGCAATGAAAAAGAAAGAATTGTGAAGAAGCACCTGATGGGGAAATATGTGACATTTCCTGGAAGAAATGTCAGATTTCTGGTTGGTTCCAAAGGACGAAGGAAGCAGAGACACTGTCAGAAGTTCTCCTGCCTGTCTGCAGAGTCTGCTTCCACCTGTGTCCACATAAGGCCATCAGACCTCTGGAGGTTTAACCATCGCTGTCCGTGAAAGCAGGCCCTGGGAACCACCTTCCACTCATTAGCAGAAACTGAGAGGCTTATGCAAATCTGGTTCACAGGACATCAACCAGTTTCTGAAACACATCCACAAGCACCACTGTGGAATGATGGCAGGTGGCGTTCTGCTGACAAGAGTGCAAGACGTCAAGAAAGAAACTGCCAAATCTTACAACATCCGTCTAAAAAGGTGTAAAGTAAATAAATGAATACCGATAACATCAATGGGAGCAAAACTGAAGTAGACATGCACTGATTTCACATAAACTCCCCAGCAGCAGAAAAGTGAGATTAGAAAGAGCATCATTTAAAAGCCAGCACAGGGGCTTCCCTGGTGGCGCAGTGGTTAAGAATCCGCCTGCCAATGCAGGGGACACAGGTCCGGGAATATCCCACACGTGCAGAGCAACGACTGAGCCTGCGCTCTAGAGCCCGCGAGCCGCAACTACTGAGCCCACGTGCCACAACTACTGAAGCCTGAGCACCTGGAGCCTGTGCTCCGCAACAAGAGAAGCCGCCGCAATGAGCAGCCCTCGGCAGCTAGAGAAGCCCACGCACAGCCACGGAACACCCAACACAGCCAATAAATAAATAAATAAATAAAATCTATTTGAAAAAAAATTATAATAAATAAATAAATAAATAAAAGCCAGCGCAAACACACCTCCGTATCCGCACATCACACCTCAGGCCTCACACCGGGGCTGGGCAGGGAATGGTGATGCCTCATCCCTGTTCTCTGACAGCTCTGAAGCGGCTCGGGAAGAGGCTGAAACAAACACCAGCTGCTCAGGCTCTGCCCCCCACCCCTCCTGTCCTCATCCTTGTGCTTTGCTCAGAAGCAGGCATCGAGATAACGATATCATGACCCTGTCTGTGAGAAAAGCTCCAATGGAAGTTATTCTTACTTTAAAAAAAGACCACTTAAATAAAAATTCAAAAGTGAATTTTTTCATAGGACACCTACTGGACTGGAGAGCTTGCTGGCTGCAAAGGCCAGAGCAGAGCCTCTGAAAACAGACCACACGGGTGGAGGCTGGGCCTGAGCCAGAATCCCAGCCCCCTGGAGACCACCTCCCACTCTGTTCCCTGCAGGAGTCTTCATTACATTCCAAGATGGAGCTAACATTTGCTTAATCCTGAACTATCTACACAGTTATATAAGTAGCTGGTGCTCATAAAATATGATCTCTACTTCCAGGGCTGACGGAAAATATATATATTAAAGGAATTTCCAAGCATCCAGGCAACTTGAGCACAAACATATAATTGTACATCTCTCTCCCTCCGCATCCCATCCCTGGCCTCCCAAATCACAATCACAAGTATCAAAGAAATACCAAAGTATAGGGAAATTACACCTGGAAGGTGAGAAAGAATGTCGCCCACACACCATTCACGCCGTAAGTTGTAGGCATTGAGTGAAGTGCTGTGTTGTATGTTGTAAATGTTCCGATACTCCTGCCCTATGTAGAGAAAGCCTGTGCCGCACAGATACACCTTTGAACGGATATGCTCTTCCTGGGATCCGCTAACAGACAGTGATTTTGACACCCTTTCATCCACTGGGAGCTCCCAGACAAGCAGCACACACATGTACACACAGAGTCTCTAATAATTTTTTACTGTCTCACTTTCAAAAATACATGAAAAGAATTGAAAGCAAGGACTCAAACAGATATATGTACACCCATGTTCACAGCAGCGTCATTCACAGAAGTAAAACATGGAAGCGACCCAGGTGCCCATCAGCGGATGAATGGATAAACAAAATGTGGTATAGACAGGTAATGGGTTATTATTCAGCCTTTACGAGGTATAACATTCTGACACTGGCTACAACATGGACGAACCTTAAAGTCATTATGTTAAGTGAAATAAGCCAGACGCAAGAGGACAAACATTGTACGATTCCACTTACATGAAGTACTTAGAATAGTCAAATTCATAAAAAAAAAAAGTCGAATAATGGTTACCAGGAGCTGGGGGAGGGGGAAATAGGGAGTTACGGTTTAATAGGTACGTAATTTCAGTTTGGGATGATGGAAAAGTTCTGGAGATGGATAGTAGTGATGGTCGCCCAACAATGTAAATATACTTAATTCTGCTGAATTGTATACTGAAAAAAAATAGTTAAAATGGTAAATCCTACATTAAGTATACTTTGCCACCTTAAAAAGACATGGCCAGGGGCTTCCCTGGTGGCGCAGTGGTTGAGAATCTGCCTGCCAATGCAGGGGACACGGGTTCGAGCCCTGGTCTGGGAAGATCCCACATGCCGCGGAGCAACTGGGCCCGTGAGCCATAATTACTGAGCCTGCGTGTCTGGAGCCTGTGCTCCGCAACAAGAGAGGCCGCGATAGTGAGAGGCCCGCGCACCACGATGAAGAGTGGCCCCCACTTGCCGCAACTAGAGAAAGCCCTCGCACAGAAACGAAGACCCAACACAGCCATAAATAAAAAAAAAAAAAAAAAAAAAAAGACATGGCCAGCAAAGGACAACCAGACACTTGAGAAAGGCCTCTGAAAGAAAAAGAGCAAAACAAATAAATATAAATAAGAAACCTGGATGATTCAGACACGACTGAAGGAGTAGAAGAAAAATCTGTAAATAGACTCTTCAGTGGAGTGAAAGGAGATACCGCCCCTACACACTGTGTATTACAAAAAGAACAGCACACTACCCAAATGGTCATTTCAAAAACAAAGAGAAAACTTTTGAAAATCAAAACATTTGATAACAAAAATTCAATAATAGAATATAAAGTTGGGGAAACAGTCCAGAAATGGACCAAAAGATCAAGAGGTAGAAAACAGTGGAGGAAGGAAAAGAGTTTTTTTTTTTCAGAAATTACAATATCTAAATAATTGGACTTTCAAACAACAGGGGCAATAAAGAAAAGGAAATCATCAAAGGAAATAATAGGAAAGTACTTTTCAGAACTGAAAGCCAGTAAGTGTCCAGATTGAAGGGGCCCATAAAATACTCTGCAAGATGAGTAATAAAAAGCCAAATAAGGCACACTGTTTTGAAATTTCAGAACCCCAGGGATAAAGAAAGGGTTCTAAAAATACCCAGAGGTAATGAGATGGAATAGAGTTTCTGAGTGCTTCTCTGAGGATCTTTGAAACCACCTGATCTACTCTTATGCTTCTTTCCACCCTGTGTGGCAGCTCCCCTGCCCACCCAGACTTTTTTTTTTTTTAAGTAAAATTGGTATAGAACTACGCTAAAGAATAAATTAAAAAAATAAAAATAGGGCTTCCCTGGTGGCGCAGTGGTTGAGAATCTGCCTGCCGGTGCGGGGGACACGGGTTCGAGCCCTGGTCTGGGAAGATCCCACATGCTGCGGAGCAACTGGGCCCGTGAGCCACAATTACTGAGCCTGCACGTCTGGAGCCTGTGCTCCGCAACAAGAGAGGCCGCGATAGTGAGAGGCCCGCGCACCACGATGAAGAGTGGCCCCCGCTTGCCACAACACACGAGAGAAAGCCCTCGCGCAGAAACGAAGACCCAACACAGCCATAAATAAATAAATAAACAAATACTTAAAAAAAAAAAGTAAAAGTCTATAAAAAGCTTTTAAAAAAATAAATAAATAAAAATACCCAGAAAGGAAAAAATAATGGGTTATATGCTAAGGAAAAGAAATCAGAAACACAACAGGCCTCTTATAAGCAACATCAGACACTGGAATATAATGGAGCAAAACCTTCAGAATTCTGGGGGAAAACTTACTGCCAGAACTTACTGCCAGAACTTACTGCCTGGAATTTTATACCCATCTAAATCATAAATTGAATATAAGAAACAATACAGATGTTTTAAGACATAAATGAGGACTCAAAACTTTTCCTTGCCTTTCAGTCTTTCTTAGGAATCTACCAAGAATAAAAGGAAAGCACTGAACATAACACAGGAAGTGAAGGAGTCCTAGGATAACAGCTGTGCTTTACAGTCTAATGCAGGCTCACATTCTGCAAGAAGACTTTTATGTACCCATTTTTCTTGACAGCTAAGCAGCAACCACTTGCATTATCTCATCTAATCTTCTCAACAAACCCTAAAAAGAAGACATGATTTTTCAATCCACGTGGTTTAAAGGGTATATAGGCTGTAAGTCAGGAGAAGGAACAAGTTTTAAGAGGAAGATAAGAACTTCTTTTTGAGATACACTCACCCCAATATTCATAGCAGCACTATTCGCCACAGCCAAGACACGGAAGCAACCTAAGTATCCATTGGCAGATGAATGGATAAAGAAGATGAAGTACATGTATACAACGGAATATTACTCAGCCATAAAAAAAGAATGAAATAATACCATTTGCAGCAATGTGAATGGACCTAGAGATTATCATACTAAGTGAAGTAAGTCAGGCAGAGAAAGGCAAATATCATATGATCTCACTTATATGTGCAATCTAAAAAATACTACAAATAAACTTACTTACAAAACAGAAACAGAGTCACAGACATAGAAAACAAACTTATGGTTACCAAAGGGAAAGGTGGGGGAGGGATAAATTGGGAGTATAGGATTAACAGATGCACACTCCTATATATAAAATAGATAAACAACAAAGATTTACTGTACAGCACAGGGAACTATATTCAATATCTTGTAGTAAACTATAATGAAAAAGAATAGAAAAAAGAATATAGACATATACATATATATGTATAACCAAATCACTTTGCTGTATACCTGAAACTAACACAATATTGTAAATCAACTATACTTCAATTTTTAAAAATAAATTTAAAAAATAATAATTTTTAAAAAGAACTTCTTTTTGATTCATTGAACTTGACAACAATTGGATATATGTATCTGAAGCTTAGGACAGAAGTCTGGGCTGGAGACATGAATTTTAGGAGGAAAATGAAGGTATGAGAGGGGATGAAAAAAACCTACGGAAATCAACATATTTTTAAAACAAAGAGTTGAAAATTGTAAGAGAAATGATAATGAATCAGAGAACAGATCAAAATTAATAGAATAAAAACAGTAATCAAAGATGTATCAGAAGAAAGAATCCATGACTCATAGAAATACCAAAAGCTAGCAATGAAAAGGTTTTCTCCATGTAGCTGGAAAAATTAATGAAAAGAAACCAGGATCAAGAGTTGTCTTAGTTAAATGTGTTACATGAGAGAGGGAGGAGAAGGAGGAGGAGGAGGAGGAGGAGGAAGGGAAGTTTCCAGAGACAAAATGTTGGTTATCTATTAAGGGAATCAACCTCCCTACTAGTCTCATGCTTTCAGTGAAGAGGAACTTCTGTGAGGTTAACACTCCTACCTTTTCTCTCCACCTCTACTAATTTCTTCGCATAAGAGCAGTGCTTTATCTGATATTTGCTTTTGAAAGAGGGAACTGAGCTTGCCTGGCTCAGCCCCTACTCCTGTCTGGTCAAATTCATAAGCTATAAAAAGTGTGCACCCTGTCTCCTTACCTGCCAGGTGGTAGGAGTCCAGCCCTCAGGTGGAGATGTGCAGGTGTACCGTGACTCTGCCCGTGATTCTGTCAAAATCAAGAGGAGAGACTCTAAGTCCCTTTGGCCACAGATCTAAAATCACTTTCTCCAGTCAGCTTTAAGAAATGCAACTGACATTTTGATCTTCCTTTTCCTATCTTCTGTGTTCTCAAGTTAATCCCCAAATTTGTAACCCAAGTTAGTCCTAATTTGGGAGGGAAAGAGGAAATAACCTAAAATACCAATGGTTACCCATAAAAGATTACCCATAACATTAAGTATGAGAAAACAACAGCAAAGTTCACAAACTGCTAGTTCTTAGGCAAAATATAACCTTGGTAAATGTTCTGTTTGGTGATTTTAGTTGGCACATACAACATTTTATATGGCCATGTAATTAGGCAGGCATAATATCTGATTATAACACGTCTTCCTCCAAGGCTGCCTCACATTTAGGTGTCCTGCATAACCTCTGTAGAATTTGAGTTTGCTAGCCCTGCAATAGTGCAGTGATGACAGAATCTGAAGTTAAACAGAATAGCTGTAGATCTCTAAGTACGTATATGGCTAGACCTGCAAGCCAAATGCTGACTGAAAAAGCAAGCTGCAGAATAATGCATACAGTAGGGTATCATTTACGTATGTTTAAACACAACATATTTTCTGATTTGCTGTTATGATGCATATGAAAGGTTTTTTTTTCTTCTCTCTCTAGAACTTTCTAGAATCTTTTCTATACACTCATGTTCTGCATTTCATGATGCTATGTTTATGAACATGAGAGACAAAGACACTGACCTCACTGAGCTTACACTCCAATAGGTAATAAATTACAAATAGATGAATGCACATGTCATATGACAGGACTTTGTAACTTATAAAGAATAAATAAACCACGGCAAGGGTTTCCTCCTCTTCTGGTGGTTTGTGTAGGGCAGAACCATCGTATAGGGGAGGAGGGGTATGCTGCTGAGTGGAATTTGACAAAACTTTCAAACTGCCTTTCCAAATGGCCATGCCGATTTATAATCCCAACGGTAGGATAATCTTCCCCTCCCCCCCCACCCCGTTTGATCGAAACACATTGTATCCATTTTCATTTCCTTGATTAAGTTGTGATTTGCCTCTTGATATTGTTTTCCTATTGGGTTGTACAGCTGATTCGTGTTTCTCCTCCACAGACCCAATTTCTGGTTCCAAGTTCATCAGTGCCCTCGTGGTGCCCCAACCACAGACCCTTTACTGGAAAGTGTCCGTGAAGCCCTCCTCATGCTTGATGCAATCACCCAGGTTGTATTTCCATGCCTGTTCTGGGCCTCAGCAGGTGTCACCACTGATACCTTATTTAAGCCTCACCACATGCTGAAAGTTAGGTGTTAAGTATCTTCATTGCCCAGATAAGCAAACAGACTCAAAGATGATGAATTACTTATTTCAAGGTCCCACAGCAAGTAATTGCAGGAGTCAGGATTCAAAACCATGTTTTTTAAATCTCTAAAGCTTGTGTTCATCTCCCTTAAATACTCTCATTGTCAGCCTTTGGGAGCAAAAGCTATTCTGCTACAGCATTGGCTATTTCAAAGTTCAACCTAATTTAGATTGGAGCTTGGTGTAGTTCACATAAATAAAGCCTTTGCAGTTGTCAACAGATCTTCTTAGATCATTTCCTACCTCAATCCATTGCTAAAGCTGTTTGGTTCCTGAAAAGCAAGGTCTTCCTTCCGTCCAGGTTCTAGGACCACCCTCTGAATTCTAGGTCTTCAGTTGCTCTCCATACTAGTTGACAGTAGCCCAGAATATTTCCATAAAATTTCCTTCAATTGTCACTTCTTTTAAATGCTATAAAACCAGGAAAGATGTCCAGGAGGGATTTTTCTAGCTTCCAACATCATTTTCTACTACACAAACATTTACATAAACATCAACATGTCTGAAACCAAATTACATGTCAGTTACTTAGGTCCCAGACAAATGGTGATTACTTTTTTTTTTAAATTAATTAATTTATTTATTTATTTTTGGCTGTGTTGGGTCTTCGTTTCTGTGTGAGGGCTTTCTCCAGTTGTGGCGAGCGGGGGCCACTGTTCATCGTGGTGCGCGGGCCTCTCACTGTCGCGGCCTCTCTTGTTGCGGAGCACGGGCTCCAGACGCGCAGGCTCAGTAGCTGTGGCTCACGGGCTTAGTTGCTCCGCGGCATGTGGGATCTTCCCAGACCAGGGCTCGAACCCGTGTCCCCTGCATTGGCAGGCAGATTCTCAACCACTGCGCCACCAGGGAAGCCCCAAACGGCGATTACTTTTTTTTTTTTTTTAAAGAAATTCACATTTATTTATTTATTTATTTATTTATTTATTTATTTATGACTGTGTGGGGTCTTTGTTTCTGTGCGAGGGCTTTCTCTAGTTGCGGCAAATGGGGACCACTCTTCATCGCGGTGCGCGGGCCTCTCACCATCGCGGCCTCTCTTGTTGCGGAGCACAGGCTCCAGACACGCAGGCTCAGTAATTGTGGCTCACGGGCCCAGTTGCTCCGCGGTATGTGGGATCTTCCCAGACCAGGGCTCGAACCCGTGTCCCCTGCATTGGCAGGCAGATTCTCAACCACTGCGCCACCAGGGAAGCCCCGGTGATTCCTTTTAAATCATGCAAAATTTAAGATCACAGAGTTCTACAACACTGAGGTCAGAAGGAATCACAGCATCCACCCAGCCCGAGGATGGCCAATAGAATCCGTAACTAGAAGTGGTGGCGAGAAAGCTGGAGTCCCGTCTGGGCTCTGCAGGAAGGAGTGCTGTGATCTGTTAGCAATGTCTGCCCTGGACAGCTACGGGAGTTCCAGGCCTTTGGGGCAGCTGTTGGGAAACGCTGATCCAAAATGAACACTAAAACATCACTGAGATCAACCAGTTAAATATGATTTTTCCCACTCCCACCAAAGCAGACAGCATCCTGACACGAAAAATTTTAAAAGCCCAGCTCTACTGAAACCTCTTACAACTTTCTCAGGCAGTCCCAGTGAACTTAAAATCTCAATCTAAATATCCCATGATATAGTGCCTTTTTCTCAGAAGACGAAATTTACTTTATTATATACACGTTAAAGTGGACTAAAGAAACCCAAAGAGGAAACAAGAACACACACACACAAACAATTTTTCAGTGATTCTGCTTTGCCTTGTTGAAGTAAATTCATAAATACAATTTTTATTAGTACAAAAAAAAAAAATCAGTTGCTTTTAACCTCTTCCACCTCCCCAGGCAAGTAAATACTGAAAAAAACTGTAAGGAATATTGGCTGGGAGGAGGGCCAATCAGGCCTGGGGTGTCCACACATCACCATCTGGCCCTACTGTCAGACGTGTGAAAAGGAATATGTGTATTATATATCTGTTTTCTCTAATCTTGTCCAAAGCATGCATTTTATGGAGGAAGAATGTGAAGCCCAGATAGACTAAGCCATTTATCTATACACACACAACTAGTTAACGGCAGAACTAGGCCAAGAATTCATTTCTCCTGCTTGCCGGTTTAGCACTGTTAACCTACATAGTCCCACATGTAAATGACTCCCAGGTCGTCTACTTAATCACCCATCACTCACCAAATACAAGTGTAGGAGGCACAGAATTGAAACAGTACAACCTTGGGCAGCGTCAAGATGCTCACAGCTGGATGGGAGGCTGGACCTGCAAACCGAGAGCTGCAGGGGACTCTCTACCTTCCTGAGGAAGGCATTTGGAGAGCTCTGAAAATCCCCAAACTCGTCCGTACCATTGCTTTTAAATCTCATCACTACCCCCGCCATCAGTGACCATCAACTTCCTTTCTGAAGCTTTTTTTTTTTTTTTAACAAAGAAACATCTTTAACACTTCACGATCGTTACTATGCACAAAGCAATGGAGAATCAAAAACAATCCGAGCTCTTTCCTGCCTTGCCATCTTTGCCCTTGATGTTCCTTCCAGCAGGATGGTCCCCTCCCCCCATCTTCACATGGCGGCTCCTCTCTTCACTGTAAATCTCCCTCCTTCTTTTTTTAAATTGTGGTAAAATATATGTAACACAAAACTTGCCATTTTTAAGTGTACAAATCAGTGGCATGAAGTACATTCACAGTGTTGTGTGACCTCCACCACTGCCTCTTTCCAAAACTTTTTCATCACCCCAAACAGAAACTCTGTACCCACCAAGAAACGACTCCCCACTTCCCCCTTCCTCCATCCCCTGGTAATCTCTAGTCCACTCTCTGTCTCTATGAATTTGCCTTTTCTAAGTATTCATATAAATGGAATCATGCAATATTTACCCTTTTGTATTGGCTTATTTCATTTAGCATAACGTTTTCCAGATTCATCCACATGGTAGCATGTATCAGAATTCCATTCCTTTTTATGGCGGAATAATATTCCATTTTATGAATACACAACATTTTGTTTATCCATCCATCCACTGATGTACACGTGGGTTGCTTCCACCTTTTGGCTGCTGTGAATAACACTGCAGTGGGCAGGGCTCCTTTCCAATGCTCACCTCTCTCTCTCACTTTCCATCACATCACCCGGCTTTATTTTCTTCACAGAACATATCACCACATGAAATTAATTGTTTTGTTTATTCTTCTTCCCTCCCCTCATCCTCCTCCCAAAGGTACAGTCCACGGGAGCAGAGAACCTTTTCATTCTCCACTTATCGCCAGCCTAGCATCATAACATAGGGGCTGGCATATACTAGACACTCAAAAAATATCTGTCGAATGAATGAATAAAAAAGCAATAATGAAATGCATAGGTTGGGCAGTTGACCAGACTCACTAACTTGCTAACTAACTCCCGCCCCCCCCCCCCCATTACAGAGCAGGTCATACAGACTCATACTTTAGCAACATGACAAACTACTCCATGCCATGGCTCTTTGGGATACGATGCCTAAAGTAGAAGTCACTAGTGTTAAATCCTCAATGCCAAATATCTATGACATTATATGGTTGAAAGTTGCTGTAACGGCAATGTGGGCAAAAAATCGAAGACACAGAAGTGCCAGTGAGTAAAAAGAAGTGGGAAGAAAAAAGGAAAGACGCTTTGTGCAGCTTTGTGCCCTGAAGAAAGGGCTGGTAACGTCCCTCTTACACCAGGAGAGAATCTCACTTAGCATAATTGGCCAGAGAGGCAGGTGGAAAAGTGGTCCAGCCTGGGGGGCTCTGGCACCACCTTCTGTTCTGGCAGCTCCCAAAGCCGTCACCTGATTTAACAGGTCTCTCTTTATCCCCAACGTTGAGGCCCACACACCTTCTCCCTGAGAGAGAATTCTCCCCACTGCTCTTTTCCCTGGGAGGTTATAGAGAATTTCAGTCTGTGCACGTTGATCCCATTACCGCTTACTACATGGCTATTTCCTGGGGCAGGGAGATAATCCAATTCTGCTCCTTCCCAGCACACAAGCATAAAACCATAATATATAACATATTATGTCAGACACAGGCGCTGCCCAGCTCAGCATTCTGTCCCTGACACCTGGAGCAAGGAAGACTTTGTGAGCAACTCTAGTCCTTGCTTCACGTGACACACAGATGCCAAGTCCTGCTCTCCCTCCGCAGAGTGCCATCGTGTCCCTGCTCCTACTCTGCCTTTCTCTCTGGACCACCCACACATCATCCTTCCTGGTTCCACTAGCAGATGCCCACTGGCCTCTTGCAGTGTTCTAGGATGTCTGTTGGGAACCAGAAATTTAAAAATGAATGAGTTAGGCCCCCACAGGGTTCCACTGGGCAGCAAAGGCAAGGACCACTTGACAGAGCAAGCAGGAACTACTTAGGCAGTGGGAAGATAGGGACCCATGGGGCAGATCTTGAAAGATAAGCAGTGTAGAAAGAAAAGGGAAAAGGATGAGGCAGAGGAAGTGTGGGCATACTTGTATATCAGGGAGAAAAGCCTGGGGTTTGGGGTGGGTGCTGGGGAGAAAGAGAGAGAGAATGAGAGAGAGTGAGAAGGAGGATATATGAGAGAGGGAATTAAATTTTTTCTAGAGAAAAAAACAGGAAGCAAAGGAGTCAGCAGTTACTGCTAGAAAGGTTAACTTTGGCGATGAGTAATAACTCCTTCAAATAGAATCATGAAGGAAGCAAATATAGGTAAAAATATAGACAAATTAAGAAGACCCAGGGGCATACATGAGATAGATCGTCTCTGAGGGTCTCCATTATCTCTGTAGAGCCCCAGCTTCCCCATGAGCTGGGAATGAGGAGGCGATGGTGGGTTGGGTGGAGGGGGTGGAGGTCAGGGGCAGCCGCTGAAGAGAAAGTAAGAGAAGGTCAACTAGAGATAATTAAAAGATGAGCGAGCAGCAGTGGCGGCCCAGCAGAGGCTGAGAGGCTCATAAATGTGTAATGGAACCACTTCAGCATGGTGATGTGCTTTTTCCCAAGTATTGTCCGGCAGCCCCGGGCCAGGGAGAGTGAAAACAAGCATTTGGATTGACACAGCAGTGGGGACGGAGGTGCAGCTGTGGAAGGAGGACAAGGAGATGAGCGTGAGGAGGGATGGGATGAGAGGCCCTTGAAGAGATGGGTGATTAAATCTAGCCTAAGAAGGGGAGATGGGCAAGGCCAAGAGAGGTCTGACAGCCTGCAAAATCAGGTGTCAAATATATCCAGCACGTAGCCATAAGGCTTTGTATTAGTCAAGGTCCTCTAGAGAAACAGAACCAATTCCTTATAATAAGTCTCATTAGAAGGAACTGACTCATGCAATTATGGAAGCTAAGAAATCCTGTGACCTGCCAACTTCAAGCTGGAGCCCCAGGAAAATGGCGCTGTAGTTCCATTCCAAGTCTGAAAGCCTGAGAACTTGGAGAGCCAGGATTGTGAGTCTAAGGCCACTGCCAGGAGAAGACCAATGTCTCAGTTTAAGCAGTCAGGCAGAGAGAAAAAAGGCCACCTTCCTCTGCCTTTTTCTTCTACTCAGGCCCGTGAATCAATGCCCATGGGCATTGGATGATGCCCACCCATGTTGAGGAGGGCCATCGGCTTTACTGAGTCCACAGACCCAAATGCTGATCTCTTCTGGGAACACCCTCACAGGCAGAAATGATATTTAAGCAGGTATCTGGGCATCCTATGGCCCAGTCAAATTGGCACATAAAGTTAACCATCACAAGCTTGGTAACAGTAGCTCTTATTGTAATCCCAGGCATGTGTGCACCAGGCGTTAACTAAGAGCTTTACGTGTATGGTTCCGTTGGGTCCTCTCTCACTTTACAGAAAAGTAACTACAGCTCAAGGAAGTTAAGTTACTCTGGACTTGACTAACCCCAAAACTCATGCTCTTAAACATCTGGCCCAAAGAGGTTGGAGTGCTAGATTCCTGAGCATATCGTTTTGTAGGTTGAGGCGTCCCAAGTGATGAACAAGGTATAGGAGGTGGCAGTGGACGTGGATTGCTGAAGTGAATGGAAGTTGAGTCATTGGGGCTGAGGACGTCAGAGCAATCTGTGACTGGCAAGTTGAGTGACTCAACAACAAGGGTCAGAGGGCCAGGAGTCAGGGACCTCAGAATCACAGGAAAATTTAACTGTCTAGAAGGGTTCATGTGAGGAAGAACCAGCCTGAAGCCAACTGGAAAAAATTTTGCAAGGGCCGTGGAAACTCTGAAATTTGGCCAGAAGTGGCATCTCTCCCTTTGAAAGGTTCCGAGCTGGGTCAGAGGCTCCCAAGACCATCCTCAGGTTCAGTGATTCGCCAGAAGGACTCATAGAACTCAGGAAAGCTCTGACACTCATGGTTATGGTTTATGACAGTGAAAGGATACAGACTCAAATTTGCAAAGGAAGGAGGTACACAGGGCAGAGTCCAGGAGAAACCAGACATGGCCTTCCAGCTGCCCTCTCTCAGTAGAGTAGCACAAACAGGATGTACTCCTCCCAGTAATGATGTGTGATAGCACCCGGGAAGTACTGCCAGCCAGGGAAGCTTACCTGAGCTTTCATGTCCAAGGTTTTTCTTGGGAGTCAGTCACTTAGGCATGAAATATCCACATGACTGACCTTATCTACCCTGTCTTCAGCACTTCCAGAGGTCAAACTAATACAGCATGGCCCAGGGACCCAGGCAAACAAAGGCACACATTCATTATAAATCACATTGTAGCCATAAACTATCTGGGGTAGCCCAAGGCCCCAGGTATACAAAAACACTCTTATCAAGCAGAATACTCCGAGGACTTAGAAGATCTCTCTGGTCAAGGGCCAGTCCTTTCTTTGGAAGGTGCAGGGTTGAAGCACCCCGGAACACCACAGAGACCTCCAGGGATCAAGGATGACCCAGTCACTTGAAGGTAAACTTTGCATTTAAAGCTAGAATGTTATCCTTTGAGTGTTGGGTTCACGATGAGCTCAACCTCTGAGGCTGATCTGAGGACTTTTCTACTTTAGACCATCCTATGCTCTCTCTGATTAAGGCTCAACTCTCCCAGTTAACATTAAAAAGAAGCAAGCAAACAAATAAACTGACAACTCTCATGCCCAACCTTGGAAAACAAGTGAAAAAGAAGTCTCTGATATCCATTAGACATCCACAAACACACTGCAATGAGGACCAAGAGATTTCCTCTCTGCACTGTGTGCTGGGATCCTGTTCCCAAGAGCCCTGTGGGTAGAACGCTCCCAGGTCCAAACGCCAGGCTGAGAAAGCAACCAGGAAGCAGCTGGTGTGCTTTGGTCTAACTCTGCAGTGGGTTCACTGGACACAACTGGGTTGGCCATTCTTTTGCCTCTAGAGGGTACAGTAAGCAGCAACTATCACATTCTCCTGGGTGCACAGGCTCGTAAAGAGTTGAAATAGAGATGGAGGCAGAGATAGAGACAGAGAGATAGAAACAGAGGTTTCAACGGACGTTTTCGCTAGCATAGCGTTTCTGTCATGCACTTGCCTTCTGATACGCCTTGTTTTCATTTATGTGAGATTTTATTCTTTTGTTTTATTGAAGTGTGGTTGATTTACAATATTGTGTTTCAGAGGCACAGCAAAGTGATTCAGGTTTTTTTTGTGGGTTTTTTTTTGCAGATTTTATTCCATTATAGGTTATTGCAACATATTGGTATGATTCCCTATGCTATACAGTACATCTTTGTTGCTTATTTATTTTATGTTTAGTGGTTTTAGTAGGGAAGAAAGTAAGCGGATCCTTTGCCCCTGGCGTTCTAGACCATGGGTGGCACTCAGCTCACCCTCTTCCTGCTGTAGACCCTTGCAGAGCTCAAATCAGACAAGTGCTCCCTGTTTATTGCACACGATGGGTAACCCTGCTGCGGAAGGATACTTCTATTATGGAGGTAAAGCCCATGGGAGTTTTGCTGGCTACTCCTTTACCTCTACCTTCCATTGACCAACAGTGAGACTGTTCTATTCCAAATGCCTTTGAGGAAGGTTGTCACAACGGTAAAGAAGGGAAAAAATAAATAAATCCATGCTCAGCTCTCACGTTTCAAAATGAATGTTTGAACCCAAGGCAGAGGCAAAAGCCTGAGAGAGAGGGATATTGGAGTTCCAAAGCAGAGCCCATAAAAACCCAGCACAGAAAGTTTATTTCCAAAAAAGTAAGCAAAAAGAATTCACGATCGGTTAGAGCCAGTTTTACCACCATTCATATTATATTAAAATCCCCTAAAGTGAGAAAAGCGGGAAATTATGAGTGGTCCTGAGGTGGGGCTCCTGTCTTGCCCCTTTGAGGTCAAGTCTATAGGGTGGAGGAGTACCATAAGTTCAAAAGCAGAAGGAATCACTGCTTCCATGCTGAGCAGGGCCCAGGAAAGTGAACGGGGTCTCGGGACTCTCCACCTGTATCCTTCCATGGAGCCACAGGGATGGAGAACTGACTCCAGGGTCTAGCGAAATGGGCCTGACCCATCAGGCTCCACACGGGAAGGCGAGAGACTGAATGCTTCTCATTCAATCTTTAGGGCTGGTGGGCCCTAGTGGCCCCTGGTCAGCTCGTGGAGATTCAGAGTGACCTTTATGGACCAACCACTAGGGAAAAGATGAAGGCTCAGACATCCCAAAGGAGCCTGGCAAGGATGGGCAGTGACAATCAGGGCCAACGAGAGTGAGGCCATCGTGGTAGCTGTAGAAGAGAAGACGTAATGGCCTAGAACCAAACGCCACTCCCAACGCCTGGAGAGCCCTCAAGTCTCCTGGAAATTAGGTTCAATCATGGAGGAAAGAAGAAAGGGGAGAACTGTGAATGAATCGAGAAAACCTTGAATGGGTTGAGTTTGTCCTGGAATGACTACCATTGAGTTTCCATGGACAGAGGTGTGGAACTGGAGACAGAACCCAAATTCAGTTATGGAAAAATAAGAGCCTTACCCTTTACTTTGCAAACCTGAGTCGGAGGTCTATGGAATGAACACTTACAATATTTTAAACTCCTGAGAGCTCAAAGATGTGAGAACAGGTAGGTCAGTGATAACAGCAAGAGCACCAGGCTGTATATAAATTTTTGTAAATAAATTTTATATAAATGTTTAATGCTGTATATATAAATTCTAGTTTGTGCAAACCAAAATTTGGGGTGCATTGTTCTGACCATGGAACATATGTGAATGGGACCTGCCCCTGAAAGTGGGAAATGTATGTGCCTAGGTCATCTTCTTTCTGTATCAGGAATGCAGCCATCCCTGACCAGGTGACAGATAGTGTGACTGTGCATTTCAAAAGGGGAGCTATGTATGTGCCACTTCTGGGTATGTGAAGCCATCTCAGAGATGTAGACTGGGCCCCCAAATGTTGGGATGGCTGGAAAAATTCAAGGATCAAGTTCAAAGTCCTTAGTATGACAAACAAAGCTTTTCACGATGGGGCCTTGCTCCCTTGACCAGTCCCTTGGGATTCCCTAGCAGTCCCATAGTCAGGAAGACCACCAGGAGGGCTCTAAACCCACCATATTGTCTTGCCCCGGGGCCTTTGCACAAGCTTCTCCCTCTGCCTGAATGGGCCTGGCTGTCTCTACGTATCCTTCACGTCTCAACTTGAACTTACATCTTCCAGAAAGTCTTCCCGAATTTTCCCAAATTGATTTCATTGTCCTTCCATGAACTTCCACGGCATCCTGAGTGAACCCCAGTTGTACCACTTATCAGGCTGTATTAAACTGTTTCCCTATTTATCTCCTCCACTAGACTGTCAGCTATTTAAGGGAAAAGGCATGTCTTGATCATCATTGTATCCTGGGACCTAAAGCAGCACCTGGCCACAAGAAGGTGCTCCACAAACACTTGTTACTTGTCAAGGCTGATGACTACTGGGGAAGGAGGGATCTGGACCATTTTAGAAAACCCAAGCTGATGCGGCCACCTCCCTCGGGGAAATGGCCGCAAGCAAATAGACATCAGAGTCAGAGAGTTGTGGCCAAAGAATTTTTCTTCACTTGTTGCCCAGGGAAAATTACTGTTTTGAGCAGCAATGCTTTAAACCTGGTTCTTAAAGGAAGAGAAGCCTCCGTGGGCTGGTAAGTCACATCCGCAGATGCACAGCTGCCCTCTCTCCGGTCCGTCTGTGCTTCTTCAATCAGGCAGAACATCCCCCTCCTTCAGACCACTGTTCTCAGTCTGGGCTTTTGGGGGTTCATTGTGTCAGCATCCCCCGGGGTGCCCACTCTGCTCAGGGTCTTTTCTTGTGAATGCCCTGAACAGAAATACGCTCTTTAGAACCTTCTCAGCGGAAGGCTCCATGCCAGGCACTTGCACGTAGAACATTAGATTTAACCCTCACAAAAACATTGTGAGATGAAACCATTACCCTCAGAGGTAGAGAGGCAAAAACCGAGGAGGTTAAATAACTTGCTCAAGATCCCAGCTAGTGAGAGACAGCTGTTCTCAGGGGGAAAAAAATAACCTCTGTTACGAGACTGTTCAATTTTTTACACTGCTGTCACAAAGAATGCAAAACTCCACTACCTGTTCCCGAAAGCTCTGGGTGGCAAAACACACACACACACACACACACACACACACACACCTTGAAGAGTCCAGCAGGTGATAATTGGTGTTGCTACAGCATGAAAGAATAAGGGAGCTGTGAAATTCTCCACTATCCTGGGAAAGAATCAGGCACTTTTCTACTTTGATAACCACGGTATTCTCAAGCATAAGGTAAGGGTTTAAGCCATAGTTTCCCACGCTTCTGATTTAAGTCTAAAATTTCCAGGAAGAGCAGAATATGTCAATTAGTTAGGTCTGTGCTTTTTTAAGAGATTATGTAAGTTGTTTACTCTCACTAACAGCCAGGAAGAGTCCGAGTGCTGTTCACTGGCCTCACATCAATATTCCATGCACTCATTAATCATTCACAGATTACTTTATACTCTGCACATGCCCTCAGATGGCCCTTTACCCAGGTTGGGTAGCTCGAGTTATAAATGCCAGTGCCTGTAGGAGAAGCAGGCCCATAGCACAAATGTTACAGCCCCAAGGAGCAGACGTGCAGGGGTCCTCTGGTGACTCAGAGAGCATGTGCTCTGTCTGCAGGGGGCGCCACGACTCAACTCCAGCCAACGGTTGCCATGTAGGATCCCAGAGTCCTTGTGGCTGGGTCTCCTGATTTTCCAAAAAGAGCCGTAAGTCTGGAATTTTACACGAAATTTCCTGATCACTATGAGAGCCAAGCAGCATATGCCTGTGGGTAACTTTCCATCCAGTCTGCGATCCCTGGATTGCTGTCTACAGCAGTGCTGTCCCCTAGGACCCAGGACTTCGACGAGCTCATCAGAGTTAACCCAAGAGCAGACAGCCGTGCAGCCACGGGGTTGATGGCAGCGGGAGGGCTTCGTGTCTGACGAAATCGTAAGCGTCAAGCCAAGGAAAACAGGAACTATCTGTCCCATAAGAAAACGACAACGCTCAACGAGTCCTTATGGCCTCAATTTTAACATCTTTGGTAATTCTGCAGCAGTAGCACCTGCTCAGGCAACGAGAGAGGCGGCTTTGGAGACATGATATGACACCTTTTATCTCAGCTCTGGGTGAGGTGAGCTACAAGTAAACTATCTACAAGCAACACAATCACAGGTACAGAGCCGTGATGAAATGCCTGGTGCAATTCAGAGGAAATCTGAGCAAGGGATTAAACAGGCTTCCAAAAGGGTAGTGTGAGGTGTTGGAAGAGGCTGGGCTGGCGGGAAAACTCACGTGTTGACCCCCAGAAGCATCTTTCGTTTCCTGAGCAAGGATGTAGAGGGGTTCTCCTCCCGCCAAGCATGTGATGCTAGTCGCCAGGGACAGAGCCATGAACCACGCTAACGACGTCCACTGGCAGAAATGAAGAGGGAGCCCCTGAGTTCCGTACTGTCCAGGCGACATCTCCCCTCACCCAGCCTTGCCCTTCCCCAGCTGACCTGCAGGAAATCCCAGGGCTCCCTGTCCCCCTCCCTTCTTACCTGAGACCCCAACAGGACTGATTCCATCTGGCTTTTGATCTCTGCTCACTTCTGCACAGGAAGCCCTAAGGCTTCCTAAACTCAACCCTCATCACCCCGCCTCTCCTCGCTTAAACCTCTGTCCATCTCCTAACCTGACCACCCCTAACTCCCCAGATCCTCTCATTGGGTCCTCTGGGACTCATGGTCCATTATCAGCAAAATCTCTATATCTTCGGTTGCATCTCTAAACATTTTCCTCACCTTTCTGTCCTAACAGAACAAGGAGCCTGTTCCAGAACAAGGAACCGAGCAGAAGATTAATTTTAAAAATAATCATACTATTAGCAAAAACTAGTATGCACACTTAACCATGTTCTAGGCACTGCTCCAAGCACTGTACCTATATCGATTCCATTAATCTTCACAACAACCCCGTAATTAAAGCCATTACCACACCTATTTTCTGATGAGGAAACTTAGGCACGGAAAGGTGAATCGATTAGCCTAAGTTCATGGAGTTAATAAGCAGGAGAGCGGGAATACAGGATTTGAATCAAGGCAGTTGAACTCCAAAGCCTGCGCATGGAACAACTGTGATACACCGCATCACAGAATGGTCTTTGGTAGGAGAGAAGATGCCTCCAAAAAGGGGCAATCTGGGCCACCCCAGGGAGGCAGCACTAGGACGAGTCCATATCTGTGTGGGTCTAGAACCCACCACTAAGAAAAGTTCGAAACTCCTGCTAAGGACACGGCTTCCTCTGTCATCCTCTCAAGAAGTGGCTATTTTTTTCATTCCCATACCCCTTGTTCCACTAGGCCTTGTTGGCGGGGGGGTCTCCTCCCTGCTCTCTATTCATCTTCTATACCATTGCCCCCCACCACTCTTGGCTCTGAAGGTCATACTGCCAGACTGAATATTCCACTATGCTTCCTTACTGTAGGCATCCAGAGGCCCCGGGTCGCTCCCCTCATTCCTACAAGATCTGAGCACCTGCTCATTGTCAGTTCTGATCTCAGGAATTTCACTTTCCATCGAGAAAATCCTTGCAAGGCCCTTGACTTGCAGTTCCACGACCTCCTCTCTTCCCATTCTAACTCATCCTGACTCGGCCACTCCCTCCTGTGGCCACACCCTAGACCTTTCCATACAGGTCATTCACTCCTCCATTATCTTAATTCTAAGGATCCTACTTTCCAACCACTGTCTCTCATCTTTAGTTTGCCAGTTCCAAAAATGATTGACCCCTGTCTGACCACTGGATCATTACCGCCTTTTTACTATCCCTCAATTCCTTCATATCCTTACCTTTTTTTTTTTTTTTTACCCTGCTTACATTCAAATACACAGTATTATCATGACTCTCTAGCATGTACTCCAAATCCTTTCTTCCTCTCTCCCTAATACTCACCTGGAAAAAACACAACCCTTATGAAATTTCACCCTATCTATTCTGAATCTTCATCCAAGCAACTGAGCTTGCTCTGAAGAGAATTTCACAGCCTCCCGCCAACTCATCTACCAACTTCAGGGCATCTGCCCCCTACACTTTGTCTTGCCTTGAATTACCATGGATGAATGGAAAGGCTCCTCTCTGAGGCCAGCCCCTCTGTTTGAATCCCATAGCCTCATTCTCTTTTCCATACCAAAGTCATTATCAGTCAATCATCCCCTTCCCTGCATCATTGGATTTTCCCTCTCTTCTTGATCATTTCCATCAGCCATAAAAAAAAGCCTTCCTGCCCCTCCAATCCCTTCCAGCTCCCACCCCATTTCTCTGATCTCCTTCACTACAGTTGTTTCCACGTTCTCTCCTCCCCTTTTCTCTTGAACCCAATCTTCCCTGAATTACCGCCCCATCACTCCACCATAGTTCTTACCCAGGTCATCAATAACTTCTAGTTTACCAAATCCAACGGTCAATTCTCGGCCTTCACCTTACGTAGCCTCAGAAACATTTGACAAAGTTTGTCCCTCCCTTTTCTCTGAAACTTTTTTATGACTTGCTTCCAGGATGCTCTTCTCTCTAGGTTTTCCTTCTACATCGCTGACTGCTTCTTCTTGGTCTTCTCTCCTGGCCTCCCCCATATCCCAGACCCCGAAACTTTGGAGCACCCTGGACTCAACCCTCAGCTTTCTTTTATCTGTCAACCTTCCTGTCCAGGGACCTCATCCAGTCTCATGGCATTTACACTGGTGGCTTCCACATTTCTATCTCCAGCTGGACCTCTCCCCTGAATTCCAGGCATCTCAGCTCAACTCTACATCTCAGTTGGATTTCTAATAGGCACCTCAAACTCTACACGAACAAAACCCAACTCCTGATTTGTCCCCAATGCGCACACACACAGACACACACACACATGATCTTGCACAATGTTCAGTAATTAGTACCTCAATGCTTCCATCCAAAACCTTGAAGTCATTCTTTCCTCCTCTCTTTTCCTCACTCCCAACACTCAAACAACAAATCCTGTAGACGATGCTGGGAAAGGAGGTCTCATGCACAGTCTTTTAACCCACACTCGGCCACAGAAGAATGAACCTTGGGCCTGGAACACTTCCTTACCAAGAGATGGAGCCCCTACCCCCTGTGCCAGGCTTATCACCTTGAGCGGGAATATCTTTTCGTGTTTCATGCACAATGACTGTTCCTTTGTTCCACTTAAGCATGTACATCAACAGCCCTCAGGCATACCCCCAGCTTTCCGTATTTCAGGCAACATGGGGGAGAGGTTGGGGTCCTTCCACTGTGGCACTAGAGGGATGTGTAGGCCAGTCGCCCTGTGTCAGCTGCTTGTGGGGACCTGATAGCCATGAGGGACCGACACACACAACTGGATCTGATCTTGCTCTGTCTCTTCCCTATGTAAGTAAAGCGTTATTCCGTCCAGAGCTTGACTATGCTGTGTTTTCCTAGGCGACTCCAACACCAAGATGCAATGGGAAGAAGGGTTTAGAGTCCTCCTCTGGGACTGATAACTGGTGCCTGGTACTTTGCTCAACGCTTTGCCTTCAGAATATGTACAGCATCTGCTTCTTACCACCTTAGTCCAAGCTACTCTCACCTGGATTGTGACATAGCACATCCTTGCCTCCACCTTGGCCCCCATGACAGTCTGTTCACATGGCAAACAGGAAAATATTTGAATTCTGCTCAAAAGTAGCTTCCAGTCGTGCTCAGAGTAATAGCCAGGGCCACCTCTGACCCTCTCTGATTTCATTTTCCACCACTCGAGAACTGGACCATTCTGCATCAGCAACATTGGTCTCCTTGCTGTTTCTTGAATCTACCAAGCATGTTCCAGCCTCAGAGCCATTGTACTTTCTGTTCCCTTTTCCCAAAATGCTCTTCCTCCAGACACCTTCATGACATGGTCCCTCACTTTTTTCAGGCCTCTGCTTGAATGCTACCAAACCACCACATTTAGTAGTAATACCCTTTATTCCCATCCCTGGAACAAGAATGGGTATTCTAGGAGACAGGCTAGACTCAGAATAGTGGCTGGAACGTGTACAGGTGAGTTACAGTTATTTGTGGAATGAATGATTCCTGTCCTCATGGAGCTTACACCCTAGTAAGCAGGCAAACATTGAATAATTGGTGACATATAAATCACATTGCTGGGAATGATAAGTACAGAATGAATTAAGGGTATATAACTAGCATGTTCAAGGTCCTATGATAAAAAGGATCATGGTTTCCAGACCCTAAGTTGTGTTAAGTCCTTAAGGATCAGATTGATGCCTTACTTACCTCTGTTTAAAAAAAGAAAAAAAAAAAAAAAAAAAAAGTATGGCATAGACATGCCCAAATTAACTTGTCCTAGGAATTTCCATATTCTCAAGCATTCAATTAACCAGATCGTTCCACCTCTGCTTTTAGCTGCATGCAAGGCAGCCTCAGGGAAGATGGTAAAAGAAAGAGGAAACCCCATGCGTCCAACCCTTTAGTACTCAGCATTTTCAACAGATGTAACCATGTCCCCATGGTACGCTCAGGCCCAGGAAAGATGGGACAGGAAGGCCTCCAGCATCCTGTGCCTAGAATAAGCCTTCTCTATGTCAGATTGAAGGTACCAATAGACACACGGAAGAAGAGGAATGGTCCTATTCCATTTGTGATATCAAAACCTCAAGAGTAAGTAGTATGCACCTTATACAGTGCGGCACCTAGTGAGAGCTTGATCAAGGATGGATGGATGGATGGATGGATGGATGGATGGATGGATGGATGTATAGATGGATAGATGGACAGAAGAATGGGCAGGTGGATGGGAGGATGGATAGCAAATTAAGAAGGTGACAGATGGTCTGCTTTATTTCCCCACTCTGGTTTCTTGCCATGCCCTGTGGAACAAGAAGGAAAATTCAAGAGGAATCTACATCAGCCTAGTGATTAGATTCTCAATTCCCATATCTTGGAGTTGGAATACTAGGGAAAAGAACTTTTCACACTCTCTCCAAATAGCATCAGTCTCTTCTTGGACCTTAGTAATTAGGACATCATCTTGGATTGACTTCCCAAAGATTCTGGAGCTCAAAACCGGCTCATTATGCCGTTCGTCATCGTCATCACTTGGCCAAAATAAGCACTTAGGGAGCACATACTCTACGCCAGACAGGTTGATACGTGTGTAATGCAGATCATCTCATTTAATCTCACCCTCCTCCCACCTTATAAGATAAATATTTATCATTTCTATTTATACATTGGGAAACAGAGACTCAGAGAAGATAAGCAAGTTGTTCAAGGTCACAGCTAAAAATCTGACAGGACCAAGATCCAAACCCAAATCTGACCCTGGCTCGTTCCAAACGACCACACTGCTGCCCCCACAACACCATCTCTGTGCCTGATGCTCTGTGTTATGCATTAAACACACGATCTCAAGGGATCTAATCCTCATGTCAACTCTCAGCCACTTTTTCCAGATGAAAAAACTGAGTCTCAGAGAGGTATTTACAAATCAGCTGCTCAACGTCATACTGCAAGCGAGTGGCACAAGTGGGTTTCACCCAGGGCTGTCTGATGTCAAATTCCTCATTTTATAAAAGAAGAAGGAGAAGAAAAGAAGACCAAAAACAGAAAAAACAAAGGTATAGTGAAATGCTGAAGGTCAACATCACTAATTAGTAAGAAAAGTGGGACTTGAATCAACACTGTCACCCTCACAAGAGCATGGCAGTGCCCTCCGAGAAGTGTGTCCTGTGCCCACCCCTGACCCCTGCACACTGGGATGTCCCTTTGTGATGCTGCCTGGGGCTGAGCCGGGGTCCTAGTGGGCAAGAACCCTTGGCCAGTCTTTCCCGAGAACAGGGCCCAAGTCAGGCAGCCATGGAGCCAGGAAAAGGTGGGCATTCTGCTCTGTTTCTGGGTCATGCTCATTCCCCATGAGACTGCAGAAAGGAAGCCACCTAAAGGCAGCCTCCATCGGCCGAGCACTTGACCCAGCAGTCACTGTGTTGGCCTGGGGGATGGAGTGAAAAACATCAGCTGGATGTGAACCACATTTATCTTGTTCTCTGTGCCCCAGAGTGTGTGCAGTTTACTTTCTCACTGGAGGTGCAATTATTTAACGAGGTGCCGAAGCCTGGAGAAGATTGCACATTTTAATCAAAGCACCAAACGAGCGAGTCTAGATGACTTTCCAAAATGTATCAGAGGCGAATTTTGCACAGCAATGTCTGGGTATCAGGTAATTAAGTGAAGAGGGGAATAACTTCCCAAGGGGTGTAAACGAACACACCGAGTCAGCCTCACTTAAGTGTTATGCTGAGTAGGGAAAATGGATTTCTGAGTGGACGGCGACCCAGGACTCCTCCTTCAATGTCAAGTCTGGCTTTGTGGGGCGGAGAGCCCAAGAGCAGAGCTGCGGGGCCACGGCGCCCCCTGCAGGTTGAGAGGGGAAAAACAACCCTTGGAGAGAACCTTGTCCCACGCCCTCCAGTCAAAGGGGAGGGGGAAGCCTGCAGCCCCGAAAAGCAAAGTGAATTTCTCAAGGCCATATGACACCCAGGGGCAGAGCTAAGACCAGTCACTGGCCTTCTGAGTCCCAGTCCTGTGTCACCTCCTGTCGACTAGGCCAGTGCTATGCAGATGTCAGCTATTAATAACGAAAACAATAATAATGACAATAACTGACACGGTGATAGCTGACATGTATGCGCGTATATGCCCCGTGCTGTGCTTCATGCCTTGTATCCATTAACTCAGTAAACTCTCCCAGGGACCTCATGGAGACACTAGGAGTATCCCCAGCTTAGAGGTGAAAAAAATAGAGGCAGAAAGAATTGAAGAAACCAGCCCTAAGTTACACAAGTAGAGAGTGTCATAGGTGGGTATTAGACACAGACCCCCTACGTGTCATCTAGTTGAGCTTGGGCCAGCCCTGGGTTCCACGGTCTCTGGGTGTCCAAATCCTTCCCTGGGTTCCTAAGGTGAGTCTGAGCCCTTCTGCCTCCAAGGCCCTGCTTCCAAATCTGCTGTCTGTGTTTGGGACCACACTTATCCTGGTGAGCAACTCGGTCTTCTTCTCAGTTCCCACAAAAGCATAACAAAGACAAACGACAAAAGCAGAACAAACAAAATGCAGGATGCATTTGAGCATGCTGTAAACTTCAGGGTCACAAACACAGAACACGTCCTGGCAATCTACCGAAAACCACTTATTAGACATTTTCTGCAAAGGCCCAGGGATTTTTTCTTTTTTATTTTACTGGTTTCTTTCAGGGGTTTCTTGCTCTTTTCTCCGATGTGTGTCTCAGCTGTGGTTTGCCGCCCCAGGTCTCATCGCCTCCCCTTACTCCACTCTCCTGTGTCCCCTTGCTCTCTCCTTCCTCGTGAGGTGAAAACAAACAATTCGTTTTTTCCTCGGACGTCCATGTCCCCAGGGTCTCGCCTTCTGCCCTGAGCAGCTTATCAAGATATTTTCTTGGACAGAGGCAATTTCCTTCTCTGAGAGGGATTCTGGAACTAGCTGCTAAGAAAATCCATTATTCACTGTGTGACACCAATAAATATGAGGTCTCCACTTGCATTTTTAAACCCACACGTATGTTTATTTGCACAGCATATGGTTTCTACATGATAATCCACCCGGGAAACCAGGTAAGTCAAACGCATTCATATATTGTGTTTCCTCTAAAGCTTATCCTTCCTTCACTTGCACCCCCAAGATCTCATCATGATGTAAACTTGATTCCAGCTGAAGCTGAAGGCTGTCCCCCCCCAACCCCACACTGACCCCGACCTCTGAGCAGTAGCTCTCAGAGAGCGCAGGCAGTGACAGCTCCTTGAGGGTAGAAGCCTCTTTGGTTCAATTCTGTCTCCCCAGAATCTAGCACAGAGATTGCATACAGAAGGCACTCATTCCCTCATTCGTTCATTCATTCAGCAAACATCTGTTGAGTACCTGTTATGCTCCAGGCCCTAATCTAGGCTTTACAGATGTAAGAATAATGAAGATGTCGTCCCTAAACTCAAGGATGAGTATATATTGGAGGCTCTTGAAATTTGGGGTATATGGGTTACGGTGGGAAATTGTCCTGAAATCATCCTTCGAGAAAGCAATTGTATTTTGGCACACAGTCCTTGGTAGGTAGCTGCACTGGCCCCAATTCTTCACTTTTTTCTGTCTTATGCCCTTGGCCATGTAACTTGGCAGGCCCTTCCACCATGGGTAGGGTGGGGTGGGGTGACCTGCCCCACCACTTGGCTCTGAGCTCATCCTCAGACCTTGCTTTGGCCAAAGGGGTGTCAGTGAGAATGACACAAACAGAACTTGAAATGGGCTTGTACTTTGGGGCATGTTATCTCACACTCCCCCCACCACCACGAGAAGGACAAGCCTGGACCAGCTCTCTGGCACAGAAGGGAGATGAGAAACACGGGACTGGAGCCCAGCCGCCCCAGCAAAGGCCAGCTTAGATCAGCCAACAGCCGGGTATCCCCAGAGATTTAAACAAGCCCATTCAAGATAAGCAGAACCCCTGGAAGAACCCCAGCTGACTCCAGACACTAAAGGAAGAGTCACTTCCTGTGGGCGGCCACTGGGATGCTGTGATTGTTTGCCTCCTGTATTACTGTGGCAGCTGGTTAGTAACTCAAACTATTGAGGGCTTTATGAATAGCCTAAAGGTCGGTAGATCCCAAGTTGAGAACCTTTGGTCTTCTAAGGGATGCAGTGAAGGACACGGGACCTACAGCAGAGTGTATGAAGCATTACGAGGGGATAAATCTAGGTGCTTTAAGAGCACCTAACAGGGGCTTGCTTTACGGAGGAGATGACATCCAAACTGAGATCTGAAAAACAGGCAGGAGTTAGTCAACCGCAGGGGGAGAGGAACAGGTCCCAGGAGTGGGAATTAGCACAAAAACTGTGAGATGAGAGAAAACGTGACCAGTTAGTCATTTTGGTGGGACCGCCAGCATTTCAGCTGAGGTGCTTCAAAAATTGAGAGAGGAGCCTCAAACACTTCGAATTTTTGAGGGACGCTGATATATTAAAAGCCAAAGATATGCTAAAAGAGGGTACAAAAATAGTGGTATAATTTAAGTATTCTTTGTGGAACAAGACAACAGTTTAACATTGGGAGGAATACAGAGTTCCTATGTAGAGCCTTGTTCGGATGTAACATTAATGCCTAAACATGCCTCTCATGAATGTGAGAACTGGGCCTCGTGGCCTTCCTGCCCCCTGCCCTCAACCTCGTCTAAAATAGAGGGTGTGGAGACAAAGCAGGGTTGGCGAGAGCTGAGACTCAGTAATTCCTTGTTCAACTGAATTAAAAGGATGTGAACAATTTTCAGATGTCAACAAGGAGAAGATGCACCCTGGCTCAGTGAGGCTCCTCTGGAAAGGCCCCCTCATGGCTACAAACTGGAAAGCCCTCAACCCCAGCTACAGGGCGTGATGCATGGGCCCCATCTTGGCCAGCTGGGTCACCAAGAGGCCCCCAGCTGTCCTGCCAGCCCTTCAGAACTGGTCCAAGTCGCTCACTGCCCCACCGCGAGGTATAGAGGTGACGGCGGTGTCGCACCGCCACCTAGTGGTCACACCCGAGAAGTCATCTGCTCCACCCCTGGGATTGACGCTCCCACCCAGGTGGGCCTTCCCCTTGGGAAAAGTCTGCTAGTGAGTGACAGGGCTTAAAGTTTACATTTATACTATATAGTAGAGTTAATATAAAATACCTGGCACATTATGCTTATCACATAGTAACTACAGTTATTTATATCCTCGTTATTATTGCCTTGATGCTGTAGAAATACCTCAGTCTCTTTGAAATTAACTGGGCTGTGGGAACACGAAATTTCTTAAGACGGTTAAGAATCCAACTAGTGGTTACCAGTGAGGAGAGGGAATGGGGGAAGGGTAGGATGGGGCAGGGGATTAAGAGGTACAAACTACTATGTATAAAATAAATAAGCTACAAGGATATACTATACAACACAGGGAATATAGCCAGTATTTTATAATAACTATGAATGGAGTATAACCTTTAAAATTGTGAATGACAGTGTCGTACACCTGAAACTTATATAATATTGTACCTCAGCTACGCCTCAATAGCAAGAAGAATCCATTCCCCCTTTAATTATTCAATAAACACATACTAGACTTTTAACTCATGCCAGTTCTGTGCTGTGTAACTGCGACAGCGTGAAGAAGATATAAAAATGACCAGGATGTGGTCCCTACTGCAACACGTTTCCGGTCCTGAAGGAGAGGTGGGCACGTAAACAGCCAGCTCCCACTTGCTAAACAGAGTGGCAGCCGGAGACCTGGCTGTGACAGCCGCAAGTGGCAGCCATTCATTTAGACGCCTGTGGTTTCCCTTCACTCTCACAATAAAATAGTGGTCCTTACCATGGTCCTGGCCCTGGCTGCCCGTCTGTGCTGTCTCTGGGCCTCTCTCCAACACTTCGGAGAGCTCCTGGCCTTGCCAGTTAATGGGAAGCCTCATGAAGTTGTGGAGCAGGTGGAAGCCCAGGGAGGGTTGGGGGCGTCACTTCTGGAGTCAAGGTTCCAGCTGGATGTCCTTGGCCAAGTTGCTTAACCTCTCTCTGTCTTAATTCCCTCATCGGTGAGGAGGAGGCTGTTAATAACAGCACCTGCCTCCTGGGGTTGTTGTGAGGGTTGAATGAGTTTATATATAAGGCACTTCCTTAGTTTCTGACGCGTGTTCAACCCTCCACGTTTTCATTACCAACTGCGGTCTGCAGAAATTCTCTTGACTCTTCACGAGACCTGGGTCCAATTTTAGGCATGTTCCGTGATTAACGCTGGGTCCAACCCCATTTAAAACTTCACTCTCGTCTACGATTCAGCTTCCCCCACCCAACCATTTAGGGCACTAGGAACTGGGGGTACAAAGAGGTGCCCCTGGTCATCTCCCTTCTCTCTTCTCGCCTTGAATTTTCTCCCTCATCATCCTGTGTTACCTAAATCCTAAAGGGGCTTCTCCCTGGCCTGCGGCCCGGCAGCAAGGGCAGGCGGAAAGAAGACTCCGCTCACCTTACTCACTTTTGACCCCGGGTGGTGTGACGGGGAGACAAGAAATATGTCTGATTCACTCTGATGTGTGTAGTGTCTGTGAGGGGAGGACCTCGGCAGAGGCGGTATCCCTAGCTACCATGGAAAGCTGTTCGGCCTCCCTCTGTCCACCCCAACTGCATCTCAGAAGACAAAGGAGAGAGGTGCTTCACGGCCACCTCCTCAAGAGGGACAAAGGGCAAAGGCTTTGGAAGAACTACTTGGATCGCGGGATACATGCTTCCTGAAGGCGGGGTGGGAGCCAGGCTCAGGCTTCAAGAGGCTAAGGTTAAACAAAGGGGTTGCCGTGGTAGGAAACAGCACCCCAACTGAGGGTGAGACAATAAGCCCCGAGATCAGCGGTCCAGGTGGAGGCCTGGAGGGAGAAGCCAGCCAGGAACCTTCTAGGAAAAGACCCAGTCCGACAGTCAGATGGCGACAAGTTTTTAATTGCTTTATTGAGATACAATTGACGATAAGTATCAATATTTCAATTATATCTCAATAAAACTATTAAAAAAATTTTAACACTCTCAATACACACTTATTGTCAATTGTATCCCAATAAAACTATTTTTTAAATGTTAATATTTACTGTCAATACACACTTACTGTCAATTCTGTCTCACCTATTACCACACATATTTAAAGGGTACCACTGGATATACTCACAAACCCACAACCACGGTAAGGAATACATCCATTACCCCCAAATGTTTCCTCCTGCTCCTTTGTAGTTTGCCCCTCCCACCCCACCCTGTTCCTCTGTTAAAAGGCAACCACTGATCTGCTTTTTGTCACTGTGAATTAGCTTGTATTTTTGTGTATTTTATACAAATGGAATCATACAGCATGTACTCTTTTTAGGTCTGCCTTCTTTCACTCGGCATAATTATTTTTAGATTCATCCATGCTGCTGTGTGGATCAACTGCTCAGTATTTTTTTTTTTTAATTGCTGAGTGTGTACGAATGTCCCACGATTTGTTTCTTTATTCTTCTATTGATGGATGTTTGGGTTGGAGATGGCAGCACTTTGACTAATTATCTTCTGCTCCATTTTTTAGAACAATTCTGCTGTCACATGTATTGTTTTATAATCAGGATGCAAGGTAATATGGAATCTAAAAAAAAAAAAAATGGTTCTGATGAACCTAGGGGCAGGACAGGAATAAAGACGCAGACGTAGAGAATGGACTTGAGGACACGGGAAGGAGTAAGGGGAAGCTGGGACGAAGTGAGAGAGTGGCATGGGCATATATACACTACCAAAGGTAAAATAGATAGCTAGTAGGAAGCAGCCGCATAGCCTAGGGAGATCAGCTCGGTGCTCTGTGACCACCTAGAGGGGTGGGATAGGGAGGGTGGGAGGGAGATGCAAGAGGGAGGGGATATGGGGATATATGCATACATAGAGCTGATTCACTTTGTTATACAGCAGAAACTAACACACCATTGTAAAGCAATTATACTCCAATAAAGATGTTGAAAAAGAAATAAAAAATAAAGAGGAAGGACTGCCTGGCAGGGGTGAAGGGATCTCAGCAGAGGGGTTGTGGGGTGCCACTGGGCGCAGAGGTGTTGAGAGGGAGGACTTGTAAGCAGGCAGCCTGAGGTGGCATCACCAGCTTCAGGGGCTGCAGTCAGATGGCTTCCGGAGGAACTCACAAGAGTGTCATGTGGAGAATGTCCTCTGTGCCACCGGACACCTCCAGTGACAACTGTCATACGAGACCTATTCTGTCCTTCCTCTCCTCCCAGCCCACCCAGGAGGGTCCCGAATTGCTTGCTGGAGGGTCGGGGGAGGTGAGTGGGAAGAAGAGAGTCAGGACTCCCAGCGCTCTCCCCCATCATCGATTGCTGAACCCGGAACAGGCCAAAGTGACAGAAAGAGAGTCTGGAGTTTATTTATCAGACTGGATTAGGTTTTCTAGGACCTGAAAGTAACCAAAGAACTTTTTTTTTTCTTTTGTTGCCTAAGAGTGACCAGAAAAGATATTGCATTGACCCAAAATGTTATCCAGGGGCAGAGAGCAGGTAAAAATGAGCAGAGGTGAGAAAGAGTGAAGTTGTTTTCGGCTTGAGCCTTGCGCATTCAATAAACCAGTTGCCAAAGCTCTGATTGAACTGCACCAGGAGGCTGGAATTTCTGCTCAAAGGAAGATCAAAAGGTGGGCATCCACATACACACTCAGACCTGTAAAAACAAATTTGCTAGAAGTCACCTCTTGATACCTTCGGGGACTCAACTCGAGGCCACAGGCAAAGCGTTTTGTGGAAGCTCAAGACGGTTCAGACCATGGGAAAAGGATACAGACCATCCCCCACTGCTGATTTTCAAACCTGAAACAGGCCGAAGTGATGGAAGAAGAGTCTAGAGTTTACATATTAGACTGGATTCAATTTTGCGCATAACAGATTTTCAGTCTATAATGGAACAAAAGATCCAGACTTTTATCATCGTTCCCCATCTGATGGGCCCCCTTAATGCACACGATAATCATAGCTACTTTCATGCTTGCAACAGCCCTAGGAAGTATCCCATTTTACAGATGGAGAAACTGTTGTTCATAAATGTTCAACTACATGCCCAAGTTCATATAGATAAAAAGCAGCAGAGATGGAATCAAACCCAAGTCTGTTTGATTCCAAATCCCAGAATCTTCCCACCAGGTAACACTACCACACTGGGCTGTTACTGAGTGCGATGGAGAGTATGGTTAGTGTCAGCATTTGAAAGGCTTTTTCTTCTGAAATGCCAGATGGGTGTCCCTAAGAGGAAAGGCCAGCAGACTGTCTACCAAGACGTCTCATAAACTGGTATTACTTACCTTGGGGAATTTCCCATGATCCTAGGTCTGATATCTGATACTTGGAAAACTACAAAATCTGAAGAGTGACCCATCTCACAGAGACATTTTAACCGAGCACAGTACACTGATGTATAAAACCCCAATGCCTATTTCTTAATTCACAGGGAGACATTACTGATGCTAAGACCTGAAAACTCAGATTCTGCAGGATTAGCCCATTCTCTCCCCAGAGGCTGACTCCAAGAGAAGCCAAATCACAATTTGAGAGTTTCTGGAACACCCAGAGCAGAACAAGGGGAAATTGATAATCCCATGCTAACGGGGACACGCTGAGGTAGCCTGGGGTCTCCATTTCACAAGAGTGATGGTCTTGCCGATGGGACGAGAGACATTTAAAGCGCGTGGGCTCCACTCTCTGCCCCCGTTGAGTGAGAACTTCTGGTCACTGGTTAAGGCTCCCTCTTCCCTGGAGGGTACGGCGACGGACCCTGTGGATCCTTGCCTCCAGTACTCCCATGTCTTTTTGCTTTCAGAGTTGACCAGTCCTGCCTCTGATGGACACATCCTTTCTTTATGGGAATGCATTCAGTCTGGCGGGGCCTGCCCACCTGGGAACTGTGCCTTCTCCTTCAGCTGCCTTTGCATATCTTTAATGTGCTGCATCGTGTTATCCTACAGCTTAACTCCCAAAGGGCAATCTTACTCCCTTCATTCCCAAATCCAGAAAAACAAAAGTCTACTGTACCCCAGGAAGGATGGCTGAGGCAAAGGTATAGGAAGGTCCTTGCAGACAAGCACTATATTCTATTATTCTACACTTGACTATTAGATCTTTTAAAGGGGGAACTAGTTTTAATTAAGAGATATACAAGCATTGGGTGCAGAGAACCCAAAAAGGAAGGGATGAGTATTACCTCCCAAATGTTTAATAAGGGCCTGGGTCTATGCTCGGGGTTTCAATCAGCATAGGAATCCTAGGAAATAACTATTAGCACGCCTGTTTTATAGCTGAGAAAACTGAAACCCAGGTTAAGTAACTACTAGTTTTGGGAGAGCTGGGATTTCTGCATTGGCCTGTCTGACTCTGAGAGTCCACTGGAAACACAAGAGTCAAAGAAGAGTGCTAATGTACGTGAAGATGTTTTGTGAGCCGACAGTGAGGTTACATAGGTGCCGTGTCTGAAACTGAAAGGAAAAGAAAATCAGAAACAGACCATACTTCCCAATTAGCAGACTGCTTTTTCAGCGAAAACAGGAGTCGCTTTCTAGAACGTTTTGCAAAGAGTGTCTGATATCCGAACTGGCTGCATCTCCACAGGGGCATCATTTAAATCCAGCCAGATGGAGTCTTCCTGCTACACACAAGCTCAGCAGCCCTTCACTTAATTCCATCCCGAATCTCTAGGGCGAGGAGGGGAAGGCTCCCAAGCTCCTTCAAACATCAAAGGAAAAAAAAATGTTTCCACCAGAAGCCCAGGACTGTGGTCACGACCGTGCCCAGAGCTCACCCACCTTTGTAGACAGCGAATCCTTTAAAGGAATAAGAAGCTGCTCAAAGGGACAGGGACACAGCTTGCTGTAGGTCATGGCCGGGATGAAGTCCACTGGGAAATCTCCAGTTCCTCCCATCACTCGGGCCCTGAAAACCACTGTCCTGGCAGCTCCTCCTTGGCAACCTCCATCTTCCTGCACTTGGCTCCCAACCCTTATCATTTTATGCGGTGAGAAAAGAAAGACAGCAAGAAACCTGGGGCGGTTCCCACTTTAAGAGACAAAGAGACCCAAAATATGGGGGAGAAGAAGCAAGAAAAGATTACGGACTGTCATCATGGCGTAAGGCGCATTTCTGACTCCTGGCATGAGTGTACTTCTGCTGGCAAGACATAGTAAGCACCCCCCGCCCCTCACTTAGAAGCATTCGTGGTGTATTCGCTTCATGGTTCCAAGCGATCAAGATCTGGAAGGACAGGAAAAGGAAAGAAGGAAGCGTAAGGAGGAAAAGCAAGAAAATAGGCATTTATCAAGTTTTAAAAAAACATATTTGATTTCACGTAATCCTCCAAACAGTACTATTATTACCTGTATTTTATGGAGAAGGAAACTGAAATACAGAGAACTTAAATACAGACCTGGTAGGATGGAACCCAAGCCTGGAGAACTGGAAAGTCCGTACTCTATTCACTAAAGCACAGATTCAGAAGATCTTTCCGTGCCCATCAGAGAAAGAAAATTTACAAGTTTACTCATTTAGCACCAAAGTTTCCTAACCTGAAATGAGTATTTTCAAAGAATGTTATATGTCAATATTTTGTCCTTTGTCTTCATTTTGTCAAGCTACACCTGGTAGGCAGAAAGATGTCCATGCCCTAATCCCTAGAACCTGTGAATTTCTAGGTTCCATGGAAAAGAGGAACTAAGGTTACTAGTCAGCTGGCCTTGAGATGGGGAATTAGCCTGACTTATCCAGGTGGACCCAATGCAGTCACAAGAGGCCTCAGAAGTGACAGAGGGATGTAGAAGAGAGAGTCGGGGACAGAGAGATGACAACAGAAGCAGCGTCAGAAAGCTCCTATCTTGCTGGCTTTGAAGATGAAGAAAGAAGCCAGGAGACAAGGAACGTGGGCACCTCCAGAAGACAGAAAAGGACAAGGAAATGGATTCCTTCCTAGAGCCGCCAGAAGGAATACAGCCCAGCCCACCCCTTGATCTTAGCTCAGTGAGACCCACGTCAACTTGAATTTCCAACCTTCAGAACTACAGGTAATAAAATTATATTGTTTTGCACCACTAAGTGTGGTAATCTGCTTCAGCAGCAACAGAAAACTAATACAGCACATGGAAACCAAGTTATCACGCAAGAAGGTGCCAGCTTTCACGGTGCAGGCCACAACTCCTAGAGGCCACCTCCCGGCTCAAATCCCCCCTTGACCGTGTCTGCCCGAGATAGCCTGACTGATTATCCTCTCACTCACAGTAAGATGATCTTGCCAAGGCAAACTGAAATAGTCCAGTCTGTTGTCTAAAATTTCATCCTCGTTAGGAATGGTTTGGTTACATATCCCTACTCACTGAAGCTTGTTAAAAAGGAATGTCATTTAGAAGCAGAGTGAGACTTAAGGAACAAGAAAAATCAGCAGATCTCTCTCTCCTCCCTTCCCCTCCCCACCGCTTTTCTACACATATCTTATTTATTCTTCTCTTCTGGCAGACACTTAGTTGCTCACCCCTCTGTTTGGACAAGGCTGCAGCATGGCCACCCCTAGGTGATGGTCTCTGTCCCAGCGACCTTCCAACCTCCCAGCTTGGTGCCCCCCACACCCAAATGATGCAGTCTCCCCATCTCTGATCCAAATGCTCAGAACACAGAGAAACTCAGAAACCAGCTCTCGTCTGCTATTGGATTGTATTCAATCCAGTAGGTATTCAATTGGAATATCAGTCTGGTATTCACTCCCGACTCTCAGTCCTGGATAGCAGGGCAGGGCTGGGAGCAAGGGCACCTGCTACAAAGGCCTGCAGCACCCGAAGCTGCGGGTTGGGCGAGATCTTTGAGAAGGCATGGGGAGTAGGGAGGAAATGATTGGCATCTTCTGTACATCTGCTAACTCTAGGGATGGCCTTATCTTTGGAAACAGAAATGCATCGTTTCTGGGGGCTGAGCTGCCCTCCTCCCTGCCCAGGCCAAGTTGAGCCCCATTTGCATCTGTGACAACTTTTTCTGTCCCTTCATTCTCTGATTGACATACTGTCTTTTAATATGTTAATCTATTCAACCAAGTTACATTCAAATGTTGCTGGTCTGGGAACTGTGCTGTATCTTTCTGGTGACTTTGCATATTTCACAATTTAACTCTCAGAGGAAAAGAATGATTGTCTGGTTCTTGAAAGAAGGGGCAACTCACTGTGGGCCCCGAGTTCCGATGATTATAATCATTAATCATAATAATCTGAATAACAACAAGCTTATTTAGGGTTTCAGAGTTCAGAAAATGCAGTCCCTACAATAATGTAATATGGTAGAGAAGATAAGCAGTAACATAGATCATGAAAATGAGTCTCAGAGAGTTGGAATGATTTGGGCAAGGCCCCAGAGCATTGCGGGATGCTTTGAGCTAAAGCAAATAATGACAAAGTAATGCCAGCTACTCTACATTTGCTACTTCTCACCCTCACACTCACTGGACCTTTCAGGTAAGACTTCGGCCAAAGTCCCACAGTTACAGGAGCATCTGATTTGAAAGCCCGGGCTCATCACCAAGGACCCCATCTGTGTCCCTAAATTCTTAGACGTGCCTTAGATGAGCTCTTCCTGTCCATCCTTCAAAGCTCAGATCAGACATCACCTCCTGCACAAAACCTGCCAAGGGGGTCCTCCTCTCTAGGGGCCAAGGCCTAGCCTGGGCCGCCAAGACAGCTGGCTTCCTGAGGAACTGGCATTTATGTTGAGACCTGAAGGACGCGTGGAGCGGAGATTGAGGGCATCCCAGGCAACTGCATGGCAGGGACCCAAGAAAGGATGGCATGTCCAGGAACTGGAAGTTTCCTGGGGTGACTGGAGCACAGAAAGCAAAGGGATGAGAGGCCAGAAGAAGCCTAGAAAATCCGTCAGGGCCTTTGGGCTGGCTTAGGAATCTGGGGCTGTATCCTAGTGTCACAGGGAGTCTGGGGTGGTGTTAACATGATAATGCCAGGATGTGAGCAAAACCCATTTGGCTTCAAGGAATGGAAATCAGCTCAAGGTAGCTCAAGTGAAATAGGGGAATTTCTTATAAATTCCCAGAAATTTAATGAAATCTCAGAGCATGAATAGTTCTCAGGAAGGGCCTGGAGTCAGAATCTGGAAAACTCTTCCGGAATCCAAGAGTTAGTCTCTCTCTGTCATGTATGCCTCTCTGTGCGTCTGCTTTGTTATTTTCTCTTTCTCTGTTTGCACCTTCTCTTTCTCTGTTTCTCCAAAGACAGGGTAGACAATGGCCCTCAGGTTATAAGTTATAGTTCCAGTCATACAGAGAGGCACAACGGTGTTTATGAGTCACAATTCAAAATGCCTGGAGAAAGAATTCAATTGAGTCAGCCTGGTAAATTCAATTATTTACCCCTAATTCACTGACCTATGGGTGAGCTCCAGGAAGCTCAAGGCGTCATAATACAAATGTGCCTTCCAGGAGACGGGGCGGGTCTCGGAGAAGGGGGGACGCTGGATCCTAGGCTCAGCAGACCTCAAATGGCATCTACTATAGACATAATCAGATCTGAAATTTAGACAGATCACCATATCTGTCCTGTGGAGAAAGGATGGCAGGGGCACTCCAGTGGGATTAGAGACACCAGAAAGGTACCCCATCCAAGTAAGAGAAGGTGAGGACTTCGGTCAGAGAGGTGGCTGTGGTGCTGGGGAAATGCTTGAGAGATACTGGGGGAGTTCCAACTAACAAACTGTAGAACAAACTAGCAAACAAGAGGTACTGGGGAAGTCCAACTAACAAGACAGTGATTTGTTGGACACGAGGTCTAAGGGAGAAGAATGTCAGGTGATCGTCAGGTTTATGGTTTTACCAACTGGGTGGACAGTAATGTCATTGATGAAACATGGAGGACATTGGGAGAGAAGGGGGTTGGGTGGGCACAGTTCAGAGAACGATGAATTCTGTTTGGGACAGGTGGAGTTTGGGTTGGCCTGTGTCGTATGCAAGTGGAGGTGGCCAGTGGGCTGTTGGACACATAGGTCTGGAATAGAGGGCTGTTCTTAGGACACTGGCAGAGGGTGGTAATTAAAACAATGGAAGTGAAAGAAATGGCCTGGAAGTCATGCGGTTTAATAGCTGCAATGGTTGTACCCTTTTGTGCTTGCTGACTCGCAGCTGTGGGCAGCAGCCAAAGGCATACCAGCCCAGGCTTTCACAGAGAAAGAAACTGAGGTTCAACGAGAAAAGGTTTGGCTAAAAGTCCATAAGCCAGTGGCAGGAGAGCTGGCATTAGACCTCAAGTCTCTTTATTCCCAAACCTGATGATCGATTCTGTGTTATCACCCCTAACTTCTCCCTAGAATTGTGATGAGACACAAATACTTGTCACGAATGAGTAGAGAAATCCTGGATTTGTTCAGCAATTGTTCCGGTACAACAACGGCCATATGGTTAGAAAGAGATGCCTTCCTCCATGGAAAAGCCATACGATTTTATCATGAAATTATGTATTCTAATGAAGGCTGTTTCAAGGCTCTCCCAGCAGACAAACTCTGCAAGTTCCCAGGTGAACCCACTGCGAGTGATCTGTTTCAAGACGCAGAGGACCCATCTCCATGACTTTTCCACACGCATAATATTCTAGGTACAAGACACGATAATTAATCGCGTATTCTTATAAACCGGGTGACAATTACAGCGGAGGTTGCTAAGCAATCCTGAGAACGCTCCCCTTATGAGATGTAGTTTTCATATTTTGTGACAATGGTCGGAAAAAGCAGCACATAATGACTCCGTGTGGATGAGGCCCCTGCTAGTTATGTTTTAATTATTAACCCAGTTATATGGGTGAAGTAATAGGTGGTAATTTCACCTCTTCACTGCCACTTAATTCTTGCTCTTTAGAAGCCATTTAAGGGGTTTGCTCTAGAATACATCCAGCTACAACCGAGTCCCACCTCCTGGGTTCCTAACCTCGTTTCCCTGAAGCTCTAAGGCAGGAATGGGTTGGAGGGTGGTCAGGAAAAGAAGCCATGTGTCCTGGTAAACTGTGATTTGGATGCATGAGACAGCAGCGGGCAGACGTGGCCCAGGTGGGGCCCAGCTCTGCACATAAAGCTCGGTGTGCCAAGCACCGTCTTCACACCATGCGGCTACCTCGTTCTCAATTCCAGAAATTTGGGGGGAGGATGGAAAGGGTGAATAATCTGCTTGGTTTGGGGGGATTTTTCTGGACACCCCTCCCCACACTTAAGAGATAGGAATTTAGGTCTCAAATCCATTTTGAGTTTATTTTTGTGTATGGTGTTAGGGAGTGTTCTAATTTCATTCTTTCACATGTAGCTGTCCAGTTTTCCCAGTGCCACTTATTGAAGAGACTGTCTTTTCTCCATTGTATAGCCTTGCTTCCTTTGTCATAGATTGGTTGACCATAGGTGCGTGGGTTTATCTCTGGGCTTTCTATCTTGTTCCATTGATCTATGTTTCTGTTTTTGTGCCAGTACCATATTGTCTTGATTACCGTAGCTTTGTAGTATAGTCTGAAGTCAGGGAGTCTGATTCCTCCAGCTCTGGTTTTTTCCCTCAAGACTGCTTTGGCTATTCGGCGTCTCTTGTGTCTCCATACAAATTTTAAGATTTTTTGTTCTAGTTCTGTAAAAAATGCCATTGGTAATTTGACAGGGATTGCAGTGAATCTGTAAATTGCTTTGGGTAGTATAGTCATTTTCACAATATTGATTCTTCCAACCAAGAACATGGTATATCTCTCCATCTGTTGGTATCATCTTCAATTTCTTTCATCAGTGTCTTATAGTTTTCTGCATACAGGTCTTTTGTCTCCCTAGGTAGGTTTACTCCTAGGTATTTTATTCTTTTTGTTGCAATGGTAAATGGGAGTGTTTCCTTAATTTCTCTTTCAGATTTTTCATCATTAGTGTATAGGAATCCAAGAGATTTCTGTGCATTAATTTTGTATCCTGCAACTTTACCAAATTCATTGATTAGCTCTAGTAGTTTTCTGATGGCATCTTTAGGATTCTCTATGTATAGTGTCACGTCGCTTGCAAACAGTGACAGTTTTACTTCTTCTTTTCCAATTTGTATTCCTTTTATTTCTTTTTCTTCTCTGATTGCCATGGCTAGGACTTCCAAAACTATGTTGAATAATAGTGGTGAGAGTGGATATCCTTGTCTTGTTCCTGATCTTAGAGGAAATGCTTTCAGTTGTTAACCATTGAGAATGATGTTTGCTGTGGGTTTGTCGTATATGGCCTTTATTATGTTGAGGTAGGTTCCCTCTGTGCCCACTTTCTGGAGGGTTTTTATCATAAATGGGTGTTGAATTTTGTCAAAAGCTTTTTCTGCATCTATTGAGATGGTCATATAGTTTTAAAATTTATTTATTTATTTTTTGGCTGCGTTGGGTCCTCGTTGCTGTGCACAGGCTTTCTCTCGTTGCGGCGAGCGAGGGCCACTCTCCGTTGCGGTGTGCGGGCCTCTCACTACGGCGGCCTCTCCCATTGAGGAGCACAGGCTCCAGGCACGCGGGCTTCAGCAGCTGTGGCACACAGGCCCAGCCGCTGCGCAGCATGTGGGATCCTCCCGGACCAGGGCTCAAACCCGTGTCCCCTGCATTGGCAGGCAGACTCCCAACCACTGCGCCACCAGGGAAGTCCCAGAGATGGTCATATAGTTTTTATTCTTCAATTTGTTAATATGGTGTACCACATTGATTGATTTGCGTATATTGAAGAATCCTTGCATCCCTGGGATAAATCCCACTTGATCATGGTGTATGATCCTTTTAATGTGTTGTTGGATTCTGTTTGCTAGTATTTTGTTGAGGATTTTTGCATCTATATTCATCAGTGATATTGGTCTGTAATTTTCTTTTTTTGTAGTGTGTTTGTCTGGTTTTGGTATCAGGGTGATGGTGGCCTCACAGAATGAGTTTGGGAGTGTTCCTTTCTCTGCAATTTTTTGGAAGAGTTTGAGAAGGATGGGTGTTAGCTCTTCTCTAAATGTTTGATAGAATTCACCTGTGAAGCCATCTGGTCCTGGACTTTTGTTTGTTGGAAGATTTTTAATCACAGTATCAATTTCATTACTTGTGATTGGTCTGTTCATATTTTCTATTTCTTCCTGGTTCAGTCTTGGAAGGTTATACCTTTCTAAGAATTTGTCCATTTCTTCCAGGTTGTCCATTTTGTTGTCATAGAGTTGCTTGTAGTAGTCTCTTAGGATGCTTTGTATTTCTGCAGTGTCTGTTGTAACTTCTCCTTCTTCATTTCTAATTTTATTGATTTGAGTCCTCTCCCTCTTTTTCTTGATGAGTCTGGCTAACGGTTTATCAATTTTGTTTATCTTCTCAAAGGGATAAACTAACCAGCTTTTAGTTTTATTGATCTTTGCTATTGTTTTCTTTGTTTCCATTTCATTTATTTCTGCTCTGATCTTTATGATTTCTTTCCTGCTGCTAACTTTGGGTTTTGTTTGTTCTTCTTTCTCTAGTTCCTTTAGGTGTAAGGTTAGATTGTTTATTTGAGATTTTTCTTGTTTCTTGAGGTAGGCTTGTATAGCTATAAACTTCCCTCTTAGAACTGCTTTTGCTGCATCCCATAGGTTTTGGATTGTCGTGTTTTCATTGTCATTTGTCTCTAGGTATTTTTTTATTTCCTCTTTGATTTCTTCAGTGATCTCTTGGTTATTTAGTAACATATTGTTTAGCCTCCATGTGTTTGTCTTTTTTACGTTTTTTTCCCTGTAATTCATTTCTAATCTCATAGCATTGTGGTCAGAAAAGATGCTTGATATGATTTCAATTTTCTTAAATTTACTGAGGCTTGATTTGTGACCCAAGATGTGATCTATCCTGGAGAATGTTCCGTGCGCACTTGAGAAGAAAGTGTAATCTGCTGTTTTTGGATGGAGTATCCTATAAATATCAATTAAATCTATCTGGTCTATTGTGTCATTTAAAGCTTCTGTTTCCTTATTTATTTTCATTTTGGATGATCTGTCCATTGGTGTAAGTGAGGTGTTAAAGTCCCCCACTATTATCGTGTTGCTGTCAATTTCCTCTTTTATAGCTGTTAGCAGTTGCCTTATGTATTGAGGTGCTCCTATGTTGGGTGCATATATATTTATAATTCTTATATCTTCTTCTTGGATTGATCCCTTGATCATTATGTAGTGTCCTTCCTTGTCTCTTGTAACATTCTTTATTTTAAAGTCTATTTTATCTGATATGAGTATAGCTACTCCAGCTTTCTTTTGATTTCCATTTGCATGGAATATATTTTTCCATCCCCTCACTTTCAGTCTGTATGTGTCCCTAGGTCTGAAGTGGGTCTCTTGTAGACAGTATATATATGGGTTTTGTTTTTATATCCATTCACAAGCCTGTGTCTTTTGGTTGGAGCATTTAATCCATTCACGTGTAAGGTAATTACCGATATGTATGTTCCTATTACCATTTTCTTAATTGTTTTGGGTTTGTTTTTGTAGGTCTTTTTCTTCTCTTGTGTTTCCCACTTAGAGAAGTTCCTTTAGCATTTGTTGTAGAGCTGGTTTGGTGGTGCTGAATTCTCTTAGCTTTTGCTTGTCTGTAAAGCTTTTGATTGCCTGGGAGAGTAATCTTGGTTGTAGGTTCTTCCCTTTCATCACTTTAAGTATGTCATGCCACTCCCTTCTGGCTTGTAGAGTTTCTGCTGAGAAATCAGCTGTTAACTTTATGGGAATTCCCTTGTATGTTATTTGTCATTTTTCCCTTGCTGCTTTCAATAACTTTTCTTTGTCTTTTTTTTTGCCAATTTGATTACTATGTGTCTCGGCGTGTTTCTCCTTCAGTTTATCCTGTATGGGACTCACTGCGCTTCCTGGACTTGGGTGTCTATTTCCTTTCCCACGTTAGGGAAGTTTTCAAGTATAATCTCTTCAAATATTTTCTCAGGTCCTTTCTCTCTCTCTTCTCCTTCTGGGACCCCTATAATGTGAACGTTGTTGCGTTTAATGTTGTCCCAGAGGCCTCTTAGGCTGTCTTTATTTATTTTCATTCTTTTTTCTTTATTCCGTTCCGCAGCAATGCATTCCACCATTCTGTCTTCCAGGTCACTTATCCGTTCTTCTTCCTCAGTTATTCTGCTATTGATTCCTTCTAGTGTAGTTTTCATTTCAGTTATTGTATTGTTCATCTCTGTTTGTTTGTTCTTTAATTCTTCTAGGTCTTTGTTAAACGTTTCTTACATCTTCTCGATCTTTGCCTCCATTCTTTTTCCAAGGTCCTGGATCATCTTCACTATCATTATTCTGAATTCTTTTTCTGGAAGGTTGCCTATCCCCACTTCATTTAGTTGTTTTTCTGGGGTTTCATCTTGTTCCTTCATCTGGTACATAGCCCTCTGCCTTTTCATCTTGTCTGTCCTTCTGTGAATGTGGTTTTTGTTCCACAGGCTGCAGGATTGTAGTTCTTCTTGATTCTGCTGTCTGCCCTCTGGTGGATGAGGCTATCTAACAGGCTTGTGTAAGTTTCCTGATGGGAGGGACTGGTGGTGGGTAGAGCTGACTGTTGCTCTGGTGGGCAGAGCTCAGTAAAACTTTAATCCACTTGACTGTTGATGGGTGGGGCTGAGTTCTCTCCCTGTTGGTTGTTTGGCCTGAGGCAACCCAACACTGGAGCCTACCTGGGCTCTTTGGTGGGGCTAATGACAGACTCTAGGAGGGCTCCCGCCAAGGAGTACTTCCCAGAACTTCTGCTGCCAGTGTCCTTGTCCCCACGGTGAGCCACAGCCACTCCTCGCCTCTGCAGGAGACCCTCCAACACTAGCAGGTAGGTCTGGTTCAGTCTCCTATGTGGTCACTGCTCCTTCCCCTGGGTCCTGATGCGCACACTACTTTGTGTGTGCCCTCCAAGAGTGGAGTCTCTGTTTCTCCCAGTCCTGTCGAAGTCCTGCAATCAATTCCCACTAGGCTTCAAAGTCTGATTCTCTATGAATTCCTCCTCCCATTGCCGGACCCCCAGCTTGGGAAGCCTGACATGGGGCTCAGAACCTTCACTCCAGTGGGTGGACTTCTGTGGTATAAGTGTTCTCCAGTTTGTGAGTCGCCCACCCAGGAGTTATGGGATTTGATTGTACTGTGATTGCGCCCCTCCTACTGTCTCTTTGTGGCTTCTCCTTTGTCTTTGGATGTGGGGTATCTTTTTTGGTGAGTTCCAGTGTCTTCCTGTCGATGATTGTCCAGCAGCTAGTTGTGATTCTGGTGTTCTCACAGGAGGGAGTGAGAGCACGTCCTTCTACTCTGCCATCTTGGTTCCTCTTCCCCTCATTATTCTTATGTAAGGTCCAGGATGCTACAAACACTGGCTGAAATTGTGTAATACATTTTGAAAACCTCGCCAGGGAGGCTGGCTTGAGTCATACAGTTCCACAGAGAAATTAGTGGGAAGGACAAGAGAATTTCAGTTAAAACCAGCGACTGGCTTTGCAGGACTGGATGGGGACTTTATGGGCTAAAGAGGAAATATCCATCCTTTGGGGTTTTAATCCGTTGCCACAGTTCTCCTCAAAGTCCTCGGTGAGATTATTAGCAAATCAAGTGACCTCATTAATTAAATGGGTTAATACTCTCCCCATGCTTTCCTTAATTGCTATTCTCACTTTCAGGAGAGGCGTTCTCAAGCCAAACTGAGCACCCAGAGCCTCCAGTATCAATGCCACAAGAAGCCCGGTATGCTCGGAAAGCAATTACGAAGATCACCGCAGAGGATGTGCTGCCTAGCTGGCCTCCACCTCCAGAGGGTCCCCACCTGAGCCCAGGTCCTAAGTGCCCTGTCCCATTGGCTCTGCCCTCCAACCCAACCAGAAATCCAAGAAGGTCCCTCATCATCATCCTCTCTCTACAGAAGATATTTTAATTTGAAGACATGTTCTATTTCCATTTTATTCATTGAGTTTATATGATTTGAATACTTTTAATTCTGTTCCAAGCACAAGAGATACAGCAGTAGACATAACAGAGCAAAATCACGGCTCCATGGGGCGTACGTTCCATTTGGTGAGTTTCTTCATACAACCTTGACTGTTGTTTGTTTGTCTGAGAAAGCGTCCCTTTTCTGTCACATGCTACCCAGCATTTACCCCTGTTGAACTTAAGGATAGGGACCTTTTCTCACTCAAATTTGTTTCTCCAATGCCTAGGACAGTAGCTGGCATAGAAGTTGCATCAATTAGGAACTGTATTTGGTTATAAGTAACAGGGACCCCCTCTTCCCCAAAATACACTGGTTTAAATCAAATAATGATTTTTTTTTCAATTATTTAATGTAGAAGTAGGAAATGCAGGGTATCTCGTAGTATCTCCCCAAGACCATTAACGTGTGAGCCACCCCGGAAAACAACTTAGCTTTTATAAAGTTAATTATACATTTACCATATGACTCAGGAGTCCCAATCCTCGAGAAAAGAAAACTTCTGTTAACACAAAAACCCAGAAACGAATGTTTCTAGCAACTCTACTCATATTTGCCAAACACTAGAAACAACTCAAATGCCCTTCCGCAGGTGAATAAGTGGTACATCTACCCAATGGAAGACTACTCAGCAACGGAAAGGACAAAAGGATTGATGCACGCAACACCTCTGATGGCTCTTGTAGCCAATATGCCAAGTGGCAGAAGCCAGTCTCAAAAGTTTACATACCGTATGATTCTGTTTACATGACATTCTTGAAAAGACAAAGCTACAGAGATGGAAAACAAACCAGGGATTGCCAGAGGAAAGAGAGTCACCATAAAAGGACAGCACGAGGGAACACCTTGGGGTGAAGGAATTATTCTTTATCCTGATTATGGTGGTGGTTACACAAATCTATACATGTGTTAAAAGTTATACAACTGTGCATCCAAAAGAAAAAGCCAATTCTATTCTAGAAGCCTTTTTTAATGCAGAATCGCTGGGAAGGGTTTAACCTTCCATGTTAGCCCAGCTTGCGGTCCATTCAAGTGTACTGAATTAGGAAAAAATAAAGTTAAGTGGTTTCCTGCCTAGAAATCTTGTGTTCTCTCAAATGGGGAGTATTTACCTATGAAACACACACACTCTGTGTTGGTGGAACTTTGAGGGGTGACCAGCAGCAGACCAGAGGCCTGGGATGGACCTGGGACAAAGGGAAGTGGAGGCCGGCAGCAGCAAAGGGGGAAGGGACGAATATTTGGAGAGGGGAAATTTCCCTCTCCAAATATTTTAGAGGGAAATGACTTCTGAAAGAGGAGGGTAAAGGACTAGATCCTTCTGTTACCTGATGGGGGGGATGTCTGTTGACAGTTGTTTACACATATTTACCTGTCTGTCTACCCCACTAGGCTGTCAGCCCTCTGAGGGCAGGGACAGATTTTATTCACCTCTGAATCATCAATATGCCCAGCCTGGCACATAGCAGGTATCACCACTATTTGTTGGATTAAAAACAAAAAGAAGGAAGGAAGAAAAGGAGGGAGAGAGGGAGGGAAGGAAGAAATACACCTGATTCTTCCTTTGGTGATGAGGTCATATGAGGGAACCAACCAAAGCAGGGCAACCCCTGGGCAGACTATTACACAAGTCCACTTTAGACTTCACCAAGGCCCCACCCTAACTGCCCAAGGCACAGGAAGGCACTGCCAGTTTAGCAGGAGAAACTGGGACACAGTGTAAATATTAACAGAAGAAGTGTTAAACACATTAGATATAATTTCTTTGGGATCCTTTCCAGTTCCAAAATTCTAGTAATAATAAAAAAAAAAATCCTTGGTTAGAACCCATTCTACACGTTCTAGATTGAATTCCTTATATTCACAACTGAATGCCTGGGGAATTCATAAAAGGAGAAATGGAAAACTTCATGTGTTCCTACGGTCTGTTCCCTCTGTCTCATCATTCCCTCTGATCATCACCCCCTCTCCGCCTCCACCTCCACCTCCGCCACTTCCCTCCTCTCCATCATTCTTTTTCTGCCTCCTATATGCCCTTCAAGGCTCATCTTAGCCATAATCTCCTTCAAGAAGCCTCTGCCTTCCTTCCCGGTTACGACTCTAAGATGACCCTCCTTTGTATTCTCAAAGCACAGCACAGACATATCTGTATTGAAGTATTTTTCTTTCTGGACTGGAATTGTTGGTTTAGTTGCCTTTCTTTTGCCACATAAGTTGTACAGTTCATCGAGGTCACCTTTATTTCCAGCGCCTACCCTAAAACATGCCTGGCATATGACAGATCCACAGAAAATATTCGATGAAACGATGAATACATGAATCTTCTAAATTATTCATAAGCTAGAAAGTGATAATTCTTTCAGATTTTGAAACTGAGGAGACTACTTTCGGGAGATGGTATTTATCGGCAAATATTGTGACGTTGACTTTTCCAACGTCAAGTTCAGTGTTAATTACCAGGCCAGAGGCCAATTGCTGGGCGAGGACTAATTGAACTTCAGATAGCAACACTACCTAAATCTCACCACTAGATGGCAGCCGCGCCCAAGGAGCAGGCAGCTCCTGCCCTCTGACCACACCCGGCCCCCCCACCCCCCGCCCCGCCCGTCCAGGTCCAGGTCCTGCTCCTTCCGGGGGTCTCAGACCCCCCCAAAAGGAGGGCAGGTCCTGGCAGGTATTGATGACGCTGGGAACCACACCCCAAAAAGATGTTCTTTCCTGCCCTGCTCCACTCCCACTTGTTCTCGTAAATGCCACCAATCACTTCCTCTTTCGTGTCCCCGGCTCCCCTACCCCCAGCCCCAATCAGGAAATTCCCAATGCCTCCAGGGCGTTCCGATTCCCCACGCAGGACCCGACCCGGCTGCCGTCTCCACACTGTCTGCTCAATTAATACGTACTGAGAAAGAAAGGGGCAGTATCTCGAGTGTCCCCCAAGGAAATACGGCATCTCGAGAACTGTCATGTAGGAGAAACAGAAGCAGTCGAGGGAGAAGACCGACAGACAGACAAGGAACAAGAGCGTCTCAAGAGACAAGAAGAGAAAAGCAAAGATGCAGGTGCTTTAGGAAATGGCCTTGTGGCTTAGAGAGGGGGTGCTTGGCCAGCCAGAGAGATTGGTTAGGGAGACGCTTGACTTAACCGAATTTCTCAAGAAGACCAAGGGGTCAGACCAGGAGAGACTTAGGGCCAGAGTCCTATTTTCTTGGCCAGGGCACCCCCGACGGGAAAGGAAGGAAGGCAGAGGTTAACATAGGGGGTGGGGGAGCAGGTGGAAGGCGGTGGCTTAACCCTGGGGCTGCCTGATCTAAGCAATTGCTTGGCATGATTTCCCCAGGCCCTGGAAAGCTAAAAGGCTTCTCCCGTCTTGGTGGCCTGTCCCAGCAGTACAACTGAGAAGCATACACAAAATGCAGCCCTGCCTGTGTCACAGGTCTACTTTGAGGACCCAATAGCACGAGGCAAAAGGTCTCTGTACATTGTAAGATGCCTTGTGGATGTTCACTTGGCCATTTATTCCACATTGACTGACACCTCTTTGCCAAGGCCCTGTCCTAGGATCCCCGGCTGCAGCAGAAATCAAGACCCAGCCCTTGCAGAAAAGAGGAAAATGTTAAATGACACCATTTAAGATCTGTACTTTAGCGCAGTTTCCAATTTCCATTTCTCTTACAGGAAGTCTTCAGTTGTCTGAAGCAGCCAGCCAGGTCCGGAATGTGGGTTCTCCAACTCACACGACCTGGAATCTTCAGTAACTAAATGGTGTGAACAGAGGCGGGAGTGACTGCTACGGATGAGACGGAGCTTGGGAGTCACAGCACGGGCACTTGTGAGGACCCTGCTTTATGGAGACCTGACCATAAAAAGACGTTTCTGAGACCATCAGGGAAATGCGAGTGAATGGTATTAACATTAAGGAACGTTTACATTTCAGGTGAGATTATGATGGCATTGTGGTTACTGTTTTAAATAAGAGGAAGAAAGGAAGGAAGAAGGTCCTTATCTGTTACAGAGATACACATCTCCAGTGGCAAGGATTCACTAAAGAAGAGATGTCTGAGATTTCCTTTAAAATACTTTTTAAGAAATGTAGAAGGGTGACAAATGAAAAAAAAAAAAAAGAGATTGGTCACCCCGTCGTACCAGGGGTGATAGCTGGTCACCCCGTGCACCATGGGTGTGCGGACCACTAGGCTAGCCGGGTGAGGGGGGCAGAGCTAAGCCAGAGCAGCTGTGAGCTACAGGATGGGGAAGGGGGGTGCCGCCAGCATCCCCCAGGCAGGGCTTGTGCCTGCTTTCTGCCCCCTCGATACCACAACTGCAGCAGCAGCCCTGCCCCCCGGGGACACTTGGTGTCGACTGTCCAGGGTCCAAGCTGGCTTCCCAAGCCCCCTCCTCTATCCTGCTAGGGAGGGGCCTGCAGACAGCACAGCTTCTACCTGGACACTTTCTCCTGGACCCAGATTCCCCCCTAATTTGCATAGGTACATATATACACTGATATCATATGCATACATACACTATATATAATATACACATTATGTCTAATATATATGTAATATATTAATCATATATCATGTATTATATGATTATATAATATGTGAATATATATCATACAGAATATATCAATATGTACATATATTCATTAAGCACTTGCTATGTGCATTTTCTTATACAATTCTTACAAAAACTCTCTAAGGTAGCAATGATCACATCCACTTAAATGAAAAAATTAAGGCTCAGGGAAGTTAAGTAATTTGTGCAAAGCCAAATATAAGAATAATAATATAGCTCACATCCCTAACTGATAGGAGTATGTGGGGGAATACATGAACTACTGTATATATAAAGTACTTTACACTGGTGCCGGACATGGAGGAATGCTAAATACGGATTTGTCTTACTGATGGCTGTTACTACACTGCCTGCCAGGCCCTGCAGAGGGTTGGGGGAAAGCACAGAAACCTGAACTGAGGGAAAAATAAATGATCTGATTATTTGCATTGCAAAATAATTCACCCCCAGGTTTCTTCACAAGCCAGGCCACTTAGTTTGACAGACCGATCTGAGTATGAAGGCAGAGCAAGCAACATCCTCAGAAGCCTTCAAGTCCAGCTCCCCTGGACACTCATCCCCTGAGCAGAGAAGGCTTAGCTTCCCCAGGAAGCCAGAGGAAAAGCCCCCTCAGCTCGACCCCCTCCAGCAGCTCGGTGATGGCTGGCCCTCCCGGCCCTCTGCTTCTCTAGCCCTTTATCACGCATCAACCTCTGCAGAGCCTTCCCAGGCTGGAAACATCATGTTCATTTCACAAGCTACCAGGGATGGAAGATTCCCACTCCTGTCTTGGTCTTCGCTTGCTGGGGTCACTCCTGGGAGAGCCTCCCCTACAGGACACATAGCCTCCCCTACAGGCCCCCCATGTACCGTTACCATAGCAGGGACCCCCCTTCACCCCGGAGCCCCCAACCAGCCAGAAGCAAGGCTTCTCATCCTTGAGCTGGTGTTAAGAATGGCGGGTGAGCCTGGCTTTCAGGATTTTAGGCAATCTTGTTGGCTTCAGGGTACAGACCCACATCTTGAGACTGGGCAACTCAACAGCTCACACCCAGCTTCCAAAAGCACAATGTGATGACTGTTAATAGAGATGGAAACCCTGCCCCACCACTGCAGTGATGATTCTCACTCGCTTCTTATCACCATGATCAGCAACATGAAAAATACAGGGGCACAGTCAGGAAAGCCGGGAGAAGCAAGGATGAACAAGCTACTTTGCCCCCAGTTCAGGGACGTCTGGGCCTGGGGTGGGGTAGGACCCTGTGTGCTCATCTGACCTTTGTCTGTGAGTTCCTGGTATTTTGTCACACAAGGCGCCCACCCATAGGCCTTGGGAATTTCCCAGAGGTATCCCTGCCATCTTGGAACCGAGGATGTTAAATAAGTCTACACATGCTTTCTCCAACATCCAGAACAAACAGGGCTCCCAGGTCTCATCGCCAAGGCCTGCACTGGACAGAGCTAGTGTAGACCCTGGGTAATCCACTCTTTGGCAACCTGTCACCACCGGCATCACCGTCACACACTCCACCATCCCCGGAACTCCAGGTCTCCCGATTTCTGAGCCTGGCTCAGGAGCAGCAGCCCTGGCCCAGACACCAGCCTCATGCACATCTCCCCGAAACTTGAAGACAGACTGCAGAGAAACTTCATTAATTTTTCACAAGATTCATCTAATAGAGGCTGAGCAGAGCTGAGCTAAAGCCCTATTGCAAGTACCTCTGCCAGCGGCCCGCCAAGGGTTAACCCATTAGCCCACATCCTGTGAGCTCATCATCCCCGCTGGAGCCGGTTCCGCGGCGGGGATTCGCTGCACAGCGGCTCCTGGATGGGGCCAGGGAGGCTTCCTCAGGCTGCGATGAGAACTTGAGCAGAAGCTCATTGCCGGCTTCCTCCTGGTGCACGCTGTGTGCGAGCCCCAGGTCCCCCATCTTCCCCAGGGACGTCGAGGACAGTAAGTAAGGAGGGGACCTGTCCCTCTGCCCTTCCTTCCATTTCCCCAGAGGAACGAGCTGCTTTTAACTTTGCTTTAGAGTGTGTGTTGGGTCTGTGAACTGGAGTTAGGAGGCAGCTGTGCACGGCTGGCAAAGGGGAGGGGGCTGTGCCCTGGAAGGGCAGGGGGTGAGCCAGCCGCCAGCTGGCTGGAGGGGCTGCCCTGGGAGAACTGTGGCAGGGAGGAGGGTTTGTCCCGGCTCTGCACCTGGAGGAGGGGAAGCTGTGTGCAGGTGGCTGCTTCCGCCCTGCCGGACAGCATTTGGGCTTCACCCTTCACAGCCATTGGCGGAAAGGGCTGGGCAGGGACCACTCTCCCAAACCTCGACAGAGGCAGGAACGAAAAAGCCAGACATCGAGGTGCAAGGCCACCCTCAGATCCCGGAGTGCATGGGCGGGACCTCACACCCAGACCGTCCTCCTGGGCATCCCACATCAGACCTCAGCATCTGCGGGTCCATCCCTCCCAGCTGCAGGTGTGGCAGGCAACCAGGGCAGGTGCCAGGAAAACAAGTCGCAGCATGCGGGCTGGGGCAGGCTCCATGTCGGAAAGGGGAAACGAGGCTGGTGCCTGTAAACATGGACAAAACAGGTAGGGCAGACGTGTGCCACGGGGACCATACGCCCAGGTGAAAGCAGACGTTATCACCTGGCTATTTTTCCACCTCGTAACCGGGCAGGGCCTGGGCGCCGGCTGCGTGACGTGAAGAGCAAGGTGAGTGGCACTGTCTAGGTGGAGCGTGACCTTTGGAGAACTTCCCTTCCTAGAAGCACTGTGGGCAGGTGACAGACAGGGGCCCTGGTGACAGCAGCAGAAGATTCAGAAACACCCTGGCCTCTGCTTTACCAGCTCAGGCACTAGGCACCACTCACCTTACCAGAGGGATGGGGTCACCAACCGAATGTCTTGTTGGGGGGAGGGCAGCCACTCGCAGTGACAGCTGGGTGAGGCATTGTGGGGACTCCAGTGGGGAGAGAGCAAGACCTTCCACATCTCAGGAATTCCAAATACAAACCCATGCTTGGGGTCTTTCTCAGGAATCGTGTTATCTCTATCACTTGTGTTTCGCAACCTGCCCCTTTTCTCCCACCAGATGACCCTTCCCTCTGGGCCCACCTCCTGGCTGTGAGACATGTGCCCGCTCTCCCCTGCTTTCGGTCCTTGCAATTCCCAGAATAGTCCAGCTCCTATCAGGGGGGAGAAGCTTGGGAAGGGGCAGATAACTCCAGACCCAAGCACAGTGGGGCCTCTTATGATATCAGGGTTGCCAGATACATTACAAGGATGCCAGTTACCTTTGAATTTCTCATAAACAACAAATACATTTTGGTATAAGGATGTCCTGGGCAATATTTGGAAGTCTTATAAGAAAAACCATTTGTTGCTTATCTGAAATGCAAATTTAACTGGGCATCTTGTCATTTTATTGGCTAAATCTGGCAACCTATTAATATTGACGGTATTAAGTGAAGGGGAAGGGCAGGCTCCACCCTTGAGCAAGCAGAGTGCAGTATAAAGACCAGGATTTGGGGTCAGGCGGCTCTGAGCCTCAATTTCCTCATCTGTAAAATGGGAATGATAATAAGAGTACCATCGTAGTAGAGCTATTAAAAGAGATGCTCCAGGTGAAGAAGGTGGCAGGTACCAGGCATTTTGTGCTCCATTGGGATGATGGTGGTAGTGGCTTTGTGGCCTATGTCACAGGCCTCTTGCTGCTCTGCTGGCTGCAGCTCAAGGCCCCCGGCTTCAGCCCCCACATCCTCAGCAGCTCCACCCATCAGTGCTGGCCTAACCCCTCTCCCAAAGCAGCCACCCCTGCAATTCTGTTCATGGCCAGTGCCCCCATTTCAAATATGCTCTCCATTCACTGTTCCTCCAGTTTAAAAAAAAAAAACCAAAACCTCAAAACTGTCCCAAAGGGGAGCAGGATAGACTCGAACCCAGGCTCTGGAGCCAGACAGGCTCCAAAAGTCCCCTTCCTAACCTGGTTCACTACTCACCTGCTGAGTAACTTTGGGCAAGTCATTTAACCTCTCTGATCCTGTTTCCTCACCTGCAAAATGAGGTACCAACTGTCCCACCCTCAGTGACTTGTCAGGAGGGTTAAAGGACACAATGCAGATAAAGCACTCAGCCTGGTTCCCAGCCCATAATAAGAATCCGAGAAATGACAGTTATTGTCGCTGTATGAAAAGCGTCGGCCCTCCCCTAACGCACTGTGCGCTGCTTCTCCTTTGGAGAAGCTGTTTGGGGGAACCGTGAAGACTTCAGGAAGGCCAGCCAGTGGAGGGCAACCAGGCTTGGTGAGGTGTGCATCCGTCAGAGACCAGGGAGGGAGGGGAAGGGGACGGGGAACAGGTCAGAGGGGCGCCCTGCTCCTCACAGCTGCCTCTCCTGCCGCCTCATTAGCCAGTGCTGTCTGACCACCCCCGCTCTAAGAACAAAGGGCATACATGACAGCTGGATGGGGAGGAACAGCAATGGCGACTTGACGCTGCCGTGCCGAACCTCCCTGCCGCAGCTCCCCTATTTATTGAATCATTTCACAAATGTTTGGCAAGTCCTAAGCCCCAGCCAGGCGCTGAGCTACCTGCTGGAGCGCATAGGTAGCTGAGGAAGCCCCAGGCCCAGCCCTGCAACTGCTGCCCCATTAAGTGGAACATTTCAGACACTCGAGAATCTACCGGAGGGAAAAGTGTTTGCTCCTTATTCTCCTGGACACTCACTGTTGCTTGCCAGCTTTCATGGTCCACACACCCCACCCAACCAGCTGTTGGCGGATGAATATATGAGTGCGTGAGAAACAGCCAGAAAGTTCCTGCTGTTCTCTCCCCTCTCATTTGAGATATCACTTTACCTTGTTTGTCAGAGACACCACTGAGCTGGGAAATGGGGACGCCTGGAGCTCCTCTTTGGAGAGGGACGTCGTCTTCTTAGTTGTGTCTGTAGCTCCGCGTCTAGCAGAGGGCAGACACGGGGGCTGCTCGGAGCGTGTCTGCTGCAGTGTTGGGGAGAGCTGTGAGCCGAGTGCTGTGTAGCAACCTGGGGAACACAAGGTCAAGGGGCAAACGCTCAGTGGATATCTGCAGACAGGGTTTTCGAATACCTGGCCAATTACAAACACACGACAGATAAGGAGACCAGCTCTAACAAGATCAAGAGACGGTCCCTTCTGTATACACTTGTTTGGCCAACCAAACCCAGTCTTTGCTCTGCCCAGGGCCTCCTGGCTCCCTGAAAGTCTGTTTTCCTTCAAGGGATGGTATCTTTCCAGAGACAAGGTGAAAATGGTGAAATTCTTGTTCTCTCTTTCTCCTCTCTCCTCTCTCTCTCTCTCTCCCTCCATCTCCATCTCCACCTCCATCTTCATCTCCATCTCCACCTCCATCTTCATCTCCATCTCCACCTCCATCTTCATCTCCCTCTCTACCTCTCATCTTCATCTCCACCTCCATCTCTCATATCCATCTCCATCTCCACCTCCTTCTCCACATCTTCCTCCATCTCCATCTTCTGTCCCCAAATCCCAATTTCTCAAAGAAGCACCTCTCTTTCTTTCAGGATCTCCTCTTCCTCAGAATCAGCACATGGTGTTTCCCATAAGGGCCAGGTGACTCTCTCACCTCACAGATTTCCCTTTAACATCTCTGCCCTATTCTGGGGTCACTCTGCCCCTGCCCACACCCCTACTTTCCTTTTCTGGGGTAATGTGTTTCCTGCCCTCACCTCTACTCTGGATCCCCAAGTTCCGTCATATGACTTCAACCATTATCAACATTCTGCTATTCTTGGTTTAACTATACTTTCACCTGCTCCCCAGCCTGACCCCCTTTATTATTATTATTACAATTTTTACAGTTCCTTTTTGCAGGGTATAATTTACACACATCACAATGCACAAATCTTAGTGTACTATATTGACAAATGGGTCCCCCCTGTAACCCACACCAATATCAAGAGACAGAACATTTCCATCGACCCCAGAAGGTCCCAGTTAGTTCCTCCTCACCCCTACAACCACTGTTTTGAAATGTGTCACCTTAGCTTAGTTCCTAGAAGGTTCTAGAATGTCATATAAATGGAAACATACACTATATGTACTCATTTATATCTGACTTCTTTCACCCATCATGTCCATAAGACTCATCCATGCTGTGTATCAGAAGTTTGTTCCTTTTTATTGTTTAGCAGTATTCCATTGTGTGAATATACAAGATGTGTTCACCTTTTCTCCTATTTATGGACATTGGGTTGTTTTGTGGTTTGGGCTATTATGAACAAACCTGCTATGAATATTGTTAAACAAGCCTTTGGTGGACATAGGTTTTCATTTATCTTGGACAAAGAAATATCTAGGAGTGGAATTGCTGGTTCAAAGGGAAGGTGTATGTTTCACTTTGTAAGAAACTACTGGACCTTGTTCCAAAGTGGCTGTACCATATTACATTCCTACCAGCAGTACACAAGAGCTCCAGTTGTTCCCCACTCTCACCAACACTTGTATTGTGAGATGTTTAAATTTTAGCCATTCTAGTGAGTGTGTGGTTGTATCTCCTTGTGGTTTTAATTTGTATTTCCTGTCGAATGTCAATCTCAAGCCCTTTTTCATGGGTTTCTTCTTCATCTATTTGTCTTCCTTTGTAAAGGGTCTGTCCAAATCATTTGCCCATTTTTAAAATTGGGCTGTTTGTGTTGTTATTAATCACATGTATTTCAGATGCAAATCTTTTGACAAATATGCATTTTGCTAAAATTTTCTCCCAGCCCATAGCTTGCCTATTCATTTTCTTCCCAGTAGCTTTTAATGAGGCAGGAGTTTTAAATTATGATGAAATCTAATTTATTGATTTTCTTTTTCTTCCTCGCTTATTGCCTTCTCTGTCCTCAGAAATTTTGCCAACCTCCAGGTCACAAAGATATTCTCCTATATTTTGTCCTAAAACTTTATGGTTTTAGCTTTTATGTTCAGGTTATGTCCATGATCCATCTCGAATTCATTTTTTGTTGGTGGTATGAGGTGAAGACAAGTTTCATTTTTTTCCATATAAATATTCAGTTATTCCAGCACCATCTGTTGAAATGACTTTCTTTTCCCCATGGAACTGTTTTGGTGTATTTGTCAAAAATCAGTTGTCCTCAGTTACTGTTTGGCCTGTGGGGCTGGTTACTAGGGAAGGTGGTCTGACTTCCTGAGAGTCTTACTTACAGATTGTTGTCTGGCTTCCTGCGCCAGTTACTGTAGATAATGGGGTGGCTTCTTGGGCTGGTTGCTGCAGGGTGTGGGTCAGAGTTCTGTTCTTATACATGTCTGGTCATCGTCCATCTGTATATTCAGTGTCTCATTTATTACAAACATTTGCAAACATACATAAAAGTAGAGATCATTGATATAATGAACTTCCATATATCCGTCACCCGGATTTTAGAACCTTTAACATTTTGCCGTATTTGAGCTGGAGTTCGGTGCTTTCATGTGAATCACGGCATCATGACCATTCATCTCTGTACCTGGTTTCAAGATCTATCTCCATATCTATAAAGACGTTTTCTTCTGTGTCCACAATATCGTCGTCATACTGAATACAAATGTTAAATCCTTAGCGTCATCTAATATCCAATCCAAATTCAAACTTCCCTAAAATTATCCCGAAATGTACAACTGGTTTCTTCTAGTCAGAATCCAAATAATGAACATATTGCATTTGGTTACATTTTAAATTTTTCTTTAGCAGTCATATCATGGTATACAGCTCAAATAGTACACACCCACGTAATTGGCTGTAGCCAGATCGATGGCACCCCGAAGGTCTCCATCACGTCCCCCTTCCAGCCACCACCCCCACTGAAGGTAACCACTGTCCTAACCTCTAATGGCATAGATGGTCTTACATGTTTTTGAACCTTCTGTAAATGGAAGAGGTGTCTGGCCTCTCTTGCTCAGTGTCATGTTTGGGGTCCTGCGTGGACAGGCGTGGGGTTCATTCTTTCCTCCTCGTGCTGTGTAGTCCCAGACCAGTGCTCCCTCACTGCGGCAGCCTGTGGCCTGTCTGTCCCTAGTTCTGTGCTACAAATACGTCTCTACCCACTACCTCTGCTTCCTGACACCCCAGACGCCGCCTCCGTGGGGAGAAGGACCCAATCTCCCTTCTCAAGTTGCTGCCCTGAGGGCTGAGCCGACAGGCAAATCTGCATTTAGTCCAGGAGGCCCGAGCCCTGGGCCTTCCACTGGCTCTTCTCAGCTCAGCCCCTCGGGCCCTCGGTCCTCGGCCACCTCTGAGGTGTGGGGACATTAACTGACAGTGAGTGTGTGCCTTTTTTAGGGTTTCCATAACAAAGTACCACAAACGTAGCCACTGAAAACAATGGGAGTCTGTTCTCTCACAAGGGAAAAAATCAAGGTGTCCTCTGAGTTGCTCCTTCCAGAGGCTCTGAGGAGAGTCCGTCCCATCCTCTCTCCCGCCGTGCGCCCTTGTCCTGTAGGGGGCATCACTTCACCATCGGCCTCCATCTGCACGTGGCCTCCCCTCTGTGTGTCACAGTTCCTCTCCTTTCTCTACAAGGACGCAGGTTCTTGGACTTGTCTGTTTGAGGATGAGCTCACCTGGAGATCCTTCCCTTAATTACAGCGGCAAAGACTCTTATTCCAAAGAAGGTTACCTTCTGAGGATCTGAGTGGACAAGTCCACCCACTGCGGGAAGTGAGGGATCCTCTGAGACAGACAAACCAAATCCGCAGGAACTGAGGACCTGGAAGCGTGCTTCTTCTCGCTGAACCAGCTCCCCAGGGGTTGCGTGCTCCCCACCCCACAGAACTGCAGCATCAGGGCCACGTCCTTTGAGCACCTGCTGAGTGCCGGTGGAGGGGGGCTGCTGGGTAGAGGAGGCGTATAAACCAGCAGAGGCCCTGAGGCAGTCTGCAAATTAGGAGGGATGGAAGAGCGCCAGGGAGCAGAGGTTCTCCACCAGATTGATTCTGCCCCCAGGAGACACTTGGCAAGCTCTAGAGACATTTTTGACTATCATGACTGGAGGGGTTTGCTACTGGCATCTAGTGGGTAGAGGCCAGGGATATTATTAAATATCCCACAATGCTCAGAACAGCCCCTGCAGCAAAAAATTATTGGCTCCCAAATGTCAATAGTGCCACTGTTGAGAAACCCTGGTATCAGAAAAAGAAATCGGATCTTTTAGGACTTTAATAAAATGTTATAAAACTCGTACTGCCCCTGAGATGGTGATTTTCGGGAAACCTGGGTTCTCAGAATTTGAGTTTGATTCACCGCCTATGGACTTATCCAAAATAGTTTTAGAAGTCCCTCAGCCTAACTTCTTTATTGTACAGATGAGAAAACAGGGACCGAGAAAGAAAATAACTATTGCAATAATAATAGCAACCAGGGCCATTTCTTAAACTCCTGTAACATATCACACAATGAAGTGGGGTCTTGTGAAATCTGACAGTCGCCGCTGCCCTATGAGGCAGATATGCCGTTACCCTTATTCTATATATGTGACTAGTGAGTCTCAGGTGGGTTCAGACAGCGGTCCCTCTGGTGTCAAAGACCTGGATCTTTCTGTCACACCAGACCCTGCAAGTAAGCTCAGTGACGTGCTGCAACCGTGAAGGAACCCAGCACGGCGTTCACTCCACAGCCAACCCCGCCTGCCCCTTGTGTTTAGAGCTGCCGCCACCTCCTGCCTGGTAGGGGCGGGGCTGGGGGGAGAAGACACGGAGCTCAGCCTTGTTCAAGGGAGGAGAAGTGCTCTCCTTCAGTCACTGCCCAGAAGATGAACCCCCCGACCATTCACTATCCCAAGGACCCGCCCTCTTCCTAAGTAAGTCCACTAAATGAAAGGTTCCTATTCTTTGGGATTTCGTGAGGTATGACAAGTTACATAGATAGATAGATAGATAGATAGATACATGATAGATAAAGTAGATAGACATCTACATAGGATGACTGACTTCTCATCTTGGCCAGTACAGATACCAACAAAACCAATGATCATCTTCCCTCACAGTCATTTCATAAAATGAATATTCCAATGCCAAAATAAAAGAAGGAAGGACATAATCTCGGAGTAAAAATAGTTCTTAAAATAAATAAATGTACCATTATGAAAAACTTAACATCAGTGTTATTTCTCCGTTGCAGAGTGAATCCCTAAACAATTAATTATCTCTGTCAGTCCTTACTCAGTGAGAGGTTTCTCTACTGCAGGATGGAGCCCTAAAGTGAAAAACTCAGGCCCTGTCATAGTGGAAGGACCCTCAGGGATCATCCTGACCAGTTCGGTCTAGTACAATGAGCTTCGAGTCCAAAGACCTTGGCCTGGATCCCAACACAGCCACCTATGAAGCTGGGGGGAGGCTTGGGCCACAATCCTAAATCTCACTGGGCCTCAGCCCCTGCCCTCCTAAGAGGGGAACAAACAAGCGACCTCCTGGCAGGGCCAAAGAGCGTGCGCGAGGTGCGGCCAGCAAGGCGCAGCTGGCCGGACCTCTCACTCAGCACCCGGTAAGCCATCCTCCCTGCATCCGCCGTGGCTGCCTCGCACCCCAGGGGCAGCTCTCCCGGGGGCTGGTCCTTCCCCACCCAGCCCGGTGATCCCCGGGCACAGCTGAGCCTCGTGCCTTCCCATGAATACTCCTCCATCACAACACCCCGAACATGTGAAGGCAGCAGGCGCTTCTGCCCCGGGATTTGCTGCCAAGTGGGGGAAAGGGCCACCTGGAGAGACCATCCTACCAAAGACGTCAAAACCCCACAGGAGAAACCAGGTTGCGGTAACCAATGCCAGCTCCCCGGCTAGGATTTCACCACACGCCTTGTAAGCCCTCCTCTCCCCACCGAGCCCGCAGGGGAAAAGGAGAGATCACTTTAAAAGTGATGACGTCACTTACGCAAATACTCCTTGGGATCCACAGGGCAGCAGCAGACACCTGTGAGCCCGTACTGATAAAAGCCCGTCGTCGTATTTGCCAAAGCCTTCAGAAGCAGAGATCCCGACATCCTCTCTCCAGAGGAGCACACACGAACGTAAATATCCACGTTCTGCAGGCGTGGTGATTCTACAATTCCTATTCCCCCTGGGATGCAGGGAAGGGGTCTTGTTCGGCCAAGTGGGAGCGCTGGCCCGGTGGTCCAGGCCTGAGCTGCTGTGAGGGGTGAGGTGGGGGGGGAGTTGAGGAAATTACTTGGAACTGAGCATTGCGGGAAGTGTGGAAGGAGAGTGCGCTCACTAAAGGACCCTTCCACGTTTAGAGGTGTCTTGATAGAGGGGAAGCAGCAGGTTCCAGAGTGCTGGGCTTGGGAGGCACCAGCTTCACACACCATCTCCTTTATCCTGATACCCTGATTTCTGAATGCAACCCCCTCCCACCTCTCACCCCGTCTGGGGCGGGGAGGTGGAACCCACTGTGACGGGGGTGAGTAGCGCACCTTCCCAGGAAACTTGCTGCTGTGGAAGGAAATCCCTCCCATCCCGCTCCCCAAAGAGGGATATTAGTAAATGCTGTTTGAGTGGGGCCTGAGGTGGCCAGACCGGAAAGAAGAGGAAGAACCTGGGGTCCCGGGAGGAGGGACTGGAGGGGAAGCCAAGGACCAAGGCCGTAACTCACGCAAGATCGCACAGCAAGAAAGCGGCTGAGTCTGAAAATAAGATGCCATTTCATAAATTGTAGCTTTTGCCTGTTTTTTAAAAGGCCACCACTGTTCCCTGATTTAAATAATAAGAGTGGTTGATTAGAGTGATATAATATTTATCTCTCACAAGGAAAAAAAAAATACCACCTTGAGTGGCTTCTTATTTATGTGGACCTCATCTGCTTTTCTTTTAGCTTCAGCACAAAAACCCTGTACTGCCCTCCACTGAGAGCCGGGCTGGAGACAGAAGCGGAGAACAGGAAGGCTGCGCGAGGGTTCCTCTGGCCTCGTCCTTGCTTCTAACCGTTGCTGGCACCAGGTGCCCAGTCCCGGGAGCCGTGACCATGGAGGCTCTCCCCAAGGCCCTGGAGGTCAACGAGAAGTCTCCAGAATCCAAGGACCTGCTGCCCAGCCAGACCGCCAGCTCCCTGTGCATCAGCTCCAGAAGTGAGTCTGTCTGGACCACCAACCCCCGGAGTAACTGGGAAATCTACCGCAAGCCCATCGTCATCATGTCCGTGGGCGGTGCCATCCTCCTCTTCGGTGTGGTCATCACCTGCTTGGCCTACACCCTGAACCTGGGTGACAAGAGCCTCAAGGTCCTTAAGATGATAGGGCCTGCCTTCCTGTCTCTGGGACTCATGATGCTGGTGTGCGGGCTGGTGTGGGTGCCCATCATCAAAAAGAAACAGAAGCAGAGACAGAAGTCAGTTTTCTTCCAGAGCCTCAAGTCCTTCTTCCTGAATCGCTGATGATGGTCTCGCCCTCTGCCCTCCCCACCACCCTGCCACCTCGACCAGCAGAAGATGTGATGACCAACATCCAACATCCCCGGCCCCTCGAGAGGTGGAGTCTTCCATGAAACTGATGCAGGCAAACCCTCTTCTGGGCCCCGTGGGAAAGAGCGAGCTCGGGGCTGCGCCCTCCGAGCAGCTGGGAGGTACCACTGGATGATCTCATTTAGTCTCTCTGTTATCACTGATGTTCCCTCAGATCCTGGCCGCGACCACCGCCTTTCATGGCCCTCATCCCAGCCTGTGCATCCAGGTGTCACTCATCTAACGCTCTCTGCCAAGTGCTGTGCATGTTGGGAAATTCCTTGAGGTGGGCTATGCCCCGAGAAGAACCTCCTGTTTACATATCTGAGTGCCTGAACTGGATTCTGCATTTGCTTCCTTCCGGAACCCAAACTGACCAACGGAGGTCCTTCGCAGAGGGAAGGGAAGTTCTGACCATTGGGTCTGCCCGCCCCAGCTCTCTCTGTGGGCAAGATGCTGGCTTGCATTTCAAGAGATCGGACAAATCACGAGTATTAAACATTCCAAAGAGTGAGCAGTGAAAAGTGGCCGGGGAAAGACTTTCCAGGAAGGCACATTTCCCCTAGAAATGGCCCTGGGAGTCAGCCAGTGAAGAAATTTAACCCTTAGTTGTATAGAATTTACACCAGAGGCAGTGGGGTGCGCTAGGGGGTGTCACAGACTCCCCTTGACCTTCTAACTCCTTCTCCGTGACTACTCTTCCCTCTGAACTTGACACTTAGCCAAGGACAAGCGCGTGTTGCCCTAACTCCCTCTTTCCCCCACCCCTGCCTCTACCCCATGACTCTAGCACAGCCAGGTGGAGAGTGGCTGCAGAGGGATGCTGTAAGATTTTTCTCTCCTTCTCCCCCATCGAGAATCAAAACCAAGAAGCTCAAATTCCACATCTGAGTGTCTGTAGGTTTCCAGCGATGGAATTTTCTTTAGAAAATCCCAACTTCTGCTCTCCCTGCCCCCACTCACCAACATGCAAACCTTCAGTGAGGGCCCTGCTCTGGGCCAGGCCCCGGGGCGAGAGCAAGACAGATGGTCCCTGGGCTCATCTTCTTTATAAAGTGAGAGACAGCCAGAGCACCAGGCGGCCAGAACACCCCAGGATGAGTACTTTCTGGGGAAACGAGGATAGGGGCAGGAACGCGGAGGGGACATCTGCCCCAGCCTTGGGAGAGGATAGAGGGCGTGCTGGAGGCTGTGCCATCCACACAGAACCAAAGGGAAGAGGAGAGCTGGCGAAGAGGGGAAAGGAAGGCACTCTAGGCGAGAATGGTGTGTGCAGAGCTGGGGCGGGAGGGGAGCGGGATACAGTTAGGAAACAGCATAGCAAGCTCCCTAACCTCCTGAATGGTCACCTGAGCCCCTCTCTCGGCCTGCCTCCCCCTGCTTCCCCAGGTGCCTTGGTGCGGCTTCATCGAGGGGCCTCCTGGGTCTGTGGGAGTTTCCAGGGGCCCCCCACGCAGAGAGCACCCGTGAGGTTAAGTGCTCCCCAAATCTGGGGTTTCCTGCAGCATCCAGAGGCCCTTAGGTGACAGACCAGGAGGGTGCCTGCAAGAAAGCCACGCTGCCCTAGGTCTGAGGCCCAGCGGAGAGCATCTGATAACGAGGGGAAGCTTTCCTTGGCCTTCTGCCCCTGAGCCCATCCTATCCCTCTGTCACCATGACAACCTTTCTCTCTTTCCCTCCTTCCCCCGCCACCCCCCGCTGTCTCTCTTTCTCTCTCTCTCTCTCCAACAGGCCTCCAGCTATCTCCATCCTTCATGGTGGTTCCATATGCAAAGTCAGAACCCCACCTTGTTCCGTCTGCATCATGGGAAACTCCATGGAGGCAGGTACCCGTGACATGGGGACACCCCCTGCCCCACCCACCTAAGGAGCCAGAGTTCGGGGAGCTTCACCCAGAATGACCGTGTCTCTCATTCAGACAGCGTGGCCAGGTCCTCTAGCCCACCTGTCCCCTGCACACAGGCAGTCGGGACCAATCATGGGGGACGCTGCAAGTACTGTGTCACTAATTGTGGTCCCAGTGCCTCAAGTGACCGGGCTTGCAGAGGGTTTCCTTTTCTTCGACGTGAACGCAGATTCCATGTCAGCCCTAAAATGTCACTCTCACATTCCTCGATGCTTTCTTATGTGGGAGCGAACGGGGAGGACGCCCAGCTGGCTCTCTGGGAATCCACACTTCCAGGGTGTCACTTCCTCTCCCCACAAGCTTATCGAGCAGGCGCAGCTGGGGGAGGAGGGCTCAGGCTGATGCTGTACCACACGTGTCCTGGCGGGGGGCAGTTTGGGGACGACATGACTCTAGAAAGTGTCCCAGGTCTGGACTCACCTTGGAGCCTCCAGCAATCCGGCCTGCATTCCCTGCTCCTTAACCCAGTGCTCAGCGAGAAAAAGGAGGAAAACCCCCAAAGCATCATTCACCCCCGCCGGGATCCTTCACATGAATGTGGACCAAGGAACACGCCAGGGTCACACCGAGGGGCTTTTGCCAAAGACTGTCGCCACACAGAAGCCTGAGGAATGGCTGTGCCCAGATCAGATGCCACGTTTCTGGAAAACAGCATCGCCACCACGACTCCTCCCATGCCGGGGATGGGAGGTCAGGACCAGCATCCGTGCGTTCGGCTACTGGACGGTATTATCCCACCCATGGCTGTTCTGTTTGGAAGGGCTCCATTTAATCTGAGTGCTAAAAGAATTGTTGGGATGTTGAATTGTATCCTGTCTGACAGTGTCTGCTGTGTTTTCATTCTGTTCCATCAGGAATTCCAGGCTCTACCACTGATTCATCCCTCTAAAATGCCTCCCAGCCCCGGCCCCATCACCATGCGCCCTTCCTCGAAACGCGCTGTCTGGAAGAAAGGGTTTCCCAGACACGTGTGGGTTGCACGCCTGGTTCCTCGGGTGCCTCATAGGAGCCGATGGCCCCACTCTGAGATGCTGACGGGGCAGACAGAGCAGGAGCTCCTGACTCTTTCCCTCCCTACAAGCCCAGTACTGGGAGATGGAAAAAGAACCTTCCTGGATGAATCAGTGGTCCAGGGCGAGGCAGGCAGGTACCCCAGGGTCAGCCTGCCAATGTCCCCAGGAACCCAAGAGAACAAGCCCAAGAAGGGGTGGCAGTCCAGCCCCCAGGACCTCCATGGCCTCCCCCTTCCTTCCAAGCCCTTCTTCCTTCCCCTGGCCCAGCCTCTTCTGCTCCTCTAGGTCTGTAATCCTGACCCTCTCCTACTTGGCTCCCCACCAGACTCCCCGTGTCCTTGACTTTCTGCTTGCTCTATCCTCAGAGGAAAAGAAAGCATCCTTCTGGATCTGGACAAGCCAGCTGTATTTCAGCCCTTCTCAGATTCTTGCAGCATTGCAGAGTCACGACGCCCCGCTCCCTCCCGCCCCCCACACCCATCACTGCGTCACCATCTCCAGCCCTTAGAGATCAGAGGTCCCTGGAAAACTAAAACTCAGAGCCCCAGATGTGTCTGATGCTAAATGGTGCCAGGGAATAGCCTGGCCACGTGCCCGGGGAAGCTTCTGGGCAACACCAGCTTGATGCCTTAACTCACTCAATCCTTTCCAGAAGCCTGTTGGAGGCGCTGTTATCAGCCTCCCCATTTTACAGATGAGGTAAGTGAGACACGGGGACACTGAGCTAGGACATCAAGGCACGATGAAAATCCAGGTGAGCTGGGGCTCCAGGGGCCACACGCATGACCCCCACCCGATTCACTCTTCGAAGGGGCTGAGGGGCAGCAGAAGGCACCAGGGTCGCCGTGCCGGGCTCCGGGCTGCAAGGCGGGGACAGCAGGAGCGGAGCTAGGGTCAGTAGACAGGCCAGGGGTGGGAGCACAAAACAAGTACGGACCCAGAATGCCAGTCGGGAAAGCGGCCAGGAGCCAGGAAGAAAGGCAGGAAAGAAGCCGGCATTCTGAGCACCTCCCTAGGTGCCTGGAGTTCGCACAGTGAGTGTTCAGAGGCAAGAGTAGGGGTCTCCCCCAGCACAGGGTAGCTTTGTCGGAGCAGGTGGCCTTGGTAGAGTGAGCCTTCATCCCACAGGCCAGGCTCCTCTGCTGACCAGCAGGAGGATTTGGAACCAGCTGCCACTGGACTGAACTGACCTTGAGAATGAAGCCTAGCCAAGGATAGCAAAGCAAGAAAGTCAGAAGATCCCACAACACTGATGACAACCGGGGAGCTACTGGACTGCCCCGCACCATCTCTTACAGGACATACAAATAACATCTTATTAAGTCACTGTTTTTTAGGTCCGCTACTTGCAGCCGAATAAAATTCTGATCTACACAAGTGACAAGTCTGGGGAGAGAGTCCTTTTCCTCCTCTAAGCCCGAACACTATTTGACGAGATCAGAACAAAGACGATCATAAATAAGTTCCACATCAGTGCAGTGTATCTGTCCTCCAGAGCCTTCAGAAGATTCTCTGCGTCTCTAAGGAGAGAGAAGAGGGAGGGGTGAAGCAAGAGCGGAACGACCTCCAGGATGCCAGACGGGGGCCTCCCTCAGACTGGGCAGCGGGGTGCTGGGCGGGGAGAGAGTGGGGTTCACACAGGGCACCCGTCAGGCTCCGTGACCTGTCAGGCTGTCCCTCCGACTCTAAGAGCTGAGGCAGGGGTGGGTGGGGGGACGCAGGAAAGGACTGATTCCATAAAACTAGAACCACTCACGGGAGGAGACACCTAGACACTCAGTTCTCTTTCTCCCAGGTTTCAATCTCCTCGTTTGTCAAAATTAAAGTAACCAAAATTCACAAACAGAGGATTCCGTATTGGTTGGGAGCACAGACTCTAGAAACAGTCCACCTGGGCTCACATCCCATCTGGTCTTCCCAGGTCTTCGACCCTAGACAACTTATTTCCTTTCTGTGTACCTCCATCTTTGTGCGTGTGTGCATGTATGTGTGAGTGTGTCCTAATTGTTTTATTCGGGTAACACTGATTTATAACATTATATTTCTATCTCTGCATACACTACAGTGTACTTAACACCAAAAATTTAAGTTTCCGTCCCTCACCATACAGTTGACCTCCTTTACCCATTTTTCTCTCCCACACGCCCCTTTCCCTCTGGTAACCACAACTGTGTTCTCTGTATCTACATGTTTGTTTTGCTTTGGTTTGGCTTGTTCATTTACTTTGTTTTTGTTTGCTTGTTTGCTTATGAGTTTTTTATATTCCACATATGAGTGTAAGCATACCATATCTGTCTTCCTCTGTCTGACTTACTTCACTCAGCAAAATACCCTCAAGGTCCATCCATGTTGCTGCAAATGGCAAGACATCATTTTTTTATGGCTGAGTAGTATTGCATTGTATATGTACCACATTTTCTTTATCCGTTCATCCAGTGATGGGCACTTAGGCTGTCTCCATATCTTGGTTATTGTAAATAATGCCTCGATGAACATGGGGGTGTAGATATTTTGGGGGGTTAGTGTTTTTGTCCATACTTCTATCTTCACAGCTGCAAATGGGGTTAATAAAAGTGCCTGCTTCTTCCTCAGCATTAATTGGGATAATCCACATATGGCTTTTATGTATTAAGCCCTGAATATTAGTTATTACCAATGTTAAAGAACTACATAAGGCAGTATATTCTCCTGAATGGTTTTACATAAGGAAAGAATGCAAGTCTATACATCTAATGTGAGCTGATTGGAAAAAGAGAATTTGGGGGTGTGGGAGCTCACCATGCGCTGTGCTGTCTGGAGAATGGGGGCTTGGGGCCAGCCAACAGTTTCATTCCCACCCTTTTGACACCTGCCTCCCCTCTGCCTCACCATCAGTCCCAATCCATCATCAAAGCCTATAATTTCTCTCTCTCAAGGATGGCCGTTCATCTTGAAGCCAAGGCAGCTCACTGTCGAGAAGAATTCATGTTTCCCCCTCATAGTGAGGAGTGAAGTAGCTGTCCCATCAGGTGCACATGTCGCAGGACCCCTGGTGTCCAGGTGTGACCACATGACAGGCTCACAGGGGCAGAAGTGGCACGTGACTCTGCTGGGCTGGGCCTTGTAGGAAAGGGGCTTTTCCTCCTGGCTCTGTGAGGAGGAGCCACTATGTGCCCGGAGCCTGGGCCTGAGTCACCAAAGGAAGTGGTAATGGGCTGAATGTTTGTGTCTCTCCAAAATTTATATGTTGAAGCCCTAACCCTCAGTGTGATGGTATTTGGAAGCAGGGCCTTTGGCGGTAATTGGGTTCAGGTGAGGTCATGAGGGTGGCGCTCTCGTGATGGGATTATGAAAACAGGAAGAAACAGGAGAGCTCTCTCTCCACGCCCTCATACCCAGGAAAGGCCATATGAGTACACAGTGAGAAGGTGATCGTCTGCAAACCAGGAACCGAATCTGCCGGCACCTTGATCTCGGACTTCTCAGCCTCTAGAACTGTGCGAAATAAGTGTCTGTTGTTGAAGCCATCCAGTCTATGGTATTTTGTTACAGCAGCCTGAGCTGATGACGACAGTAAGGAAAGCCCCATGAAGACCAGGGACACCACGTTGGACTGGTCTATAAAGTAGAAATAAACGTCTATTTTGTTTCGCTACCAAGATGTCGGGGTTTGTCACAGCAGCTAGTATTGCCCCACTAATATACCCACTGGAGCCAGTAATCCCGTCTTTCTGACTACTGGCAAACTCGTCTCCCCCTTCTGTCTTGTTCTCCTCTAATCCATTCTGCATCCTTCACCAGGGTGATCTTTTTCCCCAATGCAAAATCTTCGCAAGCCTCTTCCTTCCATATTCTCCCTTTGCAAAGGCTGAGCGTCTGTCAGACCCTCCTCCCCACCTTGCTCCTTCGTCTCTGCTCTTTGCTCAGGACATTCTCTCTGCCTGGAAGATTCTCCCTCTGCCCCCCTCTCAGCTTGTCTGGCTTGCCCTCACTCACTCTCCTCTTTTTTCCCAGCACATTTTCTCCTTCCGCCAAACTGCTCAGGAGCCTGTATCACAATTGCCCAAGTCAAATCCAGCTTGGAAGGTAAATACTTATTTAGTAAGAAGCAGTTATGGTCATGGAAAACTTGGAGGCTTTGGCATTAAACAGACCTGAGTTTGAAATCTGAGTCCACAAGCGAGTTTCCATCCTCTGTGACTTTTTGCATTTCTATCTCAGATTTCCAGTTATGTGTGAGGATGATAATTACCCCATTAGGTCCTTATCAGGATTAAATGAGGCAAGAGGAAGTGTTAATATGGCACAATCACATACTAGGTGTTCAGTAAAAGGCAGATACTGTTATTATCTTTGTCACAGGAAGAGAGAATTTCAGGCTACAAACACAATGCAGGAATTCCCAAATCCTTGATTAGACTGGATTTATGCTTGAGCTTGTCAAGCCCTACAGAGTCTTGCAGGTGGGACTGAGGTATCTGATTTCAAACAAAGAAACACAGCATTTTGGCAACTGAGTGCAGGGCTCTCCCTGTAGCATTACTATAATTCCTAGAGAACCTTGTCCCAGACTAACACACAGGTGCACATTTTCACTTAGAATCCAGGTAAGAACCCCAAGTGAATAACTCTGAGAACAGCTGCCAGATACTCCACGGGTGCCCGTTCACTGGGAGAGGGCAGAAGATCTCCATGCAACTGCCCTTCCTGGGGCAGAGGGCGTGCTCCCTGTCAGGCACTGTGCTGACTAATCGGACTAAAGAGCAGTGCCAAGTGTGTGGCCCACAGTCAAGGCCAGCGCAGCTACTTTCAGGTCCAGCCCAACGAAAGAACGAAGGGAGCGCGGCCAGCTCCTGGGTGAGCAGGGACAGGCGGGAGTGGGTGCGGCTGCCACTGGAGCCTGAATTGGGGGGGAGGAAGGGGGCGCTGGACCAGGGAAGGGCAAGGGATGGCTCACAAAGCCCTTTGCCATATGGCCCGTGAAAGACAACATTGTCCCGTTCACCCATCCAACCAACAGCTACAGAGCAGCTCAGGAATGCTGCCCGGGCACTGGGGAGAAGGAAGTGAACAAAACAGACAAAATGTCCTGCTTTCTGGAGCCTTCCCCGGTTAGAGGCAGACGGGCCACAACAAGGACATTATCAAATGGACAAGATGGTGTCAAACGGTCGTGAGGGCTGTGAAGTCAAGAAACAGGGCGAGGGGATAGTATGGTCACAGGAGGCTCCTCTGAGGGGGGACACCTGTGTTGAGACCTGAATGAAGAGAAGGAAGCAGCCATGTGAAGGCCTGGGGCAGAAGCTTCCAGCAGAGGGTGGCTGGTGGAGACGCCACGGCTCCTCTTCCCCACCCTCGATCTCTCCTCCCCACTGCGGTGTGACTTCCACACCGGTCGCATCCTGAAGGACCTGGTGGGGACACCACGCCTGGAGCCTCGCTGGGGGGTGGCTTGCATCTGCCTGTCGTCTGTTACTCTGGCTGCCCCTCCCTCACACACAGCGCTTCTGGCATCCTCTTCCTCACGTGCCCGTTCAGCCCCCCATCCCTCGTGCTAGTCACCCCTCCCCCGACCACCCCACTGCCCACACCCCACCCCCAGCTTCAATCAATGTCCCCCAAATCAGCGCTGCTGAAACACATGCCAAGCTCTGGACAACGTATCCCAACCTGGATGGTCCTGGCATCTCCATCCGGATCATCCTCGCCTTGCATTCAACTGGTGTCAAAAGAAATTCCTTGCGTTTTCCCACAGTGCCTCCTCCAAACCGGGTCCCACGTCCCATGTGTCAGTGATGGGTAACACCACCAATTAATCCAGAACACTGGGCTAACCTCCCTCTCCCATACCCTCTGTGTCCGGTCTAACCTCCCTCTCCCATACCCTCTGTGTCCGGTCTAACCTCCCTCTCCCATACCCTCTGTGTCCGGTCTAACCTCCCTCTCCCATACCCTCTGTGTCCGGTCTATCTCCTCAACACCTTGTGGAATCCTTCTCCTTTTCTCCATCCCCAGGGTCCCTGGGTTAGGTCACCAGCCTCCCCAGTGGTCTCCCTGCCTGCAGCCTTGTCCCACTACAATCCATTCTCCATTTATTTCAAGCAGAGCATCTTTCTAAAAGGCACTTCTGATCATGTCACCACTCGTGGCCCTGCCCCTGAGTCGTTAGCTGCTCCCATCCCATGGCAGATGGAGCTCACACTCCTCCATCCAGCACAGGCCTCCCTAGGGAGGCCCACCTCTACCCCAGCTTCTCCACATTCCTGCCACCCACCCTTCACCCCAGACCTACAAATGAGGACAACCCAGTATATCATGCCTCTGCATCTTTCCACAGGCTCCTTCTTCAGCCTGAACTATGCTGATCTCTTCTTCTGTCTAGCTGACTCCTAGCTCAAGCACCACCTCTTCCAGGAAGTCTTCCTTGCAGCACCCTGTGGTCACCTTCTGGCACGGGCCTTTCTGATTCTCTCTGCTTTACATTTAGTGCATCCTCTCGCTGAAGAGCTCTGTGGTATATAGTGCCGGTTAAATGAAGGAATGAATGGTGACAGTGTGTCCTCACAGCTGTCCTGTGTGGGAGTAATAAGGGTAGGTACTACTCTCATTTACAAGTGAAGAAATTGAGAATCAGAGATACTCAGCCATTTGCCCAAGGTTATAAGCAACTGTGTAAGAGGGAAAATGGGCACAGGGAGAAATCCGCTCCAACCTCCACCCTCATCCCATCCCTATTCCTCATCCTCCTTCTCCAGGGTAAAAGCAGCAGTTTGGCTTGGTGAGGACAAAGCTCTCAGGACGTGGGAAGAGAGACTCCACAATTCCTTGTGGGTTTAGGAGAGCAGGTCCCAGAGAACTCAATGCAAGGCCAGGTGTTCTGAGCCTTGCCCAGGGCCTGGCACAGATGCCCAGGGAAGTTGAGGATCCACCCCTGGCAGGAAGCAGCCTGGTCTGCAGATGCCACTATAGGCGGGTCTGAGCAAAGGCCCTGGTGCCCTTCTGCTTCCCACTGCTCCCTGCTCCTGTTTTCCCAACTTCCTCCTTGAGGCACTGTCTGCCTGTCCTCAGACATCATCATTGGTGGAGAGCCCTACAGCTTCTCAGAGCCCACAGCACCAGTGTAGTGTGTAAGCCACAGGACTGGACACTGGGCCCTGGGCTGAGAGGGGGCAGAATTGGGCCTGAAGCTGGATCTCTAGATCCTAAAGCCAAGCACCCTCTCTGGAGGCCCAGGGCACTGAGGAGAGCCAGTTTGGACCCGGCCAAAGAGAGAAGGCCCAGCCCTTTCAAGAGACGGATGGTGCTGTCCAATATGGTAGCCACATCTGGCTACATACACTTAAACTTAAATTTAATAAAACTAAATATAACTAAATATTCAGTTCCTTGGCCACACTAGCCACATTTCAGATGCTCAATAGCCACAAGAGCCTACTTGCTACCATATTGAAGGAACAGATTATAAAGTATTTCCATCACTGCAGAAATTTCCACTGGACCGTGCTCGTCTATAATGACACAGCTGAGAACCCAGTGGAATTCTTCAGACTGCCTATACTCCTATATTGTACATATAGTATACTATATACTATATACGATACACTATATTTTATACACAGTTCCTATACTATAGTCTTCTCATTGCCTTCTTGAATTTGGAAAAATAAAATTCTTTCTCCTTTCTATTTTTTTTAATTTCAGCATTTATCTTCTTAAAAATATTTATTTATTTATTTATTTATTTGGTTGCACTGGGTCTTAGTTGCAGCTCTCGGGCTCCTTAGTTGTGGCTCGCGGGCTCCTTAGTTGTGGCTCACAGGCTCCTTAGTTGCAGCTTGCTAGATCTTTAGTTGTGTCATGAGAACTCTTAGTTGCGGCATGCATGTAGGATCTTAGTTCCCTGACCAGGGATCGAACCCCATCCCCCTGCATTGGGAGCGCAGAGTCTTACCCACTGGACCACCAGGGAAGTCCCTTCAGCATTTATCTTTATTTAGCTTTTCCTTTTCCCTACTTTCTCTGGTTCATGTTGCTTTTTTTTTTGGCAATTTCTTATGATACATAGCAGCTTTTAAATAAAGTTTGTAAATTAAAATATTATAAAGTTTAGTCATGCGAGACGAATACGTTCTGGAGTCTGCTGTACAAAACGTGTTGCCTACCAGTTAGCGAGACTGCATTGCACACGGAAACATTTGTTAAGGTGGATCTCCTGTCATGTGTTCTTAACCACAATTTAAAAAACCATTCATTTTTTTAAATTAATAATTTATCATTTTAATTAATTACAATGTTACTTGGCCCTTCTAAGTCCTTAAATAACTATGCTTTGGCTATTATATCTGAAATTCAGAACTTTCAGTGGGAGTTTAAATATCCCACTATAGTGGTATTTTTTTTCAGGTCCTCTAAGCTAAGGCATTCGTCCCCCTGCCAGGTTTCCTCCCATCTCCTCAGGCATCTGCCCTCAAGGCCAGCACCTCAGATCTGTGAGTCAGGCTCTTCTCAGGGCCCCTGGAGTTGTGATTCTTGCTCCAGACTCTCCATCATTGGCTCCCCTGCTCTAATGCATCCTGCAGGTGAGAAATTCCCAGGCCATTTTCCTGTGGCCAGGCTCAAGGTACTTGCTGACCCCCTCCGGGTCCACCTGCCTGCAGCCCCAGTGGCCGTGGGCTCCGGAGGACAATAAGAAGGTGCCCTGCAGAAGGAAGAGGAAGACAAGGCCGTTCTCCCAGGGCCCTCCCGCCGCTGGGAAGACGCGTTAGTGGACTTAATCTTCCAAGAGCACTCAACACAGCCGACCATTCATTTTCTTCTTGAAACACTTTCTTCCTCTGGATTCAAGACACAGCCAGCTCACGGTTTCCTGCTACCTCTGCAGGTATTCTTTTTCTCTCTCCTAGTCCATGCAGCAGCGACACGTGGGAGAGCCTCGGGATCCGTCCCAGGTCCTCCCTTCTTACTGAGCTCTGTCTCAAGGAGTCTTGAGCCATCTCATCCCTACCACCAATTTGTCGCTGACTCACAAACTCCTGTCTCCAGCCCAGAGCGAGAGCCCCCAACCAGTGTGCCAAACCCGTCGTGTCCCGAACTGAATTCATAACTTCTCAACCACACCTGGCCCTCTTCCTGTCCGTCCCATCTCCGGAGGCGCCTGGAGCATCCAGCTTTACAAAACAGAAACCTGGTCTTCGACAATGACCCCTTCCTTTCCCTCATCCCCACACTGAGTCTGTCACCGTGTCCTGTCGATTTCAGTCCCTGGTTATCGCTCAAATCAATCCACTTCTTTCCATTGCCACTGTCACCAGCTTTACTTCTTCCCTGGTCTACGGCAACCACGCTTACTGCCTGCCACGTGCCCGTTGCTGGTCCCTCCAGTACTCTCTGGACACAGCAGCAAGAGTCCCCCTGAGAAAACGCGGGTCACACCACATTCTGCTCAACACTCTCCGCCGGCTTCCCAGTGCTCTCAGGAGAAAGTGTGAACACAGCGCTTTACTGCCTTTCCTTCTCTTGTCCCAGCCACGCCGGCAGGGCCACCTGCCACCTCACAGCTTTTGCAGACTCTCCTGCTCTGCCTAGAATGCCGTCACCTCCTCGTCACCCCTCCTCACCCAGCTCGCCTGCTCAGCCTTTAGGTCTCAGCGCAAACATCACTTCCTCAGGGAAGCCTGGGCCCACGTCTTCTTTGTCTCGTTCCCATAGGATGGGATCTCATGTCCCACTGATCTCTTGTCATACTGATACATTAATTTACATGACTGATCAACACCTGCCCTCCCCAAGCCTCTTTCCTCTCTTCCCTGTCACCACTTGAAGCTCCCTGAAGGCAGGCACTGCATTTCTCTAGCTCACTTATAGCTGACTTTGCACCCAAAGATGTCTCAGCAGCTCAAGAGAGCTGAGCCCGGCCCGAGCTGAGCCCGGCCCCAGCGGAGCCCACGGTGGATAGGCAATTAGACGTGGAGACTGGGGGTTGAGGCACCCAAGCAGAGGCCGGGAGCGCGGCCCTGGACCTGGCTGGAAGAGGAAGGGGGTCACGGACAGCCGAGCCCGGTGCAGCTTCACCCTGGAACCTGCAAACAGGCTTTGCAATTGACTGCTCCTGAGGCAGGCAAGGAAAATGGTGACAGAAGATTCTAGCACCAAACCCAGCAGATATCCTGGGGGCGATGCCTTTGGATTTATAGCTCTGATAAGTCTTACTATGTGCCCAGCACTTAATTCAGAGCTGAGTGCCAGCAGAAACAGATGGCAAAACTAAAGGGTGTGGAAAATAAAAACTAGAAGCACAGTAGACCATTTCCACTGTGTGATGAGACTTCACAGAATCATCGTGGAAGCATTTTGCTTTGGAAGGAGTTGTGGGAGCACAGCTTCCTCAGAAACAGAGAGGAAGCAAGAGATGAAAGCTATAAAGGGACACTGAATGGATCTGGGCAGAGTCGGAGGAAATCTGCGGAATCACTCTCAGCTTTCCCAATATCTGGGAGTGCCTGGGAGTTATAAAATGAATCTAGTCATACACAGTGCGTGTTGGATTACAAGGAGAAGGCAGAGCCGTTCCCTGAGAGGGATGCCCAGCCTAGCGAGGGAGATGGAAAACTCAACAAATTACCTCCATGCATCTGCCAGGTACTATAAAAGTAACCGTCCAATTAAATAAGCATCTGCATCTTACTCATTAGGATGGCTGTGATCAAAAGAACAGAAAACAGCAAGGGTGGGTGAGGATGTGGAGAGATCAGAACCCTCGTGAACTGCTGGCGGGAATGGAAAATGGTGCAGTTTCTATCGAAAGCAGAACGGAGGTTCCTCAAAAAGTTAAAGAGTTACTATATGATCCAGCAATTTCACCTTTAGGTACATACTGAGAAGACCTGAAGGCAGGAATCATACAGATATCTGTACACTCATGTTCATAGCAGCATTATTCACAATAGCCAGAGGGTGAAAGCAACGCAAGTGTCCATCGACAATGGATGGATAAACCAAATGTGGTCCATACATACAATGGAATATTATTCAGTCTTAGAAAGGAAGGAAATTCTGACACATGCTACAATACCGATGAAACTTGAAGACATTGTACTAAATAAAATAAGGCGGTTACAAAGAGATAAACATAATATGATCCCACTGACATGAGGTCCCTAGAGTAATCAAATTCACAGAGACAGAAAGTAGAATGGTGGGTGCCGGGGGCTGGGGAGAGAGGAATGGGGAGTTATTGTTTCACGGGGACAGAGTTTCATTTGAAGACGATTAAGAGGTTCTGATAAGGGATGGAGGTGACGGTTGCACACAACAATGTGTGTGTACTAAATGCCACTGAGCTGTACGGTTAAAAATGGTTAAAATGATAAATATGTGTTGTGTATACTTCACTACAATTAAATAACTTTAAAAAATAATTTTTAATTAAATGGGATTAAGAATGGAACTAACTTGATTCTCCAAGGATGCTGGGGAAAGAGTTGGCATGCGGATTGGGAGCCGAAAAAGAGCGAGACGTGGTATTTGTATTTAGTGCGGACCCACCAACAGACAGGGTGCAGCCACAGCTGTTACTTTCTGAGTGAACGTAGGCGAGTCTCTCAACTGCTCTCAACTCTGGAGCAGGAACAGGGCTGCTGGGAGGACAAGCTGATGCTGAATGTGGACGGATGCCATTGTACATGCAAGTGCAGCCCAAGTGCATATGGACATATGATTCTCTGCTAAATAGGGGACAACGTCATCAACCTACTGAGACCGAAGGTGATGGGCAAGGGGGAGGGGTGATGCGGGACGCTCTTGAGGTCTGAGTAAGAGTGGTGAATGGTTAGATTAGCCCTGTGGGGAATAAGATAGAAAGACCAGGGGAGAAAGCTAAAGGGTTTGCCAAGCAGCAGGAAGCGCTCCCCTTCAGAATGAAGATCTCTGAAAATTGTCGGATGCTCCGAAAATAAGAGTGAATGTTCTTCTGAAAATAGTGACCCTAGGCTCCAGCCCAGGAAAAAGGAGCAATACATGAAGATTCACTGGAGATCACCGATCAGCATCAATGTTTTTCCAAATTCCAGCACTGTACCTCTAGGGCTATATGAAATGATTCTGGCTGGCACACAGGTTCACGGCACAGTCACTTTAATTCTCATCCAGTCTTTCCTATGACTTCTGGGACTAAATCTCGAATGGGGACTGTAAATCTGTCCCCTCTGAAATCTGTGCATCACAGGCCTTCATTTGAGAAAGAGAACGGGCCTCAGGCTCAGCAGCTTCAATAGACAACTGTGTCTAGTTCGGGAGTTGATGAGTCTGGTCCACTGCTTAGTTTTGTAAATAAAGTTTTATTGGAACACAATGAAACTATGACCCCTTGGCTACAATGGCAGAATTGAATCGTTGTAACAGAGACCTTATGGGCCACTAAGGCTAAAATGTTTCATATCTGGCCCATTACAGAAAAAGTTTGATGACCTCTGGACTAGCTTAATTAGAAAGTTTGTTTTCAGTGTATATAGTCTTAAATACTTGCTGTCTGTTATAAGTAATATCAGTTTTCCACTGGTGGTGGCAATAATTAATTGAAGTTAAAATCCATTTAAAGAAAAAAATTAACAAAATATTATAATATTAGCAAATTAATATAGTAACACATTAACAAATTAAAATGGTGTTCTATAATGAAGAATAGAAGCAGACTGCAGTTGTGGCAGGATCCTGGGGGCAGCACACCTATGAGGCTTGGTAAACACTGGGTTATGAGAGTAGGGACGGCGGAGAGATTTGCGAATGATGGAGATAAAGAGCAGCTGCAGTAGAGATGAGACTGGGGACTGGAAAGGCATTTCACGAGGCTAAGGCATCCATCAGGGGTGGAAATGTAGCCATCAAGAATGGAGGGGGGCTCTGACAAGTACAGGTTTCTGGTAACTGACTGTACTGCTGAACTGAATGAATAAGCATTTTCAGAACTCTAATGAAAAACTGATGAACTCATAAAAGTGCTAACAAAAGATCAAGATGAAAAAAAAAATTAATTACATGGGACTGAGTGAACTGATGAGGATGAGTATAATTTTTGTGACTTTCTGTCTGAATTAAAAAAAAAAAAATCCCACAAGGACTCAGAGGCAAAGAATATACAAATCAATTTTCACTGCAAAGTAAAGGAGCTGTTACAGTGGAGGATTACTGGACTGAATGTCAATATTATGACATAGTATGAGTGTGTTTCATGTTTGGTAATTGCAATCATTGTTGCTTTTGTTGTGGTCATCCATGTACAATGCTTGGTGTCAGTCTATTTATCTCTTGTAAAAATAAAATACAGTGTGTGTGTGTGAAAAAAAAAAAAAAAAGAATGGAGCGGGCGCTCAGCACGGACCTAGTGGGGGGCGGTGGGACAGGGAGCTGCCATCAGGCGAAGCCAAGACTGATAAAGGGAAGAGGATGATGGTGCAGGAGAGTCGGTGGCAGGTCCCCCCCAACCTGGGGTTTTCCCTACAGAAGCATCGTGGCAGGAAGGATGTAATAAAAGACATCAGTGCCAACCACACAGTAACACTTGTCTATGTCCCCGAGTGCAGGTTCTAAGCACTTTACACCTATGAACTCACTTATTCTTCACAGTAACCCCGTGAAATAAGGCATTATTTTACAATGAGGAAATCGAGGCACAGAGAGGGCAAGTGACTTTCCCAAGTTTGCACAGCTAATGAGTGGCACAGGCTCGTGTGGTTAGACCTGCTCAGCATCTGATCCCTGTCACTCAGGAGGTGACTGAGCCTTGGTCAGTCAAATAGTCAGGCCCGGAACCGTGACTCTGGGTCAGCTGAGCACCCGGCTGGCCTGTTCCTGTCTCGGTCTCAGCTTGCCCCTTAGGATCCAGGTCACGGAGAGGCCGTCATACTCATGACATCACAGGGAGATGACAGATCATGATGACTGTGCCAAGGCAGTGACGAGGTCCCAACTGCCAAGAGGGGGCAGCACCGTGTGGTGGCAGCAGGAGCACAGCCCTCCCGGAGCCACAGGGGTGGCTGCAGCCCCCAGGATTCTCAGAAGTGGAGGGGCAGAGGGGCCCTAAGAGACCAGCCCCGGGAGTCACTGGCCAGGGGTCCGGGCGTCCGGCTGTGCCCTACACACCACGTTCATGGTTCAGAAAGCATAATAGATGCCTACTGTCTTACATTTCCCCATTTTGGTAATTTTTTTCCATCATATTTATCACTCTCTGAAATGATATCATTTATGTATTGTTTAATTATTCATTATTTGTCTCCCCCCTTAGAATGTTAACTCTGATGTCAGGTTCTGTAGTTGATGCTATTCCCTGCTGCCCGACATATAGTAGGTGCTCAGAAATACTGGTCTGATTTAAATCCCACATAGGCTCAGGCTTCTAAATGTGTTGAGGTCACTTGGGGTTACCCACTTTGGAGGATGATGAGCTCCTCAGTGATCAGGGGGAGGGGGGCAGCCAGAGCCCAGGCAGCAAGAAGGCCCTGCGTCCTCGGCTTCTCTCCCGGGGACCCAGGGACAACCAAGGGCATCTCGGTGCCCCAGGGGCTGAAGCACTCCTCCTGGTGCCTGGTGGCATGGTGGGCCACGTCTAATAGGGTGCTAACTTTGTCATGATGTTTCTGAAACCTTGGTTTGAGAGTCTAAATTTTCTGTCTATACCACAGCTAAAGTCAAAGGATATCCCCCAATAAACAATCCTTTTAGCTATTGTTACAGGTTGAATTGTGTCACCCCAAATTCATATGTTGAAATCCTAACCCCTAGTACCTCAGATGAGAACCTCATTTGGAAACAGGGTCATTGCAGATGAAATTCTTTAAGATGAGGTCTTACTGGAGTAGAGAGGGTCCCTAATCCAATACAACTGGTGTCCTTATAATAAGGGTAAATGTGGACACAGAGACATGCACACAAGGAGATGATACTTGAATATGAAAATGATGTATCTACAAGCTAAAGAATGACAAAGATGAGCAGGAAACCACCAGAAGCACAGAGAAGGGCCTGGAACAGATTCTCCCTCTGAAGGAACCCACCCTGCTGACGCCCAGATCTCCGACTCGTGGCCTCCAGAACTGGGAGGAATCAGTTTCTGTTGTTCAAGCCAGCCAGTCTGGGGTTCTCTGTCACAGCAGCCCCAGGACCCTCAAGCCCCTGTTTCCAACCATGGAAAGGCCACGCAAGCTCCCTGGGGGAGGAAGAGGGTGGTGGCATCCTTGTTAAACTGAGCCTTTCAAGTGACTGTTTCTTGTATGACCTGCCCCTGATCCAGGCCAATCTCCATCCCCCACAAACCTAGTCACCCCCCCACTGCTCGGCCTCCCACTTTTCCAGCCCGTTCCACTCAGGGCCTGGGTCTCACCTGGCTTTCCATCACCCGTCCCGTCTCCCCCAGCTGTGTGGACATCTAGACGCCTCAACACACAGGAGATGGACATCAGGGAACAGGAGCAGGAAGACGCATCGGGCGGGGGTGGAGGGCTCCTCATAGCCTGGCCAGGCTCCTGGGTGGCCCACGGTTAGACACTCCAAGGAGGGCCGTGTAGTGTGGGAAGGAAAAGGCAGGCTGCAGGCGGAGAACAGGGTGGCCCATTTCCATAAGGGAGAGGAGCAATATTTGTGATTCTGGCGGATGAAGGCCAAGGGGAGGGTGCTGCCTAGCTCTGGATACAGAAATGGTGAGTGCTTTCAACCTCCTCCCCTTTGCTCGTGAATATGTCATGGTTTTTTCAGCTGGAAACGTGTGTGTGTGTGTGTGTGTGTGTGTGTGTGTGTGTGTGTGTGTGTGAAAAATAGTAGAAATAAAAATTTGGAGGAGTTCCAGAACCTGAGGAACCCGTGTTCCCCTGGGATGCTGAGGGTCCGTGTTGAGTAAAGCTGACCTCAAGTGGGGTGGAGGGGAGACGACTTCACTCTTACCAGCTTCTTTTTTTTTTCTTTTTTCCACTATAGGTTATTACAAGATATTGAATACAGTTCCCTGTGCTATACAGTAGGACCTTGCTGTTTATTTTATATAAAGTAGTGTGCACCTGTTAACCCCAAGCTCCTAATTTATCCCCCTCGCACCAGCTTCTCTTTGACCCAGCATTTCAGGAGCATGATTACCAACCATCCCGGTTGGCTCAGGACTCAGAGGCCTCCCAGCACCCAGAAATTTTCACACTAAAATTGCTGCTCACATTTACGTACACAAGGTGCTGCAGAGGAGCCCAGGAACCTGTGCACAGCCAGGCCTGGACACACCAGCCTGGCCCTGCCCAGCCACACGAGGGTTTCTCCACCTGCCCTTGCAGAGGGCATTGCGGTCCTTCAACTGTTCTTCCCAAGAAACTCTCTCTAGTCAAAGCTGGGGGCAACAGATTGGAAGACTCATGGCTTCTCCTACCCGGGGAGGTGTTCTTGTGTAGGTACCTAATCCCTCCTGAGGACACACTGGGAAAATGATGCAAATACGGGGTGGCAGATTGGCTTTAGTGACTTCTCACTTTGAGATGCTCCAGACTGGCTAGCTCATTTCAGTCAAGTCTTGTGTTTCAGATGCTAAAATCCGCAACTTATAAAATTCTCTCCCTCCCCAATGCTTTTTTTCTGAAAGTTTCTCTTCATCCTGCTTATTTCACATATAGGAAACGAAATTTGAACCCCTTATCCCTAAATGTGAACCCCTTCTCATCCACAGGAGAAGGCAAAAGAAAGAGTAGAAATTATTTTTCAGTTGTGTGGGGAAACAGAGGTCCAGAGAGGTCTGGTGCCCTGTTCAAGGCCCACGGTGGACGGGGGACAGAGGAGCGCTGGCTGCGCGGCCGCGCAGAGACGGCTGAAGACCAGACCGCTGCCGCGCTGTCCTCAGTTGGTGTTCACTCAGCACACCCTGGGAGTGGCCCGGTGATAAGACCTGCTTCACGCATAACCCCCCAGGATTGCGACAGAAAGCAAACGTGGAGTTAGTCAGTCTGGAAAACACACGCAGCCAGAGAACCAGGTAAACGTTTCTTGACTTTTGCCAGGAGTTGCCTTCTGGTCCATGCCCAGCCCACCCAGACAGGGGCACGAGTCCCCTCCCTCCCTGGCGTCCCCTCTCTGTCCTCTCAGTCTTTTTCATTGCTGTCCCTTCCCAGGGTCTGTGTTCATCCCAAAGGGCTGTGATGAGCTTTACTGTAGGAAGCTCGGGTCCTGGGGGCTTCAGAGCAGAGAATCTACAAGCCGCACCAACTTTTCCTGCTGCTGATGCACTTCTTACGGCACAATTTCAAAATCTATTTACATCAACAAACTCTCTTCCACAGCTTTTACATAAAACCTCCCATCCGCACCAGGAAGAGTAGGGCAGAAGCGGGTAGGGGAGGAAGCCCCGACCCTACCACACGTCTCAGGAGCCCGGGAGGACTTGCCCAGGACTTGAGAGGCAGAACGAGGGCAGGACAGCCCCTCCCCCAGACCCACAGGTCCCAAGTCCCCAAATCCATCCAAGGGCACCCTGACTCCTCTCCTGCCACGTCACTTGGTTGGCCTCAGTGATGAGGATGTCATTCCTGAGCCATGAAACAGTTAAGAAATACCCCGCCCCACTGGCTGCCATGCTCATAAAGGGAGGTCCCCGTGTACTTCCGTGTGGCTCCAGATGGGCGGCTCACTCATTTGCTCACACCCAGCGGGGAGCGAAGGCAGAGGCCAGCAGCACTGCCACCTTCCCATGCAAATCAGCCCCGGGAGTGCAGCTGGGCCCCTCCCGCTCCTGCCTCCCAGGCAATGCTCCTGGGGAGGCCTTGGGGAAGATGCCACCCTGGGCGCTGTGCTCTCTTCCTCGGCCTGGCCCTCGTGCTCGACGTTGTGGGCCTGGTCCTCTTGCTACTGGGCATCTTCGCCTCCCTCGACTTCTGGGACTTCTTGGTCTATACGGGGTCCCTGATCCTGGCTTTCAGCCTGCTCTTCTGGATCATCTGGTACTCCCTCAACATCGAGGTGCCTCTTGAGAAACTGGACTTGTAGTTTGGAGGCGGGCAGAGGAGGAAGGACTCAGGCTTCCTGGCAGGCGGACGGGCAGGGGCATGCTGCGCTCCCACCCCAAATGCCCCGCCAGGGACCAGGTGAGTGCACAGGAGACCTGCCTGGAGGGGTGGCCCGGAGGCTGGGACGAGCTGGAGGCTGGAACTCTCTGCGGCTACACAGGCAAGTGGCCCAAAGACTGTCCCCCAGCTGGGGATTCTGTCCACCTGGGCTCCAGCTGGCCAGGAGAACGTGGGGCAGGTACTTCTCCCCCGGGGGACCCTTTTCCTCATGGAAACTGGAAAGAGGGTCTCCACAGACCCCATGACTTCTGATCCACCACGAATGGTCCTGCCATGCAGAACAGGAAGTTATCCCTTCAGCTTAAAACTTGGAGAAAGGAGCCCGGCTCGAACTTCTGTTGGGGAGAATCCTTGCTGGGGAGAAAAGCCTTTGGCCCTAGAAGAGGATGGAAAGTTCCCCGATGCTGCTTATGCCTTGCCCTGTGAGCTGCTTGCTGCGGTAGGAAACAGAGCAGAACCACCCAGCATGGCCCTTCTCACTTGCTTCCTCCCTGCACCTGCCCAGGTGGGACACACGGGAGGGGGTCGGGACCTGTCTCCACGTCCCCGCTCAGTGCATCTGCCCCCCTCTCAGCAGTGCCCCCACCCCACGCCCCCAGCCAGCCAGCACCCCCCCAGCCAGCCCGGGACACCGGAAGTCAAGGGACCATGGCTGACCATTTCATCCCAGCTGGGCCAGAGCTCGGCTGACCATGTGTAACCAAGGAGGCAGGTAATTGTAAGATTTTTCACATGGGCATGGAAAGCAAAAGATAGAGCTAGTCTGGCCCCCACAAGCCTGAATTAGAGATGGCCAGCTCTCCCCAGGGGACTAAAGTCAGAGTCCTGGTTGGTTTGGTCATCATTCCCTCCTCCCAGGTGGGCAGGGACCTGCACTCAGGCACAGCCAAGCACTCCACTTTGAGTGCTGCATGTGAGAGCAAAGGTCATTGCAGAGTTGGAAGGAGGAAATAATAATCGCGTCTTTTCTGGGGGATTCCACGCGACCCTTGGAAGTGAGAGACAGAGCAGCAGTTTGAAGAGGTTTCCGTAAGGGAGGCTAAACTGTCCCTGGCAGGTGAAAGGAAAGAGATGAGAAGTCAGAGCACCTGGGCCTTGCTCGGAGCAGCACCACTTGTTTGCTGGTGACATTGCACAGGAGGCATCATGCCCTGAGCTTCAGTCTTCCCGTCTGTAAAATGGGGATAATGTTACCAGCCCTTGTTGTTGCAATGGTCAAAAAGAGGTAAGGCAGGAAGAGGCTCTTTGCACATAATGTGGTTCTTACACATGCCAAGTGTTGTTACAAACATACAGCAGAGGGGAGTAAACTGACCCAGAGTCCCAGCTGGGGGTACCTTGGTGTGCCTTAAATTGGTAGTGGTGGGGGTCAGCTTGAAACTTCAAAATGTGCATCATGAAACTTCAAAGCAAGAAGGGACCCCAAACTTGTTTGCTCATTCACGAGGATGCGTCAGGCACCGTGCAAGGCAGTGCGGGTGCTGGGAAGAGTAAGACACATGAGGTCTCTACCCTCGAGGAGTTCCCGTCAGGCGAGAGACAGACATTAACCAGACAGTCTGACTAACAAGGTACGATAACAGTCAGGTGAGGACTAGGAAGAAAAGGAACACCGCTCCTTGGGAACGTTCAGTAGAAAGGCTGACCCAGAAGGTGGAGTCTTACAGAGAGAGGCCATAGCTTGAGCAAACTTCCTGGGGTAGCAGGAAATAGAAGACAGCAGGGTGACTGAAGGGCAGAGGGCAAGTGCAGGACAGGGTTAGGGCCCTGCAGGGTGGGGAGGCCAGACCAGGCAGGGCCTAAAAAACCCTCTCAACGATTTTAGCCATTACTTTAAGAACAATAAGAAGTCAGTAAAGAGATGTAAGCAGGGGTGGGGACTTGACATAATTTGATCTCTGTTTCCAAAAGACCACCTTGGCCGCGGCACGGGTGACGAGGATGACAACGATGGCGACGGGCAGTTCACGCCCACTTGGGGGTCTCAGTCACTTGCCTAAACAAGCGGGGTCTCCAGTTCAGTCTCCTCATCCCGCACATCCTCCCCTCACTGAATGGAAGGTAGTTCAATAACCCAGTAGTGAAGACCATGGGTCAAGACCCAGACTGTCTGGTTTGAATACAGTTTTGTTGCTTACTAGCTATGTGGCCTGGGGCAAGTTATGGACTAGCTATGGGCCTAGCTATGACTCCATGCCCTAGTTTCCTAATCTGTAAAATGGAGATGGTACTAATACTAGCCTCTGTTTCAGAGCTGATGCTAATAACAGCCCTGACCTCATAAGGGTGTCGCAGAGATTAATTTAACGTGCGTATAGCACCGTGTGAGTGACGACTGATAAAACAAGGGGCACTCTGCCTCTGTCACGACGCAGGTAGCTGGTCCATTACAGGCGGGGCGGGACCTTCCTCTAGCACAGACACCCCTGAAGCATTTCGACCAATTCTTCAAGCAGCATATGGCATTAAGACTCCTCAGTGGGTGTAAGAATGAGGGCTGCCCCAGAACACCAGACTTCTGTCCAGGCTCAAAGAGACGTCAAAAGCTGTGGGTCCGTTGTAGCCTCCACTGAATATAATCACGCAAATATCTCCTTCACCTTTTCAGTCCCCAAACTCCAAGTTCTACAGGACCCTAGAGCCAGCTGGCCCTTTTCATCCAGCTCCATCTGGACCCTGCATCCCCGACAATGTCTGGGGCTGGCCCAGAGTGATGGGTTACAGTGGACCGGGACCCGCTGTGCAGGGGCTGCTCACTTATAGGAGCTGCTCACCACCTCCTGGATGACCTCAGGCAAGTCATTTGACGTCCCTTTAGAGTAGGAGGTTTGGTCCCCAGGAGAGGTTTCATACTGTTCTCTGCAGAGGCCGCTGGGGGCTGGGGCTGGGGAGGGAGTGAGCAGGCAGGATGTCGGCAGCCCCGCCACACCCCCCACCTAGAGCCCTGTATGAAAGTTCACACTGAACTTTCACGTAAGGCTTCATGTGAACACAAGTTCCGACGCTGAAAGATATTTCTGAAAGGCCTAGACTCAACCCCCTTACTTTGTACGACCCTTGGCCTGGGCATCATCTCCAACCATATTCATGATTTACAGGCAGTTTGTAACTGGCTCTGCCGGTTCCCTAATTCTCAGAGTGGAGCAAAGGGAAGAACACGGGTTCCGTGAATTCACAGCCCAGCACGTCCCCCAGTCTCAGCAGGATGGTTGCTAGGACCCCCACCCCCACCCCACCCAGAGAGAAGCAGGCCACATCCCAGGCAGGAGTCACGACAGGGCAGGGCCACCTGGTCACTAAACCTCCAAGTCCCCCCAGGAGTTTCAGGACTACTGGCTTGTTTTTATCGCTCAACTGTGTACCAAGCGATTTTATCACTTGGTCACTGTATTTCCCGAAGCTTTGTTTGCTCCACGCTCTACTGGCTGGGCATTTCTTGTAGATAAAGTCCCTGCAAAGGCAGGGGAGGGCGCTTGTCCTTTAACAAGAGGGTGTGAGACTACACTCCCCCCACAAACACACACACACACCACACACATACATCCACAGCCCCGCCCTCCATACACATCCCCCCACGTACATGCATCCAGATTCCCTCCATAAGCACGCCCACCGACACACACACACCCTACACGCACATCCACCTCTCCCATGGCCGCCACACATCACACACACCCAACATGCACACAGTCTATCACAGACACATTCACACACCCACACACGCCCACACTCCTCCCCTACACCTTCTACACACATCAACACCCTACACATGCGTCCCTCCCCCACCGCACACACGGTCACACGCACACCCTCACATGGCCTCACACTCACATGGCCTCCACACCCCATCCGCCCTGTTCACACACAAACACGCCCTCACACCTGCTACGCGTGTACCAGAAACACCCCACAGAAACAAACACTCCCGCTCCCCAGCAACCGAAGCCAAACGGCATGGGAGGCTCACGGCCTCGAGTCCTGGAAAGTTAACTTTTTCCAACACGCAGACTCTCCTCTCTGCCGCGGAGGGACCAGTGGGGCTGCCGGTCGGCTCAGAGCAGAGCCAGACGGAAAGGCCTGCACCCCCGCTCGGCACGGGCCGGGGCTGCGTGGAGGGCCAGACAGTCCTCTAATCCCTGGAGGAATTTTTAACCTAGAGGGACAGGTAAAGCAAGTACATAGGGCCTCACAAAGAGTACACGGAAGGAGCGCAGTCTCACATGGGGCTCTGAAAGCCCAGATGAGGAAGAAGCCCCCCTGGCTGGGCAGGAAAGGGGGTGGTGTGTGGCTTCAGACGTCTGGGTCCTGAGCAACAAGTAAGAACGTGACGGGCAGGGCTGGCGCTCGGGCAGAGCCAGAGGGAAGGACCGCAGAAAGGGAAGAATGAAAGGGTGGCCCAGAAGGGGTGAGCAGACACAGGGGACCGGGGTTAGAGGTGCTCACTGCTGAACTTGGGGGACGCTGATAGCCAGGTGAGGATTCTGAAACGCGGAAAGCAAGGAGGAATTTTTGATGACTTCACGGCCTGGAGAGCAACACGGCTGCGCTCCACTTGAGGAAGAGTAACTTGGTGTCACGTGCAGCAGGGGTAGGGGAGGAGAGGCACAGGGACGGGGGACCATTGGAAAGCAGGGGTAGTAATAAGAGAAAATGATGGCCACAGGGAGGCGGGGAGGGGGACAGAGAGAGAGCATGGTGGACAACAGATGGACGTCCTGGTGTCCCTTGGGGGGGTAGCGGTGTCAAGGGCTTCAGGAAGCACTGCCACCGTGGAACAAGGAGGTCAGGGGAAGGCAGGGGTTTGCTCAAAATGAGGTGTTTTCCTTTGCACGTGCAGAGCTGGGGGTGCAGATGGTATCGATGGGCAGAACTACCCAACTGGAGTTGAATGTGCAGACTTTCAACTCAGAAGGGGGATCAGGCGTGGAGATGGAGTTAGGGGCTGGAGACAGGACTGCGGACGAGATTGTAAAGGGTGGGAAGGAGGAGGGAAGGAAGGCAGGTCGGGAGCCCAAAGAGGATTTGGGCAGGTAGCAAAGAAGGCAAAGGAGGACACGAGACCAACGGTGAGGGGAACTGACCTTCAAACGCTGCTGAGTCGTAAAGCAGGGTGTAGCCTGAGGAAGGATGATGGGACTTGGCAATGAGCCTTTATCAGTGAGGTTGGGGACAAAAACGAGACTGGTGCGCCTTGTGGAGTGGCTGCCGAGATGTATAAAGGGGCGAGCCCATGTCAGTCTAAAAAGTCTTTGGTGATGAAATGGAGGGGGTAGGCCAGTAGCCTGACAGCACAGCTGGTCTGAAGTATGGTTTCTTCAGAGGAAGGGGATGCAGAAAATGGAGCGGGATGGCAAGTGGGGGGAAGGAAGCCAGCAGAGAGGAAACGAGGATGCTGAAGTTACAAATGGAGAAGGATGTCTGGCTGTGCCTGGGGTGCAGGTGGGTGGTGAGGTCCAGAGGCTAGGGAGAGATTTGCTTGGCCTGCACGGAAGGATGCGGGAAGACAAACGGAGGTTTGGTGACTGCCTCGGTATTTATTAGGCCACTTATTTTCATGACCTCATTCAATCCTTACAGCTCTGTGGGTTAGGGGTTCAGATCCCCATTTTACAGGTGAGGAAAATGAGTCTCAAGGTAGTTTCAGGACTAGCCCACTGTACCTGTGCTGTCGAGGGCCAGCATTAGAATGCACAACCGAGTCCAGCGGACTCCAAGAACTACACTTGTTTTGACAGATTCGAATCTCGGACTGATCCATCTCGTCTTCATTTATTCAGCCCACGTCCCATCTGGTGGAGAAGCAGCAAAGCAAGCTGATGCCCTGTTTCTGCAACACATCCTGTAACAGAACCCGGGAGGAACCAGAGGCTGTGAGGTGGAAGCTTTCAAAGCATCCGCTAGGCTGCCCAGGAATGGCCACGAGCGCCCGGCTTCCGGCGGGTTCCAGGCTCCATCAAGAGACCAGCACCCCTGCCCCGGGCCACTGACACCACTGCCGGCACCCCAGCCGTTTGTGAGGGTCTGGGGAGGCCCTAATGTTGGCACAGCGGGGCTTTTATGGCAATAACCCCGCCGCTGTGGGCTTGTGCACCCAACGGGAAGTCCGTCCAAAGTCCGAATGGGATCTCCTGCTCGTCGGCTCTCTGGACAGACTGTGTGAGCCCCTGGAGGGCCCACGTCATCCACCTCTTGGTGTCGTCCAGTCGGCACGTGGTAGTGTATTTCAACATGCCGGTTGCCAAGGCAAATGCAGAGCTAGTGCGGAGTGCAGGAGGTGCCCCTCCTCGGTGCCGGACACCCGGAACCACCAGTGCCGCTCCCGACTTGCACGACCGGGCCATGCGGGGGGGGGGGGGTGTTCACATTGAGCTTATAGTCAAATGAAACCCTCCGGGCATTTTTCTGACAAGTTTCTGACGAGCATTTTCTAGACTCTGCTGTGCTGTCCTTGCGTCATTCATTTCTTGATCCTAAGAGCAGGCCTCTATTTTTATCTTAATTCAATTGCATCTAGTCCAGTGCAGCCCAACCACAGCACCTAGCGACCTTCACAGGCCCATCAGACGTGCTCATGCCTGTCACCTGTGCTCGAGCTGCCCCACTAATTTATATGTCCTCCAGCTTAATTCTGTACTTTTTATTTATATCTCACCCTAAACGTGTATGTGTTTCTTCCAGAAGCTGCCTCAGATCTTTTGCGGTGTGAGGTAGTTACCTAAATAAAGAAGCTGATTGGCCTTTTAACACAACATAACCTATTTCTGGGTCTGCGCGGTTTCATAACTACTCCCAAACTCCCGGCTTTAGGGCATCTTCTTCCCATTCGTTTAACCTGCCTCTGTGCAAATCCCGGAATTCTACATTCAGTACAGCACCTCTTGGGAAGAAACGCACAGAGCCCAGTGGATGGAGACAGTACAAAGGTTATCCTGACACCGTGGAATCTCCTGGAAGCTCTGTGCTCGGCCACCAGGCCAGCTTCTCAGAATTAGGCTGGACTCAGGAACCTGAAGAGATATCATGAGAGAACATTCTAGATAAGGCCCCAGAAGAAAGATTCCACCCCTACCCAGAAGCTTCCTTGACCGTCGTCGCTTGCAATCCTATTGATCTTCCCAGTTGGAAATTTCTCGGTGTGTCAGACCTGACTCCATACATGGAGGAAACATTTCCCTTTACTTGAAATTGTAACGTTAGCACAGGAGGGAAAGTCACATATAATCAAAATCACTGAACAATTCCTTAAGAAGACACTTGTTGGTGGCCACATAACTTCTCTTCATGAGACCGAGACAGGTTTTTATTCTAGAAGTGGAACAGGTTTCTGGTTCTTTGGCTGGGAACCAAATGGAATCGTTGGCTGTCGTTTCACAGCAGCCATGTTGTTCCAAATATGCAAATCTTGAAAATCGAGGCTCACGCTCAGCCCAGAGCACATGTTCACATCTGCGAGAGGCTGGAGGGGCTGAGGCTGGCTGAGCGGCAGCAGCAGATTCCAATCTCCTGCGCCACCCTCACTAAAGGGAATCTCCCTCCTCACTTAACGTCTTCCTCCTTCGCTCTTTCTTCTGCTGGTTAGTGTGCAATTTAAATGCGTCTATGAGACGGCTCTCCATAGAGAGCATTTGTTCAACTCCTAAGGTCTCCTGAGTTACAGGGCATGCTCCTGCAGGGTGGGCACCGGACCACTGCTTTGGAGAATGCATGCAGAATAAATCTGTGATAAAAAGGAGGGGGCGAAGTGAATGCAATTCCAGCTGACGACCTGCTGGCCTTTGCATGAACCCCGTGGGAGAAAAAGGAGGTCCACATAGGAGGGCTTCCTAGAATTTAGCTTCAACCATCTGGAGACCCCAGTTAAGAGCTGGAACTGAGAAGGCACACTGAGGCAATGCATGTGCAAAGTCGGGGTGTTCCCTCAGGGGCGAGGCTTGGTCCACAACTCAGTATCTGCCAGGACAGGACAGTATCTCAGGGACCCCCGACGGCACAAGCACCAAATTCAATCTCAAAGATGATGAGAGCAGCATTCCATCAACTGGATGCAGATCACCTGGGGATCACATAAATGCAGACTCCAATTCAGTTGTCCAGGGCGGGGCCGGGGACTCTGCATTTCTAACAAGCACCCAGGCAGTACCACCGCTGCATTAAAAAAAAAGAAAGTGTCCTTAAGACAATCCAAAGAGTGAGGATCTTGAACAACCCTGTCATTTTAGAGATGGGGACACTGAAGCCTGCAGGTGAAGTGAGTTTCCCAAGTTCAAGCAGCTGCAGAGCAGCAGGTCCAGGACCGGGGCCCAGGGCTCCAGGCTGCCGGTCCAGCCCTCCTCCCCGTCCCCGCCCACCCCATGAGCTGCTGACGGGTTCTTCTGAGCCCTGCTGAGCCTTGGGCAGCACGAGCGAGTGAGCAGGGCAGTGGCCAGGGCAGGTGAGGCAGCTCACACTGCAGGTGAGTCATGAACCGGCGTGCCTCGCTTCAACCTGGCTGTGCCGTGTGCCCGTGAACGTGGTCCTGACCAGGCTTCCATGCTGCTCTGTGTCACTGCAGATTCCAGAGCCATGAGCCCATGAGCACGCATCATGCAAGGCAAGTAGGGTGGAGAGGGAGGAGGAAACAGGAGAGGCCGTGTTTCCACCAGGCAGAGCCACGTGGAACTGGGCTAGGTCTGTCTGATCTGGGCTCGTCCTCCCAGTGGGCTGGGCTTGGGGAGCCTCCTACCGCTCTCAGGGCCATCGCCTCGGCCCCTGCTCCTATCTGCTCTCTTGAACGAAAACTGGACTTTTTCAGTGACCTGACTCAGTCAGCTCCGCCACTGACAAGCTGAGTGACGTTACAGGGGATCCTCACCTGTTAGGGGACGATAATAATGACATCACAACCATAGGACCTAACGTGATTCAGCGCTGGCTTTCTGAGACTCACAACCTCCTGAATGTAAATACCTTACAGTCTATTGTTCCTCCTTTGTAGAAGTCAAAACAGAGTGCTGTGAAGTTTAGGTCATCTCCTCAGACGCCTAATGATTCCAGGACTACAGGACCTGTCATTTATAAAGCTATTTACAGTCAAGTCTGCTGCTAATAATCAAGTCTACACTTCACACAACCTCATCCCCACACTTCACTGCAGAGACGACCCACCAGGACCCACAAAGCCAGGCAGATGGGCATTCTAGGGGGAACGGTGGGTTCACCCCGGCTCTGCAGCCCACCCCCAATCAATAGCCTTAAAGCTCCTCCGATTCAACTCATCCCTTGGTGAAATTACAGTGTCGTGGAGGAGGTTGATCAGAAGCTAAGTCCTCCAAGGTGGAGGCCAGCTCGGAAATGTATTTGCATGAAGGACCAAAGAGCCCTCTGGGTAAAGACCAACCCTAAGGGAAAAGAGAGTCAGGCTGACAAGGGTGGCCCGGTAACAGATACTTAACACAGGCATGCTTGGCTTCCTGCATCTCCCAACAACCCTTGTTTGTTCTCAGGGAAGAAGGGCTATAAGAAGGATTAGGCCAGTTTGGGGTGAAACTGTATGAGATACCGGGGTCCATACGTTGTCACTTGGACACACCCAGCACAGACTTGGGTTGCGCTGGTTCCTGGTAGACACAATGATATCTGGCAGAAAAGTGACACAGGAGGTGCTGATAGCTGACTGGACTTGCTGGCGAGCTGAACTGGCTCTTCGAAGATCCCCAAAGTTTCTTGCCAGGGCAGACACACAAGGGGGCGAGGGGCCAGCTGGGAAAACGCAGATAACAGTAAATCACTCCTTGTCGGGGACACTTAGGTGAAAGGTGCAGACAGCTAGAAACCGCAAACCAGCCTGGGAATGGCAGGTGTCCCTGGGTGAGAAGTGCGTGTACTTCTCACTCCGACGACTAAGCGTGGCAGGCCTGGGGTAGCTGTGTCTGCCTTCCCACCACCACACGGCCTCCTCCCTTCCTTCATTCCTTCACTCAGCACAGATTCACCTCTGGCCTCACTTCTCCTGGATCCCAAAGCTGCCCCGACGGGGAGATCCCGGCTCCCTGGTTCAAGGACAGCAGACCTTGTCCACTGTCACATGGAGTCCTGGGCAGGCTGTACCGGCCCCAGGCGGCTCTATCAGCTCTGAGGGACCTCGCATCCTGGCCAGCCCGTACTGTCCCGAATCACCTGCCACTAGTGTCCCTTGCCGGCCAGGGGCTGGTTTTTTCCTCTTGTTTCTTCTGCATTTCAGTTTTCAAGAAATTTAAGTTTCCCATTGTTTCAGAAGAAAGTCAGGAGGGGGAAGCTGCTGGAGGAAAAAGGAGAGAAGAGGCAGGAGAAAACTCGGGGGGCGGGGAGGGGAAGGGTGGAAGGCACTGAGGAAGTGAGATGGTGGAAGGAGATGAAAGGAAGGCTGGGCTGGGGAAAGGTGAGAGGAGAGCTATGGGAGACAGAAGCTGAGACGGGAGAAAGTGGGGAACAGTGTCTCCCACGGTGTGCTTCGTGAACCAGGAGTAGCAGCTCCTCACCTGGAGCCGCGCTCTACCTGCAAATTCTGCCTCTCACCCCAGACCTCCTCAGCCAGAAAATCTGGGGCTTTTAAAAGTCTTCCCAGTAATGGGGTGCGCACTACAGCTTGAGAATCACTGGGCTGAATCGTTCTATTGTTTACTCAAGCAGGCATGCTGCCCCTTGATCCTGGATTCCAGTGTTTTTTTGAACTTCTGCCTGGGGCACGGTGACTCGCAAGAGTCCTAATGTGACTCTCCCTAATGTGACCCTCACACACACCACCTCTTGGCCTAATGACCTCCTGATTCCGCAGAGATGGGAAGAAACGGCTATAACATCCTCCTTCTCCTCCATTCACTCTCACCATACCACTGGAACCACCAGCCTCTGGCAGCTCTAGACTGTGCAGCTTTTTCCTGGGAGGTTTTGGGGCCTGGACAGAACTCTAAGGCGCCCCTGATCCTGTGTTACTTCCCAACCTATTCAACATCAAGGACCGCCTTTATTATTTTTCTCCCATTTCTCCCATATTGTCTGGAAATATGTTGTCTGCCAAAGAGACTAATCATTAAGGAATAATTAATTCAGTTCCCCATGATTTATTAATCAAACACATCCATACCTGGGTATGCAAAAAGCAGAAAACAGGTGTATCATGGTTTCCATTAGAGTTTCTGAAACATTTAAAACAATGCATTACAACTACCGTGAACCCCTGGGCGTCTGGGGAAGAACAGATGAAACCAGAGATTCCAGATCTCAGCTGCCGGGGTGAACAAAGGTCGTATGAGGAAAGGGAAAACGTTTACAGGCTCCTGCCGCTCTCCCTGCACCCAGCCCACTCAGGACTTGGCCCCTTCCAGGAGCTCTATCCTCCCTCTGGTTCTGGCTTTCTCCAAAGGGCATCTCACAGACTCACCGACAAGGCCAGTCCTAACCCAGTGAGGCCCGCGGGCCAGCGGCTGCTGCCCCCGCCCCGCTCCTGCCCTGCCCCCCTTACCAGACCCCACCTCTTCCTCCTGCAAACACAGGAGGTGGTTTTCAGTCTCCACCATTAAACACACCGGCGCCCCCAAAAGATGCCAGGCTAACGGGGGGGGGGGGCACGGTCCACAGCGCGATTCTAGGTGCTAGAGAAATGATGGCTGCCATTTCTGCCTACGGAGCCCCCGTCCAGACACAAACGCGTGGGAGAGTGGAGCTGGATCCCTCGTCCCCTCCAGTGACTGAGGCTTTGCTACTGCTTCGGCTGGATGGGCCTGCCTCTCATTGCTCAGGACACCCGTCAACCACCCGTCAACCACGGCATCTCAAGGCAGAGGAGAGAAGGAGCAGGACTGGGGAAGGAGCTAGGAGAGGCCTACCGCAAACAAGAAGTTTCTCGGCAACTTCCTTCTATCTTTAAAATCTGTATGAATGTTGCCATTTTATTCCACAATACATTTGTGCTCGTTCACTTCTTTAAAGATGTTCCCAAATCTTCAAATACAATTGGCGTCGTTTTACCTGTGGGTTTGCTCTTCCCGGCACAAGGACATGGACCCCAGAGGGCCAAGTGGCCCAGGTGGGAAGGAATTCTCACTGCTGGCAGCAGTTCTTTCCCTTGAGGCTCCCAGGCCAGTCCTGGGTGGACGTCTGCCAGTTCTCCCGGCAGACAAGCAGGCAAGCCCAGCCGCGTCCAGACATCCCAACTGCACACCAGGAAGCACCACTCTCGTCCAGGCTCCGTGTTCCCACCTGAGAAAGCTGAGGCCCCAGCATGCTAAGTGACTCAGCCAAGGCCACAGCACCTGTCACTGACAGAGCCTGAGCACGCATTTTCTGAGTCCTGCCTACTGCCCTTTCTGCCATCCCCTTCTTCCTCTCTAGGTGAGGACAAAGGGCTGGCGGTGAGACAAGGGCCGTCTCAAGGATGAGCACATGGTCAGCAAGCCAGGTGGACCAGACGGTGTTCAAGGGAACTGTCCTGTGCCTCTCCTGTAAAACGAGAACGTTACTGCCAGCAGTAGACACGCCAGAGGACTGTGTGAGACGTGCGCTGGGGAACAGACATGAGGGCTTCGGAAAAGCATGAACAAACTGGGGGGTGGCTCTCGATCCCGTGCTGGGGAGGCTTGGCTGAGGCTTTGTTCCCTCCACACGTGTCCTTCCTCTCGGCCTGTCTGCAGCAGCCCAGCACACACATGGGCTGAAGTGTGGGGAGCTGACCCTGAAATAGTGATGGCCGGCCTGCCACACGGACCACATCCCCCCATCGCGCCTCCAAAGCCGACAGAAGGCGTCACTCAAGGCTTGTGTGACTGGGCCGCTGGGCCCGCCGTGGCCTCCACCCGGGGCCACAGGCGCCACCACCAACCCACTGAAGCTGGTTCCTGACAGGAAACCCACTCATCATTCTTATCACCTACAGTTTATATGAGCCAGTTGTCAGGGGTCAATGACGCGGGCGAACTAAGACCAGCCACCACGAGGGATGGACACCTACAGCCCACGTGCCCCACGCCCTGTGCCACAAGCGATTCAGACTGGAAAGAGCCCCGATTAATAACAAGCTTACTAATCAATGTCGTTCTGCAGGAAATCTATACTACTTAATACTATAATCTATAATATTTCCACTGTCCTTCATCCCAAATCCCTCTTGGCCTACTTGACTGGGTGAAGGTCTTCATGCTTTTCATATATAACTTTTTAAATGAGTTTGGTAGATCTGGTACTGAACAGAAAAAAAAAAAACCCAAACAACCCTGTTTCCCCATAAACCAATAAGTTTACAAAGAGAACTCAGAGAAGGTCTAGAGACGGAATTTAAAGTTTGAAAGCAAGAAAGGGTAAATGAAGAGGAGGATTGCTTGGAATGGGCAGTTAAATGCTTCCAACCTGAACCAAACAAGCCAGTGGAGTGGCCTGAGGCTGTGTGCTTGCTACTTACCTCATCCACAGACAGATCCAGCTCCGTGTTATAAATAGCTTTACACTTGAAGAGTTTGTTGAATGTGCTGGACGAGAGCAGATGGGAGGGGGTGGAAGTGAGGGAAGTAGAAAGGGAACCAGACGAGAAATTCAGAGTCCTACCCGCCCGCCCACTACCACCACACACGCTTCCAATGCCCTGAATCTTGGAGGCGGGGTTAGAGTCGCCCAAGAGACAGCCACACGTGGTACTCCAGCGATGGAGCTTTACTTTGGAGTGTAGTCTAGGAGTGGGCATAATATAAAACACCACAGTTTGATGGTAAACCCCCCAAAGTAGAAAGTTAATAGCTGATCTGACCCTCATGCAAAGTGTAATGCGAAGTTTCCCCTCATTCTTGCAAACACACACACACTCACACTAATACTCACACTCACCTGTGGTCCCTCTCCCCTCGCTGGTGATCCTCCACCTGTCTCTACCTTCAGCTGAGGTAAAGACAGCTTTGGACTAGAAGTCAGACCTGGGTTCTAGTTTTAACTCTGCAACTTGCTGGCCAAATGGCTTTGTCACTAAACCTCCCTTGGAGACTCCAATTTCATCTGTAAAATGGGCTCTTGTAACCATCAAGTGAGATACATACAGTAATAGCCAAAGAGGAAGGCAAAAAAGCACATGAAAAATGTTCAACATCATTATCCATTAACAGGCAAATTAAACCCACAATGAAATATCCCTACGCACATATTCAGGTAACTAAAATTTAAAAGATTGACCTCACCAAATGCTGGCAAGGATGTGGCATAACTGTAACTCTCATGCATTGCTGATGGGAATGTAAAATGGTGTAACCACTTTGTAAAACAGTTTGGCTGCTTCTTAAGTAAAATAAACATCTATCATGTGATCCAGTCATTCTAGTCCTAGGTATTTAGCCAAGGGAAAGAATGTGTACATCTGTACAAAGACTTGTACACAGATGTTTATAGCGGCTTTATTTGTAATAGTCAAAATTGGAAACAACTGGGGCTTCCCTGGTGGCACAGTGATTAAGAATCCGCCTGCCAATGCAGGGGACACGAGTTTGAGCCCTGGTCCAGGAAGATCCCACATGCCGCGGAGCAACTAAGCCCGTGCGCCACAACTACTGAGACTGCGCTCTAGAGGCTGCGAGCCACAACTACTGAAGCCCGCGCGCCTAGAGCCCGTGCTCCCAACAAGAGAAGCCACGGCCATGAGAAGCCCGCGCACTGCAACGAAGAGTAGCCCCCGCTCGCGGCAACCAGAGAAACGCCTGCGCGCAGCAGCGAAGACCCAACGCAGCCAAAAATAAAATAAATAAAATAAAATAAATAAATTTATTAAAAAAGAAAAAAAATTCTATGCTAAAATTGGAAACAACTGAATATCCATCAATCCTTCAACAGGTGAGTAGATATACAAATTGTTGCATATCCATACAAGGGACTAGTACTACTCAGCAGTAATGAATTATTTTTTTATTGGAGTATAATTGCTTTACAATGTTGTGCTAGTTTCTGTCATACAATGAAGTGAATCAGCTATACGTATACCTATATCCCCTCCCTCTTGAACCTCCCTCCCACCCCATCCCCCCATCCCACTCATCTAGGTCGTCACAGAGCACTGAGCTGAGCTCCCTGTGCTATACAGCAGGTTCCCGCTAGCTATCTGTTTTACACATGGTAGTGTATATATGTCAATACTAATCTCCCAATTCGTCCCACGCTCCCCTTCCCCCACTGTGTCTACATGTCTGTTCTCTACATCTACGCCTCTATTCCTGCCCTGCAAATAGGTTCATCTGTACCATTTTTCTAGATTCCACATATATGCATTAATATACGATATTTGTTTTTCTCTTTCAGGCTTACTTCACTCTGTATGACAGACTCTAGGTCCATCCGCATCTCTACAAATGACCCAATTTCGTTCCTTTTTATGGCTGAGTAATATTCCATTGTATATATGTACCACATCTTCTTTATCCATTCATCAGTAATGAATTATTGATACAGCCAACGACAAGGATGAATCTCTAGATGATAATGCTGAGGGAAAGAAGCCTGATGTAGGGACTTCCCTGGTGGCACAGTGGATAAGACTCCACACACTCCCGATGCAGGGGGCCCAGGTTCGATCCCTGGTCAGGCAACTAGATCCCACATGCATGCCTCAACTAAGAGTTCGCATGCCACAACTAAGGAGCCTGTGTGCCGCAACTAAGGAGCTGGCAAGCCACAACTAAGGAGCCTGAGAGCTGCAACTAAGGAGCCCACCTGCCGGAACTAAGACCTGGTGCAACCAAATAATAAATAAATAAATAAATAATTATTTAAAAAAAAAAAAAAGAAGAAGCCTGATGTAAAAGAGCACACATTGTATGTTTCCCTCTATACAAAACTCAAGAAAATGAAAACTAAGCTATAGGAACAGAAAACAGTTCTCTGGAGGCAGGGCGGGAGGGAAGGGAGTTGGACAGGGAGAGAGGGATTTCAAAATTTAGCACAGGGATTAAGAGAGTAGCTGCTTATTTTACTCCCCATTCCAGATTCCGTAGCAGATATTACCAACTGACCACAGCGCTTTCCTGCATATACAGGCGTGTACCACACCCACTGACGTTTGTCCTGAGTCCTTCTCCTTGGGCCTGCCATCAGATGACTGAGCCCTTGGGCTAGTCCGTACTTCTGGCATTCATTTCTTCATCCTCTCTGCCAAAAGGTCAAATTTATCTGCCCAAAGGCTCAGTCCAGCTTGGGAAATGTATGGGAAATACACCACTTCCCCCATCTTGCTCACCACCCCTTGCTGTAGCTCTGCTTTCTGTAGTCCCAGCCTCCTAGAGCAAGGGCACTGCCACGGGGGCATGATGGTCACAGTGGACTGCAGGGATAACAAAACTGACATGAGGGCAAAACAGACTGTGGGGGCTGTTTCTGGGGAGACGCAGTACAACTCCTTTGGTGCGCCCCGTGATGGCAGGGGTCTCTGTCCATCTGGTTCTTTGATATATTCCAAACACCTAGAACAATGGTTGGCACATAGTAGATACTCAATAAGTACTCACTGAAAGAATGAATGATAAACATTCTAAATTCTTCTTCTTTCTCTTTTTCCCATCAAAAGACCATTTGTTTTTCCATTGATTTCTAGCTGTTTTTCCACTGAGAGCAGAGATCAATCTAGTATCACTTGTTCACAGCCTACTATTGCATTGCAAACGATTTCAAGTCAGAGCCTGGCAAATCTGGAGCCCCTAGAGGCGTCTTACCTGAAACATTAGGTTGTAGCAGTAGCGGGAGGCAGGAGGGGTTTGAACAGAAAGTGCCAGACCTCTGGGTCCCAGGCAGGTCCACGGATGCTGCACACCGACTTCTGGAGAGAAAGATCCATAGATCTTTGAATTTCGTTAAAGAGTGTTAGTGCTGTGTTTTTGTGATTATGGGTATGACATGAAAATTAAACTACGTTAGTGTTGTTCATAGATTTTGGAGAACTAAGGCAGGGAGAAAAATTTATGAAAACTCATTTTAGCTGCATAATGCTAATTACCTATTTACACGAGCTACTTACCATTAATGCATAATTACTCTATACACAAAGAAATTGCACATACATTACATCTATGTCAGATGGATTCCGAGGCTTTATTTGAAACACTGTGAAGGATCTGGTCTCCTAAATGGCTTAAGCATTTGCCCGTGACTTTAAGAAGATTTGCCTCGTGCATTTCAAATCCCAGCCGACATTAGGATCACTTGGGGAGGTTTTAAAAAAAAAGCCAATGAAAAATAACATGATATTTGGGATTTGTTTAAAATAATCCAACACAGAAAAGGGGGTGGGGAGCAGGAAAGATGAAACAAAATTGATGAAACGCTGATAATCATTAGAGCTGACTGATGGAGGTTCATTTATACAATTACCTCTATTTTATGTATGTTTTAGAATTACCTCAATAGAAAGATATGTGGGGAATTTCTTTGCACAGCTGTGAGAGGACAGAATACACTGACGCAGACCTGGGGATACGGATGTTTCAGTTACTGGACACTTCCATCTCCATTAGCACATTTGCTTTCCCTGCCACCAAAATAATTCTTACTTGAACAATTCTCGATGGTTCTATCTTCTATCTCTCTCTATCTCTCTATGTATGTATGTATGTATCTATCTATCTATCTAATCTATGTATCTATCTATCTATGTATCTAACTATGTATCTCTATCTTTATCTCTCTCTCTATGTATCTATGTATCTCTCTCTATCTTTATCTCTCTATCTCTCTATCTATCTCTCTATGTATCTATCTATCTCTCTCTCTATCTCTATCTATCTATCTATCTATCACCCCCTAGACCAATTCAATCAGAACATCTGACAGAGGGGTCCCACACATATTCTAAAGTATCCAGATGACTCTAATGTGTGGCCAGGGTTGAGAAACACCAGGAAGGGAAAGTTTCTGAGGGCAAACCTCAGGTCAATTTTTTTTTTAATTAAATAAGCTGCTTTGACATGTCTATGAGAGCGCAGACTACACACAGGGAGGCCTGGGTGGCAGTAATAATCACCACCAGTTACGAAGTTTCTCGTATGTGTCACTGGGTGAGTTCCTTTATGTACATAAACTCATGTACTCTCCACAGCTACCTTATAAAGAAACTGAGGCCGGAAGAGGAGAAGTAATTGTCCCAGAGTCAACAGCTCCTACGTGGCTGAGCTGGGATTCAATCCCTATCAATCAAAACTCTTTCTGCTCCAGCTTCTCTGAGGGTCGAAACAGAGGAGTTAAGAGGTCCATGGCTCTTAAACCACCACCCATCTGTCAACCCATCCTCTGTTTATTTGTCTCCGCAGCCTCCCTGGATAGCTTATGTTCTCACTCTTCTAACCTACATTCCAGCTAAAGTGACTCCTTTCACCCTGCTTCTCCAAGTTTCCCCACTTCTGCTTACAGATGTTCAAAACCCTTACAAAATGATAGTATTCTGTTGCCCACACCCACTTTGGGTGGATCTATAAAAATCTGTCCTGGAAACGGTTTTCCTTTACTTAAAACACATGTCACCACATTCCATGTGTCATGTTTATAGCCACATATTTGGTCAGGTCTCAGAGCAGTGTGACAACAAACCAAGAGAGCTGAGTAACCAAAATTAATTCCAAAATAACTCAAGTTCCTGATGGCATGTTTAATGTCCGTAGGTGTAAGACGTAAGGTGACTACAATACAAGGGGAAAGGGCAAAGGTACCGAATTGTGAGATGGTGTCTACATTCTACTGGAAGTGGTGCAATATTGATTCTAAGTAAACTGAGAAGACAAAAAATAAAAGAGAACAAAGAGAAACAAATAATAAAATGGTAGCCCTAAATCCAAGACACAGATTAAAAGAGATTGTGCCAATGGATTTTTTAAAATTATTATAAGTTGCCTATAAGAAACTCACTTTAAAGATAATATTGGTTATGTTAAAAGTAAATAAATGGAAAAAGATATATCATGCAAACTAACCAAAAGAAAGTTGGAGTGGCTATATTAATAACAGACAAAGCAGACTTCAGAGCAAAGAAAATTACCAGGGATAAAGAGGGACATTACATAATTATAAGAGGGTCAATTCACCAGAAGGCAGAACAATCATAAATGTATATATACCTAATAACAGATGCAAAAACTTATGGAACTGAAGGGAGAAATAGAAATAGACTAATTCACAATTTGTTAGGAGACTTCAGCTCCTCACTCGGTATTTGATTGAACCAGCAGACAGAAAACCATCAAGGTTTCAACTATAAACTATATGGTTCTTCAGTCCTATCAGAACTGATAAACCATAAAACAATGGACTCTTAACTGACCTTTATAGAACATTCCAGTCAACAACAGCAGAATATACATTCCTTTCAAGTGCACATGGAACATTCACAAAAATGTCTATGACAGATCACATGCTGGGTCATTGAACAAATCTTAAATTTAAATGAATTGAAATCATACAATATATGTTCTCTGATTATAATGTAATTAAATTTGAAATCAATAATAGAAAGAAAAATTTCCACCCAGGGGACTGCCCTGGAGGTGCAGTGGTTAAGAATCTGCCTGCCAATGCAAGGGACAAGGGTTTGAGCCCCAGTCCGGGAAGATCCCACATGCTGCGGAGCAACTAAGCCCGTGCACCACAACTACTGAGACTGCGAGCCACAACTACTGAGCCTGCGAGCCACAACTACTGAGCCCATGTGCCACAACGACTGAAGTCCATGCGCCTAGAGCCTGTGCTCTGCACCAAGAGAAGCCACCGCAATGAGAAGCCCACGCACCGCAACGAAGAGTAACCCCTGCTCGCCGCAACTAGAGAAAGCCCACACACAGCAACAAAGACCCAATGCAGCCAAAAATAAATTAATTAATTAAAATAAATAAATAAAACTAGATAGCTTAAAATATATTAAAAAAAAAAATTTCCACCCAGAAGTAGAAGAGAGAGAGAGAAAGGGCCTGAGAAAATATTTGAAGAGATAATAGCTGAAAATGTCCCTAACATGGGAAAGGAAATACTCAAGTCTAGGAAGCACAGAGAGTCCCATACAGGATAAACCTAAGGAGGAACATGCTGAGAAAAATCTCCAAACACTTGGAAATCAAACAATACGCTGCTAAATAATTCATGGGCCAAACAGGAAGTCGCAAGGAAAATTAGAAAATATTTTGAAGTGAACAACAAATACAACCTATTTGTGCAATATGGTTGAAGTAAGGATTAGAGGGAAATTAATAGCTTTAAATGCTTACATTTGAAAATAAAGAATAGCTCTCATGAGCATAGATGTAAAAATCCTCAATAAAATATAAGCAAGTTGAATCCAGCAATATATAAGAAGAACAATATACCACGACCAAGTAAAGTTTATCCCAGGAATGTAAGGCAGGTTAGACAAAAAGTACTTAGACATGGCAGCAAAAGGCTGATTCATTCTTAAAGATTTATAAGTTGGACTTCATCAAAATTAAAAACCAGAAAAGGTTTTTGTTTGTTTGGTTGGTTTTTTGGCAGCGAAAACTGCAAAAGATACTGTTAAACAAATGAAAAGAGAAACTACAGTCTGGGAAAAAAGATTTTCAAATCACATATCCAACAAAATTCTTGTATCCAGAATATATGAAGAATTTAATATATACAGAATTCTCAAAATTCAGTAATAAGAAAATAACCCAATTTGAAAACGGGCAAAAGAGTTGAACAGACACTTCACCAAAGTTCACCATATGGTAGTAAATATGTTCAACATCAATAAGCCTGAGAAAAATGCAAATTAAAGCCACCCCAAGACACCACGACATACTTATTAGAATGACTAAAATGAAAAATGCTGACAGCACCAAGTACTAGCAAAGGATGCTGAGCAGCTGGAATGCTCATTCATCGCTGGTGGAAATGGAAAGCAGTCCAAGCCACTCTGAAAAACAGTTCGACAACTTCTTTCTTTTTTAAATTGAAATATAGTTGATTTACAATATTATGTTAGTTTCAGGCACAGCAAAGTAATTCAGTTATATATACATTTCAGAATATTTGCCATTATAGGTCATTACAAGATATTGAATATTGTTCCCTATGTTATACAGTAAATCCTTGCTGATTGTCTATTTTATATACAGTAGCGTGTATATGTTAACCCCATACTCCTAATTTATCCTCGCCACTCCCCTTCCCCTTTGATAACAATAAGTTTGTTTTCTATGTTTGATAACTTCTTATAAAGTTAAACACACACTTAGCAGATGACCCATGAATCCCACTCCTGAATATTTTCCTCAACAAAAGTGGAAAGTTATGTTCACACAAAACCATAAATCTTTATAGCAGCTCTACTCATAATTGCCCCAAACTGGAAGCCGCCCAAATGTCCTTTAAGTAGTGATTCAATAAACAAACTGTGGTACATCCACACAGTGAAATACTACTCAGCAAAAAAAGGAACATGTTACAGACACAGGTTGGCTACATCTGAGAGGTATTGTGATGAGTGAAAGAAGCCAGTCTGAAAGGTTACAGACTGTGTGATGGTAGAACACGCATGAAAAGACAAATCCAGCGTGATGGAGAAGAGATCAGCGCTTAGCAGGGTTAGAGTTGGGGTGAGGGTATGGCTTCAAAGGGATAGCTCGAGAGAGGGTTTCGGGGTGATGGAACAGCTCTGTATCCTGATTGTGGTGGTGGTTATACAAATCTACTCATGGGTTAAAAGTCATAGAACTGTACTTCCCCCCACCCAGATGTCAACTTTATGTGTGTTGATTTACAAAATAAAATAAATTAAAAATTCAAGTTCTTTGTGTTTTGTATTTCCCAACTCTGTCAAAGGGTCTACACTTGTGGGTCACAGCAAAACTTCTTTGAAATCTCCTTTCTCTCCCATCTATTCACACATTCCAGCTGTTTCTACACCTCCCTCACTCTACACTCGCAAACCTCCCCAGCTGGTGCTAAGGGGGATCAGGGGAATGTGAGTCTCCTCCACTCTTCAAGCTACCCCTCAGTCTTTAACATTGGCAGTAGACATGTCCAATGTCAAGTACAGTTTCACATTCCCCACTCCCAAGCATTTTGGCACCCCGAAGCTATTCCCATATGGAAATTCTGGAGCAGGCTGCTGCCCCCAGACCTCCCTTCTCTCCCTTTGCTTCCCAGTCTGCATTACAAAGTTCAAAAGAATCCTTCTAGTAAGGGAGGGCCTGCAATGACAGTGGGGAGACAAAATGGGCGAGGCCAGCATCCTCCTCAGGTGACAAGGAGAAGGCAGAGTTTGGAAACTCACCTTCAAGTAGCCACACGTGCATCCAAATGAGTTCTTTGAAATGGCCAAACTGGGAAGCTGTAGACTTGATATAATCGCGCTGCTGTCATGGCCCAAAACATTTCTAGAATTTTTAATAGCCTCCAAGCCAGTGTGTGCTGCACAAGGACTCCAACACCAACAATAAAGATTTGAGCCCTTTATATGTGTTAATGTATATTTTAATCCTCACAGCAACTCTGTGAGGTAGGATCCCATTTTAGAGATGAGAAAAATAAGGCACAAAAGTTTAAGTAACTTGATCAGGTTTTCAGGGCTAGCAGTGGCTGTGGTAGAGGCTGGCTTGAACCCAGATGATCGAGCTCCAGAACCCATATTCTTAATGACTAAGCTAGGCCACCTACATGTACTTCCATTTCTTTATTTTGTACAAATTGTTGGATTTTTTTTTAACCCCAAGTTGTTATCGGTCTATGTTTTCCAATTGAATTTTAGTTATTTCTAAAAAGTAACCTATCCTCCAAAGAAAATTACCTACACAGTAAACTCAAAAGAATTTGTTGCAGGCTCTGGAAGTGGCTCCCGAGAAAGTTTCCCAACTGCTTGAGTAATGGCAGACTTCCAGGATGACATATTCTACCCAAGTCCCCAGAGTAACATCGCTGGAGCTGGTAAGTTGGTTAAAAATCGCCCACCACGCTCCTGTAGAGTCATACCTCAAAGCAAGCTGGCACCTGTGTGGCAAGTGAGGTGTGCAGCTTCCAAAATCCTGCACTCCCTTCCTTCTCAAGGGTACTCAGTGAGTGTGAGACGGCACCTCAAATCCTAACTGCTCTCCCTGCCTCACATGTGGGTGATTAACAACTTCTGCCCCGCCCAGTTTACCCCAGACAAGGAATAATATTTCTGCCCAATGTCTTGGGTGAGCTCAAGCTTTGGGGTAGGAGTAAGGGGGTGAACAAAACACAGCTCGGCTATCAGCCCCCCTCTCACGCCCCAGCCTTCAGCTGTGCTCAGCTGGAGGCCCTGCCCACCCCCAGTCACTTGTTTCCAGGCAAAAGAATGCCTTTCAGATCCACGGCAACCCTAAAGAGACCCTCCCCCTAGGACAGGGAACACTCAAGGGAGCTGGGACAAGGTTGGAAATGGGAATAGAGGCAAGGTGGGGAAATAGCGAGGAGACCTGGAACCCAGATGGAAAAGTGTGAGTCCCCCCGGGAGCTGTTAAAATACACAGATGCCCTGGATCTCACTTCAGGCATTATGAGGTCCAAGCATTAAAACATTTTAAAAGTCTCCAAGGTGATTTTAATGTGCAATCAGGGTTAAGAAGCTTCTCTAGGTCAGGGGTCAGCAAACTTTTTCCATAAAAGGCCAGATATTAAACATTCTAGGCTTTGCAGGCCATGTATTATCTCATTTTCCCCTTCCCGCCTTCCTCTTCTTCCTCCTCCTTCTCCTCTTCCTCTCCATCCTTCTCCTTCTTCTTCTCCTCTCCATCCTTCTTCTCTCCATCCTTCTTCTCTCCATCCTTCTCCTCTTCCTCCTCCTCCTCTTATTCTCCTCCTTCTCCTCTTTCTTCTTCAACAAACCCTCTAAAAACATAAAAACTGTCCTGGCCACGGGCAGTACAAAAGCAGGCAGCAGGCTGGATTTAGCCCACAGGCTGCGGCTGGCTGACCCCATCCTAGGTCAATAATTCTCAAACATTAGTCCTTGGACCAGAGATGAGGAAGCATGGTGTCCTGCTGGTAAACTGGCTCTCATAAACCAAAACCCTCACTTTGCAGCATTTGCCAATTTCCATGGTGTAAGTGCTCCCACCGTGCCCAGTCTCAGACTACCAATGTGATGTCACTGAACCAGAGTTGTGAAGAGACATGCAGAGTCTGCCAGCCAGGACCAGGCAGCTCCAGCCCATCACTTTACCGGCATCGGCTGGGAAGCTGCTTAGCAAAGCACCCCTGGAAATTCTGGCACCAAGTACGGGAAACACTGTCCTTGGTTCTATGAGGTAGCAATCTGCTGATCCAGTCATTCAACAATGTTTACACAAGGCACTGTACTAAGCCTTAGGAACGTCCCCACCCTCAAGGAGGCCAGAGTCTAGAAGAGACCTCACAAGCGGGCATTTATGACAACAGACTGTGATAAGTGTGGGTTCAGATGCTGAGACAGCACAAAGGAGGGGCACCTAACCTGTTTGGGAAAATTATCCATGACTTGGGAATAAGACAAAAAGATGACTGTGTGGCCATTTAAAACTATGCTGGAGCATTTTCTAAGAAGCCCACTGGAGGGTCACCTGACCTCTATGGGAACATATCTTTGACAAATTCTTGATTAGGGCTCGGGCATAAAATTAGAAGTTAACTCGTATAAAACAGGTCAAGAGAGATTTTTTTTTTTCTGTCCAGTAAATAAGTATAGAAATAAAAACTGATACTAATACTTTCTAATTCCAGTATGATTAAGTTCTTTATATACCACAGCTAGGAAGGAAAATAAAGCGAAAAGAACAGGATCACCTTGCCTAGCTCTGGTCCCCTACATCGTGAAACCTTGGCTATTTCCCATAAACCTGCAATATCTCCCTAACAATATCCACGTACCCTTGATTTTTACTATGCTGATATCTGAAGATACGCCATGACCTTTAGGATTATGATAATGATCTGAGAAAGCTGGTGTTTTTCACCATGAAAAGGCTAATTTAAACTTGATAACCTTGGTGATTTTGCAGCTTTTTTCTTTAAATGCTCATTGTGTTTTATATTTGGCAAGCCAGCCCTTCTGAAGCCTCACTCCCTGACATCTTTGAAAGTAAACTTTTTGTTTCACTTCCTAAACACCATCATCTCTGAGTCTTTGATGGAAGATAACGCAATGGGTGACTTTTTATTGCCCTGTTGGATATTAACCAGTTTTACAATGAATTGTAAAAAGTGAATTGGTACTTTTATCTCAGCATTCTTTTTTCCACTGACTGCATAAATCCCAGTTTTTCATATCTTTAGTCAACCAGCTATTTTTCTTTCTGCCGATTCCCTCATGTATCAGGTAGCTTCAGCTTTGTAACAAAACCCCAAACTGAACGGCTTCAAACAAGAGCCATTTATTCAGCTCCTGATTCTTCATGTTGGCTGGGAAGTTCTTCTGGTCTGGGATGGCATAAGTAGACTCTACTGGACATGATCATGCACCTGTAGTTAGCTGGCAGGACACCTGGCACTTGAGTGATCTAAAACGTCCTTGCTTACGTGTCAGGGGATTGGCCAGCTAATGACCAGAGCAGGAGGGACAATTGGAACTGTGTCTCCCATCATCCAGCAGGCTAGCCCGAGCTTTTTATATAGTGGTTGCTGGATTCCAAGAGCAGCAAGTGAGGGCAAGCACCAATATGCAAGTACTTTTCGAGTTTCTGCCTATTCCTCCTTTGTTATTGTGTCATTGGTCAAAGGATGTCACAGGGTGGGAAGGTATAGATACAGGGAGGCCGTGGATAAATTGGAGACCTTACTGTAACAATTTATCACGCCTCATTCATGAGTTGAATGAAAGTTTGGCACGTGCTGACAACATCCTTAGAGAATTACGCTCTTACAGGATGAAGAGATGCCCAAGGGGAACCCTGTGAAAAGACAGGGGTCAAAAAAGTGAAGAAGCAGTGAAGGGAAGTGTGCTCCAGGCAGAGGGAATAGTATATGCAAAGTCCTAGTGGTGGGGCTGCAAAGCCTGCTCCAGAAAGCTGCACACTGTGGCTGGAAGGAAAGGCAAAGCTACTCTACCTTGATTTAAAACTTCTAGGTAGGCTATCAATGGCCAGAGCATTTTCACGTGAAACTTTAACTGTTTTTGCTTTTGTTACTTATCTCTGCCTTCTGAAAAGAGCTGTATGCCCTGGAAGAAGCGAGATGGTCTTTGGCTGGTTGAGGATCAAGGCGTAATGGGCCATCGTGGTCTACAATGAAACAAACAAAGAACAAACAGAGGGAAGGCCTTGCCTCTGGGGAAAGGAAGGATTACTCAGAGACTTCAAAGGAGGTTCCAGGAAGAAGGGAAGAGAAGCAGATATTAGAGGGGATTGGCAGGAAGCTGGGTGTGATCCCGGGGAATTTGCCCAAGAAGGGGGAGGGCATGCACTTGGGAAGAGCTGGGGGTGGGGAGAACCTGGCAAAAGACCACTGTGAAAGGCCTTGTTGTAGAATCCAGAGGCTGCATAGCCTCTGCATAAGGCTGGTAGCCTTACCAGCCTCCACCGTCTCCACTCAAGCTGTTCCTCCCGCGGTGGCCAGTGAGGACTTTGCTTTGACAGCACCCAGCAATTTCCCAGGGACCTCTCACCTTGGTCCCTATCCGAGTACCTCATCCTGGAAAACCCACTCTCTATGTCCCCCAGGCTCCCACAAGCCTAAGAAAAGGACCGCTGGGGACCTGGCATGCTAGTGAGACAGTGGATTAAGGGGCATCCCCTTCCTTCTGTATCTGTTTTTTAGGGTCTGACGGAGTGAAGTAAGACTGCACTGAATCAGCCAAAGAATCCCGAGCCTTCCCTGCCATGGAAGATTTCACATGAGTACACTGACCAGCTCAAACACCTAATCCCCTCCCCGGAGGCAATCATTGGGAGTCGTTTCATGTGTGTTATTCCAAAAGCTTTGTGTGTATTTACACCCACTGAGCCTTGACATCCACAGCTGTGGATTTCAGATGTGTTCTCAAACAGTTAAAGAAAGAGGGGAAAAAGCCTAAACAAACAACCTAGGTTCTTATAAGAAAACTGGATGAAAGTCGTTGGGTTGGCTCTCTGAAAGGATTGAGTGATTTTATGCAAAGTAACCCATACGGAGTTGGGGGGGTGGGGGTGGGGGTGGGGTCAGGTTCAAAAACAGTGGGGATGAGTGATGTAGCTTCATATCCAAAGTCGCTCTTCCTTAACTGCAGGAAGAAGTGTCAGTCAGCTTCTACAATTACCGCCTTGACACCTCCATCCCGCTCTCCTGATCACAGAGAGGAAAGAAAGCTGAAGTGACTTGCAAGGAATGGGCCCCTGGGAGAAGAAAATGAGATTCTCCCCCTTAAACGCCAGAGGGGAGGGAGGAGCAGAGAAAGCCAGATTGACAGGGGAGCAGCTCAAAAGCTAATTAAGTCTTCACAGGAGACGAGCGGGCCTCTCGCTGGTTCACTGCCAGCAAGCAAAGCTTTTCGATGTTGCTCTGAGATCTGGGCAGGCAGAGCCAACTCCAGGCCCCAGAATGAGGGCTGGTGTTACAGTTGCCAGAAATTTCAGGAAGGGAGGAAACTAAGAAGGGGCCCCTGGGCAGAATGAAGATCACCACCTAACTGTGCAAAGACAGCGTGAGAACGGCATTCAAAATCTTATCTTGAGGGCTTCCCTGGTGGCGCAGTGATTAGGAATCCGCCTGCCAATGCAGGGGACACGGGTTCGATCCCTGGTCCTGGAAGATCCCACATGCCGCGGAGCAGCTAAGCCCGTGCGCCACAACTGCTGAGCCTGCGCTCTAGAGCCCGTGCTCCGCAGCAAGAGTAGCCACCGCAGTGAAGAGTAGCCCCCGCTCACCGCAACTAGAGAAAGCCCGCGCACAGCAACGAAGACCCAACGCAGCCAAAAATAAATAAATGAAATAAATATATTTTAAAAATCTTATCTTGATATGTAAATGATTCTGTCAGTAAATAACTGTATTGTAAGCAAAGGAGGCAAAACCCGTCCCCAAATGATACCCTCCCAGTCCACACCATAGATCAGGCACCACCTAGTGTCAGCTCCTGGAATTACAAGCACAAGCATTCCGGGATTTGGCTACCTTTTCAAAGCTAAATCACAGAGTAACCATGGTACGCGCCCACAACTTTTCTTTTACTCTGACCTTGCTGTAATTACACACCCACCTCCTGCCTCACTCTTTTGGTCTCTACAAAGGGCTAACACGAATAATGCTAATATGTTTCCTTGCATTTGGGTGACCTTTCAGAATCTACAAAGCCCTTTCACATAAATGACCTCAAACCATGGGAAGGAGATAGGCAGGAAGGTGTAATGACCTCTGCCTTACCAAGAAAGAAAATTAAGGACCAGAAAGACAAAATAACCTGCTCAAAGTCAAAGATGACTTCACAAGGGAACCAGTGCTGAAACGCACCTCCTCACCCCACCCACACCTCCCACCACCGCTCCGCTCCAAGCTCAGAGCTGTTTCCTCTGGTCTCACTACAGCCTCTTGACTCACAGCTCACAGAAGAGTAAAGCAGGGAAGCCCAGGCCTGGCTGCAACCAGAGTCACCTGTGGAGCTTCAGACACACAGCAGGGCCCAGGTTCCATGTCCAGAAATTCTGATTTAACCAGTGTGGGGTAACACTGGGGTTTCGGTATTTTATAAGGCTCTCCAGGTGAGGTAACGTGCAGCTGGGATTGAAAACCACTGTGTTAAAGAAATAAAACAGCAGGAGAGAAAGCCATCATGCTTCAGTCTCAGAGAGCTTACAGCCACTAAAACACCAGACATGCCAGAGACTCCTGAATGTCACAGAGGCAGAATCCAGAGCTGCCCTTCTGATGCCCATCTCCTCAACACACATGGCTACATGCAGAGAGACACACAAGCACACAGAGATACACAGAGATACAGAGAGACACAGACACACGCAGACATACAGTCACACACAGACACAGACACAGACGTATGACAACTTGACAATATATCCGGGACACGTTATGCTTTTCTGGATCAGGACTTGCCCTCCTTTCTAAATAATTCATACCCAAACCTAAACAGGGGATTCCCAGGTTCCTACAGCCCCTCCAGGATTATGCGACCCCTTTGCATTTACTGAGATCATCACAGAAATCAGACCTCAGGAAACCCCCAAACTCCAGCCCACTCCCTGCTCTCTCTGCTCAGAGAACCACAACATCCACAAAGGTCTCGGGTCAAGCTGTTCATGCCATCAGGAAGAGGCTGCCCCCAGAGCTGTCCACACAGAAAACTGGAACAACTGGATTTCTTGAACTTCAAGCATCACTTGGGTAAGCCATGCAACATTTTCTGTGCTTGGTGAAGACTGGGTTAAAGTCAAGGCAACAGTAAGATAACTGCCACCCCCTGCACCTGTCTGGCCACCTTGCACACCTGCATAGAAGCCAGTGATGTTGGGGCTGGGGGTGGCGCTGTGTTCAAACGCAGCCTCCACTCCATTCCTGGGGCTAGGAGACAGCACCCCACTAAGCCTTCAGGTCCCCTGGGCGTGAGTACAGAGCACTCATTCATTCATTCAGTAAATATTTATCAAGCCCTAGCTATGTGCCAGGCTCTGGGTATATAGCAGTGAACCAAACAGACAAAAAAATCCCTGCCCTCATGGAGGTTCCATTCTAGTTGGATGGACAGACAGAAAACAAGGTAAAAAATAATACACACACACATTAGCTAGCATTAATGCTAGGGAAAAATGAGGTAAGAAAAGGGCAGGATGACTGTTGGAATTTCAGATGGATGAGAGAGGAGGTGACAGCTGAGTAAAGCATGAAGGCAGTGAGAGGGCAGCGTGTGGGTACCTGGGAGAAGACGAGAACAGGAGATGCAAAGGTCTCAAGGTGGCAGCAGGCCCGGGGAGCTCAAGAAACGGTAAGGAGATGAGTTCAGAAGGAAGAAAGCAAGCAGATCATTAGGGCCGTGTCTGCCTTACAAGAGCTTTGGCTTTTACTCTGAGATGGGAGATCTACAGGAGATGAGAAAGGGGAAGTGGAAAGGAAAGAAAAACAAACAGAAGAAAAAATATAAAGAGGTCTGTCTCTGAGAGGAAAGCAAAGGGGAGAGAGCATTGAAACCCCAGTGGGCTTGCTCTTCTCTCCATGGCCACCCTGTCTCCTCTCTGCTCATCCTTCCTGGTTGACCAGATGCCTGAGCAGGCTTTGCCCATCTCCTACTGCTGCAACGCTCATCACTGCCCCAGAGGCACCTGGTTACATCCAGAGCTGGACCTGTCCCATGGGCTCAACCTTTCTACTGATGGGCTGACTCCTGTCTGATGCTGGAAGGAAGGCAAAGATCCCAGGAAGTAAAGGGGCTCAGGGGTCTTTGCTGACCCAGCTGGAGCTCCAAAGGTTGGGTTTCTCTCTGCCTGTGAGACTGGGTATGAGAGACAAGGAAGGGCTTCACCCCACACCAACCTCTTATCAGGGCGTCACCCAAGCCCCAAGGCACCCATCAGCCCCTTCTCAGGGCCAAGAGAGAATCTGAGATCAGAAAAGTTGCTCCCCATCCATCTATCTCACCCAGAATGGAAGGATAGATTTGGGGCCTGGACCTGCTGACAGTGTCCCAGGTTTCCTGTCCTTTAATGTCCGGACCTAAACAGTTCTAAGGTCACCCAGGGCAGAATTAGACAGGTGGGACCAACCAGTGACTGAGGGCAGCACATCCGACTGAACCAGGGGTAGAAATAGATGCTGCCTCTCAAACTGCCCCACAAAAGCCGGGTCCCCAGTAGACCAGTAGCCTGATCCCCGCTCTTTCCATAGCCCAGCACTGCAGGGGGCCAGAGCCCCACTAAAGCACTCAGTACTGCGGGGCCTCTTCTGCCCTCTGGGGAGAGGGCTTCAAGCCTCCAGCAATCCCCTGACACACACTACATACAAGTTCTAACTCAGAAGAATGGACACTCTGCAAGAACACATTATAGATGCACCCTGATACCTCTGTAATGATTCCAAAAGAGTGGGCTTTGGAGTTATCCCAAGCGGGGATCCAATCCAGTTCTGCAGCTGTGTGTCTTTGGGAAAGCTACCTGACTACTCTGAGCCTCAGTTTCCCTAGCCTGTAAAGCATGGAAGGTACAGAACTGTTGTGAGGATGACAGGATATGTTCTGTATGTACAGTGCCAGGCATCAGAGCCCTGATGTGGCAGAGCCCAGCGTGACGCTGACAATGGTGCGGGCAGTGAGACTCCTGCAGAGAGGGAGGCTGGTACCACCTGGGCGTGGAGCTTTCTCCCTGGCCTTCTCTAGATCCAGCCACGAGAGCTCCTGCCCCACCCATCCCTGCCATGGCGGGTCCACACCTGTACCACGCCCAAGGCACAGCTCGCCCAGATGCAGCATCCCTAGATGAGGAGCCCTCTGTTCTGGAAGGTCGCCCTTCCACAGCAGTCCTGCGGCTGAGCCAAGGGGAGCAGAGGAGTCTGACAGGATTGGGTTAATGAGGTCATGGCCAGTGTGGCCTGCCTGTGTCTTAGATGGTTGCATTTTTCAGCTGGTGATTAAGAGGCAGGCTCTGCAGGATTCAGGCTCATTACTATGGAATTGAATCTCCTCCCAGACACCAGCTGAGGGATGGGGAAGTTAAGTACATTTCCCAAGATCAGGAAGCCAGTCAGGCTGCCATCAGAGCTCCGTGGGGACAGTGCCGGGATGCTGGGAAGTGGCAGGTCCTCTGGGGACAGCGCTTGAGCAGAGAGCTCTTTCTGTCAGCTGGTGGCAGCCCCAGCAGCTGCTCTGAGCAAGGACCACAGATGAAGTGCTACCCCCTTCCTCTCAGCATCCATCCCGTACTCAGCGCGGCCCCCGGGCCTCAGGATAAAAGCGCGGGGCTCCAGAGGAATCACAGGAAGAACCTTGGAGGTGGGGTAGCTGGACTGGGGTCCTTCAGCCGAGCTGCTGGGGGGCTGGGGCTAAGAGGGGTGGGGAGGCAGTGTGACTAAGTGGTTAAGGGCGAGGCTCTAAAACCCAAGTCCACCATTTACTAGCTCAGTGACCTTGGGCAGGGTATTAACCTCTGTGTGCCTCAGTTTCCTCACCTGCAAAATGGCAATAATAAAATTACATATCTCATAGGTTTACAGCAAAGATGTAAAAAATAATAGGCATAAAACCCTGTGCAGGTGCTCGTGGCTGGTCTCTCTTGGCTTCTGGGCTCCCAGGGGCTGTGCCAGAGCACAGCTTTTCATGCCTTTCTCAGAACTCAGCAGGAAGAGATCAACAGCATTAGGTGCACACGCCTGGGACTCCATGGGGATGTATAATAAGCCCTCACTATATTCTAGATGCTGAGCTAGGTATCTACTTATAAAGTCTAAAGTGCACTTCATGGCATCCAAGCTAAGTATATGTTATATGGAAACAGGCTCAGAGACTCAGGGAGGAAAGGACCTTGGCCAGGGTCTCACACCCACAGCCAGCAAGTGAGGGGACCGGGATTTGAACCCAGGTCTTCGTGACTCCACGGTTCACGTTCTTACAGAGTGCATCTTGTGATGCTTTAACTGATGGAGGTCATAAGTTCCAGGAGAGAATCAATAGGAGGGTAGTTGAAGAGGCTCTTATTCCTCCTTGTATGGGGAGCATAGAGGTCTCAAGACAGGAAAATAAACACTATACACTGCTAATGTGTCATTCGTGACTGCACTGCTTTTCCTTCTTTATTCCTTTTTCCGTGTTGACCCAGGCATCTATGTCCTTTATAGCACTGTCTGCATCACTCTGTCTGTGGGCAGAGAATAAATTTACAGAGGCGTTCCAGAGGGATCATCACAGAGACCTTAAGGCAAGCTGTCTTTAAGGAGTGAAACTCTGGTTTGCAATGGAGTAAGTACAAAAAGCAAAAGGGATTTGCTAATTCCACTATTATTTAACAAGAGGCTTCTCAACCTCAGCACTATTGACATTTTGAGCCAGTAATTCTTTGTTGTGGGGGAATGTCCTGTGTACTGTAGAATGTTTAACAGCATCCCTGGTCTCTAGCTACTAGATGCCAGTAGCACATACACTCCTTCCCCAACAGGAGTCGTAACAACCAAAAATGTCTCCACACATTGCCAAATGTCCCCTGGGGAGGCAATAATGCCCAAGGCTGAGAACCACCAGGCTAAGTTGTAACTCTGTAGTTACAATTTATATAATATAATGCAATTTATGTAGTAGAACTCTGTAAATTCTAGCTATGGCAATAATCTAAGAAAATTAAAGAGAGTTAGTTATAAAAGGAAGTTAGTTCACTTACTTATGTAATACAACAAATTTCAAATGGATTAAAGAATTCAGATCTTTTAAAAATCAAAGAATTAAAAGATATAGGAGAATATTTACCTAAACATAGTCTAAATATTAACACTTTTAAACCAAAGACAGCATAAATAAAAGATAAAATTCAACGTGACAAGGGCTTCCCTGGTGGCGCAGTGGTTGAGAATCTGCCTGCCAATGCAGGGGACGCGGGTTCGAGCCCTGGTCTGGGAAGATCCCACATGCCGCGGAGCAACTAGGCCCGTGAGCCACAACTACTGAGCCTGCGCGTCTGGAGCCTGTGCTCCGCAACAAGAGAGGCCGCGATAGTGAGAGGCCCGCGCACTGCGATGAAGAGTGGACCCCGCTCGCCACAACTAGAGAAAGCCCTCGCACGAAACGAAGACCCAACACAGCCAAAATAAATAAATAAATAAATAAATAAATCCTTAAAAAAAAAAAAATTCAACGTGACACAGTCTCTCTATATATTACTATATTAACCATCTATGTTCTATGTGACATATGAAGGATTAATAATCCTACATTAAAAATAAATGTTACATATAGATAATAAAAGACCATTGCCCTTGTAGAGGAAAAACAAAAAGCAAAGAGTATGAACTGGATATGCACAAAAGAAGGAAGGTAAGTAGTCAACAAACTTTAAAATGTCTGATATTTTTTAGTAAACAAAAAAAAAAAAAGTAAATTAAAACAACTGCAATGTACCTTTGCATATACAATTGACAAAAATTGGTTTTAAATAGTAACATCCAGTTGTGGGGAGAATGTGCAGAACTTGGCTCTGCAGATGGGAATTTATGTGGTTTTATCTTTCCAAAGGGGAGTCTGGTGTTAAAACTGGCACATTTTTTTTTAATTAATTAATTTATTTATTTATTTAGGGGTGTGTTGGGTCTTCGTTTCTGTGCGAGGGCTTTCTCTAGTTGCGGCAAGTGGGGGCCACTCTTCATCGCGGTGCGCGGGCCTCTCACTGTCGCGGCCTCTCTCGTTGCGGAGCACAGGCTCCAGACGCGCAGGCTCAGTAGTTGTGGCTCACGGGCCTAGTTGCTCCGCGGCATGTGGGATCTTCCCAGACCAGGGCTCGAACCCGTGTCCCCTGCATTGGCAGGCAGATTCTCAACCACTGAGCCACCAGGGAAGCCCAAAACTGGCACATTTTTGACCCAAACATTTCACTTTCAGAAACGTATGCAGGGGAAAAAAATCATGATTGTGTACAAAATGCATCATCAAGATTGCTTTTCACAGCAGGAGGCAGTTGGTTGCATCAATGATGCTATATCCATAAAAGTGAATCCTGGGCAGTCTGTTAAAAGGATGTATAGACAGTGTTTTCCAAACTGGCCTTTCCCAGTTGCAAGGGGTTCCCTGAGCTGCTCCAGCAGTTGCCTCTGGTCGGGCGGCAAGAGCAGGTGAGACTGAGAGCTTCCCATTCCTATTTCAACGAGTCCACCTCCACTTCTATCTGTTTTACATATTAGGTTTATAGAAAAGTCCCTCAAAGAATGCATTTCAGAGCTAAAAGAGTTTGCATAATGTTGTTGTAGAATAGCATCCTGGCAGAAAGGGCATGGGTTTGGGGGTCAGACAGATCTCGTTATCGTCTTTGTTCTGCCACTAAACTAGCTGTGTGATCTTGGGCAAGATACCTGATCCCTGCGCTTTGGTTTCCTCATCTGTAAAATAAGAATAATAATGGTAACTAACTTATCATCACTATTGTGAGAACTGAGATAATACATGTGAAGTGCATAGACCTCAGCACACAATATGCAGCAATGAAGGGTAGCTACTATTATATTACATATTATATGTCTAATGAGATGCAAAAATGTTCACAGATACACTGAACAAAGAAGATCATACACAGCATAATCATACACGTCAATGTATAATGGGTCACATGTGAGAAAATGTATATATAAACACTAGTGCTAATGTTTGCTGGGAGGTAGAATTACAGGTGGTTTATTTATATTTTTTTAAATTAATTAATTCATCTATTTTTATTTTTGGCTGCCTTGGGTCTTCGTTGCTGCGCGCGGGGCTTTCTCTAGTTGCGGTGAGCAGGGGCTACTCTTCGTTGCGGTGCGCGGGCTTCTCACTGCGGTGGCTTCTCTTGTTGCGGAGCACGGGCTCTAGGCGCACAGGCTTCAGTAGTTGTGGCACACAGGCTCAGTAGTTGTGGCTCGCAGGTTCTAGAGCACAGGCTCAGTAGCTGTGGCGCACGGGCTTAGTTGCTCCGCGGCATGGGGGATCTTCCCGGACCAGGGCTCGAACCCGTGTCCTCTACATTGGCAGGAGGATTCTTAACCACTGTGCTACCAGGGAAGTCCCTACAGGTGGTTTAGAGTTATACCTTTTTGCTTCCTCTCCCAGAAAGTGCTTTTCTAGATTACCAAGACCCTGCCATCTCTTTACGTGTAGGAGGGTCGTCTGATATTGACTCACATTTCTTTTCACAATGTTCTGACCGTCTAGACAGAGCTAGACTTCACCTTTAGCCTATTTGATAGGTAGGATTTATATCATCTTCAGGATTCACCTCATCTGCTAATTCTGGGCATTTAGGAGACGATACATTGGTGTCAAGATGTGGGGATCATTAAACCCAACTGAGAACTGTCTCCTGGGAGCTAGCGGAAGGATGCTGTACCTCACAGGACGCCAGCATCTCATAAGCCCTGCAGACAAGTATCTCTGAAATGGGGCAGCGGTGAGAGTGCTGATGTGCCAGTCGCTTCTCCTGCCTCTTTTGACATAAATGCTGCTGCTCGTTATGGGATGTCCTGGATATTGCAATAGGAGAGGGCAGAGCAGCAAAGAGATTTCAGAACGTGAGAAAGGGCACGGCCTACATAAAACCATCTCAGATTTATCTCTTTGAGCTGTGCTGAGGCCACATTATCTGACAGCCATCAAGAGGGCAATGAAATGGCCTAAGAATCTCCAAATCAGCGTGACCCCTCTCATGTCCACCCCAGGAACACCACAGCTACTGAGGGGAGTGTGTGCGTGTGTGTTTTGCAAGGGATTAGGGGGTTGAAAGGACCCAGGTCACAGTGTCCAGGTCTTTGGCCGAGCTCTCCGGTAGAACTCTCTGAGAGGATGCACGTGTGCTGTATCTGCACTGTCCGGTGTGGTAGCTACTGGCCATATGTGGGCAGTGAGCATTTGAAATGTGGCTCATGGGACTTTGTGAATTTTTAATGTTATTTAAGTTTGACTAATCTATATTTAAATAGCCATGTGTAGCTAGTGGCCACCTCACTGGACAGCTCAAGCACAGTGGTGAGGAACACAAAGCCTGGGTTCAGATGGCCTGGGTTTGAATTGCAGCTACTCTCACACTGACTGGATAAATTACTTAACCTCACTATACTTATCTGTAAAATGGTGTGATGCTAGCACCTAACTCTCTTCGGAGAATTACATGAGTTGCATACAAGGAACATGAGTTGCTGTACATACTGTGTGCTCATAAGAGCTCAGGAAGTGTCATGGAAGCTCCTGTGCTGGGTTTCCTCCCTCTGCCCCTGCTGACCCACTCTCTGCTCTTTCCGCCCCACTCTGTCCTCTGGGAGATTGGCCTTCATGGATAACATCAACAGCTTCCTTGCCCTCTGGCTTCCAGTTGGGTTCAGCCAATGAGAAGCGCTGAAAGGAAGCTGGAGGGTGGAGCAGAGAGAGGTCAGGGTGTTGATCCCCCTTCCCTCCTGCGTGGTCACCACGCTGAGTCCCTTCACTGAAGGCCACGGCCCCTGTCAACCCTCTCCAGTTTCTGGTTTCAGCTCCATCTCCTCACCCCTCATGCCCACAGGTGGTACGGATTTGCTCCTGGCTGCTTCACCAACTCTCTTCACTGGTTTTTCTTCATGCTGCCCACACCTTGGGAAACAGTCCCTGTAATAAGCTCCTCTCACGATGTAATCATTTCTGGCCAGACCTGCAGGTACCGTTCTTGTTACTCCCATTGCCATCACCTCGCTGTCCCCCATCACTACCACAGGGGGTCTGCAGGTACCTCCTAGGCTTCCCCCACTGATGGGCTTTCTCTCTCTGATGGACCTCTAAGTCTTATTCACTGATCTCAGCTGGCTGTACTGTGATCTCTGGAAGTGGGAAGATGATCATCAGTGAAGAGAAAATGTGTTTTCTCTGCAAGAATCCCCACCCCCAGGGGACAGTCAAATCCACTCTGCTCGCAAGCTAAAGCCAGAGAACATTCTAATTGCTGCTTTTCTGTGCTTTGCATGGGAATTGTGAGAGCCTGAATCCATTATCCCCTTTCCAGCGGGAGTAGTACTCTCTTCCACCCCACCAGCCTGCCTGCTGTCACACCCTTAACCACGCCATCACCCAAGACCGGCTGCGATTAACCCCGTCTCCCCGAGGAAGACACAAGCTCTGTCTCTGCCGACCTCAGGCCTCACTGGCTGGAAAGATGGCCAAGGTCAGGGTGGGCTGCTGCGTGCTCAGGGTGAGGAACAAGGATGGACTTGAAAAAGAAGAGGATGAAAGCTGGCACTGATCCGCTGCATCAGCAAATATTTACTATCTGACAGGTGCTGGAGCGCCTGTGAGGGTTTGTGCCCAACAGTGGCAAAAGAAGTCAACTCTGGTTGATTTAAGGAGAAAAGTAATTAACTGAGGGGCCATCAAGTGGGTGCCAAAATGGCCACGAACCTGGAGAACCAGGTTCTGGAAACGGGCAGCTCAGAGGGAGGCTGAGCCAAAATCATGCCAAAGAGCAGGTCACGTGGCTCCTGCCACCCGAGTCCCAGGCTCCCCAGCTCGCTTGCTGCCCCTGGGAACCACATCTTGCAGGTGCCGCCACCCACATGCATTCTCCCCTGTCCCTGCTTCTTTGGGTCACCAGCTCCCGATTCAAATTATCAGGAGAGTGAGACTGCTTGGCTGAGTCTAGGCCACGTGCCCATGTCCCCTGTGCTGGGGGCTGGGAGGGCAGTACCTGGACCTTTCGGCCTCTGTGGGGAAGTGGGTTTTGTCTCCTATCAGGACAAGATGGCCGGGAATCCCCCAAACACAGGTGGGGGCGGGGGGAGATGCTGGACAGCCGTTCCCACAGGGTGTACGTGAATGAAAGGCACGGCCTGCAGCCTGGAGGAACTGACAGTCTCCGGACCAGAAACTGTCAAACATTAAGGCCAATGTGCATATGAGTCAACTGGGGTAACTAGGTAAAAACGCAGACTGGCCACACTACTCTGATCCAATCAGCCTGTGATGGGGGAACATACATGATGCGAAGGCAGGTGGTCCCCACACTGGTGCGGACGCTAAGCCAACGCTGGCACCATGACCCACGTGCTCTGAGGGCACAGAGGAGGCTCTGACCTAACACACCTAACACACGGGGATGAGCTGAGTCTTGGATTACAAGGGGGAGGGGACGCAAAGACAGGGAGGAGGACAATTCAGGCAGAGGGAATGGGGTCAGCAAAAGCACCAAAGTGAGGCCTAGCGTGGGATGTACAAAGGAACTCAAAGAAACGGAGACCAGAACCTAGAGCCAGAGAGTGGGGAGAGTGAGGCCCGGGAGATGGGCAGGGCCTGGGTCACCTAGGAGCCTTCTGTGCCATTCCCGGGGAGCTCTGCTTGTTCTTTTCAGCCAATGATTTTCAAACAGATCATGACTCACTAGGGGATGGTGAAATCAGTTTAGTGGGTCCTGGCCAGAAGTTTTAAAAGTGATATAGGATAGCAACTCAGGTAGTATCAGCTCTTGAAAATTTTGCTTCAGTTATACAAATAAGCGCACTGTAAAATCAGGTGCAACGTAAAATAAATTTCTTCCTGTGGGTCAAGGTCACAGAAGTTTGAAAGCTGTGCTTGTGGTCAGAAAGGCGCTGTTTGAAGCTTTTTAAGGAGAGGAATGATACGATCAGATCTGCACTATACAAAGATGCCTCTGCTGCTGGTTGGATGGGGTAAGACCGGAGGAACGAGCCCTCGGGAGAGGGAAAGATGCTGAGGGCCTGAACTGCGGCAGTGCTCGTAGGAATGGAGAGGAGAGTTACAGGCAAAACAGGTAAAGTCGGCGCCAATTAGCTGGAGGCTTGGAGGAGAAGGGGGAGGGCTCCCCTGTTCCCACTGTGGGTGACCAGGAGGATGATGGGGAAAAGGCGGGGGGGAGATGCAGATTTCGCTGTTCGGGGAAGCAGAGCCGGTGGAGAGAATGAGCTGAGGGCTGGACACCGTGAGTCAACAATGCCTCTGGACCTCAGGGGGCCCTCTGTCCAGCACGTAGCCTGAGACGGGGGGCACCTACCCTAACGAAGCCCATCAGACATTGTCCCTGGGGTTGGAGCCTTGAGCAGAGGACACAGGACCGTTCATTCTGTAGGGCTGCCCTGGAGAGCGTCCTGTTCCTGCTCTGGAGGCTCCTTCCAGAGAGCTGGTCCTTCAGTTTTCCACTAAATCAGCAAGCTTCCCGATCCCCGTCCTTCCTGATTAAATTAACCAAAGCCATTTTCTGTTGCTTACCACCACAGAACTCGGACTGATAAATAACAGCCACTCTGCTGACCTCACAACATCTGGGGATTAATGAGGTAAGGTTTCAAAGTGCGCTGCAAACTGTAAAGTGCCGGTCAGATGTAAAGAGCTAGAACTGGACAACAATACCCTCTCCCTCAGGCCCTTTGCATCCGTTAGTGTTAGGATCCCACGCATTCCCCCACTGCGGAGACTCGCTGAGACCCTCAGGGGAGGCACCGTGTGGGTTAGGCTGTAAAGAGCCCAGAGGTGAAGGCTGCATGGCCCTGAAACCACCCGCACACGGAGCAATTAACCCGAACCGCCGCAACCCACACGACCTACCAACACCCTTTGCAGGTGAGGGAGCATTTGTGATGGCTTTGGAAAAACGGATCTGGATCGAAATGGGCCAGGAGAAAGGGGCGGAGGGTGACCAGGCAGGGGGACTGGCATAAGTGACATCGCAGAAGCTGCAACTCTGCCACCCTACTCAGTCGCTGCAAGCAGCCTGGCGTTCTCGTGGTTTGTGCAACAGAAACGGGTCGGGGGAGGCTGAGGCCCTCCCTGTGAGTGTTACCAAACCGCACTTGGGTCCATTCGCCTGAGCACAGCAAAACCAATCTACTGGTACCAGGTTTCAGTGAAGGAAAATACAGCACTTATTGCAAGGCATCAAGCAAGCGGCACAGGCAGTTAACGCTCAAAAGACCAAAACTCCCCGATGGCTTTCAGGGAAGGGTTTTTAAAGGCAAGGTGAAGGAGAGGGTTGCAGGGTGCCTGATCAGCTCATGGACCTTCTCCTGATTGGTTCGTGGTGAGGTAACCAGGTGGTATTTCAGGAGTCAACGGCATCAACCTGGTTGCATCTGGTCCGGGGTCTACGTGCTGGTGGTCGGCACGCGGTGAACTTCTTCCACCTGGTGGGGGTTTTAGTATCTGCAGAACAGCTCCAGGATATAAAGGTCCTTGACTTTGTGTTACAGCTAAACTATTAATGTTTTGTTTTGCTTGACTGTCTCCCTCTGTCTCTTCATTTTCTCACTTCTCTGATTAAACTTGCTCTTTGGAACTCAGGGAAGGCCTAGGAGGCTAAAGCTTTTCTACAGACAAGAGGTGGGGGACGCAGAGAGCGGTCTATCACTGGGAAGGCCCTGCAGGGTCCTGCTTAGTTTCAGGGGCAGAGGGCTCAGCTCATGGGGACATGAAGATCGGAGCAAAGATTTGATGCTGGAGCATTTAGGGATGCATCTGGGGATTAAAAGCTGTCCTGTTAGAAGGAGGGGAACAGAGTAGATTTACCACTCACAAACAGGTCTCGTGGCATGGACATATGTACACTACCAAACGTAAAATAGATAGCTAGTGGGAAGCAACCGCATAGCACAGGGAGATCAGCTCGGTGATTTGTGACCACCTAGAGGGGTGGGATAGGGAAGGTGGGAGGGAGGGAGATGCAAGAGGGAAGAGATATGGGAACATATGTATACGTATAACTGATTCACTTTGTTATACAGCAGAAACTAACACACCATTGTAAAGCAATTATACTCCAATAAAGATGTTAAGAAAAAAAAAAAAAAACAGGTCTCGCTGTCTTTTCTCTGACCCACCCCAGGACTAGGTTAGGCGCCTCTTCCGGGTTCCCATCACCCCTGTGCTTCCCCAGAGTAATCACTGCTTCCTTGACAGTCTCCCCAAAACCTGTCAGACTCTAGAGGGAAGGACAGTATCTTTACTGTGTCCCTCACGTGGTGCCGAGCCCTCAGCAGGCACTCCAAAAGTATCAGTGAATGCATGAATGAATGAGTGAATGCATGAATGAATGAGGGGTCCTTCCTCCTGCCAAGTAGCCCCAATGCCCCCCTTTCCACTTAAGTATCAGAACTGACTGCTGATACTACACACGGCATTGTGTGGCTTGTCAACCCCAGAAAATCTGCCGTCTCGGCTCTTTCATTGGGGGCTGCGTGCAGGGCTCTTGTTTGCCCTGGTAGATAAGCAGAGGCCAGGGCTGGTCAAAGAGAGCTGAGTACAGCTCGGTCATGAACGAGGCAGCGGTGGAAAATCCCCAGCCTGGCCCCCAGCCCGCCGGGCCTGGACGCTGTGCTGGGGGTGGGAGCTCAGAGCCCGTCCTCCTTGTCCAGCTGCAGCCTGAGGGGCCTGGACGGCAGGCAGTCCTCACCCAGGAACCCCCGTCTGCTCCCACCCTACCTCTTTAACATGTGGTGAGTTAGGGGAGGGCACAGACCTGGGTCCTTCTAGCTCATCACGGTCCACAAGACCCCTGCAGGCTCGGAACAGGGGTTGGCAAAGCTTTTCTGTAAAGGACCATATAGTACATATTTCAGAGGTTAACAAGCCAGCCGGTCTCTGTCACAACTGCTCCACTTTGCTATGACAGTAGGAAAGCAGCACGCGTGACCCATCAGTGAATGGGTGCGGCTGTGCTCCAAGAAGCCCTGAGTTATACAAACAGGTGATGGGCTAGAAAGTAGGGGAGGTGGACCTGCCGAGACCTGGGCAGAAGCCGCCCAACCCCCAGCCCCAGAACAAAGGGCTCTCTATGGAGCAATGGTTCTCAGTCAGGGTGACTGTGCCCACACAGGGGACATTTGGCAATGTCTGGAGACATTTTTGGTTGTACCTGGTGGGTAGAGACCAGCGACGCTACGAAACATCCTACAATGCACAGGACAGCCTCCTCTCCCTCACAACAACAGAGAATTATCCGGCCCAGATATGAATAGTGCCGAAGTTGAGAAACTGCTCAAAAGCCGTGGTTCTCAAAGTGTGGGCAGTGTCACCTGGGAAACTGTAAGCGCTGCACATTTTCAGCCCCCTCCCGTCCCGACTGAATCAGAAATGGGATGGGATCCAGCAACTTGTATTTTAACAAGCCCCCCCGTTTTCTCCACGTCCTCACCAAGGCTTGTTACCTTTCCTCTTTCTGATAACAGCTGTGCTAATAGGTGTGAGGCGCTAGCTCATTGTGGTTTTGATTTGCATTTCTCTGATGATCAGTGAAGTTGAGCACCTTTTCATGTACCTGTTGGCCATCTGTGTGTCTTTTTTGGAGAAATGTCTATTCAGGTCCTTTGCCCATTTTTAAATCGAGTTGTTTGGTATTTTTGCTATAGAATTGTGTGAGTTCCTTTTCTATTTTGGATGTTAACCCCTTAGCACTTCTGGAAAGCTAATGTATAACACTGTGACTATAGTTAACAATACTGTACTGTATACTGGAAACTTGATAAGAGGGTAGATCTTAAGTATTTTCACTACAAAAAAATAAATAAAGGAAAGAGAATGGTAACTATGCGAGGTGACGCGTACATTAATTAGCTTGATTGTGTTGATTGTGGGGATAATTTCACAATGTATACGTATCCCAAATCATCAAATCGTACACCTTAAGTGCATACAATTTTTAATCGTCAATTATACCCCAATAGAGGTAGGGCGGGAAAACAAGAGCAAACAAGCCTTCCAGGTGGTTCTGACGCTTCCAGGTGATTCTGACACTAAAACTTGAGAACCGCTGGGGGAAAGAGATCAAGAGGGGCTGAAGGAAAAGGAGGTGAGGAAGGGCAGGGTGGGCAGAGCTGGAAGCAGACACATGCCAGGCTCTGCGCTGGGGAGGGGCCTCAAAGGCGGTAAGACACAGGGAATGTGACCCACAGAGATAAGCATCAAGGTGGGAGCACATAGAGCTGGCGGGTGGGGGGCATCCAGAGTGCCAGTCCCGGACGGAGGGCTTAGGAAAGGCCTGGGAAGAGAGGGGGCTTCCAGAGGGAGGAGTAGGGAGAACAGTGTGGGCCAAGGCAGAGAGACCCTTGGGAGCGTGTTCCCTCCGGAAAACTGCAGGATGTCCCGCACATGTCAAAGAGGTGGGGGGAGCTGGACGAGGCGACAGCAGCCAGAACAGAAGGGCACTGTTACTGGCCCAGCAGCCCACAGCGGTTCTCAGCCCTGGTGCAACCCAAGGGTCACCTGGGGAACCTTGAAAAAATACCAATGCCCAGCTCTTACTCAAGAGCCGCTGAGTCAGAAAGGGGTGGGGGAGACCCGCAGAGCATCATTAGATTTTTTAAAGCTCCTGGGTGATTCTAATGGCCAGCCAGGGTGGAGAGCACCTGAGTTAGAACCGTGACTAGAGGGAAGTGGGAAGATCTTAAAGGGGAGCAATTTACACCATTATCTCATTTGATTCCCCACTACCCCGTTTTACAGATGAGAACATCGAGGCACAGAGAAACTAGGAGGCTTGCATAAAGTCACAGAGCTAGTCGGTGATGAGACCTGTATTCAGAGACGGGAGATAAAGGCCTCCGGGGCTGGCAGGCAGGGGCCAGCAGAGCTCAGTCCCCAGGGCCAGGGAGCTTAATGGTAACTCAGCCTTGACCTGCAGGAGGATGACGGAGGAAGGAACAAGAAGACTTTGGCTCAGGTCCAACCAGGGAGTGGACAGCGGGCTTGGAGAGGGCTGGACTCGGTGAGGGCTGTTCCGGACTCCTCTCCCAAGCAGCACAAACTGGGCTCTGCACCTGCTCCCTCCCGGAGCCTGGTGTCTCTGCAGCCTGGACCCGGGCTCACCTCCCTCCTCTGGCGAGGTCCTTTCAGTTTTGCTGTGACAAATGCTGCCCCGGGTGATGACGCCTAAGGGCGGTTGGAAGCCCGTCACAGTTTGCAAAGCACTCACTGCCACAGGAAGGCCTCTGATGTGCCAGGGTCTGTGCTCAGACGGGGGTTGTACGGGGGTCAGCCTTCCAGTGTGAGAAACAGGAATGTAAAGAGATAAAACAACACTGCGAGCCAAGGTGGACCGCGATGTAACCGAAGGGCACGGATAGATCAGGGAGGGGAGCAGAGTGCAGCCAGTCTCAGGAAGCTGCTGGGAGGAAGAGCAGAGCCCCAGATGGAAGATAAGGATGAAGGGGAAGAGGGGCATCTTGGACAGTCTTATTTACTTCTCAGAGCAACTCTGAAAGCTAGAGTTGGTTATCATCTCTGTTTAATGATGAAGAAACTGAGGCTCAGAGAGGTTCAGTAACTTACCCAAGGTCACAGAGCAAGGACATGACAAAGCTGAGACTCAAAGTCCTCGGGAAGGAGCCCATGCCCTTGGAGCATGGAAGTGACTAGAAATCAGGAGGGGACTCGGAGCCTGGCTTTCACCTCAGGGGTCTGCGTTGGAAGAGCTGACAGCCATCTATTTATGGCGGCAACCGTTAGATCTCCAGCATCCCACTCCATTCAGTGCTTCCCCACCCCTTCCCCGTCTTAATCCCTATAATTTCTCCTTTAGAGGAGGATCAGCCAACTGAGACAAACAATTATTCCAAGTTTCAAATAAACATAACCCTGGGAGGTGAGAATTCTTTTCTAAGCCTTTTCTCTGCGAGAGACTTGGCCGGGGCTCGCAAAGATAACCACTCTTGTGCTTCTCCCCCAGCCCATCTACCCCTGCTGATGTTCTAAACTACAAAACGCTTCTTCCTGGGATATTCTCCCTGGGTAAATTTTCCTCCCTGGCACACTTTCTGCTAGATTTAAAGAGTAAAGCAGAGATTTTTATCTTTGTGATTTAATTAAAATGTGTTTGCTTGATGGTGAAGGAAGACGAGCCTCACCACTGTTGACACCTCTTCAAATGCCCTTTTCCAGCCCTCTGACGGATCCTCTGACGCCCAGGGCTGCCCAGCCCAAGCGGGTGGGGAATGTGGGCTCTTCCAGAAAGGTCCATCATCAGATGAATGGATAAAGAAGATGTGGCACATATATACAATGGAATATTACTCAGCCATAAAAAGAAATGAAATGGAGGTATTTGTAGTGAGGTGGATGGAGTTAGATTCTGTCATACAGAGTGAAGTAAGTCAGAAAGAGAAAAACAAATACAGTATGCTAACACATATATATGGAATCTAAGGAAAAAAAAAAAAGGTCATGAAGAACCTAGTGGCAAGACAGGAATAAAGACACAGACCTACTAGAGAATGGACTTGAGGATATGGGGAGGGGGAGAGGTGAGATGTGACAGGGTGAGAGAGTGGCATGGACATATATACACTACCAAATGTAAAATAGATAGCTAGTGGGAAGCAGCCGCACAGCACAGGGAGATCAGCTCGGTGCTTTGTGACCACCTAGAGGGGTGGGATAGGGAGGGTGGGAGGGAGGGAGACGCAAGAGGGAAGAGATATGGGAACATATGTATATGTGTAACTGATTCACTTTGTTATAAAGCAGAAACTAACACACCATTGTAAAGCAATTATACTCCAATAAAGATGTTTAAAAAAAAAAAAAAAAAAAGAAAGGCACTCACCAGAGCCCCCCCACGGCCTGAATCACCTCAGTACAGCCTTTCCCCTCATGGGGCCCACGTGAACCAGAAAGGAGAAAGTGCTGGGTGCAACAGAAGAGCAAACCGTGCAAATACCATTTGCTCTCTGGGCGGAAGGAAATTGCCTAAGCAGGAATGGCCTCCCTAATGGATGGCTTTGAGCTCATGGGAGATGAAATAAGTGGGAAGAGTGAGCAGCAACTGTCTCCAGGGCCAGCCCCTCAGGAGACAAGCACAGACTCCTGGAAACAGCTGAAGATCAGGGAGACGGGCAGCTGCCTGAAACAGAGTCAGAAAGGAGATTAGCAGGCAGTGACCAAAACAGATCGCTCCTGGATTATTCTTTGTCCAAGGTGACTCGCACATCCTCACCCAGCTGCAGACCAGCTGGTCCCGGCGGTGGGGAGATACAGCGCATCAGCTGGCCTGAACGATTGTGGTCCAGTAAGTCCTGAGTCCTCGCATCAGGAGAGCACATTGTCTAGAAAAGTGGAGGAGGGATTTCGAGGAGATGCCAAGGCCAGCAACTCACACCTGGGTCCGAGAGCACTTGTAGGCAGCCAACTGGGCTGTGACGGACAAGGGGGACCGGTCCTCCGCCCATCAAAGCCCTCTTAGTTTTTAGCGGTAGAGACATACTTGGGCACGTTCTTCACCTCCCTGAGCTCCACTTTCCACATCTGGAAAGTGGGACGGTTACAGCCCTTCACGGGACTGAACTGTGCCAAGGGTCTCCCACACAGGAGCTGGCAATAAAGGTCCCCGTGCCCCACCCCTTCCATCACAGACTGCCTGGTAATTCCTCCTGGGTGCTTATATTTTATGGGATATTCACATTGTTCTATAGCTTTCCTGGGAGTGTACGGTTTACACAACCAGATAAAAAACTCCATGGAGGTCAAGGTCCATGTTTTAAACTCCATACTGCTGCACAACATATTAGACCCATGTCTCAACCAACTTGATACTTCCAGAGATGTACACAGATCAGTGGCTCAATTATTATACATAGCAGAGGCACAAAATACATGTATTGAATGAATGAGTGAGTGAATGAATGAATTTAGCCTCCATGTACTCTTCCTAAGAAGGCAGACGCAGGTCATCTCCTCCCTAAGGTCCTTTCTCAGAGCCTTTGCAACTCAGAGCTCTGAGTGACAGCCCTCCTGAAGCGGGCAGAGGCCAGTCTGCTGTCCCCCAGCAAGGAGAGCCCACAGGGGGCCAGGAGCTCCCAGAGCAAACACGTACACGATGGCCCACAATGAGCACGCAAGACCCTTTGTATCCTGTGCTCTTTGTCCACATCCAGTGCTCCCCCGGGGCTGCCACAGGCCTGTGCCGTTGCTAGGGAACCATCTCACTGAGCTTCCAGGGAACGGAAGACCCACGGTCACCGGGGTGAGAAGACCGCGCCTGCTCCCAGCTCCCGAGACCTGTGATGGGAGCAGATTCGACCTCACCTGGACCATCACCTGTACTGAGGTATTCCTCTGGGGTCTGTCAAGTTATGGATCAGGGAAAGTTAGATGCCCAGGTCCTCCTGGAAAGACACGATGGCTGCCGGTCCCTCCCCTATGAGGAAAGCGGGCAGCGTGCACTCTGTCCTGTCCAGCAGGGAAAGACGACGGTGGAGGTGGTGAGGGTGAGGCCGTGCTCGTGGGGACGCTGAGAGGTGCTGGGTGGTGTCTGTTCCTTGGTGTGAAATCCCCGAGGGAAGTAGAGAAATGCTTTGCTTTTCCCTCTCTCCTTTCAGAATCACTGGAATCAGTGGTTCCCAGCCAGGAATAATTTCGCCCCTCTGCTCCCTGCAGGGACATTTGGCCGTGTCTGGAGACATTTTTGACTGTGATGACTGGGGGCTGCTACTGACACCTAGTGACTAAAGGCCAGGGATGCGGCTGAAATATCCTACGATGCACAGGACAGCCCCGCAACGAAGAATTAACCCGTCCTAAATGCCAGTAGTGCTGAGGCTGAGAAACCCTGAACTAAATGAATGGATGAAAGCATATAACTAACATCTGAGTGCTATACAAATTACAGGTGTCGGTACTATGTAGGTATCTTCTGTATTGTTTTGTAGCTCTCTCTCTCTATACATATATATATAGACACATACATATCACCACAGTGGATGTGGGGCAGGGATGAGGATGAGGTGGAGAAAGGGAGGAGAAGAGAACACTTATTTGAGCACCTACTATGTGCCAGGAACTAGGCTAGACTAGAGGTATGGATTCCGTAGAAATTCAAGAATGTGGGACTGCACTCCTATTCAACCTCAGCTACGTGTGAAGGCCCTTTGCCCCTGACTGGCTTCGTACAAGAATCCAAGGAGAGAGAAGGATTACACGGTGCCAGAGAAACGGGCGAGGATGGTCTCGGGCTGAGGCGCCTGCGGTGTTTGCCACCTGACACACCGTCTGTCAACAAGTCCTGTCCTCCTTGTTTTGCCAAGCTCTGATTCTCCAGGCAGGCTCAGAGGCGGACCTCCAGGGAGTGGAGCCCCAACCAAAGAGGAGACCCTGCTGCCCCCCGGCCTCAAGGCACAGGGGGCCACCGCCCCCGTATGGGGGCTTCAGGGAAGGCGGGGAGAGGAGTCTCCTCTCACCCAAAGAGAAAACCTCCAAGCTTCACCAGACTCGGAGAAGCAAACACTCCATCCGTCCTCCCCTTCCCCACCACGAGTCTCTGCGTCTCAGGCAAAACCTGAGAGTCCTCTCCCGGGTGCTGGGAAACGTCTGTTTCCCTCCCTGAGGAGCAAAACGGGTTGCAAGCCCCTGAGGTAAAGTGGCCCCTACTCAGAACAGAGGAAACCCCTCATTCCTCTCACAGGGGTGCCGGACACCGTAGCGTTGAGGACAGGACAGAACACAAAGGAATATCTTTACAAACGATCCCACCACGAGGAATTTGATAACTATTAGTTCTTTCAATCCTCACAACAAACTATGGTGTGTGTGTTATTATTCCCATTTTAAAGATGAGGAAACTGAGGCTGAAAGCATGGAGGGGACTTGTCGCAGGTTAGGTTCCCGGGAAGCAGACTTGGAGACAAGTTCTGTGTGCAGGACAGGAACAGGACTGGGCAGCGGACGAAGCTGAGCTGCTCTGCAGTCACCCCTGTGGGGACTTTAGGAGCTGAGCTGGCCCTCTGGCGTCGTCCCAAGTTTCATAGACAGAGCCAGGCCTTTGCACCCGGCTTTGATCTGTCACTGACCTCAGACTGCCCCTGGAAGGAGCTGTGACCTTGGGCAAGGCTTTTTTGCTCAAGTGAGGCAATCCACCTCTGCAGCACGCCCCACGGCTGGAGGGAAATGTTCCTCATCCCTAAAGAGGGGCTTGGGTGCACGTCAGCGCCCACCCCAGTCACCTTGCCCATGAAGGGCAGAGCTGGAACCATGCCCACACCCTTTCCCCTGCCACCAAGTCTACCTTCACGCCCTGATTACATGAGGGCTGAGGGGCCCGAGGAGAAGGACTCATGGAGCCTCCCCGATTGGAGGGCTAATGCATCCTGGCGCGCCCAGGAGCTGCAGGGTGAGGGTGGACAGAGGAACCCAGGTGTGGGCAGGGTGCAGGCCCGGGACGGAGGACTCCGTCCTGGTCACAACAGGGGCTCCCCCTTCACACCCTCGGACCCTGCGGCCCCACTGGCCTCACTGAACTCCCTCACCCTGCAATCCCTGCAGACCCCCGCGGGCCCCATCTCACCCCTGCAAGGCCCAGAACCTAGAACTTACAGAATCATGGGACTTCAGCACTGCACAGAACCTCAGCAGCCTCCCAGGTGCTCTCCTGAGGCGCTGAGACACAGAGATACCCCAGTGCACACAGTGGGTCCCAACGAAGTGTGAGTAACTCACGTGGGGACACAAAGGGAGTGGAGGCAGAGGTGGGACTAGAGCCTGGGGGTCTCCCGTCAGGCACCCCGCCCACCACAGGGGCAGCCCTGCACCAGCTGGTGCCACCTCTGCACTTTGCTCCGTGTCCAGCCTCCCGTGCTTCTCGAATGGTACCAATTCTTTCCTCTGCCTGCAAGGCTCTTCCTCCTCTTAGCTCGGTGAGTTCCTGTTCATTCTTCTGATCTCTCTTCCCCAGGAAGCTTTTCTGGAACCCCCCCACCCACCACCGCCAGACCAGGTCAGCCCACACCTTGTCCCCTTTAATTCTCTCATGGCACCCTGTACTCATGCGTCACACAAATCACTGTTGTAGCTAAATCAGTCGATGTGCAATTGCTGATTCAAGGTCTGTCTCGTGAGAATATAAGCTCCAGGACAACGGAGACCGGAGCTGCCTTGTTCACGGTGAATAAATGAGCGAGGAGTACGTTCGATACTGTGCTGCGCTCTTCCCCAGCTCGTTCATTTCTTAGCACAGCCGTCCTGAGTCCTTGGACACATGCCTAACGCCTCAAAGGCACTTAGTGAGACTTAATAAGCATCATCCCCTCCCCCACCTCGTTCCCATCCCCTCCCCAACCCCCCGGCACCCAGTCCGAAGTCAGGCACAAGAGAGGATGGCCAACAGCAGTCTGCTGATTGATGACGCCTGCCTGCCAGCTGGGCCCCCGGAACAACCCCGCCAGGAAGAGGAGTGAAGGATTCTCATGCTTCCGCAGAGACTGAGGGCAGGAGCCGGGAGGGCTCTGGACTGGGCCCCCAGGCAGCAAGGAGGGAATCAGCACAAATCACATTAACATGGTTCCCAGGAAGCGCTGCTGAATTCGAGGTTATAGTCACAGCAGCTGCCTCTTTTTAATAGGACGCTAATGATCATTCTGAGCAATTACTCTATTAGCAATGGTTTCTTAATGTTCAGCGTCTGGAGCCCTGAGACGAAAGGGCCTTGTGTTTCCAGTAACCAGCCCTACACTGGCAACACAGAAGGATGAGTTGCGGAAACGCCCTTCCCGGCCTAACCGGGGACCTGCTCCAGAGAGCCTGGGGAAAGGGCCGGCAGCTGGCTCCCCTGACCGGGGGCCATGCAAAGGGTGAGCCCGTCCAGGCCGCGGCAGGAAGGTCTCCCTGAGCTTCCTCTACTGCTCCCTGCACAGCTTCGCAGCTGCCCAAAGCAGGTCCCTGCTAAGCTCTCTAATAGCATCCAGTCCTTCTCCCGGCATAGCACTTACCATGCTTCTCGTTTTGACTTTAATGGCATTTCCCCCTTTTGATTATTAGAACAATGAAAGCTCATTGCAAAAGTAAAGCAAAAGGTAAAAGAAGAAAGCAGACAGCATTGCACAGCGCCCGGAGATCAAAGCATGCTCTCATGTTTTGTTCTAAGCACAGCTGCATAAAGATCCATAAATATCATTTTTAAAAACGGGGCCGATCATACCATCCACGCTGCTTTTTAACAACAGGATGAACATGCTTTATTGTCATCGCTTATGCAATCGTCTGCCTTTCTCAGTAAGTTTTCGCCTCCGTGTGGGCGGCACCCAACTTCACCAGGTTCACTGTGCCTGCTGGACAGAGAGACCCCAGCACATGGCAGTCACCCCATAAACGTCAGCTGGAGAGATGGCATGTCCCCCAGGATACTCTGGGGTTGCAAGTCACCCAATTAAGTACCCAATTAAAACTGGCTAAAGCAAGAAGTCTGTTATTAGCTAAAACAATCTGGGATGTTCAGAAATAGTTCCAGCTTCAAATGAGACTTGACCCCGTAACTCAAACCATGGCATCTAGGACCTAATCAATCTCTGCTCCATGCCTCTGTCTCTGTCTCTGTCTCTCTCATCTTGTGTGGTGTTAGTGGCACCCTTAGGCTCCTCCTGGTGGCCCAGATCCTCCAGGTAGACTAGACCTCATGTCCTCACACCACATGGTCCAGGAGAAGAGAGCAGATCACTTTCAATAACTGCAGCATATGTTCCAGGGGGTGGGGGTGGGGTGGGAAGGAGAGGTCACCCTCTCTTTAGCCTAAACTGGGGTACATGCCTTTCTCTGAACCCATCCCCGTGGCCAAGGGGATGCTAGAGCTGCGGTGGGGTCAACCCCAGCCAAGCCCCAAGAGTGAGAATAGAGAATAGATGAATTCACAGAGGAAACTGGGATTGTATTGAAAGGGAAGGGAGAGGAAAACACAAATGCCCACCAGAAATGAATGACCACAGATGGATGGACACACAGGCAGGTGGAAGAATGAATCAGCTATTGAGGAAGGTAGGCAAATTATCTTCTGCTGAGATAGTTTAGAGTCTAATAAAGGAAAATAAAAGGAAGGAAGGAGCAAGCCTCACTTTGCCCCAAGCTCCCAGCTCACCAACAAGGTGCAGAAACGAAATACAGTGACACCCACAACGGTCACAAATCCTTGGGATTTCTCTCCCTCTCCCTCTCCCTCTCTCTCTCCCTCTCTCCTCCCTCCCCTTCTCTCTCCGCATGCAGGTGTGTTTTTCTCCATCTCCTTCTCTCTTTGCCTTGCTGCTTTCTATTAGGTATTTGAACCTTATCAAACGCAGCTACTATATTATCAACAAAGCAGGCACTCAATATTTGTTGCATGATTGTAGAACTTAAAATCTCCTTTCTGATAAATGAATCCTGCTTCTTTCCATAGACTACAATGTCTTAAAACACACTTAGAATGTAATTCAATTTTTAAAAGAGCCATAACGCAGGTCTCCTCACAGAGATCAAAGGCCCCACTTCCTGCAGGTGGTACACAGGGCTGTATCTGTTTGTTTGCAGAGATAAGAAGGGCCAGTATCTAAGCTGAACTAATTTCAGAGCACGCCCAGCAGACTTCTGGTAAGTCTTTTAACCGACTCTGCTGAAATGTGTAATAGCACTGTCTTGCAGCCACCGGAAAGCTCTGTGCTCTGGGTGGTGGTATGTTAGGGTCATTTCAAAGAAATGCTCCCCAGGCAGAAACAGGGAATCAGGAGCCAAGTGAGGAAGGGGCTTTAGGCAGGAGGACATACTATTGACCAGGAAGCAGGGGCAGTCATTTCTGGGTCATGTGACACTCTAATTCCAGGTCACCAAAGCAACGTCTGACCCATACCCGTAAAGAACCTGCCCAAGGGATTAAAGATTTTTTACACTCAGCTCCCAACTTTGGGACCAGAATCGGGACCTTCCCCACAAATTGTCCTTTTTCTCCATAAAGGACCATCATTATGGTAACGAAAACCGTTCTGTGGGTGAAACAGACTCACAGACTTAGAGAACAAAATTATGGTTACCAGGGGGGAAGGGTTGGGGGAAGGGATAGTTAGGGAGTTTAGGATTGACATGTACACACTGCTATATTTTAAATGGATAACCAACGAGGACCACCTGTATAGCACAGGGAACTCTGCTCAGTGTTATGTGGCAGCCTGGATGGGAGGGGAGTTTGGGGGAGAATCGATACATGTATATGTATGGCCGAGTTGCTCCGCTGTGCACCTGAAACTATCACAACATTGTTAATCGACTATACTCCAATATAAAATAAAAAGTTAAAAAAAGAAAGAAAGAAAATCATTCTGTGGGTGCATTTTCCAGGCCAGCACAGAGCTGGGCGTCTCTTCACTTGTTCATTCATCCTACAGTTCTTTACTGACAAACTACTGTGTGCCAGGCTCTGTTTTAGGTGTTGGGGATACAGTGACGGGTAAAATACATAAAGCCTATGTTCTCACTGGGCTCACATTCAAGTAGGAAGAGACAGGTCATTTAAAAATGAGTAAATAAATACAGAATATCAAGCAATGAGAAGTGCTTAGAAGAAAAAGAAAGCAGAGTAAAGGGATAGAAAGTGAAGAAGGATGCCATTTCTGATAGAGTAGTACAATCTTTAGGATAGGACGCAATTTGAGAGAACCCTAAAGGAAGTGAGAGATCAATCCACAGGAGAGGGAAGGACAGTCCAAGCGGAGGAAATGGCATCGAGAAAGGTGGCAGCTGATTGATCTGTTGGAGGAACAGCCGGGAAGTCAGTAGGCATGGTGCAGAATGAGCAAAGGGGAAAGGGTAAAACACGAGACCAGGGAGGTCAAGGGCCATGTAGGAAGGATGCAGACATGGGTCTTTATTCTGGTATCATCGGAGAGTTTTGAGATGGGGAGAATCTTGTTACTTTTTTAAAGAATGGCTCTAGCTACTGTGGGGAAAATAGAGTTTAGGACAAGAGCGGAAGCTGAGCCATCAGTGAGGCTGCAAATGCAATCATCCAGGTGACAGACACTAGTGACGACCCCGAGGGTGGAGAGGAGGATGGATTTCAGAAGCGGAAGCAGTAGGACTCGTTGCTGAATTAAGTATAGGAGAGAAAAATAAGCCGAGGGTGACTCCAAGGAGTCTGGCTTGAACAGCTGGGAGAACTGGTGGTGCCATTTCCAAACTGAAGACTCAAGGGGGGAGCCCGTGGGGAGGGATGGAGGATTTGGCTTCAGACAGGTTATCGCACGTCGGGGCTGGGCGCAGAGAGCGCAAAGAGGGCTGAAGACTGAGCCGGGGGTAGCTCGATGTGTGACGGGGAAGACGAGGACCAGGCAAAGGAGGCTGAGAAAGAGTGGCCAGGAGGGTTGAGGGGGACCTAAGAGAGACAGGTGTCCCCCGCCCGAGCGAAACGAGTATTTCAAGAAGGGCCTGATCAGCCATGTCCAAAGCTGCTGGTAAACGGAGCAACGGAAAACCGGGGATAGACTTTGGAATTGACAAGACAGGCCAGGAGAGGCTGAGTAATGCGCCCAGGGCCATGTTATTAGTGAGTGGTGGGGACAGGATTGGCACACGGAGGTATCCGTTCTACCATCAAAGTCATCACACCCCGGCCATCCAGGCTCCTCAATCCGCGGCCCCTGAGAAGGCAGCCTTGAATTTACTGCCAACGGGGTAGTGTCAGCACGCAGTCCTTCTAGAAAGTAGCTTGATCCGGTTCAAAACATGAGCCTGGCATTTCATTTTCATTGTTTTTACTCCTAAAACTTACTAGACTTTCTCTCAGCTTAGCTTTAAGATGACATCTTAAAAATGTCATTGTCTCTAACTGGACCACAGGTGAGCAAGTTTTGAGGGCCGACTCTGCCACCCTTGATGACCAGGAGAGGAAGTGGCTGCTGTCTGTACTTCAGCCTCAGTTCTACAGCCACTCTAGCCCGAGGAGAATCCCACCCGCAGTCTCCTCTTCCAGGTCCTGCCAAAAGCCGGACCCACCTGGTCCCAACTTTCCCCGCCCCTTCTCTGTGCCTCCTTGCTTACCATTCCCTTGAAACTTATGCAAAACGACAAGGATTAATTGTCTATTCCTACATCTTTGGATTGTCTTATCGATTCCAGCAAACATTAGCTACTTTTGAAATACATTTTTTCAGCTTATGTTATTTTTTTTGACAGCTCATTATGAAAATTTTCAAACACAGAGCAAAGTTGAAAGTATTGTGCAGTGACCACCCAAATACCACCACCTAGAGTCTACGTTGAACATTTTTTCTACTTGCTTTATCCCACATCTATCCATCTGTTCATCCCTCTGTCCGTTATCAATCAATCTTATTTTTTGACACATTTTGAAGTAAGAGGCAGACGTTAGTACACTCCACCTCTAAACACTTTGGTGTGTATATCATTAACTAGAGTTTAATATTTGCTTGAGGTTTTGTTTTTTTTTAGATGAAGTTTGCAAACGGAGAAGTTACCACATCTCATGCATACATATGCTGAATTTGGACAAACGCATACACACCTGGGTAAATGAAACCTCTACTGAGATACAAAACATCACCATCAGCCCAGAAAGTTCCCTCGTGCCCTTTCCCAGTCGGTTCCCACCCCCACCCCAGAGGCAACCGCTGATCTGATGTTTTTCACCATAGATGACTTTGACTTTTCCAGAATTTCACATAAATAGAACCCTAGAGCACGTACTGTGTCTGGCCTGTTTAGCTCAGCATAACGTTTTAGCAATTCATCGACGCAATAGTGTGTTATTGGTAGTCCTTTTCCCTTTCTTGCTACTCGTATTCCATTAATGACTATCACAGATTGTTTATCCATCTTCCTGCTGATTGCAATGATTATTTTAATAAAGGAAATTATCCTTTGATGAATTTCTAGTTAGGATGTTAAGAATCCACTCATCATCTGAAGCAGACTGGGTCTGAGTCATGGCTGTGAAGAGCCTTGTCTGTGAAATCAGAAAGCTCTGGTTTCCAAGTTCAGCTCCAGCTGTTCTAACGGGGAGCCCTCAGCTCAGTTACCGAGCCACACTGGGCCCTACTTCTCACATCTGAACACTGGAAATACAAATATCTAAAGGAAGTGAGATGCTTCCTAGGATTAGAGCCGTGTGTTCACTTCTGTGCTCACTCATGTACAGCAGTAGTTAACAAGTGCCTGCTATTCTGACTTCGCTAAGCGCTGGGAAAACGACAGGAAACAAAAACAGGCCCAGACCTCATGGTGCTTTCAGTCTGGTGGGCAACACAGACACCAAACAACTAACTGCATAATTAATTGTTTAAGTGCCACTGTTATCGGTGCTGCAGGGGGAGCTGTGACAGCTGCTGAGGGCACGTGACAGGGTCGCTCAAGGCGCTGAGAGTGGTGTACGAGCCAGAGAGAGGCGGGCAGCGGGGAGCCTTCCAGGCGGGAACTGCCCACCGCAGGAGCCGAGGAAGGCTGTGTGCAGGAGGTGCTGCGCGTGGCAGGGGTGGGGAAGGAGGGGGACGGGGCGTGCATGGAGGCCGACAGGCCGCGCTTCGTGGACCGTGTTCCAAATGTAGGGCTTTACCCTCAGAGCCGTCGGCGTCACACAAGACTGTTCACCGTTCCATCCCTCGTGCTCAGAGCTGCCTGCGTCAATCTGAGGAAGGGACGGGGAGGCGGGCCTGCGAGCAGAAGTCTGAGATGCGTCTCATGCAGAGCCCGAGTGCGAGGAAGCTCAGGGGCTGCTCGGGGGCTGAAGCAGCAGAAACGCATCTTCTCGCAGTCCTGGGCATGGGAGTCCAAGATGGAGGTGCCACCAGGGTTGGTCTCTGGGAGGTCTCTCTTCCTGGCTCGTAGGCGGCAGCTTTCCGCCCCGTCCTCACACGGCCACTGTGACCACTGTGCGTGCACAGAGACAGCGAGATCTCTGACATCTCTTCCTCTTCTTAAAGGGACCCCAGTCCCATGAGATTGGGGCCCCACCCTTATGACTCTATTTATGACCTCATTTAACCGTAACTATCTCCTTAAAGGCCCTTTCTCCCAAGGCAGTCACATTGGGGGTTAGAGCTTCAATACATGAAGAGGGGGGGCAATTCAGTCCACAGCAGGGTGGGTGCCGGGAAACCAGTCAGGAGGTTAGGGCAGAAATGCCATCGGCCTGGACTAGCTGTTGGCAATGAAGGTGAAGGGACCGTGGGCAGAAGAGTCTACCAGAACCAGTGGTGGACCAAATGAGGAGGGAGGGGAAGGAAGGTGTCAAGGGTAACTCCTAGGCTCCCGTGACTGCAGTGAGCTGAATGGTGGCCCCAAAAAGGCCCATCCACGTCCCACCCCCTGGAGTCTGTGGATGTGACTTTTTAGAAAAAGGGTCCTGCAGATATAACTGAAGATCTCGAGATGAGATGATCCTGCGTTCCCCAGGTGAGCCCAAGTCCAAGGACAAGTCTCCTTATAAGAGACAGAGGGGAGAAGACAGACACCGAGGGGGCAAGGTGAAGGGGCAGAGCCTGGAGTAATGCGGCCACAAGGGGCCCCCAAAGCTGGAAGAGGCAAGAAAGGACACACTCCCTGCTGACACCTCGATTTTGAACTTCTGGTCTCCAGAACTATGAGAGAAAAAACGTCTGTGGTGTTAAGCCACCAGTTTGGTGATCATTTGCTAAGGCAGCCGTACGCAAGAAACGCAAAGAGTCACTGAAAAGGGGACGATGCCACTCATGGAGGGAGGGAAGCCTGAGGGGCGGGCCCTGGGGGATAGAGGAAGAGGACGAGTTTAGGGTCAGAAATGCACAATTTGTGGTGACTGTAAGATGCTGAAAGGGCAGCAGCTGGGCTCATGGTAAATACTCAATAATTGATAGCTATTGTCATTATTATTGACTTTTGGAACGCTCCGATATTAGAAGTGATGGCTCTCTTTAAGCATATCTGATTTTCCTGGAATCCTGGGATGGCAAACAGTTTGAAGCTCTGCCAGGACACAGCCAAGCTCAGCTCCAGGTCAGCAATACCCCTGCTGGGACCCACCCACGTTATTTCCTGGTACAAAGTTCTGTTTGTACCTCTTCACCTCAGGCTGATACCAACATCATACCCACCCAGAAAGGCTGCATCACAGCCACGCAGGCGGAGCCGAGGGGAGCACGGCCGGCCCACTGTGCCCTCCTCCCGGCACAGTTGTTGGAAGCAGAAGCCCGCCACCTTGTGGACACCCCCAGTTCTCAGCCTGGTCCAAACTCAGAGAGTCAGGATTGGAGAAGAAGGGGGCTGCAAAGACACTCACCTTTTCCTACCTCCGAATACAGCTTCAGCTAATCAGCCTCTAAAAGTCAAGGTTTGGGTGGAAAATCCCTCTGGTCTTGAAAATAGCTAAGAGATAAGCAAGCTGGCATCAAAGCAGGCCCTGAAGGACTGTCCCTCCAGCCTGTGTCTCTGGATGACCCCTTAAGGCCTCCCTCTCCCAGCTCTGGTTAGGAGCAGCTACTCAGTGAAATGCTTCTCTCTCGCGGGTGGGAGAGCTTTGGGCCTACCTTGCTCGCTGCTTCCAGAAACCCGTAGGAGGCCTCTCCATGGACTTGGGGAAGCCCAATTCTGACTCGCAGGTCAGAGAGCTGGGGTCTTTCTCAACCAGTGTATTTAAAAGCTAGTTTATGCCTCAGTTTCTTCATCCATTCAATGGGGGTAATAATAGTATCTACCTAATTGATCTGTTGTGGACATGAAATGAGTTAATCTAGACAAAGTGCTTAGACTATTGCCTAACCCAGCAGGCCCAATACCTGTTAACTAATACACACCCCCCACCCCCATCAAAGCCAACTTTCAGCAATATTCTTACAACGCCTCAAGGCATCCCCACTCACTGTTGGATGCCATTGGCATCCAGGTGTGCCAGGTACTGTGGGAGGGGAATAAAAATAGCTAAGTTATAGCTATAACTTAGCTACCTTTTCTCCTGCTGTTTGTGGGATAGTCCAGGAGTGTGGACAACACACGTACACACGTAACAATCAGTGCAAGGGAAAAACTAAGAAGTGCTACAAAAGCAACAAAAGCCAAGCATAAAAAGCAGCAGGAGAGGAGGACTCTCATCCCCACATGGGGAGATAAACTACTAACAAGCGCTGACCTTCCAGGGAAACCGCACGGAGCAAGGGCAACAGGGAGGAGGGGTCCCTACACGGGCAGGTGCCAAGATGAGGCCACCTCCTCCTGCAGCCAGTCCTCAGCCATGAGGCCCAAACTCTTAACTATGTCCCCGCACACAGCCCTGTGGTTCTACCCCATCAAGGCGGCTCATCCATGCTGCACCGCGTCTTTCCTGGTCTCCTGCAGGGACCTCAGAGCCAAGCCCCCTGCTGCTCTGGGCTCTCCCAACACTCGGGGTAAGCCAACCCCCCGAGGCGGCACCTCTCCAGCCTCCTCTGTGTCCACCCATGCCCATGCCGGCCCTAGACAGCTCAGGGCCAGCATCACCGCATTCACCCCTTCATCTTTCGGGCCACGCCCAGAAGTCACCTCCCCAGACAGTTTCTCGAAGCCCCTGATAGAGGTCCAACTCCCCTCGTTGACACATCTACCCGAGTGGCCCTGGCTTTTCCTTCACAGCTCGAACTGCTGGGACCACCTGACTGTTTGGGTGATTCCTGTGAGGTCTGTAAGCTCCACAGAGCAAGGCCTGTATCTCTTCTGTTCACGGTCACATAATCAGTTATCAGCTCAGTGCCTGAACGTAGTAAGGCCTGTATAAATGTTCAGTGAACAGATGAAATAAATGACTCAATGAGTGCTTCACTCATTGAGGGACACGGTGATGAAGGCAAACACACATGGAGGGTGCCTTGAACCAGTACACATTCTCCTACTGGCGGTGTAAGGGGACGGCCAGGATTTCGAGGAACGTTGTTTGAGCCAGGTATCTTTCAGTGTCAATCGATATGAGTAAACTTAGGGTTTTCATGATATGGTCTACGTTTTGCTAACAGGAGAAACCTGAGTCCTTCACAGAGACCAGATGGGTTTGGCAGAAGCAAATCAATCCCTGCCCTGGTGAGGTGCGTGTCTGAGTTCAGAGACCTTAGGAGCAGCCGGTACAGCCCAGGCAGAGTCCCTCTGCTGTCCTATTCCAACCCCCTCCCCACCCCAGCTCCTCCCCAACACAGCACCAGCAGCCTATGAGAGGGGGAACCTTGCTGAGCCGGGGTGGTGGGGTGGGGTGGACGGGCAACATCGGGCACGGGGCGGGACTCTCATTCCAGCACCCCTGTCCCCGAACGCATAGCCTGGTGGCCATCACCAACGCCCACGCTCAAGCAAGCACCTCTAGTTCCAAGTGCTCAGAGGACAGACGTCCGCTTGCCGCCCAGGCACTGGCGGGTTCTGGTGGAGAAGCGAGTCCCCCTTGCCGGGCGCCAGTGGCTCTGACTGCTCTCATGACGCTGCCACCGACCTGGCAGCCCGGGAGCAGCCTGGCAGGATGAAGGTCCCGCGTGCCGCCCTTTCGGCAGGGGGAGGCCAGCGTCGACAGGCCCCCGCTCCCTTCCAAACCTCCTCATCCCGGCAGCGTGTGACGCCGCAGTTAAAAAGGGAAATGGAGGGGCTTCCCTGGTGGCGCAGTGGTTAAGAATCTGCCTGCCAATACAGCGCACACGGGTTCGAGCCCTGGTCTGGGAAGATCCCACATGCCGCGGAGCAACTAGGCCCGTGAGCCACAACTACTGAGCCTGCGCGTCTGGAGCCTGTGCTCCGCAACCGGAGAGGCCGCAGCAGTGAGAGGCCCGCGCACCGCGATGAAGAATGGCCCCCGCTCGCCGCAACTGGAGAAAGCCCTCGCACAGAAACTAAGACCCAACACAGCCCCAAAAATAAATAAATAAATTTATTTAAAAAAAAGGGAAATGGAGTGACTTCTCAAGCAGAGCTCTCTGCGATACTGGATTCACTTAAACTTATTTCTCATGACTCTTCAGGCTGAGCCTATGTTTGCAAAATCTGGACAAACGTGCAGCAGGAGGATTTAGAGGGTTTCAAGCATCGGCTTAGCTACTGAATCGTGATTTTACAAGTCATCATTCTATGTCGTGAGTGACAAAAACCTGACTCACACAGGCTTGTGTGTGAGGAAGGGACTGAGATGGCTCACAAAGCTGAAGGGTGGTGAGGCCGTGCCCAGCGGTCGGTGGGGCTGGACCCAGAGCCTCACTCACGCGATGTTACCAGGTTCCTGCCGTCTTTCTCTCTGAGCTCTGCTTCCTCTACCTGAGCTCACCCTCAGAAAAGCCTTCTCCTGGCAGCTCCAGCTTACATGCTACCAGTTCAACACCCTAAGTAAAAAGAAAGCTTCACTTTAATGGTCCAGCTAGGGTTACCGGATTTAGCAAATATTTAGGACACACTTATACTAAAAAATTATTCCATGTTGATCTGAAGTTCAAATGTAACTAGGCATCCTGTATTTTATCTGGCAACCCTCCCTCCAGCACAGGACTGAAACTGGGCAACCTGCATCACATGCCATCCCAGACCCAATCGCTGTGGTCAGGGGGATGGGCTACGCCAACCGGCAGGCCACGGTCACCCGCCCATCTCTGGAAAGGCGCCAGCACGCCAGCCCTCCTGGTACACATGCCCTGACAGTGGGAGCAGGGTCCTTCCCCAGTAACTGGGATGCTGATCCTATAGGAAGGGGAACGAACCCAGCGCCAGCAGAAACAACACACGTCCACACAGTGACCATGAATGCCCCAGACGACACTGAAAAATATAAACTGCAGGGTAGCTGCACAGCACACAACAGGTTACAAAGCATTTTCATACCACTCTCTCCTTGCCACCCACACCTCCGTTTGGTTGGCAATGATCACTTCCTGTATTACTTTGCTAGGACTGCCATAACAAAGTACCACAGACTGGCGGACTGAAGCAACAAACACCTATTTTCTGACCATAATTCTGGAGGCTGGGGGGGCAAGATCAGGGCATCAGCAGGGTTGGTGTCTCCTGAGGCCTCTCTCCTCGGCTTGCAGACGGTGGTCTTCTCGCTTTGTCCTCACGTGGTCTTTCCTCTGTATACGTCTGTGTGTAAATCTCTTCTCGGACACCAGTCATATTGGATAAGGGCCCACCCATATGACCTCATTTTAACTTAATTATCTCTTTAAAGACCCCATTTCCAAACTTTCCCGGAGAGCGTACAGCAAGTCCCTTTCATGCTCCCTGCACCAAGCACGGGGCCAGGCATCCAGCAGACAACGTTCCTGAAATAAGCATTATTTGAAAGGAATGAAACAGAGAAAGAAAAAAAAAAATTCCTAAAGAGTCTTAGGAGATTTTAGCGGAAAGGAGAGGAGCGCCGGAGAACAGGCTCGTGATGTGAAGTGATAAAGACTCTTTAGAACAGCAAAAATGATGAGGCCTATGGATGTGTAAATGAGCCCCGGGAGGAACTAATCAGAAGGGTAAATTACAAAACCGAAAAAGACCGTAAAACAAGCGAGGAGAGAAAAGGGAATATTTCAAGTGTCTTTGGTTCATAAGAAATTCATGAGCAACGCGTGTGGAGAATTTGTTGGTTTTGGTGGTGGGAAAGAATTGTAAATATGTATAATATGTAAATACCTCTGATAATAAAAGCCCATGAAGATAAACGAGGCTGTCTTAAGAAAAGCTGTGAGCTGTATGAGATGCTAATGTAACTGTCGTCACTCTAAGAAATTACCATAATGCTTACAGGGCTTTGAAAGTTTCTGAGCTTTGGAAAGAAATGCATAAACACTAACCAGAAAGCGCGCACGCGTACTTATACACACGCATACACACACACACACACACACACACACACACACACACACACACGCCTCTATTTTTCTCTTTCCTTCTTTCCTCCCTCCCTCCCCTTTAATCTCCTCTAATTTTTTTTAAATGTGAAGAAGGCAGCTTTAGTGAAAACTGGCATTGGAGTTGCACCTCTCTGGGTTCAAATGCGACTTCCTGCCCCCAAGGACGAGCTGTGCGACGCTGACCCAGCCTCCCAAGCGCTCTGTGACTCACTCTACGAGTCTGAGAAATGGGCAGATACCTACGCCTCTCTACGTTTGAGGAGGAGCGAATGGGGCCCCACTGGAAGGCCCGACCGGCGCCCCTCCCACCCGGGCGCGCGCCGGCCAGTGGCCCCGGGACCGGACGACCGAGGGCCTTCCGGGGAGCGGGCCGGGCCGGGCCGGGCGGAAGGAGGGGCCGCGGCGGCGATCGCGCCGCCCGACCATGGCGCCTGCGGCCGGGCGCGGGGCGCTGGGCCTGTGGCGCGCCTGCAACTGGCTCATGGGCGCCTTCTTCGCGCTGGCGGCCTTCGTGCAGGTCAGCGCCCCGGGCCGGGCGGCGGGCGGCGGGCGGCGGGCGGCGAGACCCCGGGCTCCGAAACCCCGGGCTCCGAGCTCCGCCCCAGGCCCCGTGCGGTGTAGGCCGAGCGGCCGGCGGGGTCGCAGGAGCCGGCCCTGTACGGGGAGGGCTGGAGTCAGGGTTGGTGATACGGGAACCCGCACTCCGGCTCCAGCTGAGACAGGTGTGATCATATGGTCGCGTTTGCTCACATGCTGGAAGGAACTGATTCGGCGCGTGTCCCTTTGCAGGGACCTGAGCAGAAGCGGCCCCGGCACCTTTCTAAAAAGGCAGCCTGGGGGCGAGGCTGAGCTCACGGCCTAGGAGAGGAAGCAGAGCAAAACCCTTTGCAGCTAATTATCCTTCCAAGCCTGCTTTGGGGCCCCTTTGTGATAGCTTTCCTCATTCCTTGAGACTGGAGGGCCCTTAAGATACCCATTCTGGGCTTGGCTCGCCCTTTGCGGGCCCCCTGTGCCCTTCTTTACAAATAGGTAGGTGTGGCTGTGTGTTCAAACCAGGTGCTGGGTTCAGCCGGAAGCCCCTTCCCCCTCACCATCGGCTACACTGTGTCTTACTCCTCCTTGCATCCTCGGTGCCTACTGCAGCGTTTAGAAAATGACTGAAATGAATGAAGAGCAGAGCAAATACTGGAATGGAACACGACAGCATGTCGCTAATGCTGATGTTTTGGCATTCCAGGTGAACGACCCCGATGCGGAAGTGTGGATGGTGAGTAGGAGCCGCCTTCCCACGTCTGAAAGAATTGGGGAACTGCGTGAAACACGCAGGTTCATCTATTTGCCCTCCTCCCTGCTTCGTCTACTTAAAAACTTAGAAATCAAATCCTTAGTAAGTGCTTTTTCCTAAAATATTAGGAGAAGGATCAGATTGAGAAGTCAGAATTTTCCAGAGATATAGGTGCCTTTCAGCAGTATTCCCTTTGAATAAAATGGGCCAACTGAGGACACTTTTCTGAAGACACAGAGTAGACCTCTCAAGGTTAAGTGAACCGATCCTCATGAATTTCTACCCAGAAACTCCAACAAACATTTGACGAGAAAATGGCAGGCTTAAAGTATGTGGTTCTGCTAATTCAGTGAGTTACATTCATAAAAAGTAATTAAAGCCCATAAAACCTACAGTATACATTGAACCAATGCTCTGATTGAACCATTTAGAGGAGGGGGAGTTCATTCCACACATTTCTGGAAATACCTAAATTTCGGTTCTTTCAATACAGATATACAATACTGTACAGTATCACCGATGAGATGATTTTAGGCTTTGGAATAATGTTGACTGTGTACAGAGTAACCACAAGTGAAAGCATTTGGAATTATAATATATATAATGTAGTATATATTATATATATATGGGTATAAATATAACCACATTCTGATATTCTTACTCTCCAGATTCACATGCCCCTGCCTCTTCCTCAGTACCATGAGGTACTTAGTTCCAAATGTTCCAAATGTTATTTCTCCTGCAGTTCCAAACATCCAGCTTAATGCTGAATTTCCAAACGACTGCTAGATCTGTCCACCTGTACGTCGCAGTGGCTCCTCAGATACACACAAGGTCCTACCCAGCATCTTTCCCTCCAATGCCCACTCTTCCTTCTGACTCACCATTTCTGTTATCAGCAGTCATTCTGAGTCATCCTTGCTCAAAACCTCAGCCATCTCTAACATCTCTGTTTCTTACCACTGTCTTTGAGATCCCCTCAGAAAACAAAGAACAAAGCAATTCAGAAACAATGTAGGTCTAATTGCTTATCATGTTTTCATAGTGACAGCAAATCACTTAAAATGTTCGGCTCTGACAACTTCCTTATAAACTAAAGGTTTCTAACTAAGCGTCAACAGTTGATGTTAAGCAGCTACATTTCTGGGGAGGCCCCATGCTTCTTATAAACCTACCACCCCCTACCCACACCACACAAGCAATAGGTTTTTCCAGAGTCTGCCTGCTTGCCGTGAATGAGGCTTGAAAATAGGGCCTCTTCAGGGCCAGCCTTCCCAACTCCAGACCAACTTACAACAGTCTCCAAAATGAAGCGCCTGATCTTACTGGGCACATCTGGTCCGTACACTGTCAGTAAACTTTATGTGGTGTCCCTCGCAGAGACGGAGTGTGGGGCTGGGTGGTCCACGGAGCTAGACCCAGCAGGGCCATGTGGTTAATTATGGCTGCTCCTGCCCTGCTTTTCTAAGAGCACTTTTTGAAAAGTGGGGAAAGGCCATTTAGGCATGGATGTTGCTTGGGAGAGATTAGGAGGTCACTGTGTCTTGAGACCAAAACTCCGCTCAATGCTAGAGCTTGAAGATGAAGAAGTCTTTCCTGGAATAGCCTATAGTCTAGGAGGAAGGCATACAGAATTACAATCTGACATGGTAAACGCCATAAAGCAGAGGTCACCACTTCCTCAGCTGCTACTGAAAGCTAGAGGTAAGTCACGGAGTGTGGTGGCCACTGCTGTCATCTTTCTTTACTTCCTACACACCTCTGAACATCTCCTATACTGGGCATCCTTCTTTTTTTTTTTTTTCTTCTCTTTTTGGGCATCCTTCTTAACCCATATAATTTCCTCTTTTTCTGCTAACAGGTTGTATATACAATTCCTGCCGGTCTGACCCTGCTTGTTGGACTCAACCCTCTTGTCACAGGTATGAACCTTGGATTCTGAATGGAGATACAGCAAATCTGATTTCCTTTCAATGACGAGAGTCTATCTGCCAACCCCCAGGAGAAAACTGGAGCTCTCCATGTCTTTCTTCTCCCTTCTGATCGATCATAAGAGGAAGCGAATTCTAATCTAGATCGTCCTCACCCATCTTCAGGAAAACTTGATAAGGACGTGCCACACTAAGACAGTCTTTATCAGTTTGGAACCCAGGATCTCATACTGATGTGGTACAGTAGTTATGCCGTTTAGCCCCTGAGAGAGAAGGGCTTCAGTCACCGCGTTGATTTCTTAAGCCACCAAGCTGATGGAAGATGGGCAACAATCAAACTGCTAACCTTGTCTCCATACTTAGTGGTGATCATTGTCTATTATGTATTTACTCTATACAATTCTTCTCCCAGTACCACTCCCATTAATCATTTTCTGATTTTGAATTCATTCAACGCCTGTGTATCTGAACTGCTACTTTTGTAGAGAAACTGTCTATAATGTCTATAACAAATCTTCAGATTTTTCACTGAAACATGTTGCTCTCCCTAATCTCCTTATGTACCATCACAGTAACTCCAGCAATTTCTTGCACACTTTTATATATGTTTCCTCCATCTAGGCAGTAAGCCCCTTGAAAGGATCATGTCTAACCCATCTTTGCCCAAGTCTAGCTTAAACATGGCCAGGAATATGGCAGGTACCTAATGTTCGTTGAGTCAGTGAATGGCTCTAACACAGAGGCATTATCATATATTTGTTTTGTAACCTGCTCCTTGGATTCCTTACGTGTATATCCCAGGTGAGTATATACATAAAAAATTCACTTAAAATAGCGGTTTGTATTGCCCACAGGCCACCTACCTCAATTAGGGGCAAAACGTAGCTGCTTCACCTTTTATGGCCCTAAAAACTCAGTAAACCTTAGTTGGACAGTTTCATTCTATGAAACAGTGTCTTAGAGCAGAAAAAAAAATTTTTTTTACATTGTTTACTAACATTCTCTTATTAATGGGGAATATTAGTCCGGCAGGTTATTTGTCACTTTCTTTAAATCAGCTTCTACTAGTGGGGCTTGAAAATTCTCAGGGCCTTAGAATAAAGACTAATGATTCCCACCTGGGTGGGGAAAACTCCCATCGCCCAGATGCTCGGGCTCCTTGTACAAGGTCCCTAGATCTCTGTTTACATCTTCAAGGTGTATCAGTTAGGACTCCATTAGTTGCAAGCAAGGAAAAAACTCAACTCAAGTGGCCTGTAAGATGAAGGGAGATGTACTGGGATCCTTTACTGAAAAGTCTGGGATGGTGCTGGCTTCAGGCACTGGTGGCGACTCAGAACTTAAATTTGTCTGCAGTCTTAGCTCCACATCTACTGCACTTCAGCCCTGGGCTCCACGTGGTAGCCCTGCCACACAAAGGTCACAGCTTCACCACGCTGGGTCCAGCAGAATCTAGAAGCCACTTCCCTGATAGCTCCACAAAAGCTCAGAATGGAGTTGTTGGCCCTGATTCGTTATCTGTTCATCCTGAGACAAATCACTGTCACTGAGGGGATGGAATACATTGATTGACCTCGCTAAGGTCCAGTTGTCTGGGACACATAGACCAGGAGTGTGGAAAGGGTGGATCCCCAGAAAAAATAAGGGTCGTCATCATAGGAAGGGGAGATGCTGGACAATCAAAATAATAAATGTCCACTTAAGTTTATAAATACTGTTTTAATCTTTTGATTTGAGGGCAAATCAAAACAAAAAAAACCCAGCCTTTTCTGAATGCTTTACTTGAAGGCAGATTATGGCAAAGCAATACAAAGAGATCATTTTTCTCTGGGATGTGATTCCACGATTAACAGCACCAGGATATCTGTTTTTAGGTAACTTTATTTGGAAGAGTGTCTCTGCAATACACATATTCTTCTGTATCGTGTGGGCTGTTGGCTTGGCATACAACCTCTTGCTTCATACAAAACAGAACATCTTACATGAGGAAGAAGGCAGGTGAGCAGTGATTTTTTTGCTCTTTGGAAGGGGTGGGGAAGAACTGAGAAATCTGTTCCTTTATGACACCTTATCTTTGCATGATGATGATTTAATTCCCCCAACACCATAAGGAGCAGGGAAGATATTATCTCCTTTATAAGCTGAAGAAACTGAGGAAATGATAGAGCCAGGATTCAAAGCCAGCACTGCCTGCCAAACCTGTGATCACTACTACACGTTGCATTATATTATCGTCGGGCAGTTGGACCCTGACGCCCTTGTAACGAGCAAGGATCGCGTACAGTAATATTCAGTCCAGTCTAATGAGGTGAAAGCTCCATCAGCCTTCGGATTCAGTCCTGGTTCAAGCCAGAATCTTATTTACAAGTGTGATCAGCCCCATCAGAGGTCAACCTCTGCCAGCCTTGCCCGTATATATCTCACGTCCTCTCCTCCTTTTGTCACCACCATTGGCTCTTGTTTTATCACCTCTTCCTTTGCTTCCTCCCACCCTTGACTCCCTGGTCTCACGAATAGCCCCCCTCCTTTCCTTTCTATCCCACTGGTAACATCTGCCAACACCAAAATTGAGAGACCTGTAGCTTAAGTCTCACTGGTGAGGTGCTGCTACATTATAGGCCCTCATCTTTGGAAAACTAGATCAGGTTGGGTCAGTTGATGGGAATGCAGACCAAATGGTTTGAATCACCTCCACCAACCTGAAGCCCACGAGGCGCAGTGAAATCAAAGTGGGGGCTTCCGGTGGTATTTGGCCAAATACGATTATTTTCTACGCTATGTAAAAGATACAACCTTTTAACACATATTTCTAGAAACATATACCCGCCCCAAAATCATTAGACTCATACTACAAGTCATTCCACTCCACTAAGACGTGACCCAATCTCCTGCAATCTGTGCTTAAATTACTGATTTGAGCTCAACCTGCCTAACAGTGACCCCTCTAAAACAATGTGAAAAGAGTGCCTGATCCAATCTGGGATTGTCTTCTTGGTTGTGGTATTCCTCCCCATGACATGAAGTAGGTGATTTATATATGTTTTTGTTTGTTTTTTGTTGTTGTTTCTCTGTTCACCTGTAAATTGGGGAACAGTCATGAAGTTCATAGCTGCCTCATAAGATGAAATTTATTTTCATATAGGGCTTTAAAAGGTCTGAAAAAAGTAATTTATGAGTCATGGTTAGACTTGAAAATATTTTGTAGATGCTATATATCTTGGAGGAAGTCATCAGACAGTCAGCAGAATCAAGTGTCAGGGAGAAAATGACCCTTCGCAGCCACTTCAAAGTATGAAATCCATGCTGTTTTACAGGGAGCTCTTTGGTCTGGTGATTATCACAGCATGGCTGAGCCTGTGCCACAGCGCATCAAAGTAAGTTTTCAGCTCGGCTGTTAAAATCGGATGCGTTTAAGGTTGGTCAGATCAGGTAGGTAAGTGAGAATACTGACACAACTGTAAACAGGAATCTTTTGAGAGAAATCTTTCCTTTTCGCAAGGGAAGCTAACAAGAGTCGGTTCAGTGTTTCATGATCATTCATACTTTTATGAATACCACAGTTTCCTGTGTCGTCACAGGTAGTTGCCAGTCTATTCTCCAGAGAGAAGGAAAGTGATCTCAAAAGGATGCTTGGATATTTAGGGAAAAGTGAATAGCAAACAAAATATAAAACTGTGGGTACATGTAAGTGAATATTAACTTTATAAAACAATAATAGAAAAATAAAAAATACATGACAACTGTAGCATATAAGTTGGAAGGGGATAAATGGAGCTAAAGTGTTCTAAGGTCCTTGAATTATCTGGGAAGGGTAAAAGTATCAAATTATATTAGATTTTGATAAGTCAAGGATTCATGTGGTAATCCTTAGGGTAACCACTGAAAGAAAAGGAGTACAGAAGGCAGGAAAGGAGATGAGAAAAAGAACAGATGGGGAAAATAAGAAGCAGATGTTAAGACAGAGAATTAAACTCAAATATATGAGAAACTACATTAAATGTAATTGTTCCAAATATTCCAATAAAGATTTTCAAAACGGATAAAAGATTAAAAACTAAACACTGCTTACAAAAGAGAACACAAATATACAGAAACAGAAAGACTGAAAGTCAAAAGATTGAAAAAACATACTATACAAACACCAACAAAACGGAAGCCAGTATAGACACTTTCATTTTAAAAAGTAGATTTTAAGGTCAGCATTAGAAAAAAGGAGGACTTTTTGGTAATTAAAAAAAAATCTGCTTTAATTTTTTATTTTGAAATATTCAAACACATTCAAAAGCAGAGAGACTAATATAATGAATCAGATGTACTCATCACCCAGCTCCAACAACTATCATTATATATCCAATCTTGTATCATCTATCACTGTCCTGATTATTTTGAAATAAATCTCAAACATCATATTGTTTTATGTTTTATATATTTCAGTATGTATCTCTAAAAGATAAGCACTTAAAAAATAACCACTCTACCATCATCACACACAAAAAACAGAACAGTAATTCCTCAGTATTATGAGTTTTCCAGCCAATGTGTATATTTTCACAATTGTATTATAAATGCTTGCTCCTCTGTGCGTCATATTCCTATAAATCGGTGGTAAGATCTAGAAGCTTGGCCACATTCTGGTCGTCTTCTTCTCCTCCTCCTCCTCATCATCATCACCACTAAGCAAGACTACTTCATGGGTGGTGTTATGTACTTCCATCATAATGTGCATAACCTAGCTGTTTCTCTGTAATGTTAACATAAAATCTTTGATGATCACTGCCTAAATCCACTAATCCATTTGAGTTGCAAAATGGTCATAATCTAATTATACCATTCCTTGATTATTATCTGGAAAACTTCCACTTATCAATTCTTGGACTACTCAGACACAGATCATAAGAGGAAAAGGAGCTGACTCTCTTAATTTACCAGTTTTCAGAATAATGAGTTTTTCTTGCCTGGGCACCTTCCAAAAGTGACCAATGAGTTTTGTTTATTTAATAGTACCATTATAAAGTCATGGATTTCAACATATTTGATGTTTTTCAGTCCATGGCAGTTGCTTAAACTGTCCCATCTTTGACCAGGGGCACTTATTCAGGTTGGCACCAGAACTCTGTTTGACACGACCCTAGTAAACTTTGATTGCTTCCTTCCTTTCTGGTATGACAAAATGTTCCAAGCCAAGGTTGTACATTTTATGCCCCAGACCTGGGAATCAACCATTTTTCCAAAAAGCCCTCATTACTTTCAGTAGGTAATAATGGTATTTAGAGGTCACATTCTGGGCACAAATGGTGCTCACTGCTACTGGGTTGAGTTGGGTTCTTTTAGTGGGCAGAACTAGGAAAATTCACATATATGTGCACAGGTATGTATATCTATGTGTGTCATAAATATATATACATATGTATATGTGTGTGTATTACGTATATAAAGATATATATATATATATATATATATTTTTTTTTTTTACATATATAGTTAAAGATAAAATCCCTTATGAGTTCATATTGATCCTAGAATTCAAATTCAGGAGCACAAGTTTTCATCTGACCTTATCAGCAATATTAAATCTGTATTTACTTTTAATCATGTCAAAAAATCTCTAGTCTCAGTGACCTCAACATAACTCATCTGACTCATCCCACAATACAAACACAATCTCAGAATAACAATATAATTACTGAAAATAGGTATTTTGTGTTGCTGTTTCTAGGGAACATCTCTCTAAGGGATGTACATTCAAATTACTTGGAATAGTTACTCTGTGTGCTAATCCCACCAAGTGAATAGACAGTTAAGTTCATTTATTTCATTTTACTTTCAATTTCTAGGAATACTTTATTAAAAATATATTAATTTTATTTTATAATTATATAAAACATCTACGTGGTTCCAAAGTCAAATCTACAAGACATGGTACATTCAAAGAACTCTAACTTCTCTATCCCACAACCCTATGTCCTCCCTTTCTCTATAGGTGAAACTTTTTTCAACTTTATGGTTTATCCTTCCATGGTTTCTTTTTTTTTTTTTAAGTATTTATTTATTTATGGCTGTGTTGGGTCTTCGTTTCTGTGCGACGGCTTTCTCTAGTTGTGGCAAGCGGGGGCCACTCTTCATCGCGGTGCGTGGGCCTCTCACTATCACAGCCTCTCTTGTTGCGGAGCACAGGCTCCAGACGCGCAGGCTCAGTAATTGTGGCTCACGGGCCCAGCTGCTCCGCGGCACGTGGGATCTTCCCAGACCAGGGCTCAAACCTGTGTCCCCTGCATTGGCAGGCAGATTCTCAACCACTGCGCCACCAGGGAAGCCCCCCATGGTTTCTTAATGGAGCAAATATGTACATTCATTGGTATTCCTGCTTGTCTTAGATAAGTGATAGCACATTATACACAACTGTATTCTTGATTTCCCCTTACTACATCCTGGAGATCACCCTGTGGTATATAAAGACTTTCCTTATTCTGCTGATAGGTCCACAGTATATTCATCCAGTCCTCTACTGTTCAGGTTGTATCCAATCTTTTGTGATTCAAAATAGTGCCAACAAAGTGTATTGTCAAATTTTTGAATTTTTACTAATTCGATAGTTGAGAAATGGGTAGTTTTCATTTGTATTTCTCTTATTAGGAGCAAAGGTAAGCATATTTTCATATGATTAAGAGCCATTTGCATTTCTTTTTCTATCAATATTGGTTCATCTCTGAGAGTACAGGTTTAACCAATTTCTAAGGTTGTTGGTCTTCTCTACTTTTAGAAGCTCTTTACATACTAGGGCTGTTAACCCGCTGTCTGTGATATAAGCTGAAAAATTTATTTTGCAGTTTCTTATTGTCCTTTTACTTTGCTTATGCAAAGTACACTTTGCCATGAAAAAAAAAATTTTTTTTTAATGTGACCAAATTTATCGGTCCATTCCCTTATTGCTTCTGGATCTGGAGTCATAGTTAGGAAAACTTTCCTTCCTCTCAGGTTGTAAGTAACTTACCTAAGTTTTCTTCTAATACAAGTATGGTTTCATTTTTACATTTAAATCTTTGACCAATTTAGAGTTTATCCTAGTGTAACAGCAAAAAGAACGGATCCAATATTATCTTTTTCCTTTTTGGCTCTCTGGCGATCTCAACACCACTTATCAAAAAGCATACATAACTAATAACATAGCCTCAAAATAGATAAAATAAAAATTGACAGAGTGAAAAGGAAAAACTAAAAAATTTACAATCATTTTGGGAGACTTTAATATACTTCTTTCAGTTACTAATAGAACAAGAAGATTTAAAAAATCAATAAAGATATAGAAAATTTGAGCTACACGATAAGAAACTTGACCTAAAGGACATATATAGAATACCAGCACCAAGAATGGCAGAATTCAAATTTTTTTTCAGGTAAACGTTGAATATTTGCAAAAAGACTTTATGTTGAGCCATGAAATAAGTTCCAACAAATTTCAAAGAACTGAAATCTTATGGAGTATGTTCTTTGACCACAGTGCAATTAAGCTAGAAATCATTCACAAAAATAATAATCAGACAACCACTGTATGTTTGGAAATTAGGAAATATATTTCCAAATAATATTTGGAATACATCACAATGACAATCAGAAAATATTTTGAACTGAACGATAAGGAGACGACTACATATTAAAATCTGTGGGATGTGGCTAAAAAGCATGCTTAGAGGGAAATTTATAGCATTAAATACATATATTAAAACAAAACAAAACAAAACAAAAACTAGGCAGGCTGAAAGTCAATGAGCTAAGCTTTGAAGAAGTTAGGAACTCTCCAGTTCAAGAAGTTAGTAAAAGAACAGTAAATTAAGCCCAAAGAAACAAGAAAATAAATATAAAAGCAGAAACCAATGAAATGAAAAAATCAACATTAAAAAATAAAGGAGCAAGAGGGCCAAATATTCATTCTCTGAAATGATTAATAACACTGATAAACCCTGGCAAGACTAAAAAGGGAACAATAATTAGAGTGAGAGCAAGGAAAGGAAGGCACAAATAACTAAGCTCAGGGATGAAAAAGAGAAAGTTATTACCCATGTAACAGATACTGCAAAAATCGTAAGAGGATAGTATGAACAACTTTTTCCCAATAAATTTGAAAATGTAGATGAAATGGACAAATTCCTTGAAAGATACAATTTACCAGAACTGACACAAGAAGAAATACTCAGAACGGTCTCATAACTATTAAAGAAATTGAGTATATAATATAAATTTTTCCTAAAAGAAAACTCTAGACCAAATGGCATAACTGCAGAATTCTGCCTAACATTTAAGGAAGGAATAATGCCAACCTTCAACAAACTCTTCCAGAGAACAGAAAAAGAAGAAACATTTTCCAGTTTATTTTATGAGGGCAGAAAAATCTGGACACCAAAAGTTGACAAGAACATTACCCACCCCCCCCACCAAAAAAAAAAAAAGAAAGAAAGAAAAAAGAAATTACACAGCAATCTCACTCATGACCACAGATGGAAAAACCCTAAACAAAACATTAGCAAAAAATAAAAAACAAAAACAAAAACATTAGCAAATCAAGTCCTGCAATTCATGACCCAACCACCAAGTTGTGTTTATTCTAGGAATACAGTTAGTTTAACATTTGAAAACCAACCAGTGTTTTTCACCACATTAACAGAATGAAAGAAGAAAATAAACTATCTTCTCAGTCTATACAAAAAGAGCATTTGATAAAATTCAACATCCATTCATGATAAAAGCTCATAAAAATTGGTTTAGAAAGGAACTTACCCTGTTAAAGGGTATCTATACCACAGCATGATACTTAATGGTGAGCAGCTGAAAACTTTTCCTGAGATCAGGAATGAGAAGTAGCCACTGGTGCCACTTCTACTCAACACTGTTCTAGCTCTTGTCCTAGCCAGTACAGTAAGGCAAGAAAAAGAAATAAAAGCCCCCAAGGATTGGAAAGGCAAAATTAAATTTTCCTTATTCACAGATGACAAAATCACATATGTAGAAAATTTCTAAAAATCTAAAAAGTTATTCAAATAAGTGAGTTTAGCATGATGGCTGGATACTAGGTCAATATACTAAAATCAACTGTATTTTTATCAGCGAGTAACAGAAAATGATAAAAACAAAAAGTTACCATTTATAGTATCAAAAAATCAACTCCCCAGGAATAAATCTAGCAGAGATATGCAAAATCTCTGCATACAAAACTATAAAAACTATAAAACATTATGGGAGAAATTAAAGACCTCAATATTAAAATAAAGAACACCTAAATAATTATCCTATGGCAGTATAAGATAAACCCATACTGGCAAAATAAATGAATGAAACAAAATAGAATCTAGAAACAGATCCATATATATATATGTATATGGCCTTTACTTAGGATAATGGTGGCACTCCAGGGTAGCAAAAGAAGGCAATCTCTTCAATAAATAGTGCTGGAGCAATTGAATATCCATATGGAAAAAAGTGAACAACCCCTACACCTTAAAACTTTCATAAAAATCAATTCTAGGTGGATTATAGATCTAATGTGAAAAGCAAAACAATAAAACTTTTAGAGAAGATAATCTAGTATCCTTAAGACCTTGGGGAAGAAAAGTTTTCTTAAACAGGACACAAAAATCATTACGTAAAGATCCATTTTAAGATTGCTTTATCAATGACCTTCAACTGAGGTCACTGAAACACAGAATTATATTTCTTATATAATTCTTATATGAAATATAAGAATTATATTTCAATTTAAAAAATTAAAGAGACCGTACGAAAATGTAATGATGTGTTTTACTAAAATCAATCTTCATATTCGTTACCAAAGCAGTTCATAATTTTTATTGGATTTTTATGTATAATAATTTTTGTGTCTTTATAGGAATCCAGTTGGTGGAAGAATTCAGCTGGCTATTGCTATCACAGTTGCTCTTTTCCCATTTATCTCATGGGTCTATGTATCTATAAACAAGGAGATGCGGTCCTCCTGGCCAACTCACTGCAAGACAGTAATTTAAATGAAGAATCCTGTTCTTAAAATGAGAGTTTTCAATTTTTTGTAAACATGATTGTAACATGCCAGTTTCCTAGGAATTCATTTCAGGTAATTTGAGTTAATACTAGAGATAATTTTTTAAAAAAATCCCAAGTTAGGCTGCCTACAACACAGGACTGGAAGGGACTAGTGAGAGAAGGAGTCTGGCATTCTGGTGTGTCACAGTGTAGTAGAAAAGGCAAAACAAAAGTTAAGAAATATGAATTCTAACTCAGCTACGTCACTATCCATATGACTTGGGCAAATGTATAAACCTCCCGTGGATAATTCTTTATCTATAAAATAGGGTTACTACCAGACCTCCTACTTATTTATATAGTTGCAAGGTTTATAAGCGAGATAATGTGAGAGCATTCAAAATATACAGAGCTGACAAAGGGCTGCACCTGATAACACAGAGGGAAGCAGGGTTTGGATAATGACAGAAAGAGTTCAAGAGAGGGCTGTACCCCTGAACTAACCTCAGCATACTGAACTGGTACAGTGCCGTGAATTAAATGAGGACTCCAGATGAACCAAGTGAACAAGCATGTCTTGGAAAGAAAGTTAGCTAGAATAAAGGAATGTGGGACCAAAAAGAAGGAGGGAGAGAATATTAATTACATTTTAAATGAAAAATAAGACCAAAATCTATACACATATTTTTAATGTCAAAAGTAGCCCTGGTTTGGGGGCTTCCCTGGTGGCGCAGTGGTTGAGAATCTGCCTGCCAATGCAGGGGACACGGGTTCGAGCCCTGGTCTGGGAAGATCCCACATGCCACGGAGCAACTAGGCCCGTGAGCCACAACTACTGAGCCTGCGCGTCTGGAGCCTGTGCTCCACAACAAGAGAGGCCGCGAGAGTGAGAGGCCCGCGCACCGCGATGAAGAGTGGCCCCCACTTGCCACAACTAGAGAAAGCCCTCGCACAGAAACGAAGACCCAACACAGCCAAAAATAAATAAATAAAAACATGTCAATTCATTAAAAAAAAAAGTAGCCCTGGAGAGAAGACCATTTCAGAGCTGTACAGTCTGGTGGCCACTAGCTGCATGTCGTATTGAGCGCTTGAAATGTACACTGAAGAAGTTTGAAGTTTTTCATTTTTATTTAAAAACATCAATTCAGTTATGAGAAAACTTATAAGTGTGTTTGGAACACTTGTTTTAAGTATGTTTGGAACAACTTGGATATGTGAATCTACTTCTTCAACTGCAAATTTTATATCTAAATATGGACCAAGTATTTCCAGTGAAAATTTAGTGTCCAAATGGACGGATTTTAAGTATAAAATACACACTAGATTTTACAGACTTAGTATAAAAAAGAATGTAAAATATTTTTATATTGATTACATGTTAAAATAATATGTTAGATGTATTGGGGTAAATAAAATACATAATTAAAATTAATTTTATCTATTTCTATTTACTTTTTAAAATGTGACTGCTAAAATATTTCAAATTACTTATGTGGCTCACATTATATTTCTCTTGGTCAGTGCTGTCTTAGAGCATCTGGATGGCAACTCTTTTTACATATGCTAGCATCAAACTCCATAGTGAAGACAGTTTCATGAGATTTAGGAAATATTTGACTCAAAAAGTATTAGTAGAGTGAAAATGAGTCTGGTAGTTTGCCTATTTTTATAGCCTTTAATACGATATTAAGTATTCTATAAATATTTGTTAAAGGAGATAGGCATGTTTTTTGTTTTACATAATGGCCACTGGATAGTCAGAAATTCTCTATCAAGATTTAGAGGGTAAAGGAAAAAAAATCTAGTTGATATTAAAGCAATTAAAGTAAAATTTATTTTAAGGGTCAGTGAAATACAAATAAAGGATTTCAGTTTTCTAGTATATTTATGGTTTTTATACCTCCGTTAGTATAACTATTAGACATGAAGAAACAGATTTATTTCCAAATTCTATATAGGACCTACCCATCCTCCAAGTAATGCTTGATTCTGTGCTTAAAAGACTGTAATGTTTCAATTTTTTTAAAAAGTAATGTCCAAAATAAACTTTCATCATATTTGCATCTCCCATATAACACTATGAATTTTGTGAATATACACAGTTCCTTTCATATCTCCAGAAGCACGTAAAAGGCAGTAACTTGGTAAAGTACTGCCTTTTGAAGAGTATTACTGAAATTGCTTTTCAACTCTATTTTTCAATTGAATTTAAGTATTATTAGTAAGTTTAATAGTTCTATTGTCAAAATCTCTGTCTTCCCACCCTCACAATCTTTTTTCTCCCCATTGTCATTCTCCTATATCAGCCTCTCATTATCCACTGCCTGGAATTGACACAGATTTCCTCACACATTCCCCAGCTCGGACACCGGAGTGTTCCTCACTGCCTGACAAGTTTAGTTCTAACTCTGGCTCATCCATCACTCAGGGCTCTTCACCACGTAGCCCTACCTTGTCCTTTCCCGCTTTACCGCCTGCCATCCCCCAGCGCCGTTTGGTGAATGCTCATAGCATGACTTGCAGTTCCTGAACTCAGCATATCCTATGACGCTACGCTGTTCCGTCTACATGAAATGCACCCACACACCTATTTAAACCATTTTTCTTCCTTCTTCAAGTCATCCCTGTTCCCTTCAAACAAAATTAAATCCCTCCTCCATGTTGCCACTGCCCTTTCTTCATACATTTGTATGCAGGGTTGTTTCTCTCTCTCACGCATTAAAGTCACGTCAGTAGGCTGAATAATGACCCTCAAAGGTATCCAGGTCCTAATCCCCAGAACCTTTGAATGTTACCTTACATCACAAAATAGACTTCCCAGATGTGATTAAGGATCTTGAGATGGGAAGATTATCCTGGATTATCTGTGTGGGCCCTCAATGTAATTACAATATAAGAGGGAGGCACAGGGATATTTGACTACAGACGGAAGAGGAGAAAGGCATTGTGACAACAAAGCAGCAAGAGACTGGAAAAAGCTGCACTGCTAGCTTTGCAGATGGAGGAAGGGGCCATGAGCCAAGACATGCAAGAGATGCAGCCCTAGAAGCTGGAAAAGGCAAGGAAACCGATTCTGCCCCCGAGAGAGCATGGCCCTGATAACACCTTGATCTCAGCCCAGTGAAGACGATTTCAGACTTATGACCTCCAGAACTGTAAGAGAACAAATGTATGTTGTTTAAGCCACCGAGTCTGTGCTAATTTGTTACAGCAGCCAGCGGAAACTGATATGCCTCTGTAGCCCCACGGTGCTTCGGTACTCAGCAGACACACTTATGTTGACTAGTACTGGTTTTTTGGTCTTCCTGTTTTTCAGGCCCTGAATCAAACTTTTTCTACACTTGAACAATCCCCGTTTGCCACTGAGTAAGTGTTTCTGCAAATAAGTCTTAGAATATATGACAGCTCAGTTAAACATGCCCCGTTTGTCTATAAAGGGAGTCAAGGGTAAATTCATTTACCTACGATAGTCTCATATAGCACCAGCTGGGGGCCCAAACAGACATGCTGGCAGGCACACAGCTGCCCTGGCACTTGGTCCTGCTTTGGCTGAACTCACAAGAGGTTCACAAGGGAGACCACACATTCACCTGTGTGAATGGGGGTGCTATTCGTTCACCTGTGAAGTAACTGGTGATGTTTCTGGCTTACGAAACAGGAGTATAAACCTATAAAAGTACAAATATGATGGGTACTCTGAGCAAACAATGTCTAAAGCTCATTCACACAGCTGGGTAAATGGAAGAAGTTTACCTGAGCTTATTTTATTTCTTTTTTATTATGAATTTTAACTTACATAGCTAATACAGTGAATGAATACATTCTCCTTGTAAAAAGTAAAAAAAACCTCAGGTAAGGCTAAATAGAGTCTGTTTGGAGGACTGTATCCCCCCCACCTCAGTCTCCTCCCTGGTTTATTCATGCTACTTTCATTCATTTCCTTTCCAATTTTCAGCACAGGATATATTATCCAAAAATGACATTTCAGAATATCTTATGAGCTAACACACATTGAAGTCAGTTATGGCTATCTGTTATGCAAACGGAATACTAAACAATGAGACTCAGGATTTGGGGAGAGGAAGGCGGAACAAAACCACAAAGCCAAGTCAGTCTCTTTCTATAAAAGTAAACAAATAAGATCAGACTAAAAATGGAAAGCGTTTTCCTTCTTGTAATTCATAATTCTGTCTGGAACTCTGCCCTTCCCTTTCAGCATCATTTTGTCAGGATAGACGTGAACTGTGCCAAAAGCCTGGCTGTCTGGAGCCGTTTCAATAACCCCTTCTATGTTGACGTGGTGCACACCAAAAGGGTCCTCAGAGTAGCCACCATCGTGAGTGTGACCGGCGAAGAAACACACCACACACTTGTGAGACCAAATGACTGCCAGGGCGTCTCTGTAATTCCAGGCCAGGCACACACTGTCAGAGGCCTCGGGATAAATGGGAAGATGGCCTGTTAGTTAAAGAGAAGAAGAGTTATGAGCCAATTAAGAAATACCTCTTTCACCAAAAAAAGGCTAAAAACTAGTACTCAGGATAAAGAAAATGTGTATTGCTACTCATATGGACCGAGACCAGAGAGAATCCACATACATGAAAAACTAGATAATCTAGAGCCACGTCTCTGGAGCATAAAGAAGGGCGAGACAGTTTGCATCTGACGGGAGAGAGGCTGCTGTGTAGGCAGAAACCCTGAGATCTATGACCTACAAAGTCTCAAGATGCACAAACACCACCACAGGAGACTGAGGGCATCCCGGGCAGGGCGGTCCGTAAAGGCAGCCAGAGATCAGGCAGATGCTGCACTAGAATCCAGTCTCACTGATTTCCCTAAGAGTATGAGTGTTATACACACAGAAAGAGCTACTCCCAAGTAAAACAGTTTAGGAATGGACCAATGGATTATATGTATATGTCATTTATATAAACACTCAACGTTTTATAAAGAACTGACTTATGCTACTTGAAATACCTCCATGAGATCAAGGTGGCCATAGCCATTTTACAGATGAGAAAACTAAGTTAAAGCAGGGAACATTCATACTAGCTTCCACCGGAGATACAGCCAAGAGAATTTCAAATTCTTGATCTCAAGGCACCTACGAGGCCACATCAACATCAGGTCACGGTTTCACTCCCACGTACAGGTACAACAGCTCACTGATCTTTGATTCTTCCCATTAAATCACTTTCCTTTTTTCTCTATTACTGTTTATTTTTATCCTGAAATTTTATTCTGAGTATTTTTATTCTGCTTAATATCTATTAGTTTATAATACAAGTAAAAAAAGGGGAGGTAACAGAGCACGTGCACACGCACACACACGCATGCACGCACACACGCGCACACACACACGCGCGCGCGCGTGCACACACACACACACACACACACACAACCACTCTTCAAGCTGTGATAAGGGCCGAGCATCCCAGGAGGCTGGGTGACTCTGCAGACCCAGACGCCACACTGGACTCGCCAGACACAATGAGCCGCTCCTCCTCTCTGAAATACTTGGCTTCCAGAACATGGCTGTCCCCCTAGTTTTCTCCCACCCTCAGCGGCTTCTGATCTTCACTCTGCTGCTTCCTCACTTCCCCAGTGTCCCGTCAGGAGTGCCCGAGTGCTTGGTCCTCAGGCTTCACTACTCCATCTCTACCCAATGGCTTGGTGATCTCTTAGTAATTTACAGTTTTAAATACTATCTGTATTCTTTCAACTTCCACGTTTATATATCTGGCCCAAACTCCTATTCTGAATTTCCGACTCTTATGTCCCTACTGCTTACTCAGCATCTCTCCTGATGTCTAATAGGCATCTGAAACTTAATATTTTCAAACCTGAACTCCTGAACTCTTCACCCAAAACCCCTCCTACTGCAGTGTTCCATATCTCAGCTAATAGCAATTCTATCCTTCCAACTGCATGGCCAAAACTTGAGTAGGCCAAATACTTCTGAGAAGCCAAAATGAAAGTGAAGAAGCAAACAGAAACAAAAGAAAATGTCTGGGCTTCCCTGGTGGCGCAGTGGTTGAGAACCTGCCTGCCAATGCAGGGGACGCAGGTTCGAGCCCTGGTCTGGGAAGATCCCACATGCCGCGGAGCAACTAGGCCCGTGAGCCACAATTACGGAGCCTGCGCGTCTGGAGCCTGTGCTCCGCAACAAGAGGCCGCGATAGTGAGAGGCCCGCGCACCGCGATGAGGAGTGGCCCCCGCTTGCCGCAGCTGGAGAAAGCCCTCGCACAGAAACGAAGACCCAACACAGCCATAAATGAATGAATGAATGAATGAATGAATGAATGAATAAAGACTTTCTATTTCACTGTCTTTATTTAAAAAAAAAAAAAAAGAAAGAAAGAAAATGTAGCCATTTTAAACTTTGCTAAAGAAAACCCGAGGCACTCAGTTGTTCATCCAGTGTCTGAGCTTAGAGCAAAATGGAAGAAATGTACGAGATGCTAACGCAGACAGGTGCACTGACAGAAGTGCAAAGAAACGGGAAGAATACGGTACGGAGGGAGAGACGACGAAAGGGGACTCCAGTCTCAGGAGCTCTATGACTTGACCTACGTAGTTTAATCTCTTTGGGTTCAGTTTCCTAATCTTTAAAAGTAAAAGGTTTGACTATATGATCTCGAGGTCCCTTTTAGCTCCAGTATTCTCTACAATAACAGGTACATTTTGGCAGTCAAAACTAAAAAGCAGAGACAAGAAGTATCCCACTTTGGAAACCACTTATTACAGAGCCAAACAGTGTCACATCATGTCTATAACCCCTGAGGGCATCTTATAATTTTCTAAGCCTTGAATGACATTTGATATTCTAGAAATACCCCTACTCCATCTCATATCTTTACCACATCAGTGAAAGATAAATAAGTAAAAACTGATTAATAGAAATATAATGGGGTTTTTTTGGCCACGCCGAGCGGCTCGCAGGATCTTATTTCTCCCACCAGGGACTGAACCCGGGCCTCGGCAGTGAAAGCGCCAAGTCCTAATCACTGGACTGCCAGGGAATTCCCTGAAATATAATTTTATATTAACAACCATCTGAATAGCCTGTCATTTTCAAAGGGATTTCATGTTCATAAGTTCATTTGATACAATACTGAGAAAACTACAGTTTGCACATTCAACATTTGTCCATAGTTACACAGGTCATAGAAACAAGAGCTAGAATGGCATGCCGTCCCTGTGACCCTCAGTCCTATCTTCTCATCCATCAGGCCACATCGATTTTAAACGAGAGAACTAATCTCAGCCCCCAAACCAAGTACACCAGCCATACTGCAAATCCAAATTCAGTTCTTCGTGTGTGTGCATGTGCGCACACACGCTCACATACACACACGTCTATTTTAAGCACCTCCAGGTTCCTATAACCTCTAATGGCAGTATGTCTGTGAAAAATAATTCTAAACGAAAACAACACATTTTATTTCCTTGCAATCATATGGTGGACACAGTTACAGACCTGCCAGATGAGCCTCTCACACTCGTCCTGTGACACCAGCTTTGCTTTCACCTCGTCAGCAGAGGTCACTGCACTCACAGGTAGGTCTCCTGAGGCTGGGATTTGGTCTGGGGCCTGGATGGAGTTTTTCACTTATATATATTACTACACAAATTGAACCCACTTGGGGAAATACTACTTTTAAACTTAAAGGGCCAACTCACAGGCTCTAATATATAGCAAGATGTTTTATTTTACAATTCTTTCCTGACTCAAGCTTAAATGTTAATTTCACATTCAGATTGTTTCTCAATAAAAAATTTTAAACTAAGCTTTCATTTTATAAAAATATCACAATATTAAATATTGCTAGTATGTTTTAAAACCTAACTAGACCCATTCTCTAAAATGCTAGTGTAATCAAATCATTTAAATACTTACTCACAATCACCACCTTTTCTTGGTTTCTGTCAGAGAATGTAAGAACTTCATTCAGCCAGTTCAGCTGTTCCTGGCTGAATCCTCCATTAAACTGGACAAACTGGGGCTCAGCAAGTCCTGAAACAAATTTAGTAATTTAGACCCATCAAATGTCGATTTTCCCTCATTTGGGCATTCAAACTTAGCTAACATGGGGACACTTGTACTTTTCTTTAGGAACATTTGGCAGCAATTGACTTAAAATAGGAAACCATAACAATTTAGAGCAATGCAAATCACACTGTATCTTACTCCTAATCTCAATTCTCCTCTGCTTACTTCCCCAGCTTCCCGTTACACTGAATATAAAACAGACTGTCTTCTATGTCCACTGAGCCACTATAAAATCACCTTTCACCCCATGGGCCCTTCTGTGCTCTTCAGTAACAGTGTCTTACACTGCTTTGTGCCTCTGCATTGGTTTTTGTCTTGAGTGCTCTGCCCCACCCGCTCTTCCCAAGGATGACTCCTTCACGTCACTTAGCTGAAATGCTTTTCTCCTTAGAGAGGCTATTTCTGGCCACCTGACTAAAATGGTACCCCTAGTCCTTTTCTGTAATATTGTACTTTATTTTCTTGGTGGCACTGATCACTTATTTCTGTTGCATTTATTATCTGTCCCGTCCACTTTCTTCTTGTTTCCTCCACTCCATCCATAAAAAAGTGGGACTGTCAGTATTGCCTACGCCTCTGAATCGCTGCCCTAGAAAAAGTACCCGGCCAGATCATCAGGCACTCAGATATCTGTTAAATAAATGAATCTTGAACCAAATGCCACCAATCCATGTGCCATCAGGCGTGTGAGAAATCCTGACCCTGAACAACAGGACAATATACTTTTACCTTAATCGTCCATCTTCCTGCTGAATAAAAGGTAGCTGAAGAATTTAAAGACAATGTATTAGATTCTCAGCTCAAAGGAATAATTCACCTTGAGGACTATTCAATTCCGTATTTGGATTGTGCTCCCTCAGTATCTTCAGGCACTGCTGGTATTTTGGAGAAGACTGATCCACGCCCAAGATACTCATGTCATAAGCATCGAGTAAAATGAACCGGAATTTAGGGAATGGTACAAAATGATAAGCGTAATAATTCTCTGAAGGCACAGTCTCAGGATGATGGGCAATCTGGTCCTCCAGAAACTTTGTGTTAAGTTTGGAGTTTGTTAAATAGTCTCTGCTGAAGTTATAGAATTCATGATTTCCCCATGCGTGATGAACTGGGACTTTCAGCCTTTGGAATGTGTTCATGATGAGTTCTAGTGACTTTTCCGATGCTTTATACTGTGCATTATATCCATCGATGATGTCTCCAAGCTGAAGTACACAGCTGGGTGGGCTGCTTTCTTTATTCCAGTGTTCAATAGCACCCTGTAAGTGAAGAAGACTGTGTCTGTAGTATCTCCGTCTGCTTCCTTGGAAATTATAGCCATCTTCCAAATCAGCATATTGAATATCTGCTATAACTCCAAAGGAGAAAAGAAGTTCTGAACTCTCACTGAGGGGTCCAGGTTCGGGCTTAGCATCCATAATCTCCAAATAGTTTTCTAAATTAAGTAAGGAAAGTGAAAAAGATAAAGTTATTAACATCTAATTTTCTAACTGGACTGAAGAAAATAGTAAAATGAATATTAAACTTAATAGTCAACCCACTAGGTAGCTTGGTACAGAGAAAAGTGCATGGGCTTCAGAGTCTGATGGTCTTAGGTCCAAATTACCAAGTCCTCAAAATGCTTCAGTTTTCTCATCTGTAAAACAGATGATAACCTCTATTCTGCAGAAGAACAGCAATTTACAAAAGGGTATTATCCTATTCATGAACAGGCATTCTAGTTCTAGTAAAGTCAAATTCAAATCTGGTATAATTTGTAATTTTTAATAAATATACACTAGTTTTAAACAAACACACACACACACCCCTTCTTCCACAAACACCAAAATAATTCTATCAAAAGCTCAAGATTTTTTTTTGGGGGGGGGAGTTGTATATTACACTCATTCATTGTACTTTATACATTAGTTCCCACTAGGAGTATATTATGTTAGGCTAGATCTTTTCTCTTTGTTGATGGGTAGGTCACCTCAAATAATTTTCTCATATTTTATATATGCAATAACAGAGAGAGGAAGAAAAGATGAGAGGATTAAACAAAAAAATCTGGCACAAAAACTACGACATTGATATGACTATTTTCATTTCTGTGAGTAGTGATTCCTCGTTCTTCAAAAGTTGGATTCAAATTTGTACCAGCTTTTTAAAACCTGAATACACATTCCCCTTCTCTCTAACCAAGACAGGAAATATGTATTCTTTTTTTCTTATACATGATCTCTGCCCTGCCTCAGTGGACCACAAGTGCTAGGGATTTAGACTTGAAAAAGCTATTACTTTATTAGACTGTTTACAATCTAAATTTATAATCATTTGTAATCTCTTAAAAGTGCCAAGAACACTAAGGATTAAAATAAAAATCAAAGGCTAGGACCCTAAATTATCAACTATTCTTGCTATAAAAACTACAGTAATAAATTGTGTTGTGGTGTCTAGGTTATTAAAACCTAGTTGTTTCTAAAAATTCATTTGTAGTTTCTATAATTACTTTCAGACTCCTGGTCTCCAGTCATTTGCTGAATATTCCTACTGAGTCCTTTTTAACCCTCTACAGACATGTGAAATCCTGTCAGAGTGCTCCTACGAGGTGGAGGTGGCAACTCCACAATCAGCAGTAAGGGCCAGATTTCTATTTGACACTTTTGAGAATTAAGGGTCTCTTTTTGGTCTAAAACTGTTTGTCACTAATGACACACTTTCTATGTGATCTACCCAATTATGAGCTAAATTCCTTCCTTAATCTGGTTGGGTAGAATGAGCCCCAAAACAGGTAAAACAGAACTAGAAAAAGCAATGGAAACCCTGAAAAATTCCTTGGTGTTCTTATACTTTTTTGTTGTTGTTGTTGTTCATTTCTTCCTGCAGCCCCATCTGAAAACCCCACTAAATACCAACTCAGTTAATATGTACGAGGGATAGTATAGACGAGATAATCTGATTTGCAAGGTGAGATACAATTAAAATAAATACATAACTCATTTAAGCTGAAAACCCCTAGTCTTTTAAGGCTTCAAATATTTGGGATTCCGAGTACAGATTAATAAGAGAATCAAACCAGAAGATAATTTAGCAAGTGTTATCATTGGAACGTTATCACCAGAGTTTAAGAGAAAATGGTTTCTGGGAATGCTTTTATCCCCTGCTAAACAAGCTTGTTTGTTTTTACCTTTAACTTCAGTGCCTTTAGGGTAACAATATGTACTGTACATCTCCTAGAGGATATTTGGTCCCAATTAATTTGATCTTGTCCAGCAGACTCCTGTCACTGCCGACCCAGCATTCATTTCCTGTTCTGGTCACAGCATCCCAATGTCTGTTTAGGCACCTACCCACCCTCACTCTCAGTCTGTGTGGTTTAACCTCAACCTCCTGGCTGGGAAGGGGCAGACCCAGGACCCAGGCCTGGCCTCTAAAAGCCCAGTTTCCCTCTGGTCAGTTGGGGGTCAATAAGCATCAGCCCTGGGACTTTCACTGGAACTACTAGCAAAACTACTGGAACTACTTCTGCTAAAACTGATAACTAAGACTGGAGCTGCTAACTCCAGTTAACTGAGAAGAAACCCAATCTAGAAGGAAGCAATGTGACCGATGGAAGGAAGTCAAGTCCTGGAAACACTAGGTGAACACTTGGATCCACCTGTCCCTGCTAGAACTACTCTTGGTCATTTACTTCTATCAGCCAACAAAATCTCCTCTGAGTAAAGCCAAAGTGAATTGGCTTTAAGGTTTCTGTCATGCGATACCAAAAGCCCTATCAGATGCACCTTCCACTGGAACACAGTTTAGTTTAGGGAAACTCCAGGGTATCTGAAGATTTGCCAGTTTTTTAAAGAAAGTTAAGTAATGTGAAAAGAACCAGCAAGGGCCACATACTTCAAAGCAGTAATGTGTTCTAGGGTAGAAAAGAGATTCAAAATGCTCATTACATATAGCTTTTAAAGATAAGGCTAAGGATAGAAAAAAATATGCATTTTATTAAACACAGAAATTATTTTGTAAAACAGAAACTTAAATTTATACCGTGATCTGTTAAAGAAAAGATAAGAGATAAGGGAGGACAAGACCACATTCACGGAAAGACAATTGGAATCAACAGTGAGTGAGTCAGGGCAAAAAAGAACCAAGTGGGCCGGGAATTGACTCTTCTGGCTCATTTAGAGTCTTTTGTTTTATGGTTCAGGGAGATGCGAGGGAGCTCAGAAAGACTGATCCTGGTGGACAGAGAGATCAAAAACTCAAAGACACCTCTAGTGGGCAGACTTAGAAAATTAACAAGCATTCCAGTGCCATAGAAGTTTTTCAAAATACTCCCCATCCTTCACCAAATACACACAAACAAGTAGATGAGTAGAGAATAACTGTTAAAGCTAAAATGCGTACATGAGGTTTATTCTCTCTACTTTTATGCATGTTTTTAAATGTCTATAATATGAAGTTTTTTAAAAGCACTCTAAAGTTTAGGGAAAAATAAAGTCTGGAAGAATTAGAAGATCTAAGAAAATAATTTGCTTTTGAAAAGAAAGCAAAATAGCAAGTTTTTAGTGAACTTGGTTCTGGAAGTTTTGCCTGCACCATTTATATACGCTAAGTTATCTAAGTTTTAGTTAAGAGGTATTATGATGAACTGCTGGAAACTGTGAAGCTGAAAACCTAGAACTGATTGCAGTTCCAGTTTCTTAGAGCAAAATAACCCTCATCACTCGTTGTGAGATTCAACTGAGTTCTAACGCACAGTGGTCTACTTTGTAAATCATAAAGCACTCTATACGTGTTAAGAAAATTATTTTTTAATTATATATCTGCCTAGTGAACCTCAAGATAAATGAAACTACCCCAACTTTTTATAGACCAGGATAATGTAGAAAACTTCACAAGATTTCTTCAAAAAAAGTCCTACAAAAATTCATGGTGCAGGATAAGCAGTCAGCATTCTGCGAAAACCACCTTAGGCACCAATGATTTTCAAGAATAGGAGGAAATGCCCAGGGATGCTTACTTGCTGAAAACTTGCTACAAGATGATATAAAAAACTTCTATGATAATTAAGACTGGCAGAAGGCTGAAGGTCCTTGTAGAAAGCCCTCAAGAATCTATGGTGAGGTTGTGAAGAAAGACAGCCCTTCAAACTACTGTTAAAGGAAAAAAATGTGACAAGTCTAGACTTTACTAAGGAGAGACTGTTAAGGGGAAGTACTGCAATAAAGAGATGCTCAAAGCCTAAGCCAGAAGCATCTCAGGGAAGGGATGCGTGAGCCAAGTTTTTATACATAGACCCACATGGGCTAGGTAGCTGTGGAAAAAGAAGGGGTTGGGGGGGATAGCCTTGAAACTCACTGTGCTAGATACAGCAGTAACAGGCAAGGTGAGGCAGGAAATGTCTGTGGCTAGACACGTGGGGCGGAGATCTGCACCTGAGATGAAGCAAGTGAACTACAGGGCCGGGAAGTTAGGCCTAGCTGTCCTAGTCAAACAGCCTAAGGTTATGTCAAGCACAAAATTTGATCAGCCTTGTCACTACTGATAGAACAAATATCAGATGATAATATCTACATCCTGTCTCGTTCAAGGAAAGTATCTAAATTGGGAAAAAAAAGAAAAAAAACTCGTTTGTGATCTTGGTGGTTTAAGAGGAGTAATAAAAGCGTGTCAACCAAAAAACAATGCAGCAGGCTACAAGTAAGAAATGAGTTTATTTGGGGTCTTAAGAACTGCAATTCTTGGGACTTCCCTCGTGGCGCAGTGGTTAAGAATCCGCCTGCCAATCCAGGGGACACGGGTTCGAGCCCTGGTCCGGGAAGATCCCACATGCCGCAGAGCAACTAAGCCCGTGCGCCACAACTACTGAGCCTGCGCTCTAGAGCCCACGAGCTACTACTGAAGCCCGCGCGCCTAGAGCCCGTGCTCTGCAACAAGAGAAGCCACCGCAATGAGAACCCCGGGCACCTCAACAAAGAGTAGCCCCCGCTCACCGCAACGAAGTACCCGACGCAGCCAAAAATAAATAAATAAATTTATTTAAAAAAAAAAAAAAAAAAAAAGAACTGCAATTCGGGAGACACAGATTCAGGCAAAACTGAGAGTGTTCTGGGGAAGGGAAAGAGTCAGGGGCTCATAAATAGGAAAAGCCACAGAGTTAGCTGCCTGTTGAGAACTGTGATCGACTCTGACACAAGTCAAGAAATATTTGTCTTTAAGGAATCACGAATTATTCCAGGCTACGGGTCCGCTAGGTATCGTGAGTTTCCAGCACATGTTCTGGATGACTTCATTAGGACAATAAATGGTCAAAGGTCAGATTCCATCCAGGCTGAGACATGCCTAAGTCACACATCCTCAAGGGCCTCCCGGCTCCATTTCAGTGAGCTCTCTTAGCAATACCAATACCATTCTGATGTTCCTCTCACAAGTGACAGGTTTACACTAGACAGTGTTTTCGGTATCTTTTAACACTAAAGTTTTACAGGTGCATGAAGTCAGGCTCAGAGGTGTTAGCAATTCATCCAATGTACAGCTATAAAACACCTACTTTCAGCCAGGAACGGTTTTAGAAGCTAGTATTTTATTTAACATTATAAATTTAATATGAAGAAGTTGTATAAAAATGCTTTGGTAAACAAATAAAGGGTCCAGCTATTAAAACAATCACTCTGGCAAATAGAAGTTAACAGACCAGCTGGAAAAAAACCCTGAATTCAATTTTAATGTATCTGACGGCTGTCTGATCAATTAACCTACAACTGAGCAAAGAGGTGAACAACAGTTTTACACACTCACTGCCTGAATAAGCAGGGTACTTTTGTGTCTTTTTGTTAATTTGAGGACTACCTTCTCCCTGGAGAAACAAACACAGAGAAATAAGGCGGGGAGGGGGGGAGAAGATCTGAAGCATGGGCAAGTCCAAGACAGAAGAATCAGTTTGATTAAAAATCATTTGAAGTGCTGAACATTTACTTTGAGCCGATATTCCAGAGAATTCCAGCTCAATTCAGGAATCAAGAAACACAGGTAATTACAGACTACTACAAACCTCCCGGTGGGCGAGCAGAGGAGCACACTGGCTGATGACGCCGGTTCACAAAAAATACCCCGCCCCGGGGCCACCATCACCAGGCACCGGATGCTTCCGCTCAGCCGAAGCCCTGAAAAAGGCCCCGGGGAGTGGGATCCAAAGTTAAGGACGTTAGAAAGCTTTTTTTTTTTTTTTCCTCCTTTTTCTGTATTTTGCACATCTGCCACGGAGGCGGGGAAGAGAGAGATTAACACTGCAGATGCTGAGACAAAAACAAAGGCAAGGCAGAATGAACGCCGAGTTAAACTTTCGCAAGGAATGAAAAGTCAGCCTACGAACGCTCTCCGCCTAGTTAACAGGGGGCTTATGTAAATACAGGCTTGTAGAAATCCTAGGGCCCAGAGAGCCCAAGTCAAGGGCTGGGACACGACGCAGGAGAGACACCACTCCGTACAGGGCCGGTATTTCTAGTCAGGTTCCTCGTACCCTGGGAATATAAGTCCCAGGCAGTTCAGTCATACTTGACTAGTCCTTGTCACCCTAACCGCTCAAATATCCTAATCAGCAAATGTGTTTTAAAAGTCGCACATTATTTCAAGCGCAATGGGTCCGCTTCTACGTTAGGGGTGCAAAGCGGTCAACGACCGGCCTCCAGGCTGGGGACGGGGGCTGCCCGGTCCCGGCCGCCTCCGGACGTCGTTTTCTCTTTTCCGAGGCTGGGGGCAGCCGGTGGGGGAGGAGAGGCTGCGGTCGCCGAAGCCCCAGGCCCCTGAGCTGCACTCAGGCCTCCCGGCCCAGCTCCCGCCGCGCAGCCCGGTCTCCGACGCGGCCCCGTCCTCCGGGCCCTGCCAGCTCCCGAGGGCCCTGCCGCCCGCCCGCCCGCGTAGGCTTAGCCCAGCCCGGCCCGCCCCGCCCCGCCTCCAGCCGCGAGGAACCACCTACCGCGCGCCGACTCCGCGGCGAAGGCCTCCCAGACTACCGGCTAGGCGACCGCGTCACCATCGAGCGCAGCGGAAAGAGTAGCTCTCCCTCCCTTTCGGAGGAAGCGGAAACGGTACCGGAAGTCGAGGGGCGGGGCAAAGGAGGCGCGGTCTCTCGATCTCATGGCGGGGTTGTTGCGCGCGCCCGGCAGAATAATGCGGCTTCCAGGTGGCAAACTTTGGTCTCTCTTGCCTCGCGGCCTCGGGGTTTGGGGCCCCGGGGAGGGGACCGCGAAGGTCATGCTGGGGCGGCTCCGCGCGCCGCCAGAGGAGGCGTGGCGGGCCTCGGGGCTCGCTGGCAGCTGCCTGCGGTGCCGGCTCCTCAGCACGGCGAGGCCGCCCCCGCCCGGCTCGTCAGGACCGGAGGCGAAGGAAGGCGGAGACCCCACGCGTCCCCCGCAGCCCCGGGTGAGTGCACACCTGGAGCCCTACCTTTGCTCGACAGTCAACCCTGCGCGCCCTTCCCATCCCACTTGGTCATAACCTCAGAAACCACTCGGCCTCAAGTTGTCCTCCACTCCACCGGTTGACCTCCCTGGGTCACAGAATCTCATCCCGCATTTCCCTCCGGTTTGCACGGACCCTCTGCGGTAAAGAGAACCTCAGAACCGCCACCCTCTCCACGTGGTTAGATACCCGGGCTTGGATTTTAGTTAGCTTTTGCGCCAAGAAAATAAGTTTCAGGTGTTCTAAGCGGGGGGTGGGTCTCAACCTTAAGCTTCCCATGATTGAAGCGTCAGAGCATTTTTATTATTTATCACTTGGCTCTCCCTTCGGAGGCCTGGTGTGTATATGCTGAAATTGAGCACATGTGGGCCGTAGTGGCGTGCTGGATATGCCTTTTTTCTTTGGTTTCTCCCGGGTTCTAGTTCTGACCCCCGAAGAACTTAAGAGCCACTAGGCTCTAGTGATGGACAAGAGAAGTGGTCTTCGGAGCTGGGGGAAGGTTAATGAGTTATTTTATCTAGGGACTTGGAAAAAGTACAAAGAAATAATGATGTAGTTTGCAAGACATTCCACTTTTAGCTGTCTTCTACTTTGGCTTTGTTACTTTTGGAAGCCAGAGTTAGGTTAACCTCCTAAATTTATTTGGTTTATTTCTGTGTATTCTCAATATCAGCACAAGCAGGTGATTAACTGGTTTTTAAATCAGCAGTTGGGATCTGGGTCACACGTGGTAACAATCATGGTGCTTGATTGAGCCTTGGGTCTTTTTTTCCACATGAAAAGAAATCGACTTAGGGAACCTTCCCTTGGAAAGAAGTGCCTTTGTAATTGTGTTAGGAGCCCAGATGCAACTGCATCCCCAGAAACGTTCAGTATTTTCTCATCCCAAAGTAACGTGAAACACGCTGTCCATTTAACAAGATTGAGGCCTGTGTGTAGGTATCTTAAAAACTACTGTAATAAATTTAGTGTGATTAAATGTTTGCATCTTTCTAGTATTTTTATTTTTGAAATCTCTGCCCCAGTAGCCTGTTTCCTGGAAGTCCTTAGCCATCACATTTGCTATTGGAGGAGTTTTACTGGTTGGGATGAAGTACTTCAAGAAAGAAAAGACAGAGAGTAAGTAGATATCATCTGGTCAGCGCTGAATAAAATCCTTCCTGGCTGTGGACTGGCATCTTTTTGTCACTGTTGTTTTTAAGCTTTTTATCTTGAAATAATTTTAGGTTTACAGAAGAGTTGTAAAAATGACAGAGTTTCCATGTATCTTTCACCTTTCTTCCCCTAATGTTAATATCTTGTATAACTATGGCTAATTTATCAAAAGTGAGAAATTAAAGTTCTTACAGTGCTGTTCACTAAACTACAAACTTTATTTGGATTTCACCTGTTTTTCCACTGTCTTATCTGTTCAGGGCACCACTGTCTAACCATGTGAAAAGACTTATTGTGGACAGATCTGGATGTAGATAGTAAGAAGTCCAGAGGGTGCAAAGATGACTAAGGTGCAGTCCAGCCACTGAGGCGTCCATGACAGTGAAACAGACACAGAAGTGAAGGATTCACTAGATGAGGTTCTGCCAGGCCAGAGGGAATTTCATGGCAAGGACCTGCTCTGGACTAACACTCAGAAACTGTTTAGAAACTGTTTACAGGAACTTTATATTTTAGTGAATATTTCAGGACTTTTAAGATTTGTTTTAGAAGTTTCCAGTAAATCTTTAAAGTATCACTTACTCTGTTTTGATTCTTTAGAGAGTCTCTTTTGATGACATTATACAAAGGATAATGTTTACAACTGGGAGTGAAAATTCATAGGCTTTAGAACTTTAGGAATATAAGATCCATATTGATATACAGGTATATTTCTTTTGTGTAACAAGCAGTGTTTTATTGATATGATTTTCATATTTTAATAAGCAGTTAAGTTCCTTCAATTTCAAAATGAAACCTGACAAACTAGGAAAGTAATGGTAGAGACGATTGTAGAAAAAGCCAAGCTTCTTTTGACTTTAGTTTGGAATTTCACCTTCAGTTAATAATTTTGTTTTATAAAAACTTGTATTATGAAACAGCATTAAAAGTGTGCCTAAGTTGTTTGAGAGTATTTGCTGACATGATGCCTCATCATCTCCACATACTTTGTTGTGTATTTTCTACAAACAAGGACATTCTCCAACATAACCACAATGCAGCCATCAAAATCAGAAAATTAATATCAATATGTTACACCGTTCAATCTTCAGACCTCATTCAAGTTGTGCAACTGATGCCCTCCTTTTATTTACTTTATTTTATTTTATTTATTTTTAATTTTTTTGGCTGTGCCTTGTGGCATGCGGGATCTTAGTTCCCCAACCAGGGATTGAACCTGTGCCCCCCACAGTGGAAGCACAGGGTCTTAATCACTGGACAGCCAGGGAAGTCCCAACTGATGCCCTCCTTTTATAGCAGAAAGATCCAGTTCAGAACCACACCTCATACCTAGTTTTTTCTTTGGTCTCCTTCAGTTTGTAACAGTTTTTCAGCCTTTACCCGACTCTCATGACCTTGACAGCTTGGAAGATTACAGGCCAGCTGTTTTGTAGACTGTCCCTTCGTTTGGGTTTGTCTGATGTTTCCTCATGGTTAGATTCAGGACGCTGTGTTCTCATTGCATTTAGTCAGGTGTCATATGATTTCAGTTTGTCCCATTACTGATTTAAGTTCAGTTTGATCACTTGATTAAGGTGGTGTCTGTCAGGCTTCTCTACTGAAAATGTAATTAATGTGTATTTTGTGATGTACATTTACACATGTAAATATTATGTATTTATACATGTAAATATTCTGTTCCCCATCAAACTCTCAATTCATTTATTTATATCAGTGTGATTCATGATTTCCTAGCAAGCCAGTGAGTTGTAATCCATTATTGTCTTTGGTTTGATGCTCACATTGTCCCAGATTGGTCAGTGGGAGCCCCTTCGACACAGGCTTCTGTTTCCTTTTGACATGCTTCCTATGTGCTTTGGGTTCGAACTTAATTCTGACACAAAAGGATGTTCTAGGTTCGTGTACTTTCTCTGCCCCAGTCCTGGTATCAGCCGTTTCTCTAAAAAGCCTCGTTTCCTTTTAGTGGAGGAGGATATTAGAAGTCAGGATATGAGCTCATTGCTCTTGGGGTGTATCCGCCCCTGGGTCCTTTCAGTGGACAGAGCTAGGAGAGAGATGTGCTTGTTTACATCTATACTTATTTCTGTATCTGTCTATATGGAAACTATAAGTTTGTACTGTGCCTCCCATTTCTTTCCAGTACTTCAGCGTTCATTCTAGTTTTCTCTCCTTCCGTTGTTCTAACTCCCTTTTCATTTGTAGCTCTTTAATGGACTTCCTGACTTGGTCGCGCCCCTGTATGTGACTGAGTTCCCGTTACTGCTGTCCTGTCCCCATGCAGCTGCCCTCCTCAGCACACTCAGGCTCAGACACCCACTGCCAGGCCGCCCGCCTGGCCCACTTGGGCTCAGACATTCTGCTCTGCTGTGCCCTCACCCCCGTCGTGGCCACACCTAATGGCTAAGGACTGAATTGTTCTGGAAGGGGAAGAAAAGAGTTTTACCACTCTCTTTTCTTGTAGTCCTTACTATATACAATAGCGCTTGATTTTATTTTATTGTTTTATGCTTATTTCTCTTAAAAGATTTTTTAAGCTTCTTGAAAACTGAGGCTATTTCTTCCACATTTTGTGCCCTCAGTCAGTAGTATAGAATGAACCATAGATCAGGCATTATGAGTACCTGTGGTTAGATTGACTTTTTTTTTCCCCTTCGGTGTGTGTTCGTGTGTGTTTAAGAGCTGGAGAAGGAACGGCAGCGAAGCATCGGAAAGCCTTTACTTGGGGGCCCATTTTCCCTCACAACTCATACTGGCGAGCCCAAAACTGATAAGGACTACCTGGGTCAATGGGTATTGATTTATTTTGGTTTCACTCATTGCCCTGATATCTGTCCAGAAGAACTAGAAAAAATGATTCAAGTTGTGGATGAAATAGGTAAGAAAGCCATCTCTTCCTATAAAAAAGTATGTGTTTACTTGATGTCCCTAATGTTACTGTGCTTTTCACATTCTTATATTACTGTTAGGTGGAGGGTTGTAATTATTCAGTTTGTGAGAACATAAAATCTCAGTGTTAGGCTGTTAGTGGCTGTGATTCCCATGACCTTATTCTTTACCAAAGGAAGCTTGTTTTGATGCTAGATGTTAGGTTGCTTAAAAGTGTTGGTGTGGCCTGGGTCTCCCTTAACTCTGCTTTGTGTCCCTTTCTTTTTGTAGCCTTTCATCACTGACATTGCCATTGCTTTTTCCCTGGTGGCTGATGGTTAGACTAGGAGATCTGTGGTATGGTCTGTGATGCACATCCTTCTTAAAATGAACTGTTCCAGGATATTCAGTCCTTATTAATAGTTTCTTTGCCCCTGAGAAATGGTGGGTGGGGCGGGGGAATCCTACAAACATTGCATTGGATTAAGAGACAGGAATCACACGTGATGTGATTCTGAGTAACAGCATGTGTGCAGGGGTGCAGGTATTTGATAGGCTATCTATCTGATTGCACCACAGATGTGTATATATCTGCCTTTCCTGGAGGCTGTCCCGTCCCCTTCCCCATCCGTGTTAGATGTCCCTCTGTGTTGCCTGAACACCTTGCTGTAGCACTCCCTACACGCTACTGTAATTGCTGTTTGTCTTTTCCCTTAGAATGTGAATACTGATTAATGAGAACTTTCTTTCAGATAGTATTCCAACTCTGCCAGATTTAACTCCACTTTTCATCACTATTGACCCGGAGAGGGACACAAAAGAAGCCATCGCAAATTATGTAAAAGGTGTGTTTTATTCACAATACTTTACATCTGTTTAGCTCGTAAAGTTTTTGAAAGATCAGCTTATTCAGACCTTGGAATGCTTTGTAAGATACGGGGGACGTATGGTACTGTCACCAGTTTTACAGGTGGATGAAAAGAGGCTCAGAATTGTGACTGTGGCCGGTAAGTAAATAAATAAGAGGCCTCTCAGTTCCTGGTGCAGGGCTCTTTATTTTGTCACAGAGGAAAGATTGAACTTGGCCTTCATATATCAACAAAGTAAAGAGACCCTTGAATTGAGGGGACACATTGCTTCTGATTCCAGCTCAGTACCTCACTCTTCCCTTTGTAAAATTAGGACAGACAGACATTCTGGGAGTATGTTCATTGGGAGATTAAAGAAAAATTATTAAATATAAGCACATTTTGAATTCATAGTATATATTTTATAAATCTAAAATATTAATGATAAACACATTTATAACCATTTTAAGGAAGAATTTCAATTCAAACATCTCAACATGCACTTAAAAACTATTAGAAGGTACTTTTAAAGACTATAAATTATGGTAGAATTAAGGATGAATATTTAGGTTCTTATGAGCTTGGGTAATTTCTCTGAATTCAAGTTTCTTCAGCTGAAAAAAGTGATGAGAATAAAAATCTGATCAGACAGGTTTTGTTGTTGTACTAGTGTGTGGAACATGCGTGCTTAAAAATCAGGAATTTCCATTTTAATTATGGTGGAATTGATACAAGCTACTGGTCAGAAGGACTAATGAATAGTTTTCTATTTATTTTTATTGTATGATACCTTCTAATGCATATCCACTAAAACTTTGAGTTATTTTAAAATGTGTCTTATGTAAGACATGCTGTATATTTTATTATTTAACTCATGTATTGAGAGATAGTTGACATATAAAAAGAGTACATACTTAAAGTGCACAGTATGTTACCTTTTGACACATGTGTGCAGCTGGGAAACCATCACCACAGTCAGAGTGAACATATCCATCACCCCCAGCAGCTTCCATGTGCCCTTGCTAATTCCTCCTTCATGTCCCTCCTCTGCACCCACCTCCTGTCTCCAGGCAACCACTGATCTGCTTTCCATCAATATAGATTAGTTTGCATTTGTAGAAGTTTATGTAAATGGAATCACACAGTATATGCTCTTTCTTTTTAATGACTTCCTTCAGCGTAATTATGTTGAGATTCATCCATGTTGTAGCGTGTGTCAATGGTTCATTCATTTTTATTGCTGAGTAGTATCCCATTGATGGACATTGGAGTTATTTCCAGTCTTTGGCTATTACAGATAAAGCTGCTGAGCACTCGTGTACACGTGCGTCTTTGTGTGGACACATGCTTTCATTTCTCTTGAGTAAATACCTGGGAGTGGAGTGGCTGGGTCATGGGATAGGTGAATGTTTAACTTTTTAAGAAACTGACAAACTTTTTTCCAAAGTGGTGGTACATTTTTACACTCCCACTGGCAGTGTATGAGAGCTCCAGCTCCTCCACATCCTCGCACACTTAGTAGGGTCAGTCTTTTTAATTTTAGCCACTTCAGTAGATGCTTAGTGATATCTCATTGTGGTTTTATTAATGCATTTCCCTTAATAACTTTTAACATTAAGCATCTTTTCATGCCGTTATTTGCCATCTGTATGTCTTCTTTGGTAAAGCGTCTCCACATGTTTTACCCATTCTTATGGGGCTGTTTATTTTTACTTATTTATTTATTGTTTATAGTCCTGATACAAGTCTTTTATCAGGTGTATGATTTGCAAATATTTCCTCCCGGTCTATGGCTTGTCATGTCAGCCATGGCTTTTGAAGAGCAGTTTCCATTTTGATGAAGTTCAGTTTATTAGCTTGTTCTTTCATAGATAATTTTTTGGTTTCATATGTGAGAGATCTTTGCCTAACCCAAGGTTACAAAGGTTTGTTTTCTCTTTGAAGTTTTAGAGTTTTTATTATATACAAGCAGAATTTATGTCCACAGTTTACAGGTATGTCAGAAATTTGAGCAATAGCATCGTTATTTTCTAAAGCAGTAAAAAGCAGGTATAACTCATTCGGTGATAAATGATCTCCAATTTAAATGTGTGTCATACTGGCAATTGTTTATTATCACATATTAACCAAACCTTAGATAATCCCCAAATGAATAGACATTTGAGTTGCCGTACCTAATGGAAATACCAAAACCTTACGGTAATATTCTTCATCAGCAGGTACATACAGTGATTGATGATGTGATCATTTCTAGTTGCATTTGGGAGGGATTTTTAAATATTTAAGTTGGTATTTAGAAAATTACTGCAATTTCAACAATTTTTTGAAAAGGTTTGGATGTGCAACTAATTGAGGCTTCACTCACCTTCTCTTCATTTAGTCAGAGCGTAGGGAAGAAGAACAAGCTACATTGCTTTTTCAGTATCTGAGCAGTTTTTCAATTTAGAATGAATTAGTCCAAAGAATAAAAATAGGCTTCCTCTACCTTTGGAAGAAGGTACTGCTGTTAAATGTTGGACTCGGCTCAGTAGTCTGATGAATCCAGGTGTTTTAAGTGACTTCCCCAGCTTACTTACATAAATTCCAAAAACTTAATAGCAAATGCATGCTGTGAGATTATGTGTTAGAAAATGAGATACAGGTATTTTGATCTGGTATGAACTAATTGTCAGCAAACTTTTTTCTCATATGATACAATGGAAAACTGTTGTGCTTAATTCATAATAATATCTTTAAACTTCAGCATATCTCAGAACTACACCTAAATATTTAAGAACCACTAAATTAACAAAAATTGTGATTTAAATAATTAGAATATATTCCCTCCAGCTCTTTACTAGTCATGAAAGGATTTGACTTATATATTACCAAAAACCAACTTTTGGTTTCATTGCTCTTCTCTATTAATAGCCTGTTTTAAGTTTCTTTGATTTCTGCTCTAATTCTCTTCTTCTGCATACTCTGGATTTAATTTGCTCTTTTCCTAGATCCTAAGGTGGAAACTTATATTATTGATGTTAGATCTTCTTTTCTACTATATGGATTCAATAAGTTGTGTTTCCATTTTTATTTTATTCAAGATATTTTTTAAATTTCTCTTGAGATTTCTTCTTTGGCCCATGTGTTATTTAGAAGTGTGTTTAATTTCCATGCGTTAGGGGATTTTCCGGATATCTTTCTGCCATTGATTTCTAGTTTAATTCCAGTGTGATCTGTCTTGGTGAATGTGACATATATTACAGAGGAGAATTTTCATTTGTTCTATGCGAATTTGTTTTTCTTTGAAACATGAAGATATGTTTAGGGACTCACAGGAAGAAAGTGGCAGTAGGGCTGCTGTATAACTGATACTGTTTTTTGAAGTGTAGGGATGGTTGTTTTGCTTGCTTCTTTTTCACTGTCTTTCTCATTTTTTATTTAGAATTTTCTCCCAAACTGATTGGCTTAACTGGCACAAAAGAAGAGATCGATCAAATGGCCAGAGCATTCAGAGTGTATTACAGCCCTGGCCCCAAGGACGAAGATGAGGACTACATAGTAAGCAAATGCACTGCTTTCAACACCTGGACAGGCTCCCGGATCCCAGACATTCATATAGCTTTCCGTGACGACTGGCTTTAAAAATGAAATTAAAACGAAAGATAATCTGAGATCATAGCAAATTCCTTAATAATTAGGGATGTTTGAAAGGATAGAAGAAGTATATATATTTTTTGAAGGATGATTGTTTATATTCATTGTTCTTAGAGTTTAATTGCCTGCTTTTCTAGTGGCACATAAAATTATAGGGCAATATAAAATCAGGGATATCTTAGATTCAATAGAATATAATCGTTTGGGGCAAAGCTCATTTTAGTTGATAAACATTGTATTGGTTCTCTCTGCCCTCAATGAAGAGGTATAAGAAATATACTCCTTTTGAGAAGTAGTGTTAGGCCGTAGGGAACTGCGTTTTTGGGTTGAGTGAGTAAGAATTCTGAAAAGCAAGAGAAAAGAAAGCCATAGGCAGCTAGACTTCCCATAAGATTTCTTTTCATACCAACTATGCGTTTGCATAATTTTGTGTTTAGTTGCGTTTGCAGCTATTATGCTCTACATAATTAGGTACTTGATAAAGTTTTTTTAATGATGAAGAACAAATTCTATCAGGTTGTTCTCCTGTAGCTCTTACATTAAAGAGCTGTCTTCACGTTCATCGGCGCTGCCCAGGAGTCCTGGGTCACCTTGTTCCTCTTCTCGTCAGTGGTTTCACAGTGAAGCATAAGCGCCACCCCTACGCACCCAGTTTCCTTCTCAATGTGGACGTTTTTCCCTATCACATGAAGAGTTGACATTGTATTTTAGTATTATTTCAGGTTTTTTCCTCAGTTGTCATGCTCTAATTTCTCTATAGTATTGGTTAGACAAAGTGATTAATCATAAGAGCCTTTCCAGCCGCAGAACTGGTTTTGTAGAAAGAAAGATGGTCAGGATCTTGAGTCGTTGCTCTTCCAGCAACGCCATGGCCAGCTCCCAAGAGTGACATGCAGAGGGGACATCCCACTGTGGTGCTTTGTCTCTACGGCCCACTGTGATTTCCTCACCACTTTTGAACCTGGAGCACATGTGCCCCTGTAGCTTTTTTTTTTTTTTTTTAATCTTTTATTTATTTATTTATTTATTTGGTTGTGCTGGGTCTTAGTTGTGGTAGGCGGGCTTCTTAGTTGTGACACGCGATCTTTTAGTGGCGGCATGCGTGTGGGGTCTAGTTCCCTGACCAGGGATCGAACCCAGGCCCCATGCGCTGGGAGCACAGAGTCCCAACCACTGCGCCCTCAGGGAAGTCCCAGCACTGTAGCCTTTGGCCTAAATTAAAAGCACGTTTCTGGTCCCTTTGCCTTAAGCCCACACAGTAATCTTATTTTCTAGTTCTGGTGCCTCATAGACTTAGGGAAACTTGGGTTCATGGGAGAAAAAGACAAGAAAAGTGAGCATTTTCTTCTTACACCCTAAGTTTAAGGAAAGTAGAGGGACCCTACTGTGGCTTCCTCTTGTCACGCCAGCAGCATGAGAAGAATGAGAGGAGAGCAGAAAGGAAGCTGTGGAGAAACAAGGGCTTTTCAGAATTCTTTACTCTTCCTATGAAAGAGAGCTGTATTGACTGATTTTGAAGTTTAACCTGTGATGGTAGTGGGAGCAGTTGAGCTAGTCCGTCTGACTTCCGGTGCTGAATAGTTTTATTCAATTGTTTACATACGTACAGTTGTAAACTAGGTAACACCCTTTAGTCTTGTTGCTTATAGCTCATAATTCTAGAGTTAAAATAAATTTTACAAATTAAGCAAACAACTTATAAAACTCAAGTAAAACATTCAGTTAACGTAATAAGAGATACTTGGCTGAAACCGAAGCGCTGCTCACCACAGGAATGTGATTTGAGACACCCACCTTTGTAGTCAGCCGCCCCTCGTAGTTTTTTACTTAAATTACTTTGAAACCTTTCATCGTGTAGCCTACCTGGACTGGTTGTTCTTGACTTAGTAAGAATGCATCTTTTTCTTGTCTGACCGTAACCAGCAGTATACAGCGAGGTGCCAGGGAGCTTGTAAACATAAATAAGGTTTGGGCACTGAGATTTGCACTCTAAGGTAGCCATGCAGATAATCCAGAATATGGATATTAAGTTCTTTAGTCTTAAAAATCAAGATGTAAATATGTACGTCTTATGGAGATTCTTGGATCCTCTAGAACCCATCCCAGACCCCATTTTGACAAGTAAATACTGGTCTACTGCTATAAGAATGTGACGTTTGATAAGAATCAGTGAGTTCACTGCTGTACATTTGCCAAATCAGCCAGTAGGGGGAGACACTCTCCAGCTTCTTGGGTTTTTCATTAGTATGACTTCTGTCCCTTGAGGTTACAGATTTTCATCCGCAAGATGGTATGGGAAACTTCTCTTAAGATTTAAGGACATGTAGGGAATGAGGGAGTACCTTAAAGGTTGAGATATAAAGGAATGAAGTTTTCTTAATCTCGATAGCAACAGAGGTGAGCTTCTGGCTTTGAATACGAGTGGCATCCTCTGACCCATAGTATATGTAACCCAGGTTACAAACGTTTAGGATTCCACTGAAAGCTAAATGTGCACATCATTGCGTTATATGTATAGTATTACATTATTTTCTAAATATTAATTAGGAAGTACTTTTGCAAAAGAATACAAATAGCTTTCACACCTAAGAAAAGATGTTCAGTTTTATTCACAATAAAAGAAATGTGAATTGTATAATGTGATGCCATTTTTCACCTGTTAGATCAGAAAGGCCAAAGATATTGTCAAAATCTAATTTAGGAAAAGAGAAAATGCTGTAGTGTTGGAGTGAAATTGGACCGGCTGGCACTTTCATGCATTGTTGATGGGAATTAAACTGATACGCCCTCGTAAGAAGGCTGTTTGTCAGTATCGTCAGCCTTTAAAGTGGAATACTTTTTAGGTTAGAGACCCCATTTTTTGGAATTTGTCCTACAGAGATAACCTATAGCATTGTTTGTAAAAAAGACTGAAAACCAAGCAACCATTCTTTAAAAGGCTACTATATATGTACTGATACAGAACAACGCCCAGTATATTGCTAAGTGAGAAAACAAGTATAGTGTGTTGTTAATTCTGTCTAAAAAGAAATAGGTGGTTATCGACACACTAATAGATGCAGAGGGTTTCTCTGGAAGAATAACAGCAGGAACTGGTGGTAGTGGTGCCCTCTGAGGAGAACTGAGGGACTCTGGGAGTCTGGAAGGAGTGGAAGACTTCATTGTATACATTTACTGTGTATTCTTTCATTCTTATTTACATATGATTTGCTGTGCCCACAACCCAAGTGAACACTGAGACGTGACCACTGACAAGTTTGACAGTTTGTGTAGAACGATATTTTTATTATGTATTAGAAAGTAGTTTATGTGAAGAACACTCATAAAATAAGCCCAACACACGCTGAAATTCTGGTTTTTTAAGGGGGAGAGAGAATAGAAAGAATAGGAAAGAGGAAGAAATGGGGAGAAAGAGAGGTGTAAGCTGTGGAGTAGGGCTTTAAGAGACACCTGGAGACCTGGTTCTGACTCTGTCAGACAGTTGGAGAAGCGTGGGTTCCCTGTCCTCCCGCAGTGAACCACTCGCAGCCCCTCGAGATCGCCAGCTGGCTGAGCCCGCTGGGTCTGCATTCTTTCCTTATGTGAATGAGCAAGTGGCTCTTTCCATTTACTCTCGCTTTATGAACGTGTGTGTATAAAAGCACGATAACCTAACAGACACATCATGTGTGTCTGGTACATGTGGGCTGTCTCCAGCTTGGTATGTATGATCGCATTCCTGTCTTTCTTTTTGTCTTGCCAAACAGCAATCAAGCCTGGAATAAATTCCAAGAATTCTAAGTGCCAAGTCTTCAACTCATTTAAAATTGGATTTGTGGAAGCATATAACTAAAAAAAATTGATGGCTAGTCTAAACTTTAGGTGGAGCTAGGAACACTTTAAGAACTTTGCCATGAAAGTGGATAATGGATTTAAGGTAACTCCTTGGGGGTGTAGCACTTACGGCTCCTGAGGAACCTCTGGGTGATGTGCTTCAGGTAGGATTGTTCAGCGTAGTAACATTTCTTAGGGGAGGACAACACTCGTTCTCGTGTTTCCATCTGAGGCACTAATATGAGGACTAAATACTGTATTAGAATTTATATATTATATATTTAGTGGTTAGTTTTCTGTTTTTGTTTGTAATATAACATGGTAAGCAGAACTTAGCCTGTTGAATGATAACCAGTTCTTCCTAAAACATAAAAGAATATACCCAAGAACTTAATAAAGAAAGTATTTTTCACCAACACTTTTAATCCCGTGTGGTGTCTCTTTATAATATAGTTAAGGGGTCAGATGAAATATTTTACTCATAAATGTAGGCTCTTCCCAAGCAGGCCTTGCTGTTCCACAAGCATTGGCTGTTTAATGAAGGCTGGCAGTGGCCATTTCTTAGAAGTGCGTTCTTTTCTCAGAAATTATGTGGATGAGTGTGTTAAGGACTGAACCAAAAGAATTCCAAGTTCTAGCTGACGTGTCAGGCAACAGTCGGCACGTTTCTGGAAAGATTTTAGATAATTCCTCGCTGTGTACTTAGTATAATAGACTTATTAGGCCTGTTCCATAAATAATAGATGCTACAAAGGTTGCTTAACTAGTAATGTGAAGTCTCTTATCCTGCAGCGTTTATTCAGTAAAATAAGCAGCTTATTTTGGTGAACTTTTTGTCATCCTCTCCTTCCCCCCCCCTTTTCTCTGCAGGTGGATCATACAATCATAATGTACTTGATTGGACCAGATGGTGAGTTTCTAGATTATTTTGGCCAGAACAAGAAGAATGCAGAAATAGCTGGTTCGATTGCTGCGCACATGAGGGAACACAGGAAAAAGAGCTAGCCAAAGCAGTGCGGCTGTGCGCTATTCTGCTAAAGAGGAAGGAAGCTTTGTCTCCCATAGGGGCCGATACTTATATGTATATACATGCAGCCTACGGAATGGCCTTCATACCAGGAGAACACCTAAATTTTGGGCAGGGCATGCTACTCTTGGGTTCAGCAAGGATGGATTCTTGGAACTGTAAAGATTACAACCAGAAGTCTCCCAGATGGTCGCCTTGAGACCAGAGGACCAAGTTTCCGTGAAGCCAGCAGAATGGACCTCAGGGAAGGACGCAGCCATGGGGTCTCTCCACGTGAGCAGGGCCGTCTGATCAGCGCGGCTGTCTCTCCAGTGTCTTGCACTCTTGCTCTGTCAGGTTGTGGTGAATTTCCAGGAAGAGCGTAACTGCCGTGGTGACCTGGCTTTCCTCTTTGAGTTCTTGGTGGCTGATAACAATCAAATTAGGCTCTCTGACATTCACAGTTGATCTTTATGCTTGAAAGCATTAGTGTAGTCTTGCTTGTTAATGAAAATCACTGTCAGGTTTGCATTGTGTTCCCCTGTCAGCAGGTGCTGATTTTACTAGTGGGGAGAAAATCTGTTGTTTGGGGCAGACCATTAGATCAGATTCCCTAAGGATCTTTCATGTGATTTTTAGCTGAATGATGTGCCAGGCTTTCAGGGACCTGCCAAATGGGTATAAGAGGATACAAATCATGAGTGTGTACAGAGTACCTTCCTGCCTGTACTGGATTGCACTTGTCTGAAATAAAGGTGTGCTCAGTTTTGCAGCTTGGACAACCGTGGCCTTTCTCGTGGGTGCAGAGATGGCAGCTTATAGCTCTCTGGGCTGAGACCCCCCAGACTCGAGGGGGCGGGTAGGTGGGTGCTTGTTAAAGTGCAGGTTCCCGGGCCCAGGGCTGGGTTCACTGAGCTGAGGAAGGATGCAAAGACCTGTGTTCACACGTGCCACCCCAGGTGCCTCCGATGCGGTGGCTGGGGGACTGGGGCCTCGAGAGACTGTTTTGAGGGTGGAGGTGGGCAGGTTTGGATCTGGGTGAGTTAGGTGCATCATCTTCTGGTGCATCCATCCACAAAGTGCTAGGCAGACAGCCGTTCAGGAAGATGCTGGCTTTTGATTCTGAATTTAACTTCCCTGCTGTCTGGACTTGACCGTTCATCACCATTCTCCACCTGAAGCTGCTGCAAAGCCTCTGAAAGTCTCAACAAACCGTAACAGGTGTGGCGCCTCATCAGACATGGGCTTTCCTTGCACATCAGTTCTGTGCTCTGTGCACGTGACACGGTGCTATCTTTTGGTTTGTAAATTCTCAATACTTATGTTAAAACCTACTATAGATATTTATGTCAAGGCATGTGAAAAAGAAAAGTCATAAACCCTGTAGTGGTTATGGGCTGAACTTTCCCCCAGATTCATGTGTTCGTTGAAGTCCTAACCCAGTGGAGACAGTCTCTAAAAGGGTGATAAAGTTAAAATGAGGCCTTTAGGGAAGGCCCTCATCCAACATGCCTGGTGTTCTTATGAGAAGAGATTGGGACACAGGCAGAGAGGAGACCACGTGAAGACACAGAGAGGCCTGCAGAAACAAGCCCTGCCGACCCGTTCATCTGGGACGTCTAGCCGCCAGAACTGCTGAGACAATAAACATCTGTGGTTCAAGCCCCAGTGCTGTGGTACTTTGTGACAGCGCCCTAGCGAACTCATACAGTGCCATTCTCCTTTTAGGTTCCCTTACTAAAAAAATACCAAGATTTAGTTTATATGAACTTCAACTCAGGAGTAGTTGGTTTGGAATGACTTTCCTAGGAACCTTGTCAAGAAGGTTCTTAAGAGGAACTTAATAAAAGACTACTCTCATGTAACAGAGATCTTAAGTATCTAAAATGCCAGACATTTAAAAAGATGGTCTGTTTTAAGCCACAGAACATTTGTGTGGATCACTTTGCAGCAGCTAGTGCCGGAGAAAATTCAGTCTTCATTCTCAGCTGTTGCAGGTTAGAGCTTGTGTCATGATCCAGAAAAGGAACAGAAGCTTTTGAAGAAAGCTTTTATTTGCTCTTCATTCCAGTGTCAAGTTTAAAGGCTTAGAAGCAGGGAAAGGCACCTCAGATGACAACTCTCTCTGCTCATGAGCGGACAATCCCAGAGATTAAGGTGCTGGCTTCACTCCTGAATCTAGATTAGAACTTGGGTCCCAATTTCTAGTCAGGTCCCTGCCTGTCCCAGTGCTGTGGGGCACTCATGGGGACCTTGTGAATCCAGACAAAACGGGGGCACTGTGTACCCATGGGGCAACCTTTCCATTGTGAATCTCGGGAAATTAAAATCAAGGCTGCCTCTCAGCAAAGTGCCACTTGCAGACCTTGACCTGGGTGGGTTATGGTGTTTTTGCTGGACTCTTCAGTGGAATTAATATTTTAAGAAATGGCATTTATTTGAAAATTAAAAGAATGCTGTCCATGCAGCAGGCCCGGAAGTACTTTCTGCATCTGGCTGTCTGTGAGGTAGCTGATACCTCAGGTGTAAGAGCCGAGACTCACTGAATACCAGTAGAAAGCCCGTGAGGGTTGGACAGCTAATGTGAACCCAGTAAGTGATTTGAAATTGTGAATGCATCTGCATGAGAGATTGTAAAATATCTCATTGTTTTTAAATACAAGGTTAAATTAAAATTTTCACATCACCAATAGTGCTCTAAAGAAGTGTTTTATTTTGCATATAGCACAATTTAAATTGTGTGTGTGTGAGAGAGAGAGCTACCCTTTCAAAGAGCAGTCACACAAGCATTTTTCATCCATTTAGCTGATACTTTTTACTCGTAGTTCTGAGTTACATTACTCTGTAAAGATATGGCTGGTTACTCCTATTTATTAATGAGGTACAATTAATAACCTCTAGCCACATGTTCCTTAGTACCCTCTTTAGAACTTAGGTATTTTCTATTCATTTAAGAATGTACTTTAGGGCTTCCCTGGTGGCGCAGTGGTTGAGAATCTGCCTGCCAATGCAGGAGACACGGGTTCGAGCCCTGGTCCGGGAAGATCCCACATGCCGCGGAGCAACTGGGCCCGTGAGCCACAACTACTGAGCTTGCGCGTCTGGAGCCTGTGCTCCGCAACAAGAGAGGCCCGCGCACCGCGATGAAGAGTGGCCCCCGCTTGCCGCAACTAGAGAAAGCCCTCGCACAGAAACGAAGACCCAACACAGCCATAAATAAATAAAATAAATAAATAAAGATACATGAAATTGCTAAAATTAAAAAAAAAAAAAGAATGTACTTTAAAGTTTATTTGTCTTTCCATGATTATAACATAAAAATTTGGAATATACAGAAAAGTTGAAGAAATTTTTTTAAACCACCATTGTTCCACCACCAGGGAACTATTTGGATGCATTTCCTTTGGATCTTCAACATTAATCTTTTATTGTAGTGGAAATCCACCAATGTGTTCCTTTAAAAAATTAGACATGGCAGGTCAAGCTCAAGTCTCTCTAACCAGCACTCCCCCACCTTCCTCATAGGCAACTGCTGTTTAGTGTTGGGTGGGTATCATTCCAGAGTATTAAGGACCCACTCAGGCTGTGTTCTCAGGCTCCAGTTATGAACACTTAAGTTAAACTAGCACGGTGCTGCTCAGTTTTTATGTAGCTGTTATTTTTGTTATATTTTGTATAATTATATTATTGAACTTGAAGGTAGCCCGAAATAGCCCCCTCTTGCCAAGGTTAGGTAGTGGATTAACTAGAGGGGAAAAAAAAAAACAGTTTTCAGGGCAAACTTCAGGTGTCCCCTCACCATTGTTGACTGATGGCATCATTTCAGGTGTGTTGGTGGAGAGACTTCGTTCTCTGGGAATGGTGACGTGGAACTGGGGACCACACGGCCAGTAACCTTCAGAGCTGGCCGGGCTCGGGCTCCTCCCCCGCAGGTGTGGCCGGTGTGCAGCGCCTGCACGCAGCCTGTCCGTCCAGCGTGCGTTGCTCCTCAGGAGTTCCTTGCCCTGAAACCGGCCTGGTTTCAATGCTGACGATGCTGAGGTAACCTCTCGAAGCCTTACTTTTCTTACCTGTAACCTGGGGATATAATAGCACTGGTGCGGTAAGGTTGGTGTGAGGGTTAGGGAAGCCGTGTAGAACACCAGCACATGCTCGGGAAGTGATGGCTGATGTTATTTTTGGTCCTGATGAGGGCAGTGATTTGAGGCTTGCTTAACAGGTGGTGACAGCAAGTGGGTTTGATTATAAGTGTTTTCTACCCTGCCTCCACCCCCCTGCTCCCCACACTCGAGCCTGCCTTGCAGTATCCTAATTCCTGGAACTCCCCCATCTCCTGCCCCCCCCACCCCATACATACCCGAGCCTGGAGCTGTTGGGTCACATTGCCTTAATGAACTCTTCACACCTGTTTTCTTAAATGGTATTCAAGTATAGAAAAAAAAGTTTCTGGGAAAAACCATCAGGTTGAAACCGGAAGTTTTGGGGTGTTTGGTCCTGACAGGACCAGCAGGGCATGAGTACACGGTCAGAGCAGCTTCTTCCTCGGGAGTGGGGTGGGCGCAGGGGCCTGTTAGTCTTCAAGCAGCTCTGAGTCTTCCAAGGAGGAGGGCAGTCCTCCAAGTTCTAGAATGTGATGCTCAGGACAGAAGGTTGTCGGAGGGCTGCTGGCTGCAGCGAGGGCTTCGACCGCAGGTGCAGCTGCTCTGTCAGATTGTGACTGTTCCTATCAAGGATTTCTGGCTTTAACAATGGAGTGGCACTCCCACTTTGACCTAAGGGGCAAGTTGCTGTGTCTGGCTGCTCAGATTTTCCTGGGGCCTAGTTTCTGCCAGTCTGGGCCAAGTTGGTTTAATTCTGTGCCATCTCTGCCTGTGCTCGGCTCACAGGGTGGTGCTTACTTGCCTTCGAGGGTCCAACAACCGTCATGAGCGAGCATTTCTCCTCCTCTGGCCCCAGGACACCCGGCTGTGCTCAGCAGCCTGTTCGTCTGTTCCTTCAGTATTTATCGCGCATCTGCCACGTGCCAGGACTGTTCTCTGCGCTGGGAGACAGGAGGGAACTCTCCTAGCTGGGGGAGCTCGTCTTTAGTATGGCAGACAGACCGTCAACAGATAAATGCATAAAGTGGCATCAGATAATCGTATAGTGGGGAAGAAAAATAAGGTAAGGGCTTGGAGAATAACGAGGATGGGTATTAGTGTGACTGGTCATGGAACGACTCTTTCAGGAGGTGACCATTTGGAAACTGGGAGTGAGCCATGTGAGTGTCTGGGGGGAAGCCCCTGACCCCAGAGTGAGCATGGGACGCTCAAGAAGAGCAAGGAGCCCAGCGTGACAGTGGCCGGTGAATCAGGGAGGGCAGGAGGCTGGAGAAGGGGCCGGAAGCCACATTCATTGGGCGCTGGAGTCCACGGCAGGGACTCTGGCTCTATTTTGAGTGTCGGGGAGGCCCTGGAAGGGCCGAGGGCAGAGCTTCATCTGACCCATCCGCCAGGCGCCCACCATGACCGTTGCTTTGATTCACGTTAGGAGTCCGAGGGCGCTAATGTTGCCCCTCCTAGGGGGTCTTAAAAGTCACTCACTTTGTGTCATACTTCAGGAGAACATCTCTGTGGATATTTAATTGAAGGAAAACTTGAGTTTTCTTTTTCCTTTTTATTGTGGGAAATTTTAAACATACTCAAAGAGTGGCCTAGTTTAGTGAACTTGATATGCCCGTCACCAAGCTTCAGTAACTCTCAAGGCGGCTGACCTTGTTTCTTCTACACCTCCGTCCATTCCCACCCCACCCAGTCCCGCATGTGTGCACATCTGTAAAAGGTACCAACTCAGTCTTTTAAAAACAACCACAATCTCATTATCACACCAAAAAATATTTATTTTTGCTCAATATCACTGAATATCCAGTCAGTGAAAAGTCAAGTTTGTAAATTGGGTCCTTTGCTTTCAGGGAGCCACAATACCTCATCGTGGAGGGGTGTCCTGCCCGCCTCGCATGTGTGACTGTGTTTGCGCCCGGTCAAGGAGGACACAGGGCTTACCACTCCCACTCACGGGGGAGGCAATACTCAGATCGGCCTCTTACCCAACCAAACTTGGGTCCCCTCGCCCACACGCAGTAAAGCCAATGCACTGATACCGGGTGAAGTGCAGCATTTATCACAGGGCACCGAGCAAGGAGTCCAGGTAGCTAGTGCTGGAAAGGCCCAAACTGCCCCGACGGCCTTCAGGGAAAGGTGTTTAAAGACAGGGTGAGGGAGGGGTGTGGTGGGGTGCGTGATCAGCTCGTGGACACTCTTCTGATTGGTCAGTGGCGAGGTAATCGAGAGTCAGCACCGTCAACCTGGTTCCAGCTGGTCTGAAGTCTACGTGCTTGTGATCAGCGTGCAGTCAACTTCTTCCACCTGGTGGGAGTTTCAGTATCTGCAAAGCAGCTCAAAGGAAATGGCTCCGAATATTATCTACAGCCCTTGAGGAGGAACTAAAGGTCCCTGACTTTAATAGCTAAACTCTTATTTTGTCTTACTTGACTCTTTTCCTTTCGTCTGTATTTTCTTACTTCTCTGATTAATTTTTCTCTTTGGAACTCAGGGAAGGCCTAGGAGGCTAAAACTCTCCTGCGGACGAGAGGCTGGTGGAGGATATGGGCGGGGGGAGGGGGTCTGTTCTGGAAAGGCCCCACAGGGTCCTGCATGGGTACAGGACCAGGTTAGAAAGACCAACTCACTTGTCTTGGATTTTTTATTTGTAGAACAGGGATAACTGAGGCTGAGATGAGATGCTGAGAGAACAGGGAATGCTAATCTACAGTGGCGATGAGAACAGTGCTCACCTGCGGCAGGAGGTGGGCGGTTACTATGAGAAGCGCAGGGCTCCTTCCGGAGCCGTGGAGACGCTCTGTGGCTGGATCTGGGCGATGACTTGCGTAGCTCAGGAGGTGTTAAGTATAAACTTCGGGTGTTTGCATTTGATTGTCTGTAGTCTATAACTCAAAAAAAACAAAACAAAACAACTGAGGAGGGGAAGAAGAGTTCCCACGAAGGGCACTTGAAAGAAAACAGTGCAATGTGGAGAAGGCATCGGCCATCACTCAGCAACTCACTGCAGCTTGGACGCGGGAACGCGAGCTACCAGCTCCTCCAGGTTGCAGGTGAGAACCGGCTGAAAGGAGCCTCTCGGAGAGCTCTGACAGAGCGGAGGCGGGATGGGGCCGGGGGTCATGCAGGCGGTCAGATGAGGGCTCCTCAGCCCCACTCAGCAGCTCTGGTGACTCGAGCTGGAGGATGGGGCTAACGGGCCTGGCTCAGAGAGGCAGAGCGGTTTGCTCAGCGGCCATGGGGGCGCTTTCTGGGGCCCAGGACGCCGAACGGGGAATGAACTGGAGGGGAGAGCAGGCAGTTTCCCCTCGGGCTGCAGGTAGCAGCACTGGGTCACTGTCAGCTGCGGGGCTGGTGACTCGTGTGCCCGCCGAGTCCCTTTTTGTGGACCAAGCCTAGGCGCTGCCGTTACACATGAGCCGTGTGAAGTCCTCCTTGAGGGGGTGGTCCTCAGCTGGGGGCCCCCTATCCAGTCTCCACTGGGATGATGCAGAGGTACGGGGCCAAACTGAACTGTGTAGATGGTACGACAGCCTCCCAGTCTCGAGAGCCTTGGGCTCTGCATCTGCTGGGTGCCGAGGTCTCTCGGATGACCTTGAGGTTGTTGTGTCATCACGGTATCAGACGTGGCAGAGACCATCCCGTACGTCCTCGCTGTGTAGGAGAGGAAGGGCCAAGGGGGACCTGTCTACAAGTCTGCAGCAAAGCTAACCCTAGACCTCCCTCTACAGCCTTGATGCCCAGAAGTGGTCCCTGGACCAGCAGGATCACCTGAGAGCTGACTAGAAACGCAGAACCAGGCTCCATCCAGGTGTCCTGAGTCAGAATCTGTAGTTTAACAAGATCCCCACGTGATTTTTATGCACATTAAAGTTTGAGGACCACTGCTCTGCAGCACATTGGCTTTCCCCGCCCCCCCCCCCACTCCAATACCACGGAGCCTACTAATTTTCTCCCAATAGAGAAGAGAGAAAGTTAAGAATAATGAAGTAATTCATCTTTCCCTGACCAGGAAGCTCTTTAATTAATTTTGCTTCCTTGAAACACATAATTTGAAAGCATCTCTCAAGTAAACAAATTCCATTTTCTGGTAATTATTTGATCACTCCATTTAAAATTTTTAATCAAAGACATATATTATTCCCTATCAGAACTTCTGTTCAGCATAGGATACCAAGGGTTTCTCCACTGAGTTGCTGTAATTCCAGCAAAAAGGAGAAATAGGCTGTTTGGTTAGCCTGTGAGGCTTTATCAAGGCTAAATGCAGTATTTCCATTTGAGCATTTTCAAATACTGAATTGAAACCAGATTGAGGACCATTTGACTTCCACCCTGCCCTTGCGCAGTCAGGCTGATGAGAACAGCTGACGTAATTAAATGAAGCTGAGGGAGGCTAAATCTGCCCGTCTCCTGGTCAGCTCAGACGCCAGAAAGCCTCTCAGTTACAGAAGAGAGTGGGGCTATGGAGCCCTGAGAGAATCAACTTCCACCCTTAACAGGGACAGGCATGAAGGGTATAATTTAGTTTATACATACATACCTCAATAAACTTTAAAAATTTGCAGGGGGGCTTCCCTGGTGGCACAGTGGTTGAGAATCTGCCTGCCAGTGCAGGGCACACAGGTTCGAGCCCTGATCTGGGAAGATCCCACATGCCGCGGAGCAACTGGGCCCGTGAGCCACAACTACTGAGCCTGCGCGTCTGGAGCCTGTGCTCCGCAACAAGAGAGGCCACAATAGTGAGAGGCCCGCGCACCGTGATGAAGAGTGGCCCCCACTTGCCGCAACTAGAGAAAGCCCTCGAACGGAAACGAAGACTCAACACAGACATAAATAAACAAACAAATAAATAAAAATTTAAGGAAGAAAAAAAAAATTTGTAGGGGCATTTTTTGGGAGCTCAACAAAAAAGATTCTGAAATTAATCTGGAAAAATAAATGTGCAAAATAGTTCAAGGAAAGATACAGGAAAGTAAGGGAAGACAGTAAAAATAATAACAAGGAGAAAAGACTTGTCTTACTGTTACTAAAATATATTACAAAGCCATAATGATTTGTTAAAGTGTAGTGCTTACCTAGCATTCAACAGGTGGATGAAGTCACAAATGAAAGTATGGAAACAGACATGTGGCTTATAAAACTTGACTGCGTGACAAAGGTAGTATATTGTACTGGTGGTGATTACTAAACATTAATACTGGAACTTAATGAACTTAACGAAATGAAGACAGAGATTCTAATGCGACATCCTCCTTTAAAATGAACACGCCGGAGGTCAGCAGCCCACTCACGCGGGTCTCTGGTGGGCAGTGCAGTCTACTGCACCACACGGTCAAACCCTCCGCAGCCCGGAGCCTGCCAGTTCGCAGCTGGACCGGTCAGAGCCAGCTCTGGACCACGGACAGAAGAAGGCTGTGCCGATCAGCAACAGGAGCCGAATGAAGCGAGAAGGTCATGACGAGGAGGGGCCGGAGCCGGGCCAGCGCGGCCACCACGAGCCGGGTGCAAACCACTCAGCAAAGGAGGCCTGTGGGTAGAGCAAGAAGCTGGCAGGCAGAGACAAGTGGGGCCTCAGAGTCAACAATTTGACACGCCTCCTCCAGCACACACATATTTACTTACTCGCACATGGTCTACGTGTACTACTGCACAAACATTTGGCAAGTGGTTGTCAGGGGTAGCATGTGGGGAAAAAAGCAGACATCTGAAAGGATGAGATAACAAATAAATGGTATTATTAGCCCAGGTGATGGATGCCTGAATGTTTGTTTTATTATTCTATAAGCTGAACATGTATTTTTGTACATCTTATGTACGTTTGTTCTAGTTTCCTATAAAAACTGTAAACGTATATGTACTCAGGTAGGATGGCTGATGTTTTCTTCCCACACTCCAATGTGGTGTGTGCTCCTGAGTCTGGAGACCAGTGCTTTAGGCTGCCTAGGCTTCCCGGATTTTGATGTCACCTACATCCACTCTAACACTACCTGCCCTCCCCATCCCACCTCCTTTCTGTGGAGGTTCTGCATGAGATTCTGTTTTTTGCAACCATAAAATGCAGACTAAAATAGTAGAGAAAGCTTTTGTAAACATGATACTAAAGGCAAAAAGCATAGAGTAAGTCATTGCTAGGCCTGATCAAGATCATAGAGTTACTATCACTAATATATAAGGAATGTTTACAAATCCATAAGGAAATAGAAGATGAACACCCCAAGACAGAGCGGGGCAAAGGACATAAAGAGTTCAGAAAAGAATATCAAATAGTTAACAGCCATACATACAAAAAAAAAAATTACTAGTGATCAGATAACACAAAACGGTGGAATTTTGTCTCACATAGAACTGGTGGGCTATACAGTGTGGCAGACTTTCTGGACAGCAGTTTGTCAACGTAGAGCTAAGCCCCACTGTTCCATCTTTATGCATTTTATCCACAAAAAGAGCGGTAGGTTTGCACGAAGGTTTGTTCACTGCAACATTTTTGTGATAATAAATAATGGAAATAGTAGATAATGGAAAGCAACCTATTTGCCCAACTGTGGGGATAAATAAACTGTGGTACATTTATGAGTGGAGTGCCATGGAACCTTGAAAATAGAGGAGCTGATTTATGTTTAATGATATGGAAAGTTGTCCAATATATGCTTTAAGTGAATAAGCTGCAAAAGTTTGATCTCATTTTTTGTATAAACACAAAAAAAATACACACCAAAATGTTATTACTAATGATGGTATGTTTATGAATGATTTTTTTTAATACACACTCTTTTTATTAAAACATTGAAAAGCTTCATACACACTAAAATTCACTGGTTTTAAAGCACATCCTGTAAGTTATGACAAATGCAAAGCACTGTGTAACCATGACCACAATTAAAAGACGAAACTGTTCCATCAGCACCACCCCGCCCCCCGTCAAATTCTCTCAGACTCCCTTTGTTGTCACCCCCACCCCGCATTCGGCACAGGCAACCACTGCTGTCTCCTCTGACCCTATAGTTCTGCCTTCTCCACAACCGATGTCACGCAAATGGAATCACACCGAATGGAGGCCTTTGGCCTGGCTTCCTTCACTTGGCACGCACAGTGTGGGTCACCCATGTAGCTGCGAGCCCGGGGAGCTTGTTCCATTGGTTTGCTGACTAGGTTTCCATTATCTGGAGGAAGCAGTTTGAGTCTCCATTCCCACTCGAGGGTCACCTGGGTTCTTTACAGTTTGGGGCAATTACCAAAAAAGCTACTAAAAGCATTTGCGAAAGTGTTTTTGTTTTTTGTTTGTTTTTGTGAACACTGGTTTTCTTTTTTCTTTAATTTTATTGTTTTATACAGCAGGTTCTTATTAGTTATCCATTTCATACATATTAGTGTATACATGTCAATCCCAATCTCCCAATTCATCACACCACCACCACCCACCTCTGCTGCTTTCGCCCTGTGGTGTCCATACGTTTGTTCTCTACATCTGTATCTCAATTTCTGCCCTGCAAACCGATTCATCTGTACCATTTTTCTAGGTTCCACATATATGCGTTAATATACGATATTTGTTTTTCTCTTTCTGACTTACTTCACTCTGTATGACAGTCTCTAGGTCCATCCACGTCTCTACAAATGACCCAATTTCATTCCTTTTTATGACTGAATAATATTCCATTATATATATGTACCACATCTTCTTCATCCATTCGTCTGTCGATGGGCATTTAGGTTGCTTCCATGACCTGGCTATTGTAAATAGTGCTGCAATGAACATCAGGGTGCCTGTGTCCTTTTGAATTATGGTTTTCTCTGGGTGTATGCCCAGTAGTGGGATTGCTGGGTCATATGGTAATTCGATTTTTAGTTTTTTAAGGAACCTCCATAGTGGCTGTATCAATTTACATTCCCACCAACAGTGCAAGAGGGTTCCCTTTTCTCCACACCCTCTCCAGCATTTGTTGTTTGTAGATTTTCTGATGATGCCCATTCTAAGTGGTGTGAGGTGATACCTCATTGTACTTTTGATTTGCATTTCTCTAATAATTAGTGATGTTGAGCAGCTTTTCATGTGCTTCTTGGCCATCTGTATGTCTTCTTTGGAGAAATGTCTATTTAGGTCTTCTGCCCATTTTTGGACTGGGTTGTTTGTTTTTTTAATATTGAGCTGCATGAACTGTTTATATATTTTGGAGATTAATCCTTTGTCTGTTGATTCATTTGCAAATATTTTCTCCCATTCTGAGGGTTGTCTTTTCATCTTGTTTGTAGTTTCCTTTGCTTTGCAAAAAGGTTTTAACTTTCATTAGGTCCCATTTGTTTATTTTTGTTTTTATTTCCATTACGAGGTGGATCAAAAAAGATCTTGCTGTGATTTATGTCAGAGTGTTCTTCCTATCTTTTCGTCTAAGACTTTTATAGTGTCCGGTCTTACATTTAGGTCTCTAATCCATTTTGAGTTTATTTTTGTGTATGGTGTTAGGGAGTATTCTAATTTCATTCTTTTACATGTAGCTGTCCAGTTTTCCCAGCACCACTTATTGAAGAGGCTGTCTTTTCTCCATTGCATATCCTTGCCTCCTTTGTCATAGATTAGTTGACCATAGATGCGTGGGTTTATCTCTGGGCTTTCTGTCATGTTCCATTGATCTGTATCTCTCTTTTTGTGCCAGAACCATATTGTCTTGATTACTGTAGCTTTGTAGTATAGTCTGAAGTCAGGGAGTCTGATTCCTCCAGCTCCTTTTTTTCCCCTCAAGACTGCTTTGGCTATTCGGGGTCTTTTGTGTCTCCATACAAATTTTAAGGTTTTTTGTTCTAGTTCTGTAAAAAATGCCATTGGTAATTTGATAGGGATTGCATTGAATCTGTAGATTGCTTTGGGTAGTATAGTCATTTTCACAATATTGATTCTTCCAATCCAAGAACATGGTATGTCTCTCCATCTGTTGGTATCATCTTTAATTTCTTTCATCAGTATCTTACAGTTTTCTGTATACAGGTCTTTTGTCTCCCTAGGTAGGTTTATTCCTAGGTATTTTACTGTTTTTGTTACAGTGGTAAATGGGAGTGTATCCTTAATTTCTCTTTCAGATTTTTCATCATTAGTGTATAAGAATGCAAGAGATTTCTGTGCATTAATTTTGTATCCTGCAACTTTACCAAATTCATTGATTAGCTGTAGTAGTTTTCTGGTGGCATCTTTAGGATTCTCTATGTATAGTATCATGTCATCTGCAAACAGTGACAATTTTACTTCTTCTTTTCCAATCTGGATTCTTTTTATTTTTATTTTTTTCTTCTCTGATTGCCGTGGCTAGGACTTCCAAAACTATGTTGAATAATAGTGGTGAGAGTGGACATCCTTGTCTCGTTCCTGATCTTAGAGGAAATGCTTTCAGTTTTTCACCATTGAGAATGATGTTTGCTGTGGGTTTGTCGTATATGGCGTTTATTATGTTGAGGTAGGTTCCCTCTGTGCCCACTTTCTGGAGAGTTTTTATCATAAATGGGTGTTGAATTTTGTCAAAAGCTTTTTCTGCATCTATTGAGATGGTCATATAGTTTTTATTCTTCAATTTGTTAATATGGTGTATCACATTGATTGATTTGTGTATATTGAAGAATCCTTGCATCCCTGGGATGAATCCCACTTGATCATGGTGTATGATCCCTTTAATGTGTTGTTGGATTCTGTTTGCTAGTATTTTGTTGAGGATTTTTCCATCTATATTCATCAGTGATATTGGTCTGTAATTTTCTTTTTTTGTAGTATCTTTGTCTGATTTTGGTTTCAGGGTGATGCTGGCCTCATAGAATGAGTTTGGGAGTGTTCCTTCCTCTGCAATTTTTTGGAAGAGTTTGAGAAGGATGAGTGTTAGCTCTTCTCTAAATGTTTGATAGAATTCACCTGTGAAGCCATCTGGTCCTGGACTTTTGTTTGTTGGAAGATTTTTAATCACAGTTTCAATTTCATTACTTGTGATTGGTCTGTTCATATTTTCTATTTCTTCCTGGTTCAGTCTTGGAAGGTTATACCTTTCTAAGAATTTGTCCATTTCTTCCAGGTTGTCCATTTTATTGGCATAAAGTTGCTTGTAGTAGTCTCTTAGGATGTTTTGTATTTCTGCGGTATCTGTTGTAACTTCTCCTTTTTCATTTCTGATTTTATTGATTTGAGTCCTCTCCCTCTTTTTCTTGATGAGTCTGGCTAATGGCTTATCAATTTTGTTTATCTTCTCAAAGAACCAACTTTTAGTTTTATTGATCTTTGCTATTGTTTTCTTTGTTTCTATTTCATTTATTTCTGCTCTGATCTTTATGATTTCTTTCCTGCTGCTAACTTTGGGTTTTGTTTGTTCTTCTTTCTCTAGTTCCTTTAGGTGTAAGGTTAGATTGTTTATTTGAGATTTTTCTTGTTTCTTGAGGTAGGCTTGTATTGCTATAAACTTCCCTCTGAGAACTGCTTTCGCTGCATCCCATAGGTTTTGGATTGTCGTGTTTTCATTGTCATTTGTCTCTAGGTATTTTTTGATTTCCTCTTTGATTTCTTCAGTGATCTCAGTTATTTAGTAACGTATTGTTTAGCCTCCATGTGTTTGTGTTTTTTACGTTTTTTTCCCTGTAATTGATTTCTAATCTCATAGCATTGTGGTCAGAAAAGGTGCTTGATATGATCTCCATTTTCTTAAATTTACTGAGGCTTGATTTGTGACCCAAGATGTGATCTATCCTGGAGACTGTTCCGTGCGCACTTGAGAAGAAAGTGTAATCTGCTGTTTTTGGATGGAATGTCCTATAAAAATCAATTAAATCTATCTGGTCTATTGTGTCATTTAAAGCTTATGTTTCCTTAATAATTTTCTGTTTGGATGATCTATCCATTGGTGTAAGTGAGGTGTTAAAGTCCCCCACTATTTTTGTGTTACTGTCGATTTCCTCTTTTATAGCTGTTAGCAGTTGCCTTATGTATTGAGGTGCTCCTATGTTGGGTGCGTATATATTTATAATTCTTATATCTTCTTCTTGGATTGATCCCTTGATCATTATGTAGTGTCCTTCCTTGTCTTTTGTAACATTCTTTATTTTAAAGTCTATTTTATCTGATATGAGTATTGCTACTCCAGCTTTCTTTTGATTTCCATTTGCATGGAGTATCTTTTTCCATCCCCTCACTTTCAGTGTGAATGTGCCCTTAGGTCTGAAGTGGGTCTCTTGTAGACAGCATATATATGGGTCTTGTTTTTGTATCCATTCAGCAAGCCTGTGTCTTTTGGTTGGAGCATTTAATCCATTCACGTTTAAGGTAATTATCGATATGTATGTTCCTATGACCATTTTCTTTTTTTTTTTTTTTTCATGTAATGATTGAAACATTTATATTAACATATTTCCATACATATTTCCATACAAATACAAGATTTTTAGAAATTTCATGTAATGTCTGAAACATTTATATTAACATATTTCCATACAAATAACCCAATGAAAGTTTAGTATTAGTTGTTTTGTTTGTTTTTTTATACTGCAGGTTCTTATTAGGCATCAATTTTATACACATCAGTGTATACATGTCAATCCCAATCGCCCAATTCAGCACACCACCATCCCCACCTCACCGCAGTTTTCCCCCCTTGGTGTCCATATGTCCATTCTCTACATCTGTGTCTCAACTTCTGCCCTGCAAACGGGCTCATCTGTACCCTTTTTCTAGGTTCCACATACATGCATTAATATATGATATTTGTTTTTCTCTTTCTGACTTACTTCACTCTGTATGACAGTCCCTAGATCCATCCACGTCTCAACAAATGACTCAATTTCGTTCCTTTTTATGGCTGAGTAATATTCTATTGTATATATGTACCACATCTTCTTTATCCATTCGTCTGTTGATGGGCATTTAGGTTGCTTCCATGACCTGGCTATTGTAAATAGTGCTGCAATGAACATTTGGGTGCATGTGTCTTTTTGAATTACGGTTTTCTCTGGGTATATGCCCAGTAGTGGGATTGCTGGGTCATATGGTAATTCTATTTTTAGTTTTTTAAGGAACCTCCATATTGTTCTCCATAGTGGCTGTATCAATTTACATTCCCACCAACAGTGCAAGAGGGTTCCCTTTTCTCCACACCCTCTCCAGCATTTGTTGTTTGTAGATTTTCTGATGATGCCCATTCTAACAGGAGTGAGGTGATACCTCATTGTAGTTTTGATTTGCATTTCTCTAATAATTAGTGATGTTGAGCATCTTTTCATGTGCTTCGTGGCCGTCTGTATGTCTTCTTTGGAGAAATGTCTATTTAGGTCTTCTGCCCATTTTTGGATTGGGGTGTTTGTTTCTTTGATATTGAGCTGAATGAGCTGTTTATATATTTTGGAGATTAATCCTTTGTCCGTTGATTCGTTTGCAAATATTTTCTCCCATTCTGAGGGTTGTCTTTTCGTCTTGTTTATGGTTTCCTTTGCTGTGCAAAAGCTTTGAAGTTTCATTAGGTCCCACTTGTTTATTTTTGTTTTTATTTCCATTACTCTAGGATGTGGATCAAAAAAGATCTTGCTGTGATTTATGTCAAAGAGTGTTCTTCCTATGTTTTCCTCTAAGAGTTTTATAGTGTCCAGTCTTATATTTAGGTCTCTAATCCATTTTGAGTTTATTTTTGTGTATGGTGTTAGAGAGTGTTCTAATTTCATTCTTTTACATGTAGCTGTCCAGTTTTCCCAGCACCACTTATTGAAGAGACTGTCTTTTCTCCATTGTATATCTTTGCCTCCTTTGTCATAGATTAGTTGACCATAGGTGCGTGGGTTAATCTCTGGGCTTTCTATCTTGTTCCATTGATCTATGTTTCTGTTTTTGTGCCAGTACCATATTGTCTTGATTACTGTAGCTTTGTAGTATAGTCTGAAGTCAGGGAGTCTGATTCCTCCAGCTCCATTTTTTTGCCTCAAGACTGCTTTGGCTATTCGGGGTCTTTTGTGTCTCCATACAAATTTTAACATGATTTGTTCTAGCTCCGTAAAAAATGCCATTGGTAATTTGATAGGGATTGCATTGAATCTGTAGATTGCTTTGGGTAGTATACTCATTTTCACAATGTTGATTCTTCCAATCCAAGAACATGGTATATCTCTCCATCTGTTGGTATCATCTTTAATTTCTTTCATCAGTGTCTTATAGTTTTCTGCATACAGGTCTTTTGTCTCCCTAGGTAGGTTTATTCCTAGGTATTTTATTCTTTTTGTTGCAATGGTAAATGGGAGTGTTTCCATAATTTCTCTTTCAGATTTTTCATCATTAGTGTATAGGAATGCAAGAGATTTCTGTGCATTAATTTTGTATCCTGCAACTTTACCATATTCATTAATTAGCTCTAGCAGTTTTCTGGTGGCAGTTTTAGGATTCTCTATGTATAGTATCATGTCATCTGCAAACAGTGACAGTTTTACTTCCTCTTTTCCAATTTGTATTCCTTTTATTTCTTTTTCTTCTCTGATTGCCGTGGCTAGGACTTCCAGAACTATGTTGAATAATAGTGGTGAGAGTGGACATCCTTGTCTCGTTCCTGATCTTAGAGGAAATGCTTTCAGTTTTTCACCATTGAGAATGATGTTTGCTGTGGGTTTGTCATATATGGCCTTTATTATGTTGAGGTAGGTTCCCTCTTTGCCCACTTTCTGGAGAGTTTTTATCAGGAATGGGTGTTGAATTTTGTCAAAAGCTTTTTCTGCATCTATTGAGATGATCATATGGTTTTTATTCTTCAATTTGTTAATATGGTGTATCACATTGATTGATTTGCGTATATTGAAGAATCCTTGCATCCCTGGGATAAATCCCACTTGATCGTGGTGTATGATCCTTTTAATGTGTTGTTGGATTCTGTTTGCTAGTATTTTGTTGAGGATTTTTGCATCTATATTCATCAGTGATATTGGTCTGTAATTTTCTTTTTTTGTAGTGTCTTTGTCTGGTTTTGGTATCAGGGTGATGGTGGCCTCATAGAATGAGTTTGGGAGTGTTCCTTCCTCTGCAATTTTTTGGAAGAGTTTGAGAAGGATGGGTGTTAGCTCTTCTCTAAATGTTTGATAGAATTCACCAGTGAAGCCATCTGGTCCTGGACTTTTGTTTGTTGGAAGATTTTTAATCACAGTTTCAATTTCATTACTTGTGATTGGTCTGTTCATATTTTCTGTTTCTTCCTGATTCAGTCTTGGAAGGTTATACCTTTCTAAGAATTTGTCCATTTCTTCTAGGTTGTCCATTTTATTGGCATAAAGTTGCTTATAGTAGTCTCTTAGGATGTTTTGTATTTCTGCAGTGTCTGTTGTAACTTCTCCTTTTTCATTTCTGATTTTATTGATTTGAGTCCTCTCCCTCTTTTTCTTGATGAGTCTGGCTAATGGCTTATCAATTTTGTTTATCTTCTCAAAGAACCAACTTTTAGTTTTATTGATCTTTGCTATTGTTTTCTTTGTTTCTATTTCATTTATTTCTGCTCTGATCTTTATGATTTCTTTCCTTCTGCTAACTTTGGGTTTTGTTTGTTCTTCTTTCTCTAGTTTCTTTAGGTGTAAGGTTAGATTGTTTACTTGAGATTTTTCTTGTTTCTTTAGGTAGGCTTGTATAGCTATAAACTTCCCTCTTAGAACTGCTTTTGCTGCATCCCATAGGTTTTGGGTCGTCGTGTTTTCATTGTCATTTGTCTCTAGGTATTTTTTAATTTCCTCTTTGATTTCTTCAGTGATCTCTTGGTTATTTAGTAACGTATTGTTTAGCCTCCATGTGTTTGTCTTTTTTACGTTTTTTTCCCTGTAATTGATTTCTAATCTCATAGCGTTGTGGTCAGAAAAGATGCTTGGTATGATTTCAATTTTCTTAAATTTACTGAGGCTTGATTTGTGACCCAAGATGTGATCTATCCTGGAGAATGTTCCGTGCGCACTTGAGAAGAACGTGTAATCTGCTGTTTTTGGATGGAATGTCCTATATATATCAATTAAATCTATCTGGTCTATTGTGTCATTTAAAGCTTCTGTTTCCTTATTTATTTTCATTTTGGATGATCTGTCCATTGGTGTAAGTGAAGTGTTAAAGTCCCCCACTATTATTGTGTTACTGTCGATTTCCTCTTTTATAGCTGTTAGCAGTTGCCTTATGTATTGAGGTGCTCCTATGTTGGGTGCATATATATTTATAATTGTTATATCTTCTTCTTGGATTGATCCCTGGATCATTATGTAGTGTCCTTCCTTGTCTCTTGTAACATTCTTTATTTTAAAGTCTATTTTATCTGATATGAGTATAGCTACTCCAGCTTTCTTTTGATTTCCATTTGCATGGAATATCTTTTTCCATCCCCTCACTTTCAATCTGTATGTGTCCCTAGGTCTGAAGTGGGTCTCTTGTAGACAGCATATATATGGGTCTTGTTTTTGTATCCATTCAGCCAGTCTATGTCTTTTGGTTGGGGCGTTTAATCCATTCACGTTTAAGGTAATTATCGATATGTATGTTCCTATGACCATTTTCTTAATTGTTTTGGGTTTGTTTTTGTAGGTCCTTTTCTTCTCTTGTGTTTCCCACTTAGAGAAGTTCCTTTAGCATTTGTTGTAGAGCTGGTTTGGTGGTGCTGAATTCTCTTAGCTTTTGCTTGTCTGTAAAGCTTTTGATTTCTCCATCAAATCTAAATGAGATCCTTGCTGGGTAGAGTAATCTTGGTTGTAGGTTCTTCCCTTTCATCACTTTATCATGCCACTCCTTCTGGCTTATAGAGTTTCTGCTGAGAAATCAGCTGTTAACCTTATGGGAGTTCCCTTGTATGTTATTTGTCATTTTTCCCTTGCTGCTTTCAATACTTTTTCTTTGTCTTTAAGTTTTGCCAATTTGATTACTATGTGTCTTGGCGTGTTTATCCTTGGGTTTATCCTGTATGGGACTCTCTGCGCTTCCTGGACTTGGGTGGCTATTTCCTTTCCCATGTTAGGGAAGTTTTCGACTATAATCTCTTCTCTCTCTCTTCTCCTCCTGGGACCCCTATAATGCGAATGTTGTTGTGTTTAATGTTGTCCCAGAGGTCTCTTAGGCTGTCTTCATTCTTCATTCTTTTCATTCTTTTTTTCTTTATTCTGTTCTGCAGCAGTCACCATTCTGTCTTCCAGGACACTTATCCATTCTTCTGCCTCAGTTATTCTGCGATTGATTCCTTTTAGTGTAGTTTTCATTTCAGTTATTGTCTTGTTCATCTCTGTTTGTTTGTTCTTTAATTCTTCTAGGTCTTTGTTAAACATTTCTTGCATCTTCTCGATCTTTGCCTCCATTCTTTTTTTTTTTTTTTTTTTTTTAAATTATTATTTATTTATTTATTTATTTGGCTGTGTTGGGTCTTCGTTTCTGTGCGAGGGCTTTCTCTAGCTGCGGCAAGCGGGGGCCACTCTTCATCGCGGTGCGCAGGCCTCTCACTATCGTGGCCTCTCTTGTTGCGGAGCACAGGCTCCAGACGCGCAGGCTCAGTAGTTGTGGCTCACGGGCCTAGTTGCTCCGCGGCATGTGGGATCTTCCCAGACCAGGGCTCGAACCCGTGTCCCCTGCATTAGCAGGCAGATTCTCAACCACTGCGCCACCAGGGAAGCCCTTTGCCTCCATTCTTATTCCGAGGTCCTGGATCATCTTCACTATCATTATTCTGAATTCTTTTTCTGGAAGGTTGCCTATCTCCACTTCATTTAGTTGTTTTTCTGGGGTTTTATCTTGTTCTTTCATCTGGTGCATAGCCCTCTGCCTTTTCATCTTGTCTGTCTTTCTGTGAATGTGGTTTTTGTTCCACAGGCTGCAGGATTGTAGTTCTTCTTGATTCTGCTGTCTGCCCTCTGGTGGATGAGGCTCTCTAAGAGGATTGAGCAAGTTTCCTGATGGGAGGAACTGGTGGTGGGTAGAGCTGGCTGTTGCTCTGGTGGGCAGAGCTCAGTAAAACTTTAATCCGCTTGTCTGCTGATGGGTCGGGCTGGGTTCCCTCACTGTTGGTTGGCTGGCCTGAGGTGACCCAACACTGGAGCCTACCTGGGCTCTTTGGTGGGGCTAATGGTGGACTCTGGGAGGGCTCATGCCGAGGAGTACTTCCCAGAATTTCTGCTGCCAGTGTCCTTGTCCTCATGGTGAGCCACAGCCACCCGCGGCCTCTGCAGAAGACCCTCCAACACTAGCAGGTAGGTCTGGTTCAGTCTTCCCTGGGGTCACTGCTCTTTCCCCTGGGTCCCGATGCGCACACTACTTTGTGTGTGCCCTCCAAGAGTGGAGTCTCTGTTTCCCCTGGTCCTGTCGAAGTCCTGAAATCAAATCCCGGTAGCCTTCAAAGTCTGATTCTCTAGGAATTCCTCCTCCCATTGCCGGACCCCCAGGTTGGGAAGCCTGATATGGGGCTCAGAATCTTCACTCCAGTGGGTGGACTTCTGTGGTATAAGTGTTCTCCAGTTTGTGAGTCACCCACCCAGCAGTTATGGGATTTGATATTGTGATTGTGCCCCTCCTACCGTCTCATTGTGGCTTCTCCTTTGTCTTTGTATGTGGGGTATCTTTTTTGGTGAGTTCCAGTGTCTTCCTGTTGATGATTGTTCAGCAGTTAGTTTTGATAATGGTGCTCTCGCAAGAGGTAGTGAGAGCATGTCCTTCTACTCCACCATCTTGAACCAATCTCATCATGAATGATTTTTATTTTCTTATTTTTGAGGATTGATTTTCTAAACCTGCCTAAACAAACACATATTAATTTTGTAATAAGAAAGAGTCATTATTAGGAAGAATCTCCTAGTATCAGGAAGACAAATAGTTTATCCCCACATCGATTTTGATCAAACAGCAGTTCCTTCCTGAGATACATTGCTAAGAAGGAGGAGGAAGCGGTGACCAGGCTCCCATGGTGTGTGCCCTGCTCGGTGACAACTCTGGGGATCCTGGGAAGACACAGTAGCTACCTTGCTCTAGCCCGAGACGTGGAGGTGCTGGGGTTTATCGCTCTTGCCTTGTGTGTTTGACTTGACTGGGGAGAGACATGCCCAGGATCAAGCTCCAGGTTCCTGCCTGGGCAAGTCTAGGGAGGAAGGGCTCTTGGTATCATGCCGTTGTGGACATTCACCCTGCACTTCACACATGGAAACGGACAGCCTAGCCGCCTCCCGCACCCACATACTTGCTTGGAGGATAAAGACAATGCACGTCTCTCCTGTGCCTTAAATCACAGAATCAGAAGATCGTCGAGCTGAAGAGGACATAAGGGATCATTTTTTTTTTTTAATTCCAGTTTTTTGTTTTGTTTTGTTTTGTTTTTTTACAGAAGAGCAAACTGAGGCCCAAATATTCAAGACATTTTAATTTGCATAGGGGAAATGTTATTTCTCCCATAATCCTGAAGGATGCCGTCAGGGCCCTTGGAACAGTAGGACAGCTTGGTGCATCAGACTCAAAGCAAGGAAACCATGGTCCTCCCACACCCCTCTTACATTGGCCAGTATTCCTCACTGAGTCACAGTTTCCATATCAATTAAGTGGGGATCATTCCACCTGCTCTGCCAACCCCCTGGGATTGTTGTGAGGCTCACAGAGATGAGGAACAAATGGGGAAAACATTTGCAATATACATGAAGAGATTACTAAAATCTCTGAGACATGAAAGTTCTTAAAATAGAAAAAGATTAACTTCTCAAGAGAAAAAGGACGAAGGACACGAAGACTATTTATGGAACAACAAATGACGGGCAGCAACAAGATGAGATTCAGCCTCATTCATAATAAAAGCAAAGTAAAGCATGAGTGAGTTACCTTGTTCACCTATAAAACTGGCGCCAGCGAGTGATGAGACCTAGAGTTGGCAAAGATGTGGGGAAATAAGCCCTTACCAAGGGGGAGGAGGGATAGTAAATGGATATAATCCTTCAGATTAATATGGTTATATGTACCAAAAGCATTAGATTCTGTAATCCTATTTCTGGAAGTTTATCCTAAGGAAATAATTGGATAAATGTTCAAAGAAACAAGGAAGTTCCTCACTATGATATTTTTAAAGATGGGACTTATTAATTACGGTACCTCTGCATAACAGGATTGTGTGGCCCCATAAAAAATGATGATGTAAATCTAAAGTCCCTGACATGGAATTATATCCACAACCTGTCAAGTAAAAACAAAGTTGATTACAATTACATTTCTGCATGATAGGATTTTGTTTTTACAGTGAGCATGTATTGCTTTAATAAGAATATGTAAAAATCGCCCCTTTTTATTTTGAAAAGACAAATATGAATAGGCATAATAAAATGCTTGGAAGTAATATATAATATTAGTGACTGCTAGCTCTAAGTGGGAGATTATGATTTGCCTTTATCTTATATTTCCTATAATTTAAATTTTTATATGAATATTAATTTTATAATCAGAAGAAAATCTTGGAGAAGGCAACATTTCCCCACAAGCTGTGGTTACCAAATCATTTCTAAAGTAACTCTTTACTCACTGTCATTCCCAGTTTCCTGAAGAGCCACAATTTGCTTTCCTAGAGTTGACTGTTCTGCTTGAGGGATGATCCCTGTTCTGGACTCAGGTTTTCGGCAGAGCCCCCAGCCCCAGCCCCAGCCGCAGCCCCAGCCGCAGCCCCAGCCCCAGCCCATCCCAGTGACGGGAAAAGCCATGGCGCTTTCGCGCTTTGGGAAGAGAAATGTAGTGAGGCAAGAGAGGCGCCTTACCCTTCGCGAGGAGCGTGCTTGGCACCAGCGGACCTCGGGGAGCGGTGACGTCAGGTGTACGGGAACGGATGAGGTTACCCACAAGTGACGTGGTGACAGGAGGGTCGTGGCAGGGGACAGTTGACATTTGCTGCCGGAGGGCAGGGCTGTGGCCCTTACAGCCCCACCTGGAGGGAGCGTAAGGGACAGGTGTGCGTGGGGTGAGAGTGCCATGGAATGGAGGGAGTGTTATTTGCCGAGGCACCTGGTGCGAGACGTCTTGAAACTCTGGTAAGGAAACGTTTACTGACCCTACTTGAGGGGACCTAGGCCCCAGATGGGCTTGTGTCCAGGTCTGAGACATTGAGAAAGCTCCTCGGCACGGCCTAGAGAAGAGGAACTTAGGCTCCCTGGTTGGAGGGTGGTGAGGGGAATCTGGAAGCAGAGGGGGAGTAACATGGAGGAAGGTGATGCCCTGCCCTTCCCCTCCCGTCCTCGTAAGATTCCCACAAACCGTGGAACACTCAGTGCGGCTGGGTTTCTTGTGGAAAGCAGGCAAGGACTGGAGTTTTGCATTGAAGCCTACAGGTGCGTGAACTAAGGTGGCACTGATGTGCCTCGCCTGGCTCCTTCCTGAGCTCCCTGCATTTCCCCTTTTAGCACCAACCACAAAGGTCAAAGGTATGGAATTCATCAGTTAGTTGCACAGTCTATGTTTCGCGTCCGTTCGGTTCACTGCTTGGCTCCCACTGCCTGGCACAGGCCTGAGCACATCCGCAGGGGCCTCTATTTTGGGTGAGGCGGGTAAAGAGTGTGTTAACCGACCTGGAGTCTGGAGGCCATGGTGACTGGACGAGCGGGGACAGGCCCACTTCTCAGCTGAGACCACCGTGGGCAGATGGCAGTTGTAGACCAGAGGCCCCTCTCCCATCCCCCCAGGATGAAACATAAGATGTCCCCCTCCCTGAGTCTAGGGCAGGTTTGAGGATATAGGAAGAAGGGGCAACAGGCAGAATCCTGAGTTGACTATTTACCAAACAACACTAAAAAATTTTGGAAGCTGCTCAGTTACTATGCAGTGACAAATTTAGTTTTCTCCTCTTTGGTGGAATTGGAGGTTTGTAAATGAAGATAAAATCTGTTAAAGAGAAATAATGGCAATTACATCTTTTCTTTCTCCTGTAGTCTGGGAAGTCGGTACCTGCTTCACAAGGGCAGTCTTGCAGGCGAACAGCATTGGCCAAGGGCTGCCACAAAGTGGGTGTGCCCGGCGTCCACATCCCTCCCACCCACATTACTGTGAGGGTAGAATAAATATTGTGACACATCGCAGCCCAGTTCATCCTTTTTAGGGAATGTTGGTGTGTCCTCCTGATGAGAATGGTAAAATCAGAGAAAGGAGGGACCCAAGGGGACCTAGGAGATCAGAGAGACCCATTTCTCAGATGAGGAGACTGAGGCCTTGTGGAAGGAAAAGATGAGCCAAAGTCTCAGGTCAAGGCCTTCCGACTTGTTCCCTCTTACCCCCTGCCCCCTCGGAGAGCGGCAGACACCACTTCTGGCCCTGGCAGCTCGAATGTTTGGCAGAAACTGCTTGCGTTCTTTTTTCTGCCCCCTGTACCTCCCCTCCCCCTCCCCTGCCCATGTTAGAGTAGTCACAATGTTGGGGACAACCCTGCCACCTGCTTTTCCCCAAGGCCTCTGGGTTCCCTCAGGGAAGGTGTCTACCTCCTAAGGAAGGGGCTGGTCAGTTAGGGGCGAGGACGCCCCAGCCCTCTTAGATTTGGGAATAAGGTCTCTTAAGTGTGGAGTCGCATAGCGTCAGGGTCGGAAGGAACTGAAGGGATGGTCTAACAGTAGTTCCTAATCAGGGGCCTTCCTCAAAATGACCTGGAGAGCCTTTGGAAAGCCCACACACCCAAGTCTAGCCCCCAGAGATTCTGACTTCACGGGGTTTGGGTTAGGAAACCTCATCTAGTTCAATGACTTTAATTTATGAGAAGTGTCTGAGCATCGCTGGCCCCGAGGCTTCAGCTTCAGTCACTGCTATCTGAGATTCTCCTTAATGCTCGTTCCCTCCAGAACCACCCCCCCAACACACCCCCACCCCAGCCCTGCTAACTGCGTCCTCTTCCTGCCCTTTTCAGTCACTACTTGGGGAGTATCTGTGCGCTTTCAAATCCATCTCTTCACTACAGAATTCTATCGTTCTTTTTTTTTTTTTGCCCACACCCCCTGGAACTCTGAATGGTTAGTTCTCAGCTGCGGGTGTACATAAGTATCCAAGGTGCACTAGATGGGGGAGCCTCACGGATGGCACCCAAACCTAGAGATTCCATTGGTCTGGGGCAGGGGCGGGACTAGGACCTTTTTTTTTTTTTTCCATTCTCCCCCCAGCTTTTTATTTGAACATTTTCAAACCTACTGAACACAGATTTACCCTTTCCCTAGGGTCACCTATTGTTACGTTTTGCTGTATTTGCTTATCTGTGTGTATACATTTCATTTTTTTTGTTTTTTGGCTATACCATTTGAAATTCATTGTATAAGATGCTATCTCCCTAAATATTTCAGTATGAAACATCTAGAAATCAGGTCAATTTTCTACATAGCTACAATTCCATTTTTACACCTAAGAAAAATAACAGTAATTCTGTCCTTGATTTGTCCCCTTTTCAGGTTTGTTCTTTCTTGTTTCCCTCCCTTCTGTTCTCTTTTCCAATCTAGGATCTAACCAAGGTTCGTGTGTTCCACTTGGTTCTATCTTTGTCATCTCTTTTCACCTAAAACATTTTTTAAAAATAACATTGATTCATTTTGAACTATCTAGGCCAGTTTTCTTACAGAATGTCCTACATTCTAGATTTGACTGATGGCTTCTTCATGGTGTCACTGACTTGTTCTTCTCTCTACTTTCTGAGGTTGTGGACAGAGGCTTGAATAGACACAGGTTAAACCTCTGGCAAGACTATTTCCCAGGGAATGTTGTGTAGTGCATCCTGCATCATCCTTGTTAGGATGGTAGGCTGTCCATTATTGGTGGTGCTGTTTCCTCACCTGGTTAAAATAGTGAATATCTTCCTCCCTAAAACCCTTTCACCCAGTGGTTTTAGCGTCGTTGATGATCCTTGCCTGGATCATCGATTATATCAGGGGTGGCAAAATGATAATGTTCATTTTCTCATTCTGTCTACACTTATTAGTGGCGTTCTTCTATAAAGAGGAAGAGCTTGCCTTCCTCGCTGCCCCACCCCCCGACCCTGTCTCACCTTAGGACTCACAGATTATTTCTTATTCAATGTGTTGATATTTAAATACAGTCATTCTTTCAGATGCTCAAATTGATTCAGATAAACAGGTCCAGTTCAAATTAACATTATGAGGTTTTTCTAACCTTTTATTTTATACTTGTGTCTTTTTTTTTTTCTCTTAGAGTAAAAATCTTGGTTCTTGTAAGATGAATATATTTATTATTTGCACTATCTAAAAATATATAAGTTGTTTCACATTTTAATCCAGATTACAACTAATAATTAACCTACTGGGAAAGGTTCCCAATTTCTTTGTACTTCTCTCTTCTCTTTGAATACACCTCATGAAGAATGTACAGGCTACTTTTCAAAATTCACAAGAATTAACTCTTTTCTAAGTGTCGTTATATTATTAATTTGATATGCATTAGGTTTATTTGTGTTTTTAATTTAATTTTAGGAATTGCTTTTTTCCTTCCTTTTTCTTAAAATTTATTTTTGAATAAGCCATTTACATGGTTCAAAAGTCAAAACCATGTAAGAAGGCATTCACTCTCTATGGGGACCCATTTGCTTAGTTTCTGGTTTACCTTTCTTATGTTTCTTTTTTCAAAAATGAGCAAATATGTATAGATATTCTTATATCTTCTTTCTTACACGGAAGTTAGCATTCTGTATACACTGTTCTGGGCCTTTCTTTTTTCACAAGCAATATATCCTAGAAATGACTCCATCTCAGCTTTTAGAGATCATTCTAATTCTTTTTCATGGCAGGCTCACCATATAGCCACATATTCTGTCATGGGGGTAGAGCATAATGTATTCAATAGGTTTTCTACTGCTCAATACTTGGGCTACTTTCAATCTTTTGCTATTATGATAGTGCCACTATAAATAACCTGGCACTTACAACGTTTTAGTATTTGTGGACTTACATCTTAGGGGTTGACTCCTAGAAGCGGTTTTGCTGGGTCAAAGGGAAATTGCATATTTAGTTAGTTTAGTTAGTTTTTTTCTAAATTCCCCTCCATAGCAGTTGCTATGCAATTTTTAACCCACTAGAAAAGTATGAGAGTGTGTATTTCATCACAGCTTGCCAACAGAATGTTTTGTCCAGCATTTGGATTTGTTCCATTCTAATTAGCAAGAAAGTGCGGTTTCAATATGCATTTCTCTTAAAATAATGAAATAATGATGAGCATTTTTTCACATGTTTAAAGACCACCTGTGTATCTTTTTGTGTGAGTTTTCTGCTTGTTTATTTGCCACTTGTTTCCATCTGAGGGTTTTTAAAAAAATCCTTCTCAATGTATAAGAATTATTTATATATTAAAGACATTGGCCCTTTGTGATGCAAATTACAGATATTTTCTCCCAATTTGCCATTTTGTCTTTTGCTCTTTTTTTTTTTTTTTTGCCATGAAGTTCTTTTAATTACTATGATGTTGTCTTAATTTTTTTACAGTTCTGAATTTTGAGTCATAGTTGGCCTCTCCCACTCCCAGATTGGAAAGGAATTCACCCATGTTTTCTTTTAGTACTTATTTCTTTACATTTGGGCCTGATACATTTGTTATTTAATGTTTGGTATGTGTGTGGTATGAGGCATGGATCCAAATTTATCTTTTTCCAAATGGCCATCCAGTTGTCACTCTACCACTTATTAGAGTCTATCTTTGCCCTGATGACTTGAGATGCCCCCTTCATTTTTAATCACATTTCCATATGTATTTGGGCCTTTTCCTGGCCTTTCTAGTATGTTCCTTTGGTGAGTCTGTCTCTTCATGCAACAGTACAACATCCTGCATTATGTAGATTTTATTGTGTATGTTTTAATATCTGGTAGGATGTCCTGCCTGTGACTTTCCTTTTTTCTGGGTTTTCTTTATTGTGCATGCATGAAATTTAGAATTAACTATTTAGCTCCAGAAAAAAAAAAGTTGGTATTTTTATTGAGATTACATTAAATTCATATATTAATCTGGGTATAATTGGCATCTTTATGATGTTAAATCATCCTATCCAATAGCAAGGAAAACCTATGTTTTTGTCTTTCAGTATTATTTTAAGGTTTTGCACATATCTTAAGTTTATTCTTTAGTATTTTATCTTATTTGTTGCTAATGGAGTCTTTTCTTCCATAGAAGGTCATATCTTTCAGTTGGTTATGCAAATTTTTGTAAACAGCCCCTTGGGTGATTCTAAGGTACAGCCAGATTTGAAAAGCACAACTTTATTTATTTTTTTATTGAGGTATAGTTGATTTATTGTGTTAGTTTCAGATGTATAGCAAAGTGATTCAGATATACACACACACATATATATATATACTTTTTCAGATTCTTTTCCATTATAGGTTATTACAAGATATTGAATATAGTTCCCTGTACTATACTGTAGGACCTTGTTGTTTATCTATTTTATATAGAGTGGTGTGTATCTGTTCATCCCAAACGCCTAATTTATCCCTCCCCACCCTTCCCTTTTAGTAATCATAGGTTTGTTTTCTATGTATGTGAGTCTTTTTCTGTTTTGTCAATAAGTTCATTGGTATTATCATTTTTTTAGATTCCACACATAAGTGATATATATTTGTCTTTATCTGACTTACTTCACTTAGTATGATAATCTCTAGGTCCATCCATTTTGATGCAAATGGCATTATTTCATTCTTTTCTATGGCTAATGGTCCATTGTGCATATATAGACCACATCTTTATCCATTCATCTGTTGATGGACACTTAGGTTGCTTCCACGTCTTGGCTATTGTAAATAGTGCTGCTGTGAACACTGGGGTGCATGTATCTTTTTGAACTAGAGTTTTTGTCTTTTCTGGATATATGTCCAGAAGTGGGATTGCTGGATCGTATGGTAACTCTATTTTTAGTTTTTTAAGGAACCTCCATACTGTTCTCCATAGTGGCTGCACCAATTTACATTCCTACCAACAATGTAAGAGGGTTCTCTTTTCTCCACACCCTCTCCAGCATTTGTTATTTGAAGACTTTTTGATGATGGCGGTTCTGACTGGTACAAGGTGATACCTTATTGTAGTTCTGATTTGCATTTCTCTAATAGTTAGTGATGTTGAGCATCTTTTCATGTGCCTGTTGGCCATCTTCGTGTCTTTTTTGGAGAAATGTCTATTTAGCTTTTCTGCCTGTTTTTTGATTGGGTGGGTTGTTTGTTTGGTATTTTATTTTTGGCTGCGTTGGGTCTTCGTTGCTGCACGCAGGCTTTCTCGAGTTGCAGGGAGTGAGTGGAGGCTGCTCTTCGTTGTGCTGCGCGGGCTTCTCATTGCGGTGGCTTCTCTCATCGAGGAGCACAGGCTCTAGGCACGTGGGCTCAGTAGTTGTGGCACACGGGCTCAGTAGTTGTGGCTCACGGGCTCTAGAGCACAGGCTCAGTAGTTGTGGCGCATGGGTTTAGTTGGTCCGCAGCATGTGGGATCTTCCCGGACCAGGGATCGAACCCCTGTCCCCTGCACTGGCAGGCAGATTCTTTTTTTTTAATGTTTTTATTTTTATTTTTTTATTTTTTTTTTAGAAATTCATGTTCTTATTTTTATTTATTGATTGATTGATTGCTGTGTTGGGTCTTCGTTTCTGTGTGAGGGCTTTCTCTAGTTGCGGCAAGCGGGGACCACTCCTCATCACGGTGCGCGGGCCTCCCACCATTGCGGCCTCTCCTGCTGCGGAGCACAGGCTCCAGACACGCAGGCTCAGCAGTTGTGGCTCACGGGCCCAGCCGCTCCGCGGCATGTGGGATCTTCCCAGACCAGGGCTCGAACCCGTGTCCCCTGCACTGGCAGGCAGACTCTCAACCACTGTGCCACCAGGGAAGCCCCGGCAGGCAGATTCTTAACCACTGCCCCCCAAGGAAGTCCCCAGTTGTTTGTTTTCTTGATATTGAGCTGTATGAGCTGTTTGTATATTTTGGACATTAAGCTCTTGTCAGTTGCATTGTTTGCAAATATTTTCTCCCATTCTGTAGGTTGTATTTCTATTTATGGTTTCCTTTGCTGTGCAAAAGCTTGTAAGTTTGATTAGGTCCCATTTGTTTATTTTTGCTTTTATTTCTTTTGCCTTGGGAGACTGACCTAAGAAAACATTGCTACAGTTTATGTCAGAATGTTTTGCCTATGTTCTTTTCTAGGAATTTTATGGTGTCATGTCTTATATTTAAGTCTTTAAGCCATTCTGAGTTTATTTTTGTATATGGTGTGAGGCAGTGTTCTAACTTCATTGATTTATATGTGGCTGTCAAGCTTTCCCAGCATCACTTGCTGAAGAGACTGTCTTTTCTCCATTACGTATTCTTGCCTCCTTTGTCGAAGATTAATCGACTCTAGGTATGTGGGTTTATTTCTGGGCTCTCTGTTCTATTCTATTGATCCAAATGTCTGTTTTTGTGCCAGTATCACACTGTTTTGATTACTGTAGCTTTGTAGTATTGTCTGAAGTCTGGGAGGGTTATGCCTCCAGCTTTGTTTTTTTTCCCTCAGGATTTCCTTGGCAATTCTGGATCTTTTGTGGTTCCATATAAATTAGGATTATTTGTTCTAGTTCTGTGAAAAATGTCATGGGTAATTTGATAGGGATCACAATAAATCCATAGATTGCTTTGGGTAGTATGGCCATTTTAACAATATTAATTCTTCCAATCCAAGAGCATGGGATAGCTTTCCATTTCTTTGAATCATCTTCAGTTTCCTTTATTAATGTTTTATATAGTTTTCAGCATATAAGTCTTTAACCTCCTTGGTCAGGTTTATTCCCAGGTATTTTTTTTTTTGGATGAAATTTTAGAAGCGATTGTTTTTTCACGTTCTCTTTCTGATATTTCATTGTTAGTGTAAAGAAATGCAACAGATTTCTGTATGTTAATCTTGTATTCTGCTACCTTGCTGAATTCGTTTATCAGTTCTGATAGTTTTGTGTGGAGTCTTTAGGGTTTTCTATATAGAGTTACCATGTCATCTCTATGTTTTACCTCTTCCCTTCCAATTTGGATACCTTTTATTTCTTTTTCTTGTCTAATTGCTGTAGCTAGGACTTCCAATACTATGTTAAATAGAAGTGGTCAGAGTGGGCATCCTTGTCTTGTTCCAGATTTTAGCAGGAAGGCTTTCAGCTTTTCACTATTGAGTATTACTTCTGTTTGATGGGTATTCTGTTAGATACCCACAGTATCGGCTGTGGGTTTGTCATAAATAGTTTTTATTATGTTGAGATTTGTTCCCTCTATAACCACTTTGGTGAGAGTTTTTATCATGAATGGATGTTGAATTTTATCAAATGCTTTTTCTGCATCTATTGAGATGATCAGATGGCTTTTGTCTTTTTTTTTTTTTTTTGGTTGACATGGTGTATCACATTGATTTGTGTATATTGAGCCATCCTTGTGACCCTAGGATGAATCCAACTTTATCATGGTGCGTGATCACTTCTATGTGTTGTTGGATTCAGTTTGCTAATATTTTGTTGAGGATTTTTGCGTCTAATTTCATCAAAGAATTGTCCTGTAATTTTCTTTTTTGGTAGTGTCTTTGTCTGGTTTTGTATCAGGGTGATGGTGGCTTCATAAAATGACTTTGGGAGTGTTCCCTCCTCTTCAGCCTTCTGGAAGAGTTTGAGAAGGATCGATATAAGTTCTTCCTTGTATGTTTGGTAGAATTCTCCAGTGAAGCCATACAGTCCTAGACTTTTGTTTGCAGGGAGTTTTTTAAATTACAGATTCTATTTCACTTCTGGTGGTTGGTCTGTTCAATTTCTCCTTGATTCGGTTTTGGCAACCTGTATGTTTCTAGAAACTTACCCATTTCTAGGTTGTCCAATTTGTTGGCATATAATTGTTCATAGTATTCTCTTTTTTTTTTTTTTTTTTTTTTGGTATTTCTGCCGTATTGGTCGTTATTTCTCCTCTTTCTTATTTTGTTTATTTGGGTCATTTCTCTCTAAAAGCATGACTTTAAATGAAAATTCAGTGTTATCCTTCAATTTAAAAGTTATGGCTTAAATATTAATCAACTACCACACCACAAATTGGCCACCTTTCTTCCAAGTTCTCTATTATTATGGAGCCATTTGTTCTCTACTTCCTCCCGCTGGTGACCTCCTGGTGATCTTTGATTTTTACCTTCCACATCCACATGCACCTGGTGGACTAGTTTGCTTGCCTCCTTCTCCATGGCATTGTTCAGATACATGCGTTTTTCTTCGTTCCTGTCCTCAAATACCCTGGCAAAGCCCTGGGTCATGCCTGCTGTTTATAAACTCCTTTCCTTGGAACGCCCGTCTTCTCCTGTCCCTCTCAAAGCATTCTTCCCTGCTTCAATCATGTTGCTCCAAGCTCCCAACCACACGGGCCCATCAATCTTCTGAATCATCTGCAGACTTAGGACAGCAGCCGCAGCTGCCCCATCTCAGGTATGGGACTCATCTCTTCTTTGCCAGCGACTGTCTCTCAAACCTTCTCTCACTCTCACCTTTAGTCTTCTCCTCTGACTCTCTGTGTGTGGAATCCTCCCTTTTCCTGGTCACCTTTTAGCACCAGCTGTCCCTTTCACTCACAGATTGAGGTTTGACCTTTTTAAAACGTTTGCTCTGATTGACTTCACAAACTTCTGGCTCAGGTCATAATTCTGGAAGCATCCATTCCCGAACTCCTCTCATACGATTAGCGAGGTGGTTGGTAGCATGGCTTTGACATCAAATCCAACTGCATTATAATCCTGGATGTTCAGTGCTGCACTTTGTACTTATCTAGAGGTTTGACATTGTTCATAATGGAAAGGTGGGGAAAGTAGGTGTTTGTCGAATTGAATTAAAGGAGAGTTATGGGCCCTCTCGGCTTTATTTATTACCTAGGGCTCTGGACACCGGTTCAGGACCTCCACCCTTCACCTCACGGGCAGGGAATGGTCTTAGCTCAGAATAACCAAGTTCCCTGCTTCCACTGACACCAAATCCCCCTCAAGCGGGACATGGAGAAGGCACTTGATCCTGGAGGCATCTGCTCCTGAGGCTGACTTCATGCTCTGACAGAGCGCTGTCCTGAGGGGCTCCATGTGCACATGTTGAGCAGACATCAAACAGAAGTAGAGGAAAATAGCTCAGGAGGAAGCTGTCGGCTCTGACGAGGGGACTCAGCCGCTCTCCAAATAGCGCCTCCGGAGCTGCCTGCATTCTTGAGACACTATACATTTTCTTCCAGTGCATCCAGGAATAAACGCAGCTCTCTGTCCAGGCTGTGGGGATTAGCTCTCGCTGGGTGATGGCTGAAAGAACAAGGGCTCCTCCTGTTCCCATAAAGCTGGCTAATAATACACTGGTAAGTCATCTGTCCCCCTGCTGATCAGAGGAGGAACTCCACACCAGCTGAGGGTCCAGTTAGCCCTGAAAGCTGCCTGTTTAAGCACCAAGAGGTCTTCTTCTTTAAGATTTCTCCCTCTTTGGATGGAAATCTTTTAAAAACACACACACACATATATATATGCCCCTTCTCCCTCCTCATATCGATAAAACAAATATCCAGTATGATCTACTCAATGTCATCAGGATAACCAGTCGTACTGTGTGTAACACATGGAAACCTTCAGACAGGGAAGAAAACTTCAAATCTACAGTGTGCTATAAACAGCACTGGGCAGGGCGTGCCTGACATTTTAATATCCTATCAAATGCACATAAGTAGTCTGTGAGGCAGCTATATCATCCCCATTTTACAGATGAGAAAACAGAGGCTCAGAGAAGTTAGGCACAATGCCTGCCATCACACAGTAAATGAGAGGGCAAGCGGTGGGATTCACACCCAGGCCCGTCCGACTCCAAAGCTCCACAACCCACAGCTGCTGCTGCACGTGCAGTGCTTCCCTCCTGCAGATAATTTTCCAGACGGCCGTACTTTTTGATTCCTGGTATCTAGTTTTAAAACTTTTCTCTGTGGCGGTTATTGTTGTCATTTCTGTCCTCAGAGTTTCTTCTGGAGAGTGGAGCTCCCTGCCTAGCTCTGATCCTCCTCCTCTGGCCTTGGGCAAGCTTCCTACCCCTCCTGCCTTCCAGCTCCTCCTATGCAAAAGCAGGCTGACCAGCAAACAACCTCTGAGATCCCCCAGCTGAACACTCTATACCTGCAGGAGGAAGAAGCGTGATGGGAAGAAGGACCACAGGCTGCGTGATTTGGAAAAGCTGGGGTGGAAGGCTGTCGGCATTTCAGAGCTGGGGCTGGGCTCAGTAATGTGACCTGGGGCTGTTTTACAACGAACTCAGAGAAGACCTGTATGGAAAACATCCTTTCAGCTTCCTGGAGGTGGGTATGGATATGGTTATACAGAGAGATGGGTAAACTGGTGACAACAGAAGGTAAAGAGCAAACTGACCCTTTTTCCGTTGCCCACAAAGCCCCTCCCAGCCGTAACTCCAGGTGTTTAAGAAGGAACTGCCAGCACCTCTCCCTGTCCCGTGGCCACCCTGCTACGTCACTGCCCAAGGTGTGGTCAGGGCCCCTCGCACTGTCCCTCAGCCCCATGGGGCTTGCTAACACCTCTGCTCCCACAGGTGACATGTCCCTGTCCTGACCAGGCCTCCAAGGAGATGCCTGGCCAATGGCACAGAGACTTGGACTGATGTCACTGGGCAGGCAGGACAGGACCTCAGGCAGACCGCTCCCCTTCAGAACACGGATGCACCCTTTAGGAGGGTCGGGCTCTCTTCTTGGATGAGGAGGGGCTCTAGGGATGGGGGTTTCAGTCCCAGCTGGAGCAAGGAGGTGGCGTGGGGGTGTGTGACAGGCTGCTGAGGCAAGCGAGCGGGTTCCGTACTTCCTGACTCCCCCGCTGGTGGCCACACACCTGCCTGGCCTTCACAGAGCAGGCACGTCATAATTGTGCGCTTTGATCTAAAATCCCCTAAATGTCAAAAACGACTGAGTCACCGTTTATCCTAGAAACCATTAAGGGTAAAGGCTGCATCTTCCGTTTCTTGTGTACCTTCTTGAAGTGCTCTGCATTGGGGCCAGCATACAGTGGGTGCTTAATTAACGTCCCTGCATCTTGGGGACCACAGTCCTGCTCCCCTTGCCCTACCCACACCTCTTCTAGTGGCCTCCGTATCCATGCCTGTTGTGGGTGCGTTGGGAGGGGCAGCTCTTATTCTCAAGTGGGAACTGCTGACACACTTTAAAATTAATGACCATAGGATGCCCGCTGGCCACCCTCCCAAAGATTTGTCAGGAAAATAGGGAAAAAACAGACATAAAGTAGAAGGGGAAGAAGCTTCATTCTTCTCCGGAAGCTTCATTTTTCCAACCCTGACTTAGAAACAACCACACTTGTTAGCCCCCTCCCATCACCCCCCGTTTCTCTGCAGGCCATGCCATCCCCCTAGCCCCCACCCAGGCCAGCAGCTGGTCTTTCCTAATTGGTAACATATCTCAATAACAACAGGTCCTTAAAGCAGCTGTTGCTGTGGATACTGCCTGGCCGGGTAGCTCCCCCATCATTAATTTACTTGTTGGTCTTACTGGCACTTAAGAAAGGATTAAGTTCATAATGATACTAATGAGATAGAAAGTTACACGGTGAAAGGAGGAGGAGGAAGAGGATCGTTGTTGTTGTTTCTGGCACGAGTTTTACAATCGCACAGCCCTGTGTTGTGACAAAAGTCTTGCTCAGAACTCCAAGAGGATTGTAATTGTTTTGCCCTTGGCTTCCTCCCTTTTCCCACAGGACAAGATTTCTAAGTACCCGCTGCCCAGGGCTGCACACTGATTTCTGAGCCCGTGGCGCCTGCAGGATGGAGTTAGGCAGGAGCCCCAGCGAGGCTGTCCCATCACACTGAGTGAAGACACCCCGGCCCCAAGTGCAAAGGAAGGCATCTCAAACTTCCAGCTTTCTCCAGTGGGAAAACGGTCATGGATCCTGCCCGTTTCTATATATACCTCTCCCTTGGCAACGACAAAAAAAGAGTGAGGAAGGAGCTGGTGCTCAGCTTGTGGTGTCGGTCATTCTCTTTCCAAATATAGAGAAGGAATGAGCGGTGGCGTTAGCGGGGGGTATAAAAGCCCGCGGGCAGCAGCCCCTCTGTAGCTGCTCTGTGGGTGGAGGAGAGTCGCAGCGGCCCTCGCTGGCTCTTTTCCGAGTGCGGCTTGGAGGACGCCACCTGGTGCGGGCCTGCCTGGCTTTGGTAAGGTTAGTTAGAGGCGGAGCTGGGCCTCGGGCCCCAACGCCCACCCCGCTGCCTGCAGCACCCGCGTCCTCCTGCCCGCTCTCCCCTCGACGCTCCGTGGGCCACGGCCTGTCACCGCGGCCTGCCCTTCGCCTCTCTGATCTGTGCAGAGGCCAGCGGGGTCGCCGCCTCCCCTGCCCTCACCTTCTCCACCTGCGCTGCATGCCTGGCGGGTGTCCGGCGGCCCGTTTGAGATTTCTCCCTGTTCACAGAAGACAGGGGGCCTGATCCTGGCTTGGAACCACTGGCCTTTTTAACAGGGATTCTGTCCTTCCTGCCCAGTTCTGAACGGGAGGCACTGCAGACTGAGGAGGGTGCCGTGCTGGGCTGGTAGGAGCCAGGTTTGGGGCGGTTGGGGGCTTTTCCTACCTCCGTGGCTCACCTGTGGGTCACGTCCCATCTGCTCCTCCAGCTTGTCTCTGGGGTAAGACTCTTTCTGGGTTATTAGTCCTTTATCCTTATTTGGTTAGTTCATCAGGACCCGATTCAGAGCCGACCCAGACGCCAGGCACTCCCGTGTCCTGAGCTTGCTCTCTGCGTGTTCATCGCAGGTCTGATTGCCCGCGACTGCTGTTGTCCGCCGTCTTCCCGTGGGTGCGACCCTCAGGTGAGGAAGCAGGTCGGGTCCCTAGGCTCAGAAGTCTCCAGGGTACCAGTTCCTCCCACCTCCGATGGCCTGGAGGGCGAGAGCCCCGTAGAGCTTAGACCAGGACAGGTTAGGCTGGGGCAGAGCGGAGACGAGGCAGCACCTGGGGAGATGCTCTGAGTAGATGCTGATGTCAGATGCTGCTTCTGTTCTCAAAACAGAACCAAAGGAAGCAAAGCCGGTTTCCTCCTGTGAGGAGGTAGCCACCTTGAGTCAAAAAGGTCCCCAAACTCCTCAGCTATTTGCCATTTAGCACACTCTCTTTGAAGAATGGCGTTTATTTCTGATGGTGTTTATTTTTAAATCTTCCCTCAGCAACACCTGGGTTTTTGCAGAAGAGGAAAGTGAGTCCCGAGAACTGCACCTGCCTCTAGGGTCCCTTCGCCCATCCGAGCCCCGGCTAATGGGGGAGCTTGGATTGCATACGCTCCGTGCCCTTTGCACAGAGTAGCTGCTCAATAAATACGTGTGCATTTGATTTTCCTGGGGGTCGATGGAGGGCAGCCTTGCTCCCGGGGCTCCGCCTTGAAGGGCTCCCTTGGGGGCAGGGCTGGAGCCTGGAGGCAGCAGGGCTCACCTGGTGGGTTCGCCTTCCAGCTGACACCATGAGCAGCGACACCGAAATGGAAGTGTTCGGCATAGCCGCTCCCTTCCTCCGGAAGTCAGAAAAGGAGAGGATCGAGGCTCAGAACCAGCCTTTTGATGCCAAAACCTACTGCTTTGTGGTCGACTCGAAGGAAGAATACACCAAGGGGAAAATTAAGAGTACCCAGGATGGGAAGGTCACGGTGGAAACCGAAGACAACAGGGTAAGCCCCGTCCACACCCTCTGCAGGCCGGCCAGGCCTCTGTCTGCTCCCCATGGCTGCCCAGTCTGTGTGTCCGGTCCATACCTGGCCATCTCCAGACGTGGCTCTGGCACCAGAATGCCTCACCTGGCATCACCGCCTTAGCGTCCCAGGTGTCCTCGGAGGAAGCAGAGTGAATACTGGCCTCAGGTTGCACGGTGGGAGAACCACCTGGTTGTGGCTGGCCAAAACAATCCATGTTCGGGTGCTTTTGTTAATGTTCGTGTCATTCTAGGTCAGAGGGGACCAGCCCTGTGCATCCCAGGGGTGTGGAGTTGGGAGTCCAACAGTAGGAGGACCTCTGTTAGAACACTCTCCTTTGGTAGCCTAGGTTTCCCCCTAATTCTTCTAGCAATAGCCATCTAACTAAGGAAGTAAGGAAAGCGAGTAAAGGATCCTAGTGGACCACAAGCTCGATGTGACGTAGCAGCCTTCCCATATCATGAAGGCGATGAGCAGTGTAGCCCACTACATTCTGGCCCAGGTACTGTGGGCATGCTGGGAGGAATTGTGGACTTCACTACTCTCTGGAATCTAGACCAGAAGAATCTGGAAATGTTCTAAGAAAAGTTAAAAAAAAAAAACGGGGAGGGATCCAAAACAGAAGTGTAAAGGAAATAGCGTCATTGGGTTGGATGTGAAGGAAAAAGGCACTGAAATTGTCCTGTGATGCTTGCAAGCACTGAAGCTCCAGATGGCAGCTCTCAGTACATTTCAGACGATGGAGTTAAGAACGGGCTTATGAAGCCACACGGAAACACGGAAGGTAGACCTGATGAATGACAACCTAAGACGTCTAGACCCTCACAGGGAGGGCTGATGGCATGGATGGCTTAAGTGAATCTCTACCTAAAGGCAGGTTTCCCACCGCCTTGCCCAGAGGCGAGATGGGGAAAATGACCATCTTCAAAGGAGGTCTCAGACAGGAAGGAGGTGAGGGCAGAGCAGGGGAGAGGAAGCTGAGCTCCACGCCCACTATGCCAGGGTCCTCCAGCCCCGCTGGGCACTGGGGCAGGGGGCTTCTCCTCTCGAGGGGAGCACAAAGGCGCCTGCCAGCGCCTGGAACCACCGCTCTGCCTCGTGGTTCCTTCTCCTGGCTTGTAACACTCCAGCCCCAGAGAGGGAGCGGGGCTGGTTCTCTTTCACCAGCAAGGGCCAGAGGGGGTGAACGGGCGAGATGCAGGGTGGGGGCTTGGCAGCTGCTTTTGGAGAGCTCAGAATGCCGGCTAACTCTGGGCACCGGCCTGGTGACCGAAGGCCACCGGCCTCCTCTTCGGTACCTGCCTCAGGAACACCAGTGGACCTGCCGTGTTCCCTGAGTAGACAGCAGAAACCCATGAGCTGCTGGAGCTGGGTTTCGGCCCAGCCGGCATCACGGAGCTGAGAGGTTCCCGCTGGCACCCACGCCTGCATCATCCCCGCATCCACCCACAGAGACCCTCTTCTCATTTCTGTCATCCTTCCCTCACCTCAGGCCCATCGGAGATGGAAAAAAAAAAAAAAAGCCCAAGTAACAGAAACAAATCCCATTCCGTCACCACCACTGCAAGCCACCCCCAGCCCCGTCTCCCTCCCTGTCAAATGGGCGTTTTCTCCAGCGCCTGCTTCTTCTGATCTGGGCGTGGCAGACAGATAGCAGCAGGGGCAAAACGCACAGAGAAGCCCAGGTGTGCACTGTACCCCTTCCCTTTCAGACCCTGGTGGTGAAGCCAGAGGACGTGTACGCGATGAACCCCCCCAAGTTCGACCGGATCGAGGACATGGCCATGCTGACGCACCTGAATGAACCGGCCGTGCTGTACAACCTCAAGGACCGCTACACCTCCTGGATGATCTACGTCAGTGCCCGCGTTTGCTGGGTTCCCGGGACCTCTGCCGGGGCGGGGTGGGGCTGAGCTGCTTGTGGGGGGATGGGCTCTAGGAGGACTGGTGCTGACTGAGCTGCTCCGCCAAAGAGGGGGAACGAAAAGGAGAAAGGGCAGCGAGAGTGACGCAAGATGAGAAGGTGAGAGAGGAACGGCGCGGGAGGAGAGCAGCTGGAAGGAGGGGCGGGGCAGGCGAGGTGGGTCCGAGGCTGGGGTCCTGGCGCCGGCACCCACCAGCGGCAGGAGGTCGCTTACAGCCCTCTTGAGTCTCAGCTGCCTTATCTCTAAAGAGAAGCCGTATCTTGCCTCCTTTACAAGTTTCTTGTAAAGAAAAGTGAAATAACAAAAAGGCAGAGGGGTTTATGTGTACAGGCACACACCCATGTATACATACATATATACTTTTTACGCTCCCCCAGACCTACTCGGGCCTCTTCTGTGTCACCGTCAACCCCTACAAGTGGCTGCCGGTGTACAACCCCGAGGTGGTGGAGGGCTACCGGGGCAAAAAGCGCCAGGAGGCCCCGCCCCACATCTTCTCCATCTCTGACAACGCCTATCAGTTCATGCTCACAGGTAGGTTTCCAAGGAGGAAGCCTGGAGGCGGGGGGAGGGCTCAGGGAAGCTGCCGCGCGATCCTGCACCGCGCCGTCCAGGTCCAGAGTGCAGCCTCCACACAAAGGACAGCAGGGTAGAGGTGCTTAAAAAAGACGAAAGAGGCCACATATTTTAGGGCCTTGCAGGCCCTGGTGAGAAGTTTGGATTTAGTGCAAGCATGGGTTACCTCATACGAAACTGACATTTCTGTGGGCCCAAAACAAAGACTGACAACTTCATATGGTTCAGCGTAATCCCGTGAGAAGCCCGTGGCTGGTTGTGAGCGGGGGCTTAACCTCTCTGAGCCTCGTTCTCAAAGAGGAGTCTCTTCAAGCTCCCACGTAGGACCAAACCGGGGATTAGCGGGAAAGGGAACTGTGCAGTGAACTCTGACTGCTGGAGACACGGCGGGAAACTGGGAAGCTCTTTTTATTTTTGTTAAAAAATTTTTTCTTGGACTATAGTTGATTTACAGTGTTGTGTTAGTTTCTGGTGTACAGCAAAATGATTCAGTTATATCTATATATTCTTTTTCAGATTCTTTTCCACTATGGTTTATTATAGGATACTGAATATAGCTCCCTGTGCTATACAGTAGGACCTTGTTGTTTATTTTATATACAGTCGTTTGCATCTGCTAATCCCAAACTCCTAATTTATCCCTCCTCCACCCCCTTTCCCCTTTGGTAACCATAGGTTTGTTTTCTACCTATGTGAGTCTGTTTCTGTTTTGTACATAAGTTCATTTGTGTCACATAATCACACACAGGTGATATCATATGGCATTGGTCTTTGTCTGACTTACTTCTCACTTAGTATGATAATCTCTAGGTCCATCCATGTTGCTGCAAATTACACTATTTCATTCTTTTTTATGGCTGAGTACTATTTCTGTGTGTGTGTGTGTGTATGTATGTGTGTGTGTACACACACACACACACACACACACCTTCTTTACCCATTCCTCTGTCAATGGACATTTAGGTTGAGGAAGCTGTTTTTATATTGCTATCAACTCTATTTTATTTTTCCCTTTGACAGATCGTGAAAACCAGTCTATTCTGATCACGTAAGTATCCAAGGTGTAGAGTGTTTTCACAGCTGTGGCCCTTTGTCCCCAGTGCAGAAGGGGAAGATGCCACTTGCTCTGTTTTGTTAATGAGAAAGTACCGAGAACGAAGTCTGTGATGCAAAGATGTGGGGCTGGGCACTGGGGAGAGATGGGCAGGAAGGCCTGTGAGGCCTCAGGAAGCTGGAGCTCCCCATCCAGCCCGCTCAGCCGTGCCGTTCTCCCCTGGGGCCCCTGCCTCTCCGAGTGGTCTCACATTTGTTGGGAGGTGTGTGTCTGCTGTGGCTCAGGTGACATCTTAGGGGGCCAGTTTACACTCACGGGACTTGTTTCTCTGTCTCTCTCTCTTTCGACTGCTCTGAATAGTGGAGAATCCGGGGCAGGAAAGACTGTGAACACCAAAAGGGTCATCCAGTACTTTGCAACAATTGCAGCGACTGGAGACCTTGCCAAGAAGAAGGACTCCAAAATGAGGGTATGGAGAGGAGAAAGGCTTGCTCTGCTTCCACTGCCAACCTTTGTCTTAACTTCAGAACGAGGGGTACGGGGAGGCGACACCCCACCTCCGCAAGGAAGGGAGAGCAGGCCAGGATTTAAAGTCTCGCAGGACAGCCAGTTCTCCTAGACGACCCAGCGTGTGGTTGATGTTACAGGACCAGATCCTGTGATCGCCTAGAAAACAAGCCTCTAAGCCTCCACTAAGAAAAGTCAGTTTGGGAGCAGCTCACATACACCAGAATCACACATACCAATTGGAGAGAACTGTAGTGTCTACTTGCCTTTCAAAACGAATATATTATAACAGTATGAAATGAACACCAATGACCTAACTACCTGGAGAATCAAGGAACTGAAGGGTTAAGTAAGGAGGTTTAGGTCAAGACACCCAGCTTGAGCCAAATCTAACAGAATGGCAAGAGTGAGGCGTGCTGATGGTTTGGTTGGGCCCCAGGTTGGAAAGCAGGGCAGGGAGGATCTGGCGACCTGGGGCTGCAGGAGCAAAGGCAGCAGGGGCTGCGGAGCTCACTGTCGCATGTGGCTCTTCCCGCCCCGACTCCCTGCTCCAGGGGACTCTGGAAGACCAGATCATCAGCGCCAACCCGCTGCTGGAGGCCTTCGGGAACGCCAAGACCGTGAGGAACGACAACTCGTCCCGCTTTGTGAGTCTGCACCGGCTCAAGCTGGGATCTCCTCTGAGGCCCGCAAGTAGGCGAGGGCCCTGTTTCCAGGAGGCTGCAGTCCTGGGGGTGGACGGCGAAAGAAGGAAACAAATCAACAAGACAGTCTGGGACAAGGATTCCTTGGTAGACAGTGCAGTAAAGAGGGCGTGTGGTAGTGTACTGTGGGCCGGGTCTCCTTTAGACAGGGCTGGCAGGGAAGCCCTCTTGGTGGGGGGGCTGGCCTGTGAACCCCAAGATCCACAGGATGAGGACAGGGGACTGGCAGGGTCAAGAGACCTCAGAGGGTCCGAGGGGCTGCGGCGAGGCAGGCGCCGTGAGGGGAGGTGCGGAGCGGTGGTAGGGAGGGACCTGGAGCCTCGGAATCTGTAGGCCAGGAGAAGGGGTTTGGTTTCATTCAGAGAGCTACTGAGGGATCCTTTAAGAGGGAAGTGATATGGTGTGATTTGTGTCTTGAACAGAATCTCTCTTACTTTGTTGACCATCTTGGGGGTGGGAAGGTGGGGGAGTGGCGTTTGGAGGCAGTGTGGAACAAGGGGATGGAGAAAGGAGACACAGCCAACCGGAAAGAGGAGAGGGAGAGGAGGACATGCTTCACTTCAAATTACCGGGGAATAAGGTTCCCGTTCACATTCCCCAGGAGATGGGTAGGAACACCTGGAGTCACGGTACACCTGGTCTCCCTTCCCCCACAGGGCAAGTTCATCCGAATCCATTTTGGTACCACGGGCAAGCTGGCCTCTGCAGATATTGAAACCTGTAAGTAGATCCCTGGGATGAGATGATGTCTCGGGATATCAGGGGAGCAGTTTGGAAAACAGTCCTGTGTTTGTGTTCCTAGATCTGCTGGAAAAATCGAGAGTAACCTTCCAGCTGAAGGCTGAGAGGAGCTACCACATCTTCTACCAGATTCTTTCCAACAAGAAGCCCGAGCTCATAGGTGAGGACGTCCCCAGAGGGGCTGGTCTGAGGCATTTCGGCTTTTGGGTGAGTGGACCAAAGAGAGCTGTGTGTATGCACAGGTGACTCGGCAGCCAGCAGAGGAAGCTTGTTTTAGAAATGGGATGCGGCTGTTTTGACAGTGGCATGCCAATTTGAAAAACGCAATCCAATGGACAGTGAAAGACTGAGGCGCAATTGCCTTCAGCTCCGGTTTATAGCAACTGGCTGAATGACCAAGCATTTAGTGGTCCTCTAGCGCCCCCCTGGTGTTCTGGCACAGAAACCAACATTTCACCAAATGCTGTGAGGCCAACGCAAAATCAGATGAACAACCAGCTGGCGGATATGCACGCTGCCCTTAGTCCCGCACCTAACAGGGGCCTCGTGCCCTTCTTTGCTCCCTGGCTGTGTTTGCTCAGCCTTCTGGGCCCAAGCCTGGAAATAGGCTGCAGCTTTTCAACAGGTTTTGGAAAAGACTATGATTCTACCAAATGATCTGTGCTTCCCTCCCCATGGCTCTGTCCTGGCCCACACTCGGCCAGTTTTCCCGATTAACCTTTCCCAACCAACATGGATCTGCGCCCTTTGCACGCAAAGCAAGAGAATTTAAATATTCTGTCTGTGGTTCTTACCCTACATGGCCTGGGCGGGCTGCAGAGTCTTCCCTGGACTTTATATTCAGCCACAGCCTGAGTATCGAGAGACTGTTTAAGAGATTTCTAACTCTACACTCAGCCTGGGCCCCAGCAGCAAAAGTCTCAGCTGAGGACACAGAAGCTGAAAGCCCCTAGTGGATGTTTTCTTTGCATCCATGTGACCTCCTCTAAATGGTCATCATTGCAGAGCTGCTGCTTATTACAACCAACCCTTATGACTACCCGTTCATCAGCCAGGGTGAGATCCTGGTGGCCAGCATTGACGATGCCGAGGAGCTGCTGGCTACGGACGTAAGCAGAACGGGGAGAACGGGGTGGGCGCGGGGCTCCTCGTAAGCAGAACAGGGAGAAAGCGGTGGGCGCGGGGCTCCTCCTCCATCACTGGGGTCAACCGGCTGACGTGCTGTCCTCCGATGCCAGAGCGCCATTGACATCCTGGGCTTCACCCCAGAGGAGAAATCTGGGCTCTACAAGCTGACAGGTGCCGTGATGCACTACGGGAACATGAAGTTCAAGCAGAAGCAACGGGAGGAGCAGGCAGAGCCAGATGGAACTGAAGGTACCACGTCACCGCGTCGGCCGTGCGCCAGGGCTAGGGGGCGTCCAGCTGAGATCACTCGGGGCCTCTTTTGAAAGTGGTTACTCCTTCTTCTGCCTAGAGAGGTGAACCTCTTCGGGGCTCAGATGCCTACAGGCACGGTTACTGCCCCGTCTGCTGAATCACTAGAATGGTCCTGCTTCAGATACAGTAAGGAGTGACCAGGGTTTTCTGGAACCCAGTGCCCCCTTTTCATAAAATCTATCATATTCTCTGAGTGACTCAGCTCCCACTGGCCATAGGTAAGCAGTTTAGAGACATGGAATGTAAACACACAAAGATGGGCTGAGCTGAGCGTGGAAACATCCGGATGATTTTCAGAGTGGTTCTTCCACTTTGCCAAGCATCAGGGGTTTCCCTTGTAATCATCCTTCTTTTCCTGCCAGTGGCTGACAAGACAGCCTATCTGATGGGCCTGAACTCTTCGGACCTCCTGAAAGCTTTGTGCTTCCCCAGAGTGAAAGTTGGGAACGAGTATGTTACCAAGGGCCAGACTGTGGACCAGGTAAGTGGCTGCCGCAGGTTGGGACAGGACGCAGCACCCGACGGCCGCTGCCTCCAGACTCCCTGGCTGGTCCCTCCGCACAGGTGCACCATGCCGTGAACGCCCTCTCCAAATCCGTCTACGAGAAGCTGTTCCTGTGGATGGTCGCCCGCATCAACCAGCAGCTGGACACCAAGCTGCCAAGACAGCACTTCATTGGCGTCCTGGACATTGCGGGCTTTGAGATCTTTGAGGTTTGTGTTACACTCATTTGGCTTTGTGTTGGGGGCTGGTTTTTGTGATCCTATAGGCAAGATGTCAAGGCAGCCCACACGTCATCCAGCATCACATCTTGGAGGAAAACTAGATGGAGGGTGGATCAGGTAGAAGAGAACGTGGAAGGGTTTGTATTATTTTAAGAGGGAGGAAGGCTTGTGTCAAGTGGAATTTTAAAGACATCCTCAAATGGATAAAAGAAAAAAAAAATCAAATGCAATTACTGACAATAGGGAGAGCCAGAAACAGAGAAGAAGCTGACAATAAGCCAACCATGCGATATTTTACATAAATATCCTACTGGCTCTGGGTTAGAAGCATATAGCCATTCATCAAAGCATATATTTGATGTCTGCCAGGTATAAGACTTGCAGGTGAAAAAAAGATGAGCTTGTAGTTTGTAGAGGACAACAAGAAGTATGTAAGGCACACAGAAGACCAGCTACAGATACGGCAGCCCGTGGCCAGCGCCCGGAGAGGCCCAGACCGTGGACTCGGGAGAAGCAGCTTCCAGCTGGAGATCAGAGAAGACTCCAAGGACATGTGATCTCAGCTGAGCCCAAGAATGTGCCCATACCTGAAAGCATAAATGAGCTGGCGAGAGCCCGAGACCATGAGGAGGAAGGCTGATGGGTCTTTGGTTTTGAAAGAAGTCTAACTTTTCATGTGAACATTATGTTTTGGTGTTAGTATAACAGCCTGGAGCAGCTGTGCATCAACTTCACCAACGAGAAACTGCAACAGTTTTTCAACCACCACATGTTCGTGCTGGAGCAGGAGGAGTACAAGAAGGAGGGCATCGAGTGGACGTTCATCGACTTCGGGATGGACCTGGCCGCCTGCATTGAGCTCATCGAGAAGGTACCTGCTGTGTGCACTCAGTAACCGCCCCTCGCCGACCTGCTGCTTGACACTGCAGCTCATACTCACCCCGTATGCACCCTGCCTTGGTCCAGCCGATGGGCATCTTCTCCATCCTGGAAGAGGAGTGCATGTTCCCCAAGGCCACAGACACCTCCTTCAAGAACAAGCTGTATGACCAGCACCTGGGCAAGTCCAGCAACTTCCAGAAGCCCAAGGTGGTCAAGGGCAGGGCCGAGGCCCACTTCTCGCTGATCCACTACGCGGGCACCGTGGACTACAGCGTCTCGGGCTGGCTGGAGAAGAACAAGGACCCCCTGAACGAGACGGTGGTCGGCCTGTACCAGAAGTCCTCCAACAGGCTCCTGGCACACCTCTACGCCACCTTCGCCACGGCAGACGGTAACAGACTGCGCGGGGTGCCTTGGACCCGCACTTTTTCCCTCCACTCAGCCCACAGGACTGGAACAGCTCTGTAGGTCTGCTAACAGCACATGCCATCTTTTCTTTCCTTCAGCTGACAGCGGAAAGAAGAAAGTTGCCAAGAAAAAGGGTTCTTCCTTCCAAACCGTCTCTGCCCTTTTCAGGGTAAGAAAGATACCAATTTATTTGCTTGTAATTGGTTTAAGTCATCTCAAAATGAGCAACGTAGAGATGCTAAACTTGATTTACTCGAGAATAGTGATGTGGTCTTAATCTGGTTACTGCCACTTAGGGAGGGTGAGTGGCAGTATGATGATATACAGGCGAGGTCTAATGAATGGAGGACCAGAACTGAACTAGCACTTTAAACGGCATCAGCTGGGTGTGCTGGCTGGCCTGGGAGGCGAGTCCTCAGTACAAACTTCCCGACTTGCCTGAAGGACACAGGCAGTAGCATGTCAGGTGCCCAGTGGAGCTGGATACTTCTCTTGAGTTGATTTCAGAGGGCATTTTGTACTTGGTTAGTCTCTGGTGGTTCACTGTGAAGCAAAAGTCTGTTATATCAGTTAGTTGCCTACACTTCTAGCCAAAGGATTATTAAAAGAAAGGGTTAAATAATATCTTTATTCCTTAGAATTTATGATAAATTTAAAATACATACCTTATTTTTTGGTTACAATATATCTCCGTGTTTGTAAAAGCCTATAGTAGGCTCACTATCAAATGTAATCTTTTTCTTTTAGGAAAACCTGAACAAGCTGATGTCAAATTTAAGAACAACCCACCCTCACTTTGTGCGCTGTATAATTCCCAACGAAACCAAAACCCCAGGTAAGACACCCGCTGGCTCTGAAGGTGGCACTCAGGTTCTGGGTGAAGCTGACGTTTGTTGCTTCTCTTCTCAGGGGCCATGGAGCACAGCCTTGTCCTGCACCAGCTGCGCTGTAATGGTGTCCTGGAGGGTATCCGCATCTGCAGGAAGGGGTTCCCAAACAGGATTCTCTATGGGGATTTTAAACAAAGGTGTGTAATAAAAATGTTCTATTTGCTTCTTGAGAAGATGTGTAAATGCTGGAACTTGAGAGGGAGAAATACTGGTATGAAAAGACCCGTTTCAAAAGAACAGCTATGGACTCCGTGTAGAATGATTAACCTACCACTCGGCCAAGGTATACAGTTTTCTCCCACATTTTCTCAGGAGCTTATCTGATATACAACACGTCAGAAAAACACCTGGCCTAAGAGTCAGTAGGCCTAGATTCTAGGCCACTATCTGGCCTGTGACCAAGAGCAAGCTTCCTTCCCTCTCTGGACCTTGGCCTTCTTGCCTCTTGGAAGAGAGGCCTGAACTGGTTTCCAAAGTTCATGTCTTTGCTAATAGTCTACGATGTTTCTGTGTCCACAACGGCAGATACCGAGTGCTGAATGCCAGCGCCATCCCTGAGGGGCAGTTCATCGACAGCAAGAAGGCGTGTGAAAAGCTGCTGGCATCCATCGACATTGACCACACTCAGTACAAATTTGGACACACCAAGGTACTGCATCAGCTCTGACAGATGTTGGCGTGTGGTCCCCGTTAGACTTCTCCAGAAAACTGACTCAAGTCATCCTTCTCCCCTCAAGGTGTTCTTCAAGGCTGGCTTGCTGGGAACCCTGGAGGAAATGCGGGATGATCGCCTGGCCAAGCTGATCACCCGGACGCAAGCCGTGTGCAGAGGGTTCCTCATGCGCGTGGAATTCCAGAAGATGGTGCAGAGAAGGTCAAGCGGGGTCTGTGCTCAGACCTGAGCTCTTCGGGAGAAGTGGGGAGTCTCTCTTAGAAAAAAACTGATGTTTTGTTTTTAGGGAGTCCATCTTCTGCATCCAGTACAACATCCGAGCCTTCATGAATGTCAAGCACTGGCCCTGGATGAAACTATTCTTCAAGATCAAGCCCCTGCTGAAGAGCGCGGAGACGGAGAAGGAGATGGCCACCATGAAGGAAGAGTTCCAGAAAACCAAAGATGAACTCGCCAAGTCAGAGGCAAAAAGGAAGGAACTGGAGGAAAAATTGGTGACTCTAGTACAAGAGAAGAATGACCTGCAGCTCCAAGTACAAGCTGTAGGTGTTTAGGAATTTTTTAAAACTTTCCTTCTAGATTTGATTATTTAAGAAAACGATTTTTGGTGGGAGTTTTGCTTTTTAGTTGCGATGCTTCATAAAGGACTTCATATATAACAAAATACTGGAATGTCACAAATCTTATCTTTTAACCATTAAAGGAAATCGTGATTTTTTTTTTTTTTTTTTTAAGGAAAGTGAAAACTTGTTGGATGCAGAGGAAAGATGTGATCAACTGATCAAAGCCAAGCTCCAGCTGGAGGCAAAGATCAAGGAAGTGACTGAGAGAGCTGAGGATGAGGAAGAGATCAATGCTGAGCTGACGGCCAAGAAGAGGAAACTGGAGGACGAATGTTCGGAACTGAAGAAAGACATAGATGACCTTGAGCTGACACTGGCCAAGGTTGAGAAGGAGAAACATGCCACAGAGAACAAGGTGGTACACTCTTTGTGGGCCCTTCCAGCTTGATGTGGTCAGTGCAAACCCGACTTGATCTCTTCTTATAATTGCCTGTGGCTTCTTCTTAGGTTAAAAACCTTACTGAGGAACTCGCTGGTTTGGATGAAACCATTGCAAAGTTAACCAGGGAGAAGAAAGCCCTCCAGGAGGCCCACCAGCAGACCCTGGATGACCTGCAGGCAGAAGAGGACAAAGTCAGTTCTTTGAGCAAAATCAAGAGTAAACTGGAACAGCAGGTGGATGATGTGAGTAGAGGGTGAGAACCGGGAGGCCGGGGCTCCGGGGCGGGAAGAGCCCCCTAGAATCCTCTGGTGCAAAGCGTTCATTCTCAAAAGGAAATGGTGCCTTTTGCAGCTGGAGAGCTCCCTAGAACAAGAAAAGAAGCTTCGTGTAGACCTGGAAAGGAACAAAAGGAAGCTTGAGGGAGACTTGAAGCTTGCCCACGAGTCCATATTGGATCTGGAGAATGACAAGCAACAGCTGGATGAAAGGCTCAAGAAGTGCGCCCCGAAACCACCAAGTTCAGATTTCCAGTTCCCAGGTATTTGGTCTTCACACGTTCTGCATTTCCCTTCACAGGAAGGATTTCGAGTACAGTCAGCTGCAAAGCAAAGTGGAAGATGAGCAGACTCTGGGCCTGCAGTTTCAGAAGAAAATCAAAGAGCTACAGGTAGGAGGCGTTGGGGACTTTTCTTTCACACGTGGTCACGTACAGTGGGTGGGGGGGTGTCTATTGCACGTCATTAGAGCAAAGCGGGCAGGACCGTGGGTCTCCTTTCTGCTAGGCTGACACGGTAGTGATGAACAGTTTTTCCGTAATTGTAGACAAAGCACATAGTTGAAGTATTTCAAGTCCACATGCAGTTGGAATGGACTATATCCTGGGTGGCTGCTGCAGGGGTAATGCCTGTGTTGAGGCAGGAAAAACTCATGTCAGAGGAAATTCGCAGCATTGGTATCGTACCGGGAGCAGTCCAAGAGCTGGTTTGTCTAATGGGAGGGGAAACTAGCCTGGTGTTGACACTGGAAGTCAAGAGTGTCGTGGGACGGCCTGCCCTCCTCACAGGCCCGCACCGAGGAGCTGGAGGAAGAGATCGAGGTGGAGCGGGCCTCCCGCGCCAAAGCAGAGAAGCAGCGCTCGGACCTCTCCCGGGAGCTGGAGGAGATCAGCGAGCGGCTGGAGGAGGCGGGGGGCGTCACATCCACCCAGATAGAGCTCAACAAGAAGCGGGAGGCCGAGTTCCTGAAGCTGCGCCGGGACCTGGAGGAGGCCACCCTGCAGCACGAGGCCACGGCGGCCGCGCTGAGGAAGAAGCACGCGGACAGTGTGGCCGAGCTGGGGGAGCAGATTGACAACCTGCAGAGGGTCAAGCAGAAGCTGGAGAAGGAGAAGAGCGAGTTCAAGCTGGAGCTCGACGACCTCGGCAGCAACGTGGAGAGCGTGTCCAAGTCCAAGGTGCGGGGTGGGGGGCGCCTCATCCTCAGGTGAGGGGGACCCTGCGTCCTTCCCACCTGAGCACTGACTCAGCTTCCTCCCCCTTCTCAACCCTGCAGGCGAATCTGGAAAAAATCTGCCGCACTCTGGAGGATCAGTTAAGCGAGGCCAGGGGCAAGAACGAGGAAAGTCAGAGGAGCCTGAGCGAACTGACCACACAGAAGTCACGTCTGCAGACGGAGGCCGGTGAGCGACGGGAAATGGCAGGGGCGGTGCCTCCTGGACACCTGGACAGAGGGCAACTGGTCAGAACGAAAGGCAGGGTTTGTTTGGGGGAGGATTTCTAGGGAAGCAGATTTTCAGGAGAGAGGCAATCAGAATAACCCACGAAAGCGCCATTTAGAATGTCCCAAAGGAGGAGAGCACTGAAAGTTCAGTAAGAATGAGAGAGGCGTGTACTGGACTGAGGAGGGACTCAGAACACCGCCTGCTTCGAGCGCTTTCAAAATTAATGTAAGCCTGCCTCGAAAAGAACCTAGAGGGCACAAATGGGACTAGGAACCAAGCCCCATGGCTTTTCTACTTCTCGCTGCACATTAATGCAGATTCGTTGTCTGCAGTGGAGCGTTTTAAACAGTGAAGAAAGAAACACGGCCAATCTGTGTAGGCTCTTGGTGTGTGATAAAAATATAGGGGAACATTACCCGGGACTTTCACCTAGAAAACATGGCTCCCCCAGCGCTGGTCCTCCAGCCCATCATCACAGGTGAACCAGTCCTTTGTAGCAGCTCGACCAAGACATGAGAGAAAGAAGTTCAGGGGCCACTTCTACCATGATCTTGGGAGTTCACCCCTGGAGTCCGAAGGCCTCTCCCCCACCTTCTTTTTCTCTTACCTCTACATAAGCATATAAACCAGAACCACCGTAGCCACCCAAAAATCCAACTTCAAACTACTAAAGCTAGAAGTCCTAAGGAACGCAGCTAAGAGATGCAGTATTTCCCCCAGTGACAAATCAGCAAACAGCTGGAGGCACCAGCCACTGAGGGGTCTGACAGGAGTGTTTAGGTGGTGAGGTCTTGGTTTACAATTATTCTTAAGTTTTACTGACAGAAGTTACTCCACGCTTCTGGAAGTTTACAACAGTGTCTTACCAGGGTGTGCACTCAGTTTCCTCTTCATGGACACATCCCTTCGCCGCCAAGAAAGGACCACACCTTATAATTTACTCTCTCCCCAGATCTCAGCACAGTGCCTTACATACAGTAGGAAGCTGGTGAGTGAGTGAATGAAATAAAAATATTTCCCTTCTGGACACAGGTGAGCTGAGTCGTCAACTGGAAGAAAAGGAGAGCATAGTATCACAACTTTCCAGAAGCAAGCAAGCATTTACCCAGCAAGTGGAGGAGCTCAAGAGGCAATTAGAGGAAGAGAGCAAGGTACGTCACTGGCGGGAGTGCTCCCTGACCTAGTCTCCCAGTACCGCCTGCAGAAACAGAAGGCAACTTTACACATAGGTGATGGCAGCGGGAACACACTTGGATTGCATCATGCACACGGCACTAAAATAGTCATCCATTGGGGCCTCTCCTCTGTCCTGACTTTTGCAGGCCAAGAGCGCCCTGGCCCACGCCCTGCAGTCAGCCCGCCACGACTGTGACCTGCTGCGGGAACAGTATGAGGAGGAGCAGGAAGCCAAGGCCGAGCTGCAGAGGACGCTGTCCAAGGCCAACAGCGAAGTGGCCCAGTGGAGGACCAAGTATGAGACGGACGCCATCCAGCGCACAGAGGAGCTGGAGGAGGCCAAGTACACAACTCTATTTGTCTTCAGAAGAAACAGAACTTCTAGATGATTGAGTGACAGAAGGCACCGACTTTAGAACTACTCGGGAGTGAATCTGTTACGATGTTTCCCCATCTTTTATGTCTCTTAAGGCAGTTCTGTGCCAGTAGAGGGACCTGGTGTTAGCACATTTCATTGAGACAAACGACTTTGACCTTGGTTAGAGAAAAGGCAGGCTATTGATCACTGATTTTTAGCAGACAGTAAGTTCTCCTGGGCTTATGAAAGGAAATCGGCGTTTGAATCACATAAATGAGTGATTCCAACTTGATGAATAGTGATGTTCAGGAGGATTGAAACTTAAAGCATCTGCTTCTCTTTCATCTTCTTCCAGGAAAAAACTTGCTCAGCGCCTTCAGGATTCCGAGGAGCAGGTTGAGGCAGTGAATGCTAAGTGCGCCTCCCTGGAGAAGACCAAGCAGAGGCTGCAAGCAGAGGTGGAGGACCTGATGGTCGACGTGGACAGAGCCAACTCCCTGGCCGCCGCGCTAGACAAGAAGCAGAGGAACTTTGATAAGGTGCGGGGCGAGCGCCCTGCCGGCTGAGCACCGCGACGCAGGGGCACCTGCTGGCGCCTGACTCCGCCCCCATAGCAGGGTGACCTCGGGCACGCCCCTGAAACAGAGTGGGAGTGGGATGCGGCTGGAGGTCCCTTTCAAACACTGCCAGTGGAAACGAGCCATGGCCTCCAGTGTGTCCAGTCCCGAGCGTTTTTGTTCCCCCACACGGCTCGTCTGTCTGGGGGGCTGATGTGGGAATCCAACTCGGGTCCCACTGCGAGGCTTTGTGGCAGCTTCCCTTTCAGTATGACAGGTAAGGTTGATTTGAAACAAAGTTTTAATGAAATATTTAGAAGTGCAGGGCCATTTTCATATTGGGAAAAGGGCAATTCGGCCCAGCTGATTCCTTCTCAAAGGATCCACTTGCTTTTTATAGAGGGCAGTGGTTACTGACCAGTGACTGATCTTGAGTCAATTTATGCAACGAAATCTTGGTTAGTCAACAGTCAGGAGCAAGGGGCTAGGCAGGCGACTTGGCAGAGGCGGCCCCAATTCTCAGAGCGCTCACGCTCACGGGCGTACTCAGATAGAAACTAGAGGAGGGCAGCTCGTGAACAGAGGCGCCTTCCTCCCCGGTGCTGCAGGTGCTCGCCGAATGGAAGACCAAGTGTGAGGAGAGCCAGGCGGAGCTGGAGGCGTCTCTGAAGGAGTCCCGCTCCCTGAGTACTGAGCTCTTCAAGCTGAAAAATGCCTATGAAGAAGCCTTAGATCAACTTGAAACTGTGAAACGGGAAAATAAGAATTTAGAGCGTAAGCAATTTGTCTGAAATCCTGCTTCATGCTATTGCCAGAGCGTGGGGCTGGAGGGCCATGACTGCAGGACCCAAACCCCTATGCGAGAGTCCGTTACTGCACACACAGGAAGCATTCAGATCCGAGGGGCTGTTTCTGAGTCTCTCTATATACAGTATCTTATCTCTAGGCAACAGCATCCTTAGAACTGTGATAAACTAGTTAAAAGCATTCAGTTGGTGCTTACTCTGCCTGGAAAACTGCACAGAGAACGTTCCAAGGCAACCAAACCTCTTTCTTTGCAGAGGAGATAGCAGATCTCACAGAACAAATTGCTGAAAATGGTAAAACCATCCATGAACTGGAGAAATCAAGAAAGCAGATCGAGCTGGAAAAGGCTGATATCCAGCTGGCCCTTGAGGAGGCAGAGGTGAGCAGAACGCCGGCGAGGCACTGGCCTGGAACAGATGCTGTGATGGTGGGGCTCCAGCCTGGGAGGCCAGCCGGCCCCGATCTGGGTCTGTGAAGTCACGGTCCTAATGCCGGCTCCTTTCCTACCAAATTGCATGGACTAACACCCGTGAATACCTGTGAATTATCTTGAACTTACTGGAGAAAATCATTACGTTAAAATAGGTCTAAAAATGAGATTTTACAAAAATCTTAGATGAATTTAAAATATCTATAAAGTGCCTTAAGCGCCTAAGAAATGTGATGATTTAAATGTTATTGTTTGATAGTATAATAAAAACAAAGTGCAATGAAACATTCTATTTCTGCACTGAAGGTAAGTTAGGGATTTTTTTTTTAAAAAGATAGTTTTGAATATTGTAGCGTTAGAATTACAAACATTCTATTGGAGTTTTTTTGCCCCAAAGAGTAGTGTAGCAGGCTCTATCCCATCACTGGTACTATTTCTGTCTTGTTCTTGTTCTTCAAAGGCCGCTCTTGAGCATGAAGAGGCCAAGATCCTCCGAATCCAGCTGGAACTCTCACAAGTGAAATCAGAAATCGATAGAAAGGTGGCTGAGAAAGACGAAGAGATCGAGCAGCTGAAGAGGAACTACCAGAGGGCAGTAGAGACGATGCAGAGCGCCCTGGACGCCGAGGTGCGGAGCCGGAACGAGGCCATCAGGATCAAGAAGAAGATGGAGGGGGACCTGAACGAAATCGAGATCCAGCTGAGCCACGCCAACCGCCAGGCTGCAGAGACCCTCAAACACCTCCGGAGCGTCCAGGGGCAGCTGAAGGTTTGCGAGCTCCCTGGTGGGAAGCCTCTCCCACCCTCAGACACGCACAGCTGTCGGCTGGGCTCATGGTCCTCAGGCCTCAGCTTCAGCCGGACGTTTCTGTTACTGTCTGGCCAGGATACCCAGCTCCACCTGGATGATGCTCTCCGGGGCCAAGAGGACCTGAAGGAGCAGCTGGCGATCGTGGAGCGCAGAGCCAACCTGCTGCAGGCCGAGATCGAGGAGCTGCGGGCCACCCTGGAGCAGACGGAGAGGAGCAGGAAGATGGCAGAGCAGGAGCTCCTGGACGCCAGCGAGCGCGTCCAGCTCCTGCACACCCAGGTCAGGGGACGGGAGGGGAGGGGAGACGGGGGGTGGGGGGGGACCTGCGCTCAGACACGCCTGGGTAACTCCACTCCTCCCGCCCCAGAACACCAGTCTCATCCACACCAAGAAGAAGCTGGAGACAGACCTCATGCAGCTCCAGAGTGAGGTTGAGGATGCCAGCAGGGACGCGAGGAATGCTGAAGAGAAAGCGAAGAAGGCCATCACGGACGTGAGGCTCCTCCCTGCCCTGCGTGGCTGCCAGGATTGCATTTCCTCAAAGCCCCCTTCTCCTCTCCAACCCATTAGACAGGGTGGGGTCTTCCCAGGGCACATGTGGTGTGAGTTCTGCTCCAGAAGGCTCCCCACCTCCCCGGGAACTCAGCATGTCTCCTCCCGCACATTTAAATGGTGGACATGAGAAATGATGGAGTGTGGATAAAAAAAGACTGGAAGGGATTATATTCGTTTCTTATGCCCTTGGAGAGGTATGCTCTTTTTTCCTTCAACGTATGACTGATTCCCAATATAAAAATGAGACCCTCAGATGTCAGGATCCCACCGAATGTCACCTCACAGGAAGCTGGCTTCCCTCCCACCAGCACCCAGCCTTCCTGCTCCAGAGGCCTTGGTTCTGGGCTTGTGGCCCCCACAGCGCCACCTGCTGCTCGATGGAGGGCACAACCTCGTGACGATTCCTCCCTGCTTGCTCAGGCACCCCCAGCTCCCTAGAGGCCTTCCCTTAGCCTCATTACCCCACACCCGTGATGCTAGGTTATGAACTCAGAATTCTCTAAGTCACGGGTTGGTGATAATGGTGATAAGGAAAGAAGGAACTTCCTTGGAGTTGGGGAGGTCCCAAGGAGGCCAGTTTAAGAAAGGGAAGAAACTATTTCCCATCCAGCCCTTGAAGGTTTCCCTTCTTAGCTTATGTTACGTGCCTGGTGCAGCTCTTCTCAGATCCCACGGTGGAGCTGTGGGCTCAGTCATCCCGTCACCTATTGTCCTTTGTCATCAGCATGGCTCTGGTCCTCCGGGTACCCAGATTTCGACAGCCCCAAGCACTTGACCTTGGTCTGCATCTGAGCGGGATGGTGTGCTTTCCAGGCGGCCATGATGGCCGAGGAGCTGAAGAAGGAGCAGGACACCAGCGCCCACCTGGAGCGGATGAAGAAGAACCTGGAGCAGACGGTGAAGGACCTGCAGCGCCGCCTGGACGAGGCTGAGCAGCTGGCCCTGAAGGGCGGCAAGAAGCAGATGCAGAAGCTGGAGGCGCGGGTACGTGCAGGACAGACCCCCGCCTCCGCAGAGCCTTCCGGCCTCTCCCGTGCGCGCTCCAGCCCCAGACTAACTGACACACGTTCCCCCAGATCCGAGAGCTGGAGTGTGAGCTTGAAGCGGAGCAGAAGAAGAACGCCGAGTCTGTCAAGGGCCTGAGGAAGTATGAGCGGCGGGTCAAGGAGTTAACTTACCAGGCAAGTGCAAAGAAACCCCACGGCCATTTCCTCTGTGCCGTGCAAACAGCCCCCGGGTCCTCTCTCCAGACAGCAGGGAGAAATCCTTCAGCCCCAGAGAACTGGGGCCTCTTGCATCCCGCCGGCCCCTGGCTGAGTACTGCCCCATGTTCTCTCTCAGTGCGAAGAGGACCGGAAGAACGTGCTGAGATTACAGGATCTGGTGGACAAGCTTCAAGTGAAGGTCAAGTCCTACAAGAGGCAGGCCGAGGAGGCTGTAAGTCAGCGGGACCCCAGCGCGGCGCCGGGCCTGCTTCTCCCTGTGAGCCCCAGGGAGGCGCTCGCTGATCGTACCCGCCCCGGCTCTTTGCTTTTAGGATGAACAAGCCAACGCTCATCTCACCAAGTTCCGAAAAGCTCAGCATGAGCTGGAGGAGGCTGAAGAACGGGCCGATATTGCCGAATCTCAAGTCAATAAGCTGCGCGCGAAGACCAGAGACTTCACCTCCAGCCGGGTAGGTGGTCCCGCCGCACTGGGTGGGGAGGGCAATGCGGCGGGAGCTGTGGCTCCCGGGGAGGAACCCGCCGTGATGGACGGGACCTTGGAGAACCTTCGACTTTAGAACTGGTCAGTCTCGGGCTCAGGAAGGGAAAGGATTTGCTTAAAGCCACGTGGCTGCGTAGAGCCCGGCTAAACCCAGGTCTGTGAGTCCCAGTAGCACACCGTCCCGAACAGCGGCGAGCGGTTCCTGCGTGGGTTCGGGCGCCCTCTGCCGGCCGGCCGCCGTCTCTGCGCTCACTGTAGGCGTAGGTTTCTAGATCCCTGGGCTGTTCTGAGGACCAGGCTCTCACAGGCTGTGGGGTGACGGCCGCCACGTCTGCACTCGTGTATCCGCCTGCGATCCAAGGAATATCCCGTGTCCCGCTGAGGAGACAGACAAGCAAGCAACCCCAGATGCTCGCTGGGAGGGGGAGTGGCCGGAAATGCGGCTCTGCCATCTGACAGAACTCAAAATGCCCACTTTCTCCCCAGATGGTGGTCCATGAGAGTGAAGAGTGAGTGATCCTACGCTGGAACAGGACAGAAAATATGCGAAATATGTATTTTCATGGTTCCTGACCCTTATCCTTAATTTCCATGTGATTGCTTTTCACATGCAATAAATTTTGCTTTGTTTTCAATTTGGGGCTGTGTCATTCTATTTGTTTTCTCTTCCCGGTGTGGAAATGGTTCATTGGTGGTATTTATGCCCGATGTTGAAATCTCGGTATGCAGATGGCTTGATAAAGTCATTTGGCCTATTTTCAGGTGCATGTATGTGGGGACAGGGAGAGATTGCTTTTGGTTTAAATTTGAGATTAGGGCAGAAATAAAAAGTACTCACTCCTAGGTTAACCACTGCTTTGGTGGGAGGAAGGGGAGATTGTCCAAAGAGTCATCTCCCACTATGACATGAGGGAAACACGAAGGTTTGGTTCAGGAAAGCCCCATCTCAAGTTGAATAGGGTTTTAAGGCAGAGGCCAGAGTCCCCCTACATCTTCTCAGGGAACTACCCTGGAATCTTGTAAAAGTTTGTCAGGCAGCGCTCCACACAAGCGCTGTGCTAACTACTAGGAATATACAAATGAGTAAAATAGCGTCTGGTCCCTCCAAGAACTCGGGGTAAATCTACCCACTGAGGTGCTGAGAAAATTGGACAGCTACATGTAAAAGAACGAAATTAGAACACTCCCTAACAAACACCATACACAAAAATAATAAACTCAAAATGGATTAAAGACCTAAATGTAAGGTCAGACACAATAAAACACTTAGAGGAAAACACAGGCAGAACACTCTATGACCTAAATCACAGCAAGATCCTTTTTGACCCACCTCCTAGAGAAATGGAAATAAAAACAAAAATAAATGGGACCTAATGAAACTTAAAAGCTTTTGCACAGCAAAGGAAACCATAAGCAAGACGAAAAGACAACCCTCAGAATGGGAGAAAGTATTTGCAAACGAAGCAACTGACAAAGGATTAATCTCCAAAATATACAAGCAGCTCATGCAGCTCAGTATTAAAAAAAAACAACCCAAACCAAAAATGGGCAGAAGACCTAAATAGACATTTCTCCAAAGAAGATATACAGATTGCCAACGAACGCATGAAAGGATGCTCAACATCACTAATCATTAGAGAAATGCAAATCAAAACTACGATGAGGTATCACCTCACACCGGTCAGAATGGCCATCATCAAAAAATCTACAAACAATAAATGCTGGAGAAGGTGTGGAGAAAAGGGAACGTTCTTGCACTGTTGGTGGGAGTGTAAATTGATACAGCCACTATGGAGAACAGTATGGAGGTTCCTTAAAAAACTAAAAACTACCATACGACCCAGCAATCCCACTACTGGGCATATACCCTGAGAAAACCATAATTCAAAAAGAGTCATGTACCACAATGTTCATTGCAGCTCTATTTACAATAGCCAGGACATGGAAGCAACCTAAGTGTCCATCGACAGATGAATGGATAAAGAAGATATGGCACATATATACAATGAAATACTAGTCATCCATAAAAAGAAATGAAATTGAGTTATTTGTAGTGAGGTGGATGGACCTAGAGTCTGTCATACAGAGTGAAGTAAGTCAGAGAGAGAAAAACAAATACCGTACGCTAACGCATATATATGGAATCTAAAAAAAAAAAAAAAAAAGGTTCTGAAGAACCTAGGCGGAAGGACAGGAATAAAGATGCAGACGTAGAGAATGCACTTGAGGACACGGGGAGGGAGAAGGGGAAGCTGGGACGAAGTGAGAGAGTGGCATGGGCATATATATACACTACCAAATGTAAAATAGTGGGAAGCAGCCGCATAGCACAGGGAGATCAGCTCAGTGCTTTGTGACCACCTAGAGGGGTGGGATAGGGAGGGTGGGATAGGGAGACGCAAGAGGGAGGGGATATGGGGATATACGTATGCATATAGCTGATTCACTTTGTTATACAGCAGAAACTAACACACCATTATAAAGCAATTATACTCCAATAAAGATGTTAAAAAAATTTAAAAATTTAAAAAAAAAAGTCTACCACTGAGTTCTTGGCTCAGTCTGCACTGTTTCAAAGCCGCGCAACAGAAAATCTCACCCCTTATCAAGGGTAAACCTGTCTTTAGCATAAGGGAAAATACAGCAGGAAGTCAGAAAACTACCTGGACGACCTACTACCAGAAACAGCATCTTCAAACGTAGAATCATTTGTTCATCGTTATCAGAAATAGTTGTCAAGTTCCCTTCTTTATCTGATTCTAGGTGATTAGATGACCCAGCTTGACTCAGGAGGAGTTAAAGGCCCAGGGGAGTTCAGCACCTCCTGGGATTTGTCATTCTACAGAAAGAAGGCCACTATGGATGTCAGATTTGGCCTATCAGTGATTTCAGATAATTTTACCTCAAAGACCACATCTCTTTGATGTGCTTTCAATGCTTTCTGGCAACAATGTGACTAGAAAGTGTGTGTCCTCCTGGTGGTGGCTGTTACTGAGAGGAAATCACAGCAGTGAGAACAAGCCTGGTCCCGACCCTGGCCTGAGGCTGGGCCCAAAGGGCTGCAGTTGCTCTGAGCCTCTCAGTCTGTACAAGGACAGCTATCGGCTGCCTTCTGGGGAAAGTGGGGGATAGAAAAAGAAAATGAAGCTTCTCATTACAGAGGTATTCAAACTGGTAGATGAAGAATGAATGAAAGACCTGGAATGTCACCACTGTAATATGAATTATGAACCCCTGATGAATTATGGCTACTAGCGTCACAAAAATAAGACAACCGGCCATGACACGCCTCCTGACAGAAGTATATACACCACTGCCCAGGAAGAATTCCTGCCAGCAATCTAACAGGGGTCTGATCAAGACCCTAAATGTGTCCACCAACTTACAGGACGAGCAGAAACAGACCCAAGATACAACCAATAAACTCCAGGATATGAGGAACTCAACTGAACACAACATCTAGTTTTTTCAATAAATAAATTGCAAGGAAAAATACATTAAAGAAATGGAAGGGGGACTATAGATTAAAGGAGACTTAGACCTACCCACCAATTGCTCTGCTTGGACCTTGTTAGGATACATACATGTGTATCCCATCTGGTAAAATTCGAATACTGACTGGATATTCGATGATGATATGGGATTATTGTTCATTTTCAAGGTAATAGTGTGATTATGTTTTCTAAAATAGTCCTTATCTTTAAAAAATACATAATAAAATACAGATAAGAGGGACTTCCCTGGTGGCGCAATGGTTAAGACTCCGAGCTCCCAATGCGGGGGCCCGGGGTTCAATCCCTGCTCAGGGAACTAGATCCCACACGCATGCCACAACTAAGGAGCCCACCTGCCACAACTAATGAGCCCAAGTGCCGCAACTAAGGAGCTGGTGCTGCCTGCAACTAAGGAACCCGCTTCCCACAACTAAGGAGCCTGCCTGCTGCAACTAAGACCCGGCGCAACCAAATAAATAAATATTTTTTTTTTAAATACAGATAAGAAAGGAAGAAAGAAAGAAAAAAAGAAGGCAGGTAAGCAGGAACGGCCACCTTTGCAGTGAACTTGTTTCACAGAATTTCAGACAAAGGATTGAAAAAAAGAGGTCCCTGATGCATTTTATGCAGAACTGGGCCACAAACTTGAAAACCTCTGAGACTGTAGGACCTGACACGTCCACACACTGGCAAAGTGCAATATTTCCCATGAAGGTGAAGATGAGGAGATGGGTTCTGGAAGCAATCCATAACTATCTCTTTTAGGCTCTGATTTGGTGAAGGATGAAATGGAAAAATTCATTTTCTCTGAGTTAATACTGTGACCAACTGTGCCAGTGTTCATTTATTCCACGAAGCAAAGGATGCCCATGAGTATAGAAAATATAAGCCCTGTTACTGTGGCGAGAAAGAAAAGCACGAATCTCATTCCAAATAAGGCCCTACCGTGCCCCACGTGGGAGCAGGTGTGTCTGGGAACGGAGAGGAGGAGGGTGGACCCAGCCCCTGTCCCTGAACTCCTTCCCCGGGCTCTCAGCACCGCATATTGACTCCGTGATGACAAGACAGGACTATCGCCCCGCCCCTGCTTTACAGATGAAGAAACGGAACCACAGAGTGGCTTGCTCGAGGTCAAGATGGCAGAGCTGCGATTCTCTCTAGATCCCAAGACTCCTTTACACTACAAAGTGCCACCTACCTGAGCAGCTGGGAAACAGATGCAAGAAATATAATAGCTTGAGGAGGTGGGCTCAGGGGTGAGGGTCCATCAGAACTGGATGGATAAACTCACAGTGTACATGTTTTTCCTTTTGACTGCTGACTATTTCCGTTAACTTCCTCCAGGCCTCCACTATAACCCTTCTCTTGACCACCAACCCAGCCCACCCCGTCTTCGGAGAGTCTCCCCTCAGACAGGCCAAGTTCAGTAGGAACTTGGGTGACTTAGCTCATTTGCAATATCTCCTGGTCCTTTTGCACATGAATCCCAAAACAGGATGGCAAAAAAGGGTGAAGGTGCCGCCTTCCGGATAAGTTCTTTGGGTGGAATCCCACTACCTCCAGATTAACGGCCAGTTCAAGTTACTTTTCCTTTTTCTAAATAGACTCACTTTTGTCTTCTATTTTTCCTGGTACTTGGACATAGAATTGATTTTTTCCCCTGTAATTCTTACACTATCCAGAAAACTCTTCCTGGATTCTTTACTGAGCCTCGAATCTCTTGGCAGTAGATTTCTATTTTTTATTACTTTTATAATTTTTTAATTATACAAAAAATACGTGCTCAACACAGGATTTAAAAAACGTATCTGTCAGCTCTAAAGAGACCGCGGGCTAGGACTCCTTTATTTGGAAGTGATGAGATCTTGATTTACGATTTGCAGAGGGCCCCCTTCTTAACAACATGCAAGGGATTCAGCTTCTAATAAGAGCAACGTGTCCTCACGGGGGGCAAGTGGCTGCAGCCTGCTGGGGAGGGCAGCCTTCCCTTTCTCCACGCCTGGTCCCCGCGACAGCTGAGAGCTTTAATAAAGCAAAGTGTGCCTGGGCATGTGGGCAGAGGAAGCTGCCCAGAACACAGAGGCCTATCTCCACCCCTCCCAATAATCCCACTGCTAAAAACATCTGAGGCCGAGAGGTCCCGAGGCTGCTTGCTGGGGCTGAGCCGTGATCCGGTTACACTGAGCAAGGCCGAGACATTCCGGAGGCCCTTGTGCCCACACTTGCAGCAGCTGGGGCCCAGGAGGGCACCGATTATTTTTAGCTAAGATGTTTCATGCTTTCCATGGCAGTGAGGGGCAAGAAGCCTGGGCATTTGGTGGCCTTCTCCATGTTTTATCAACTTAGAGGTGGCCCTGAGGAGCCCTGAGGAGGTCCAGGGAGCAGATGATAGTCACCCTTAGGCCACCTTTGTCAAGAACCTGACACCAGCTTGTGGAGAGAAGGAGCATCTCAGATAAAGAAATTGGACCATTGTCATCAGCAGAGGGTTACTCGGTGACCCAGAGACACACAAATAAATGAGACGGAACCTTGAACCGCAAGGACCGTCAAGGAGATATAAATATTCAAATAATGATGATGGAAAACAAATCAAAACGAAACACAGAGGTATGGGAGACTGAGGAAGGTGACCGGGTGACATGCTTTCATAATCAGAGACCAAAAGAAAGTCATTCCCTTTAGCAGTTGAGTACAGTGCTCTGTACACAGCAGGTGCTCAATGCATGTGCTGAACTGAATTCCTAGTAAGAAGGGAAAAGAGGTGGGGGACTCTGTGTGCCTGGGGAGAACCAGTTCTTCTGATTTTCTGCTTCTCCTGTCACTAATAAAGACACAATAATAACCCAGAAGCCGGTCTTTACCAATCTGTCAGCAATCCTAACCATACACTTGAATTTCCTGGCTGCCTGAAACGACGGGCGTGGGCACGGCTATCTGCGGCTCACACGGGCTCAGAAGCCTGGAGAGAGAGGCAAGTACCCCCGAGGAGGCCCAGGGGGGCGAGGTGCTGCCGTGTGAAGACCGCGCCGGTGTGGAGCCGGCATCGCCCCACGCTTTGCCGCTACCCATCTCAGGTCTGTGGTCTCACACACTGACTCATTCACCTGTCGTTTACCAGCTGCCTACTACGTGCCCAGGAACAGGAAAGAGGCGGACAGAAGTCTCCAAGAAAGCCAGACCAGGAAAAGGGAGAGAGGCCTCCGGCTCTGAGGTCGCAAGTCTGGCGGCACAAACGTTTCCAAATACGGTGCAGCCTCAGCGCGGGACGGGATTAGCATCGCGGCAGCTGCACCTATTTTGGGCCTGGGGGGTCTCTGTCCCCTGGGCAACAGGTGTGGAGACGTGAGGAACAAGGCATTTACGTGGGCTTATTTTGGGGGCTTCCTGGCCTCATGCCCAGGGGTCAGAGCCAGCCTTTCACATAAGGGTCCTCAGCTAGAAACCCAACACCTCCTTCTGTCTCCCTAGGGGCCCACTGGCCTGTCTCCCCTCCACCCCCAGGCTTGCTTGAGACGCCCACCAAGCGGAGTCAAGTCAGGGAGGCAGAGAGAAGTCGGACCCTTCTCGCCACCCACCCCAGTGCTCATGTCCTGGTGCCCAGCGGTGGGGATGAGGGGAACGTGCCTGGGACCAGACACCATTTAGGCTCTGTCCTAAAATGCGCTCTCCAGATCATTCCCACACCAGCCCATGAGGCAGCGAAGACGGGGTGGTCCCTTTTGGAAAGGAGACTAAAGGACACGAGTTTTTCTCTGTTTAAGTGACCTGCCTTCAGTCCCACAGTAAATCCAGACCACAGAGGGTCTTAGGTGTAGTGTCATGAGTGACCAATAGACATACACTGAGTCAGTGTGACGTGGCCACAATCAACCTCCCAGGGCCAAGAGCGTGCAGCCCACAGGGCCCATTCTCGCCTTCCGAGTGGTCCTGAGGGACGCGGCAGCACAGGCGCTGGGAGGCCCCCCGGGAGGACCAGCTGGTCCTGATGTAATCGGAGGGGCCTTGAATAGAGTGTCTTCTGCCGCCTGCTTCCCCCCTCCGTCCGTGTCTCCCTAGGGAGGGGTCAGAGTGGCAGCACCAACGGGGCTGCCCCCAAGCCTACAATCGGTCCTGTCAGCCATGAGGGACCCCCAAACTTCTGGACCCCAAACAGCTCTACAGCTGGGATTCGAATTCCCAACTCTGGTCCCAGGGACATTTCCGCTGCCTGAGTGGCTCGGTGCTGACGCTCAGTTCACGCTCACTCGACCTGCCCTGCCTTGTAATCCTGAGCAGTCTACTGCCTTCATTTCATCCTCTGAAATATGGGGTTAAAGATGAACACGGGCCTTTTTTGTAGCTCGAGACATCTCTGTAAGGAAATATTAAGGGTAGTTCCATGTTTTAAATCATCCTGAGCTCCTGAGATAAAAAGACAGTTTGAATATTAATCATTACAGCAAAGGAAGAAGCAATTTTGTCTCTTCCTGCCTTTCATGGTTGCATGGAAACCCCTCCTGGTTTTTGAAGGCTGGTGATGTGAAGATGTGGGATCTGAGGTTCACTCAGGTCACAAGTCATCTGGCCAAAAGATAGGGTTCAAGGCAACCAAAGTCACAGCCAAGTCCACGCAAATTACTCGATAGGGCTTCGTCCTCCCGAGTCCTCCTATTTGAAACACAACTCCAACCTGTCACTGCTCTGCCTGGATGCCATCAGTGTTCCCCTCTGCCTACCGGCTGAGCACACACGCCCTGCCTGTGCCCCACGTGCCCGCAAACGTGCTCCTCCCACCCAGCCACCTCCCCCAGGGCCGCCTCCACGAGTTGGAATCCTAACCTATCTCGGGCCCTCTTGGTCCTCTGCACCCACCAGCGGTCATGACCTGAGACCTGGCACACGTTTCCGGGGGCATGTTTTTATTCCCTCTACTCTCCCTAAGGAGGAGTTGGGACTTCCTGTCTTCCTCATCTTTGTATCACAGTTCCTATCCCAATACCTTGTATTTCAAACACACACAAACACACACACACACACACACACACACACACACACACACACACACAGCTTCGTCACTGGAAATACTAGGATGAGAACTAGGAGTAAGGAAATTCCAGTTCCAATCTGTTTTTTCTTTTAACATCTTTATTGGAGTATAATTGCTTTACAATGGTGTGTTAGTTTCTGTTTTATAACAAAGTGAATCAGTTATACAGATACATATATCCCCACATCTCTTCCCTCTTGCGTCTCCCTCCCTCCCACCCTCCCTATCCCACCCCTCTAGGTGGTCACAAATCACCGAGCTGATCTCCCTGTGCTACGTGGCTGCTTCCCACTAGCTGTCTATTTTACATTTGGTAGTGTATATATGTCCATGCCACTCTCTCACTTCGTCCCAGCTTACCCTTCCCCCTCCCCGTGTCCTCAAGTCTGTTCTCTACGTCTGTGTCTTTATTCCTGTCCTGCCCCTAGGTTCTTCAGAACCATTTTTTTTTTTTTTTTAAGATTCCATATATATGTGTTAGCATACGGTATTTGTGTTTCTCTTTCTGACTTACTTCACTCTGTATGATAGACTCTAGGTCCATCCACCTGACTACAAATAACTCAATTTCGTTTCTTTATTATATGGCTGAGTAATATTCCACTGTATATATGTGCCACATCTTCTTTATCCATTCATCTGTCGATGGACACTTAGGTTGCTTCCATGTCCTGGCTATTGTAAATAGAGCTGCAATGAACATTGTGGTACACGACTCTTTTTGAATTATGGTTTTCTCAGGGTATATGCCCAGTAGTGGGATTTCTGGGTCATATGGTAGTTCTATTTTTAGTTTTTTAAGGAACCTCCATACTGTTCTCCATAGTGGCTGTATCAATTTACATTCCCACCAACAGTGCAAGAGGGTCCCCTTTTCTCCACACCCTCTCCAGCATTTATTGTTTGTAGATTTTTTGATGATGGCCATTCTGACCGGTGTGAGGTGATATACCTCATCGTAGTTTTGATTTGCATTTCTCTAATGATTAGTGATGTTGAGCACACTTTCATGTGTTTGTTGGCCATCTGTATGTCTTCTTTGGAGAAATGTCTATTTAGATCTTCTGCCCATTTTTGGATTGGGTTGTTTGTTTTTTTGATATTGAGCTGCATGAGCTGCTTATAGATTTTGGAGATTAATCCTTTGTCAGTTGCTTCGTTTGCAAATATTTTCTCCCATTCTGAGGGTTGTCTTTTCATCTTGTTTATGGTTTCCTTTGCTGTGCAAAAGCTTTGAAGTTTCATTAGATCCCATTTGTTTATTTTTGTTTTTATTTCCATTACTCTAGGAGGTGGGTCAAAAAGTATCTTGCTGTGATTTATGTCAAAGAGTGTTCTTCCTATGCTTTCCTCTAAGAGTTTTATTGTGTCTGGCCTTACATTTAGATCTTTAATCCATTTTGAGTTTATTTGTGTGTATGGTGTTAGGGAGTGTTCTAAGTTCATTCTTTTACATGTAGCTGTTCAGTTTTCCCAGCACCACTTACTGAAGAGGCTGTCTTTTCTCCATTGTATATTCTTGCCTGCTTTATCAAAGATAAGGTGACCATAGGTGTGTGGGTTTATCTCTGGGCTTTCTATCCTGTTCCATTGATCTATATTTCTGTTTTTGTGCCAGTCTTGATACTGTCTTGATTACTGTAGCTTTGTAGTACAGTCTGAAGTCAGGGAGCCCGATTCCTCCAGCTCCGTTTTCTCAAGATTGCTTTGGCTGTTCAGGGTCTTTTGTGTTTTCATACATATTGTGCAACTTTTGGTCTGGTTCTGTGAAGAATGCCAGTGGTAGTTTGATGGGGATTTTGCACTGAATCTGTAGAGGGCTTTGGGTAGTATGAGTTCCAGTCTTAATGTTGCTTCCAGTTTCTTTCATCATCTTGGTCAGCTCACTCTCCAGGTTTTGGGTCCTTACCCGGAAAACGAACGATCTGAACGACCCCAAGGTTCCTAACTGAGGTGGACATCAGGCTGCCTGGTGTACTTTTTAAAACACACAGAATTTAGAGTTCTGCCTGGAGAGTCTGATTCAGTAGGTTGGGCTAGAGCCTGGGGATCTGCATTTAAGCCTCCCCTGTTCATTCTAATGATCTCCCTAAAGGTAAACTCTTAAAGAAGCTATTTTAAAATTCAGATTCCTGGTGCTGTGTAATGGGAATACCCTCTCCTAGGGGTACCCAGCACGGAAGAACTAACAGCATCTCAGCGACACTGCCTCACACTTCCCCACCTCCTGGTCCATCTGTTCCCATGCCCCCGGCTGACCCGCTTCCACTGCCACCAGTGCAAGTCCCCAAGCCACGTCTTCCACATGCGTGACAAGCCCTCTTGTGGACAGCATCTGGGCATCTCTGGTGCTCTACCTGGAGTCCCCGCCAGGTGGCACCACTGCTCTGCCGGCCACCACAGTCCCCAGCAGGACTAAAGACCTGAAGTTCTCCAGGGGCCAAAGCTGATGGGTGGCTCTGGCAAAGTGCAGGTGGAAAGTGGGAGAAGACTCCCCCTCTGCCCTTTGCCTGCGCTTCGGTAGAGAGACCAGAGCAAAGCCGTGCCACAGTGGAACCAAGGCAAAAGAAAACCCACTAATCCCATCCCGTCTTAATTTAAAATGTTGCTATTTTGTTCATCATGCATTCTTTTGCATTAATTTTGATTTTTAAAATATTGCATTGAAATATTATTAATCTTATTAATGATCGAGTCTTTTGTTGCCTCCTTAAACTGTGCACTCACTCGCCTCACCCTAGTGCCAGCCTGGGCCAGAGCAGCGTGGTTTATGCCCCAGTATCCTGAGGCGCTATGGAAATAGCTGCATCTGCTGCTATGGACGGAGGGCGCCTTCTCTGTGGATCCCGACGCCAGGCTGGGGCAGATCTTAGGGCAGACGCCGGGGTCAGTTCACCGTCATGGCAGGAGCCCAGTTCCTCCCAGGCTAAGGTCTGCCTCAGGAGGCGCCTCAAACTCCCTGTGAATCCACTTCTGCCAAGTCCCCACAGAGTCCTGAATCCCAGAAATGCCACCGCCTGGCCACAAGCCAAAGCCCCTGCTACTGGAGGAGACCCGTCTCCAGCCCCCAGACCTGCCTTCTAGAGGGTTCCCTGCCCTCTGCATGGCCTGGCTGAATTCATTCCCTGAGGGAATCAAATGCCTATCACTCCCTCCTGGGCACTGTGTGGGCTCCTGTTTCCTCTCTCCCTCTTGTTTTGGGGCCAGGGGATCTTTTTATTTTCTCTCCCTTAATGAGCTCTATTCTTTATAGCTTCTGGGGACACCTCTTCTCATGGGCACCCAGGCACCCCCTGCAGAGTACAGTGAAAGCACAGAATGTGAAACAAATTGGCCATTGAACCCCCAGAAATGGCAGCGTCAAAGCACTCAGTCACTCCCTCTAGAACTACCTGGGAGCTCTAAAAATCCCCAGACCCAGACCACACCCAAAAGCAATTAAATCACACTCTGGGGGCGCAGTCCTTCTCCCCTCTCCCACCTCTCACCCTCCAGGCATCAGGAGTCTGTAAGGCCTCTCAGGGGAGAAGATACCAAGCCCAGGGTGAGAACCCATGCGTGGAGCAGGCTGGGCCCCTACTGAGCCTAGGCTGCCACCTACAGGCGAGAGCGCACACTGCTGCCCAGTGGTAAGAGGGCAGATGGGAGGCGCAGACACACAGCAGAGGCTTTAGGACTGACAGCCCACCTTCTAATGAGTCTCCCCTGCCCCACCAATGAGTCTCCTGTATAAACTTCCCAGAGGCCTCCAGTCAAAGCCCTTGCAGAGGTGTCTCACCTCCAAGAGCCACCATTTTCAGGCGTGGGGCAGCCCCTACAGGTTAGCAACGTGCTTTGACGCGCAGCTGAAACCTGCCTTGAGAACTCTGCTCCCCTGGCCCTGGGTCTGCACCCTGGAGACACACACAGAATAAACCTACCCCCCCCACCCCCCCGGCTCTTCAGGGGTCGTAACACAGCTGCCAAACTCCTTTGGATCCCTGCCTCTCAAGGTGAAAGAGCCCCATTACTTTTCCTACCCCTCCTTCCTGGCTGTCCTTGTCTGGATTTGCTAGACTGGCAACATCCCTTCATCACGGGACACCCAGAATTCAGTCTAAATTTAAAAATATATATGGAGAAGTAATACATATTCATTATAAAGATATGTTAGGGCGTCCCTGGTGGCGCAGTGGTTGAGAATCTGCCTGCTAACGCAGGGGACACGGGTTCAAGCCCTGGTCTGGGAAGATCCCACATGCCGCGGAGCAACGAGGCCCGTGAGCCACAACTACTGAGCCTGCGCGTCTGTAGCCTGTGCTCCGCAACAAGAGAGGCCGCGATAGTGAGAGGCCCGCGCACCGCGATGAAGAGTGGCCCCCGCTCGCCGCAACTGGAGAAAGCCCTCGCACAGAAACGAAGGCCCAACACAGACAAAAATAGATAAATAAATAAAGGAGTTCCTTAAAAAAAAAAAAAAAAAGTTAGCTAAACGTAAAATACAAGTGCCCCCAGCCACTCCATTCCCGTCATTCCTGTGCTGGGGGCAGGGCGGGGGTGGGGGGTGAGGGGTGGTGGGTGTGGCTACCATTGTTCAGAGGTTGGAAGCACCCATAACTGAAGGTCATATACTTGCAGCAAGAGTGAGACCTCCTCTTTAGCCTCGGTTTGTTCATCTGTAACATGTGAATAATTAGAGCACCCTTCCTAGAGATTACAAACTAGTATGACACAAGTAAAGGGCCGAGCACAATGCCTGTAAACACATACTAAGTGTTTACTAAGTGGGAGCTCTTCAGGGCTAACTGAATTATCTCAGACCACTGGTGGAACCAGACAGGCATGAAGTACATTATTTCTCCTGATTATTATACTCACATCACAGCGGGATTGGGTTCATGTAGGTTAGTAAAATAAGTGCCAAAGCCCAAATGCTGAGAGCATCCACTCAGAGGTTGTAAATAAAAGAGGCTCCCAAAGGAATCTTTTTAAGCCAGTGTGCGTTTGATGGCGTTTACTGCCAGAGTGCAGTGCTGGGTGACTTATGGAGGGATTGCTTCCTGGTCCGTCAAATGCTAACCCACCAAGCACAGCGGCCTGGGGAGTGCCTGGATTCTGCTTCTCTTGGGTTGAGCCGGCGTGTCCTCTCTGTCCAGGTCTGAGATCAGCAGAGTACCCTGCTATCAGATCATCCAGAGCTGGATGCACCCAGACTCCGTTCTGGTGGCCACCCCGCAATTCAGGGTCACCTCAGTGCTTTCAAGCTTGGATTCTGTTCTTCCCACACTAGGACTTAACACGCACATTTACTTCTCTCCATTTGCTCATCTGCACCCTGGCAGATCAGTCCTAAATTACAGCATTTCCCACCGAACCTAGCCTGAAGATATTTCTCAGCATCTCATGTCAGAAAGTCGCTACCAACTGCTCAGACTTGACACCTGAGACTCGGTCATTCAGCAGATATTTCCTGAGTCTGCTCTGTGCCAGGCACTCTTCTACTTGTCATCCTTTCCCTGCCCAAGCCAGGCCCGATGAAAGGTTGGTTTCCCTGACATAGACTGAATTTTCTTGGGTCTCCAGATTCACTGTGACTCAGAACTGCTGTCAGCAAGGGTGCCCCCAACTTCTGGGCTTATCCTGACAATGAGCAAAAGATAAGAAGCCACGAAATCTCAAATTCCTGTGACATACTCCTGGTCAGACTGTCATGCTCCTCTGGTTAAATTCAGAATGGTGACAACTCCCTCCCTGCCACCCTGACTCAAGCCCCAAACAGCCCTGTTAAGAGTCTGACCCAGACCAGAAACAGTGCCCCAAGTTAAACTCCCCCTCCTCACGCCATCCTACTGAAAGATAAAGAAAATACTTACAGAGACTCTACTGCCCAGGACAGTTCAGATGTCAAATATCCTCTCTCCCTGTCAAACATGCAAATGCTCTTGGACTTGGCAGACATGTGCCCCGTTGACTTAGGGGCTGCTCTGCCCCACCCTGCCTGGAGGTTTGCGTTCAAGAATGTTTTGATTATGCATGCTCTTAAGGGAAATAAAGGAAGGTGTTCTTTTACAAGTAGGCAATTTTAGAGAAAGGGAAGTGGATAAAGTCCTTGACACGAGGGCTACAGGCTATTTGAAGAAAAGGGAGAGGAAAGATACAAGGAATCAAAGGGTTTAACACCGCTGAAACCAGAGAGATCATAAAATACTTGTGGGGGATTTACTGCTAAGGTGGAATTTAGCTGACTGAATGATACAAGATGCTCAAGATAGCAGTGAAAGGAGGGAAGATGTCAGCCTGTTTAATCACTCCAGAAGAAGGAGAGAAACACACCAAAGAGGTTCACACTGGAGTTATGTTATAAGCCCGGGTCAAGAGAAGGCATGAGACTTTGGGTCTCATCTAGTTTTAGGTACTAATGGTCCAACTTTGCAAAAATGGGAGAATCAGAAATGATGGTTAAAACAAGAGTTAAAAGTCACAAGACAAGGTATTCAAGAAGTCGCCTAATGGCCTGGGCAACAGAGAGAGTCATGTACATCTTAATGGACCATGGAATGCAAAGGCAAGCAGCCTCCCTGCCTCGGTATTTCTTGAGGTCATCGTAAGCATACTGTCAATAACAATAAGTCTAAATTATCAGGAAAAGGTAAAATACTGTTAACTCTGCTCAGTTTAAGAGGACAGGAACTAAAGACCACATATTATGTGATTTCATTTATGTGAAATGTCCAGTAGGCAAATCCATAGAGACAGAACTAGATTAGCAGGAGCTTAATGGGTATGGAGTTTCTTTCTGGGGTGTTGAAATGTTCTAAAATTAGACTGTGGTGATGGTTGCACATCTCTGTGAATATGCTAAATACCACTGAACTTTTAACGTTCAGTGAATGTTGTGGTATGTGAAATGTATCTCAATAAAGCTGTTTAAAAAGAGTATAGGAAGGTATGTAATACAACTTATAAATATTCCATTAGTAATTGCTCCAAACTTCAACAATATAAAGGAATTAGAACCGTTTACCAGGAGAATTCACAGTGTGGAAAATTTCATTCTCAGGCAATGCTGGAAAAATGAGGTATTTCTATGTAGGCAACAGAACTGATTTCAGTAAAGAGATTGGAGAAAGAAAGTACAAAATATACCCTCTAAGAGGATTAAGACTCTTAGAGGAGGGACTCAGGAGATCATACGATCATTCAGATACAATGTCTTATTTAATGAATAAAGAAGTCTAAAATAGGACAAAATGTTAAAAATAAAAAATGATATCTCTTCCTACCCCAGTTCATCAGTACTCTTCCCTGAAGTAATCACTGCTTCCAGTTTCTTACCTCTCCTTCCGTAAATGTTCTATTCATGTGCAAGTACCTACACACACACACACACACCCCACACCACACACGCACACCCTATAGTGCAATTAGACTGTGAGTGCAGGAAGAACAATGGAAATTAATTTTAAGAAAGAGCTTCCTTAATACAAGAGCAAGTCCTTAAAGTTACTCTACCATGTCTGTGTGGTGGAAGCACTTGCTTTCATTCAAGCACACTAACAACCAGGGGCGGCCACTGGTGGAGCCTGACAGATACGTGCCTGAAATCCAGGATTGGCAACTGACCGGCATGTGAGTGACTCTGAGTGACACTCACACAGCTCATCAAACTGAAACCGAGCAGGACCCTGCGGGGCCTTCCCAGGGACAGACTCCCCCATGTCCCCCACCTCTTGTTTGTAGAAAAGCTTTAGCCTCCTAGACCTTCCCTGACTCTGAAAGAATAAATTTAATCAGAGAAGTGAAAAGAGCAGAAACAAAGGAAAGCAGTCAAGCAAGACACAACAATAATAGTTTAGCCATATAACAAAGCCAAGGACCTTTCGTTCCTCCTCAAGGGCTGTAGATAACATCCTGAGCCACGTCCCTGAGCTGTTTTGCAGATACTGAAACCCCCACCAGGTGGAAGAAGTTCACCACGTGCCGACCACCAGCACGTAGACCCCAGACCGGCTGCAACCAGAAGACTGAGATTCCCAAAACATCTTCCTGTTACCTCATCATCAACCAATGAGAGAATTATGCACAAGCCGGTCACACACCTGCAACCCTCTCCCCCACACTGTCTTTAAAAACCCTTCCGTGAAAGCCTTCGGGGAGCTCGGGTTTTTTGAGCGTGAGCTGCCCATTCTCCTTGCTCGGCACCCTGCACTTTCCTTCAGCACAACCCAGTGTCAGTAGACTGGCTTTGCTGCACGTCAGGAGAGCAGACCCAAGTTCTTTTCAGTAACAGGATCAAAGGCAAACAAACATGTGTAAACATACCCAGAGTTCAGTTTGGACCTGCAGCAGCATGTTTCATACTTTTCTCTAGAAAATTCCAGCACCTATGAACACAAATACATCTTTGTTCTTCTGGAAGCTCCCAAATTATACTATTGGTGGTGGGAGAGGGAGGTGGCATATAGGGGACCATGACTGACACACATGTATGGAAGCTCACATTTGTGTGAGAAAAATGAAGCCTTGGCATGAGGCACAGGGAAGGTGGCTAATTCTGCATATTGAGGCCAAATGGTGGTACTACAGCAATCAAGAACATCACAGCAACATGACTATTGGGTACATTTGTAGGGAAAAGGCAAAATGATCAGAAAGCTCAGTGTAAAGGCTGGCCTACAATCAACTATCACCTGAAATATTGGTCTAGCAGGTAATATGCAGCTTAGCACAGTAACAAGGCTATTGCCTTATAATATGGCATCAAGATACAAGGAGGACAGGCCAGGTTGCAAAGTTCCCTTGAAGACTCTTCACCCTTAAAAGTATTTTTAGTCGTGGTAATTGTAGGAGGTGGATGAAGCACTGCAGTCCTCAAACTAAGACAGCTCTCAAAACGTAAGGTCAGCAGATGCCACCCCCGTAAATCAAGCCTGCGAGAAGGACGGGATTAGCTGTCTCAGGACAGCTTTCCAGAAGTAACCTGTCTTGCAGAGTGATCTGAGCAACCTTACTGAGGAGATTAGAGAGCCTGTCCCAAGTATGTCATGAGCAAGCAGCCCAGCTCAACGCAAAACAATCCGACCCTCGGGAGATGGTGTTGTGGTAACGAACGAGTGTAAACGGCGGGGTGGGGGGGTCTGCGTGAGTATTCGAAAAGGGAAAATAGAAGAAGAAAACCGATCAGTGTGTCACCAGCAGGTCCAACAGGCACTCTGATTCTGGATGACTGATCCTGACCCTTTACATAAAAATAGCCTTAAAGAAATGGAGGCCAGGCCATTGGATCATCAGAACTGGATAGAAAAGGCACATAAGAAGGTCCAACTTTTGTTCTGTGCTCACCAAGTAACCTTCTGATCCCATTCACCAGGAAGAGACCACACTGGGACCAAGACTGGTTCCACTTCTTGGATCCAGGAGAGATCCCTTGAGAAACTGATAAACTGGAATTCTGGTACAAAAATCATCTCTTGTGAGTTTGGTTACTCATCTCTGACCACGTGATTAATCCTAGATGCCCTGATAAAGTCACGTTCCTGAACTTCGATTTGTCACTCCTTCATACAACATCTACTAACCACCTCCTCCACACCAACTGCTGTGGTAGGAACTGGTGAAACCCAGAGAAAGGAAAGAAAAGAAAGCAGCATTGCCCTGCTCTCAGGGACCTTCCAGCCCAGTGGTGACCCAGGCCTGGACAGCGGTTAAAAATCACTCTTGTTGTGGCTGAGCCTGAGGGGACAATGAGCGCCCTCTACTGTTACTGAATCGGCATTTACTCTGCATTTATTTTCTATCCATGGGATCAGAAAATCAATTAATCCTAGACCTGGGAGGAACCTCATACATCATCATATCTAGTGGGTCTCAGTCTTGCCTGCCTACAACTACCTGGAGAACCTCATAGACAACACTGAGCTAGAGATGTTAACTGAGTGGGTCTGGAGAGGACGCCAGGATCAGTGCTCAAAAAATCTGCCCAGGGGTTTCAAAGGTAAAGACCAGGCTGAGAATCACAAATTAGTCCAACCCCCATATTTTCCTGCTGGGTAAAAAGAGACTCAAAGAACTGAAGAGACAGGCCCAAATCAACACGCACACGAGTGTGATGCCCATGGAAATTCAGGGGCTTATAGCCCTTACTCCAGACTATTATTTGGCCAGGCGATGTCTCTTAAATCTAGTTACCTGTGTATGCTCTGCATAGTATTTGCGACAGACACGTGCACTTTTATGTACTTAATATTTTTCTTTAAAACTAACGATTTTTAAATTTAAATGCTTATTTTAGCCTTGTCCTCAGCAATAAAATTTGTGAAATATGCCTGGAAATTAATAATTATAATGCAACATATTTAGCCATAGGCCACCTGAGTCCACGCTGCAGCACACCTAGGGCAGGTGGCACTCTTTGGGACCCAGAGGGCTGAGGTATTGGCGGCACTGGGAAGCCTCGGGAAGGTCTGGAACAGGTGCTATACACCTTCACAGCAGGTGCTCACACGGGGTGGGGGCTGAAGAAACCTCAGGTGAGCAAAGGTACCAGGCAGCAGCTGGTCCTCGTGGGTCTGTCAGCCCTTGGTGCACTCAGATAGGGAGGCCTGATTCATGACAAGGTTGGTATGAGGCAGGAAGGGGGCAACGACCAGAGGATTTATTTTACCTCTCCTGGAAAGGCCACAGGTCACTTGGAACCAACAGGCTATTAAAATGAAGCTGCCTATCCATCACCTGGAACCTGCTGATGCCCACACTCTGAAATTGATCTAGAAGGAGGGGAAAATACCATCATGGGATGCCAGTCAAGTAACAGCACAGGGCCATCCTTCAGTCTGGTTCATAACAAATCAGGATTTTAAATTCATCATCCTACTTACCAAGACTTATCTTCTTTTTGAATAAGCTCATTGATCTTGGTGTCTTGTTTAATATATTCCAAATTGATGTGCAATAGTCTGGGAGAAAAGAAAGAAAAAGTAACTTATTCACCAGTCTCCTCTTTAGTTCAGCTTCAGGATGAGTTAGTTATTTGAGGTTTTTGTTTTTCGTTTTTGGGGGTTTTGTTGGCCACATGGCTTGTGGGATCTTAGCTCCCTGACCAGGGATTGAACCCAGGCCCTCGGCAGTGAGACAGCGTGGAGTCCTAACCACTGGACCACCAGGGAATTCCCAGTTCTTTGAGTTCTGACTGACATATTGTTCATAATCAGGACTTTGATATAGAGGTTTCCCAGTTTTCAAATTTGGGAGAGAAGTGGTGAATGGAAGTGGAGAATTCATCCTCAGCTGAGATGAGATGACCCAGAATCATTATTAAAACCAACCTTCCAGAAGAAAACCTAAGACTTTGCACATTTCTCTCTTTGTCTCTCCCTCTTAAATTCTGAAAGGCGTTTCAAGGACCCATCGGTTCCACTGCTAGGACAACCCAGGGAAGCACTCTGATTCAAGTGCACAAGAAGACACAGACAAGGATGTTCATTGCAGCATTTTTTACAATGGGAAAAATCAGAAATGTCTTGAATCAATAAGAAAATGGACAAATAAATTGCAGTAGTCATACAATGGAATAGCTATACAGCAATGAAAGTGAAGGAACCATATATTAACTTGGACAAATCTGAAAAAAAAAGTTGGTGAAAAACAGCAGAAAGTAATTATGTATACAGCACCAAAATATTTTGGTTTAATTTTAAAATATAAAATAATGGTGCATATTGTTTATGGATACACACATAAAATAAAAGTTTAAAACACTGGACAGGAAGATACAGACCAACTTCAGGGAAATAGCTGCTGCTGAGATGAAGGCAGGGGATAAATATCTGTAGTATTTTTTTATTATTATTACTGTAATTTTTTTTTGGCTGCATTGGGTCTTCGTTGCTGTGCACAGGCTTTCTCTAATTGTGGCGAGCAGGGGCTACTCTTCGCTATGGTGCGCGTGCTTCTCATTGCGGTGGCTTCTCTTGCTGCGGGGCATGGTCTCTAGGTGTGCGGGCTTCAGTAGTTGCAGCACACGGGCTCAGTAATTGTGGCTCTCGGGCTCTAGAGCGCAGGCTCAGTAGTTGTGGCACACGGGCTTAGCTGCTCCACGGCATGTGGGACCTTCCCAGACCAGGGATCTAACTCGTGTCCCCGGCACTGGCAGGCAGATTCCCAACCACTACACCAGCAGGGAAGTCCCCACTGTAATTATTTTTAAGGATCTGAAGCAAATATGGAAAGATATTTGTTAAATCTAAATGATGGATCATGGATATTTGTTATTTTCCAGACTTTTCTGTCAGCTTGAAACTTCATAGTTGAAAAAAAGTTATTTAAGCTATTGAAGCTCTGAAGTAAATGCACACATATGAATTCATACAGTGAACATCTGCTCATGAAAGAA